>NC_092129.1:63469954-64088287 GCF_043159975.1 Macaca nemestrina | reverse complement strand
TGATCAGACTTGTATTTTTGAAAGTTTAGTCTGGTTATAGTGTGAAGAATCATCAGGAGTGGTCAAAAGTGGATGAGAGAGACCAATTGAGAGGCATTCTGCAGCCAGTTGTCTGTCGAAGAAAAGATTGGAGTTTGAAACTAGGGCTTGGTGGAGGGAATAAAGAGAAATTTACAGATTTTTAAAAGATATTTAAAAGATAAAGTTCACACTCTTCAAAATAGTCAAGATATGAAAACAACCTTCGTATCCATTAGTGAATGAGTGGATAAAGAAACTCTGATGGAGTGGGGCCAAGTTGACTGACTAGAAGCAGCTATGGTGCATGGCACTCACAGAGAGGAGCAAAAGGGGCAGGAAAATATAGCACCTTCTACTGAAACATTCAGGTACTTGCACTGGGACTGATCAAGGAAACAGTTCAACCCAGGGAGAATGGAGAAAAACAGGGCAGAGTGACAGCCCATGCAAGAGTGACACAGAGCCAAGGGAACCTCCCCTACCCAGGGAAGTGGTGAGTGAATGTGCGACCCCAGGACACCACGATTCTCCCACAGACTTTTGCAACTCTCGGGTCAGGAGATACCCTCATGAACCCACTCCATCAGGGCCTTCAGTCTGACACATAGAGCTGTGTGAAGTCTCAGCAGAGCAGCTACTCAGGTGTGCACAGAGTCTCAGGAGCCTTACATACTCTGGCACCAGGATCCCTGGTAAAAGTGACTGCAACTCAGGCACGGCAGGCAGTCCACACGTACCCCTGGGAAGGGGGTGGAATCCAGGGGTCAAAGCAGTATTGGTCTGAGGGCCCCACTTCCATGGTGCCTCACAGAATAAGACCCATTGGCTTGGAATTTCAGCCAGCCCCTAGCAATAGTGTTGTGCCTTCCCAGGACAAGTTGGTGCTCCTGAGGGGAGGGTTGGGCCACTCTCTTTGCTGTTTGAATGACCCAGCTGTTCCAGACTGTAGGCTTCAGAGAGTCCAAACTGACTGGGGTGAGAAGGGATCCCCCAGCACAGCACAGCTGCTCTACAAAAATTTGGCCAGACTGTTTCTTTAAGCAGGATCTCAATCCATTGCTCATCTCTGGGCAGGACCTCCAAACTGGGGCCTACAGCCACCCCTGCCTGTGTTCTCCTGTAGACAGAGTTTTGATTCCTCTTTGAGATGAAGTACCTGGGGGGAGAAGAGGGCCATATTTTTGCTGTTCCAGCCTGCTGGCTTTGGCAATCCCAAGCCTACTGGGGCAGAAGCAATACCCCAGTAAGGCAAAGCTGCTCTACAAAAGTGTGGACAGAATGATTCCTTAAGCAGGTCTCTGATCTATTACCCCTCACTGGGCAGGACTTCCTGAGGCCTCCAGCCAGTTGGGTCAATGTTCTTGGGGCACCTGAGGTTTGAAAACCTCCTGAGACAGACTCCTAGAAGAAAGAGTGACTGCCATCTTTGCTGTTTCAGCAACTTAGCTGTTCCAGCCTCCAGGCTTTGGAGAGCACAGACTGACCACAGGCAGAAGCAATACCCCAGCACAGCACAGCTGCTCTAGGAAAGCATGGCTAGATCGCTTCCTTAAATGGATCCCTGATCTCATTCCTCCTGACTGTGTGAGACCTCCTAACCAGGGTCTCCAGCCACTTCCTACAGGTGCATTTGGGCTGGCAACATGTATGTACCCCGCCCTGGGATGGAGCTCCCAGAGAAAGGGGCAGGCTGCCACTTTGCTGCTTTGCAGCCTTCACTGGTGATATCTCCAGGTACCGGAAAATTCAAGGCAACTAGGGACTGGAGCAGATGCCCAACAAACCTCAGCAGTCCTATGGAAAAGCGGCCAGACTATTAAAAGAGAACAAATAACAAACCCAAAACCTCATCCAAAGGTTAGCAACCCCAAAGATTGATGGTAGATAAGTTCACAAATATGCAAAAGAATGTGCTCCTTTAGATCAAGAATGCCAAAGTTCAAAAAGTCAGAGTGCTCTTTCATCCAAATGATCACACTACCTCTTCAGCAAAGGTTCAGAACCTGCTGAAGCTAAGATGGCTGCCATGACAGAAGTAGAAATCAGCATATGGATAGGAATGATCTTCACTGAGCTAAAGGAGTACATTATAACTTAATGCAGGGAAGCAGAGTTATACCTGATGTAAATGACGAGTTGATGGGTGCTGACGAGTTGATGGGTGCAGCACACCAACATGGCACAAGTATACATATGTAACAAACCTGCACGTTATGCACATGTACCCTAGAACTTAAAGTATAATAATAATAAAAAATTAAAAAAAAACATTGCAAGAACTGACAGTAAAAATAACCAGTATAGTGAAGAACATAATCCATCTGATAGAGCTGAAAAACACAGTAAAAGAATTTCACAATGCAATCACAAGTATTAATAGCAGAATAGAACAAGCAGAGAAAATAATCTCAAAGCTTGAAGACTGTCTTTCTGAAATAAGACTGGCAGACAAGAACAGAATAAAGAATGAAAAGGAATGAACAAAACCACTGAGAATTGTAGGATTATATAGAGACTGAATCTACAACTGATTGGTGTACCTCAAAGAGATGGAGCGAATGGAACCAATTTGGAAAACTTACTTCAGGATATCATCCATAAGAACTCCGCCAACCTAGCTAGACAGGCCAAGATTCAAATTCAGGAAATGCAGAGTAAGGAAATGCAGGAAATTAAGGAAATGCCTAGTAAGGTACTCCACGAGAAGATCATCCCCAAGACTCATAATTATCAGATTCGTCAGGGTCAAAATGAAAGAAAAAATGGTAAGGACATCCTGAAAGAAAGGCCAGATTACCTACAAAGGGAAGCTCATCAGACTAACAGCAAACCTCTCAGCGGAAACCCTACAAACTAGAAGAGATTGGAGGCCAATATTCAACATTCTTAAAGAAAAGAAATGCCAATCCAGAATTTCATATCTGGCCAAATTAAGCTTCAAAAGTGAAAAAGAAATAAGATCCTTTACAGACAAGCAAATGCTGAGAGAGTTGATAAGCTCCAGACATGCCCTATAAAAGCTCCTAAAGGAAGCACTAAATATGGAAAGGAAAAACCTTTACCAGCAGTTATAAGAACACACTGGAGTACACAGACCAGTGACACTATAAAGCAGCCATATAGGCCATGTGTGGTGGCTTATGCCTGTAATCCCAACACTTTGGGAGGCTGAGGCACGCAGATCATGAGGCCAGGAGTTCAGGACCAACCTGGCCTATATGGTGAAACCCCATCTCTACTAAAAATACAAAAATTAGCTGGATGTGGTGGCACATGCCTGTATCCCAGCTACTTGGGAGGCTGAAGCATGAGAATTGCTTGAACCTGGGAGGCGGAGGTTGAAGTGAGCTGAGATTGTGTCATTGCACTCCAGCCTGGATGACAGATCAAGATTCCATCTAAAAATAAATGCATCAATCAATAAATAAAGCAGCCACATAAGCAAGTCTGCAAAATAATCAGGTAGCATCATGATGACAGGATCAAATCCACACAGAACAATACTAACCTTAAATATAAACTGGATAAATACCCCAATTAGAAAACACACTGGCAAGCTGGATAAAGAACCAAGACCCATCACTATGTTATCTTCAAGAGACCCATCTCACATGCAATAACATCCACAGGCTTAAAATAAAGCGAGAAGGAAAACTTACCAAGCAAATGGAAAGCATGAAAAAAAAAAACAAAACTGTGGTTGCAATTCTAGTTTTTGACAAAACAGACTCTAAATCAACAAAGATTATAAAAAAGAAAGGAATTACATAATGGTAAAGGATTCAATTCAGCAAGAAGAGCTAACTACACTAAACATATATGTAACCAACACAGGAGCATCCAGATTAATAAAGCAAGTTCTTAGAGGCCTCCAAAGAGACTTAGACTCCTACACAATGATAGAAGGAAACTTTACCATCCCACTAACAATATTAGATTATCAAGACAGAAAAGTAATAAAGATATTCAGGACTTGAACTCAGGTCTGTATCAAAGGGACCTGATAGGTATCTACAGAATTCTCCATCCAAAAGCAACAGAATATACATTTTTCTCATTGTCAAATGTTACTTATTCTAAAATCAATCACATAATCATAAGTAAAACACTTCTCAGCAAATGCAGAAAAAAACACTGAAATCATAACAAACAGTCTCGTCGAGCAGAATACAACGAATGCAATTAGAAACCATGATTAAACAATTCACTAAAATCCATACATTACAGGAAAATGCAACAACCTGCCCCTGAATGACTTTGGATAAATAATGAAATTAAGGCAGAAATCAATAAATTATTTGAAACTAATGAGAACAAAGATACAACATACCAGAATCTCTGGGACACACTAAGGCAGTGTTAGGAGGGACATTTATAGGACTAAAGGTCCATATCAAAAAGCTATGAAGATCTCAAGTTAACAACCTAATATCACAACTAAAATAACTAGAGAACGAAGAATAAACTAATTCCAAGGCTAACAGAATACAACAAGTAACGAAAATCAGAGCTGGACTGAAGGGGATAGAGACACAAGAAAACATTCAAATGGCCAGGAGTTGATTCTTTGAAAAAAAAATAATTAAATAGATAGACTTCTACCTAGACAAATAAAGAAGAAAAGAGAGAAGGTCCAAATAAACACAATCAGAAATGGTAAAGGGGATATTACCACTGAACCCACAGAAATACCAACAAACACCAGAGACTATAATAAACACCTCTATGTACATAAACTGGAAACTGTAGAAGAAATGGATACATACACATTCCCAAGTCTGAACCAGGAAGAAATTGAATCCCTGAACAGACCAATAATGAGTTCAGAACTTGAGGCAGTAGTAACTAGTTTTCTAACCAAAAAAGCCCATGACCAGACAGATTGCCAGCTGAATTTTACCAGATGTACACAGAATGGCTGGAACCATCCCTACTGATACTATTTTAAACAATGGAAAAAGAGGTACTGCTCCCTAACTTATTCTATGAGGCCAGCATCATCCCAATACCAAAATATGGCAGAAATACAATAACAAAAAAGAAAACTTCAGGCCAATGTTCTTTATGAACATTGATGCAAAAATTTTCAACAAAATACTGGCAAGCCAAATCCAGCAGCCCATCAAAAAGCTTATCCACCATGATGAACTAGGCTTCATCCTTGGGATGCAAGGTTGGTTCAAATTACACAAATCAATTAATGTGATTCATCATATAAACAAAACAAAAGACAAAAACCATGTGCTTATCTCAATAGATGAAGAAATTGCTCTTCATAAAATTTACCATCCCTTCATGTTAGAAGCTCTCAATAAACTAGGTATTGAAAGAACATACCTCAAAATAATAAGAACCATATATGACAAACCCACAGCCAAAATCACACTGAATGGGCAAAAGCTGTAAGCACTCCCCTTGAAAACAGGCACAAGGCAAGGATGCCCTTTCTCACCACCCCCATTCAACATTGTATTGGAATTTCTGGCCAGAGCAATCAATCAAGAGAAAGAAATAAAGGCATTCAAATAGAAAGAGAGGAAGTCAAACTATCTCTGTTTGCAGATGACATGATCCTATATCTACAAAATTCCATCATCTCAGCCCAAAAGCTTCTTATGTTGATAAGCAAGTATAGCAAAGCCTCAGGATACAGAATCAATGTGCAAAAATTGCTAACTTTCCTGCACACCATCAACAGTTAAGCTGACAGCCAAATCACAAACAAATCACGTCACAATTACAGCTAACAAGGGAAGTGAAAGATCTCTACGAGAAGAGCTACAAACCACTGCTCAAAGAAATTAGTGGAACTGTGGCCACCCAGGTGTCCAACTGAGCACACATGCACCAGAAACGCCAGAGAAGAGGGAGAACCCTGGTTCTTGTAGGGAAATGGAGGGGTAGGGAATGTTGTGGGGTACATTATGTCCTGAGAAGGGAAAGCATGGAATGAGAGGCTTTGAGGAGAGGAAGTGATAGGGACAGGAGGCAGAGAAATACTGGGTAGAAAAGGATGGGTCCTTGGTAAGAGTCCCACCCTCAAGCCTGGAACAGCACCCCAAATTGAGAACATGCATTCCTGTTTTTGGGATCAAATGTTGCCTTTTCCAAAACCACCCATGACCTGCCCTGCCCTCAAACCTGTGCCCATAAAATCCCCCAGCCAGAGTGGAGAAGAGGAGAATCTGCTGGACATCAGAGACTACGGTTTGACCTCAGAGAGAAGCGGCTTGACTTCAGAGGGATGATTTGACAGCATTGCTTTGGAGAGGAGTTCAGTCCTCTCTGGAAAATCACCTTCTCACTCCATTCCCTTTTCACATCCCCTTCCCACTGAGAGCCACTTTTATCAGGAAAAAAAATCCTCTGTATTCACCTTTCTTCAATTTGCTCAGATGACCTGATTTTTCCTGGATGCCAAACAAGAGCTCAGGTGCCACAGGTGTGGATGATAGCTGTCACAATGACCCTCTGCCCTTGCTGGTGGAGAGCAACCATCTTATGTGAAAAGGCAAAGGCTCCACTGAGGTGTTATACCGTGAATGGCAAAGCTAAAAGAGCTCCGTAACATATGCCCTCAGGGGCTTTGGGGGTGGCAGGTACGCCACCCTAGATGGTACTGTTGGGGCTGCACAGAATTTTGCTCCTGCCAGCACCCAAAAGCACTCATCCCAGCTCCTGCACCAGCTCACCTGCATGCTTCCTCCTCTAAGGGGTTGAGCACAACAGGTTTGAGTGAGTGAAGTTAGTCCTAGCCGGTCCCAAAGAGGCCAGCTAGCCCCAGGACCCACACTCTAGTTCCTGTCTGCAAAAATGTCAGGGAAAATTTACTGCCTCAGAAGGAGGACAGACCATGGACTAGGGCAACCTGATGGCCATGGAGGTTGAAGAGAGGATGAAATGCCTTCAAAAGTTTCCTGAAATCATAAGATGATCCTCGACTGACTGACTGAATAAAAAGCAAGATCAGGACTGGTTTACTGACATTATCCTGATTGTCAACAGACACCATTTTAAGGATCACAAGTCTCTTTTGACTGCTTGCAGTAAGTTCTATAAATTCTTTCAATTTACTCAGAAACCTTTGGTGGAGACAGAAGGTGTTGGTAAAATGACCTTTTTTAATTTAATTCAGTTCACATATACAGCAAAATAATTGATACAGGAGAAGAAGTCAATGATGTATGGAAAGCAGCAGAGTTCTACAAATGCTAGAAGTTATCGATAGGGACAGGAGGCAGGGGAATTCTAGGTAAAGGAGGGCAGGTCACTGACAAGGGTCCCACACTCAAGCCTGTGACAGCAGTCCAAAGTGAGAGCATGCCTTCCTGTTTTCCCACTCGAATGTTGTCTTTTCCAAAGTCAACCATGCCCTGCCCCACCCCCATCCTGTGCGTATAAAAACCCCAGGCTCCACTAGCTGAGAGCAGAGAAGAGAAGAAGCAGGTGGACGTCAGAGACTGGTTTGACATCAGAGAGAAGCAGCTTGACTTCAGAGGGATGGCTTCATGGCTTTGCTTTAGAGAGGAATCCAGCTGAGGATGGAGGGTCCAGCAAGGGATGCAGTCCACAGGACCCACATGGAGTTTTGCTCCTGCCAGCACCCAAAAGCACTTGCCCTGTCTCCTGCACTCGTTCACCTGCATGCTCCCTCCCGTGGCAGGTTGAGTGCAACAGGTTCCAAAGAGTAGAGTTTGCCCCAGCTGGTGCCGAAGTGGCCGGCTAGCCCCAGCACCTGCACACCAGTTCCCACCCATGAAGGGGTCAGGCAAAATTTCCTGTTTCATTATGAAAGCCCTTGAAGTCAGGAACAAAGAAAACTCAACTCCATTAGAGGAAAATCCCATAGGGAAAAAGGTGGCCAAAAAAAGGAAGATCGCAGCAACGTCAAATGTTATCACAGAATCATTGCCATCTGCAGAATCAGAACCTATTGAAATTGAGGTAGAGATTGCTGAAGGCACAACTGAAATGGAAGATGAAGGTATCAAAACATTAGAGGAAGTGGATTCTGCCAAGCATCCATAAAGTACATACAGAACACAAGTTCCTCTAAAGATCCTGCTCTAGCACTGTTGGCAGATATTACCAGCAAGTATCACCAAAGTGACAGAAAAGGGCAGATTAAAGAAGAAGATGGCCATGCATCTGACCCCATAAGCATACAGGTAGAAAGTATTGAAACTGTGGAACTTCAGTTGTCACATGTGAAGGACTTGTTCCATTGTGAGAAATGTAATGGTTCATTTAAATTGTTTTATCATTTGAAGGAATACATGAAATCACACTCATCTAAGAGTTTCAAGTGTGAAATATGCAATGAAAGGTATGCACATGGAAACAGCACCTAAATTGTTACCACCTTGAAAAAGGTGGAGTCACTAAGAAGCAAAGAACTGGGAAAAAAGTGTATGTATGTCAGTACTGTGAGAAGCAGTTTGACTGTTTTGGAAATCTTAAAGAACATCTTAGAAAAATATACAGGTGAAAAACCTTTTGAGGTCCAAATTATCATGAAAGATTTGCTAGAAATAGCACCCTCAAATGTCACCTCACTGCATGCCAAACTGGAGTAGGGGCAAAAAGGAAGAAAGAAGCTCTGTGAATGCCACGTCTGTAACAGTGTGTTTAACAGCTGGGCCCAGTTCAAAGATCACTTCATAATACAAATTGGATGTAAACCCAACCATTGTTCTTTATGTGACTTGCGGTTAATGCAAGGAAATAAATTAATGAGGTACCTCAGTGATACAATATTTCAGAGTATCTAGTAATGGAAGAAGTTCTTTCAGTAGAAACTTGCATGCAAAGTGAACCTGTGACATCAATGACTATTATAGAACAAATTGGGAAGGTGTGTGTGCTACCATTGCTTCAGGTCCAGGTGGATTCAGCACAAGTGACTGTGGAACACATCCATCCAGATGTGCTCCAGGACAGCCAGGTACTTAGTTCATACCTGAGTGTGCTTCCAGAGCAGGTCCAAATAAGTTATCTAGAAGTGGGTCGAATTCAGACTGAAGAAGGTACTGAAGTACATGTAGAGAAGCTTCATGTTGAATGGATAAATCAGATGCCAGTGGAAGTACAAACTGAACTTCTAGAAGCAGACTTGGACCATGTGACCCCAGAAATCTATGACCCAAGAGGAGAGAGAACCTAGCCAACTAGAAACTGTTCAGGCTGCCAGGGAAGATCACGAAGATGCTGAGGATTAGAGAGCAAGCCAACGGTGGATCCTGAAGCTGAAAAGGCAGAGAATGAGGACAGAACAGCTATGCCGGTTTTAGAGTGAAATTACACATGAATATATTTTTAAATTTACTTGGGTTTTTGAATGGATTATGGGCAGTATGACTGTCCTTAAGCTAACAGATAAGTGGACCAAAGTTAAGCTATTTGTTGTTGTGCTGAATTTTTTTTTTTGAAACAAATTAATTCCCCTCCCAGGCCCAATGCAACAGAGTAGGGATCTGTTCCATAAATTAAGCAGAGTTTTGAGAAGTACATTTCTAGGTGGATTATATTCTTATTACATAGCTTCATATGACTGTATCTATTTTCATTGTAGTAAAAATTTTCCCTTTTCTATTTACCAGGTCATGTTTTCTTCAAATTTCTTTCATATTGTAAAATAAAACTTAAATCATTAGAATACAAGTTTATGTATTCTAACGCATGCTAGTAAATTGAATATATAGGAAACACAAGTCTGCATGATGAACATTGCATTGTTACTGTGCAGTTAAATTTTGACTTTCTTTAGCTTGAACAAACTTTCTTGTCTATCCCAGTAGTCACAGATGCCATCTCTGCAACACAGAGAGGAGTGGTGATAAAATTTCGAGAATGTGAAGAAAAAAAATCCACACCCATGTGCCATTTCAAAACCAGCTAAACTTCTGTAAAACATCTCCAGTTTTTCAAAGTTTGTGTTGTAAGGAGGAATGTAGCCAATGCTATACTTTGTATTTTTGCTTATAATGACAACCACGAGTTCTTTTTCACTTAAGTTATGACAAGAAATTTTATTTAGAAGCAGCTGCAGTGCCAATTTCAATTGGGAAAATTTATTTACCTCTGTGGCAAACTTTATTTTGATGAAAAGTTGCACTAGTATTTTACTACCAAATGAAAAAAAGATGAGCATCATTTAAAAATTGATGTATTTAAAATAAAGTACAGGGAAAAACATGTATGTAATTATCAGGATTTTTTAAATGGAATCTTTTCCACCAATCCTTAATGTAAAGATCTTGTGCTATAACTTTTAAAGCCATACAAATAAGAGTGCTTAATTGTGGACTTAATAATAAATGTGTAAATATTTTGAATCAGTATTACTTGGAAAATAAAGTATCTCTCTCTTTCTCTCTCTCTCTCTCTCTCTCTCTCTCTCACACACACACACACACACACACAGACACACACACACACACACACACACACACACACACACACACACAGAAATTAGAGATGACCAAACAAATGGGAAAACATTCCATACTCATGGGTAGGAAGAATTTTAATTGTTAAAAGGGCCATACTGCCCAAAGCAATTTATATCTGCAATGCTGTTCTTATTAAACTGCTATTGACATTCTTCACAGAGGTAGAAAAAAAAATTTTAAATTTATATGGAACCTAAAAAGAGCTTGACTATCCAAGGCAATCCTAAGCAAAAAGAACAAAGCTGGAGACATCATACTACCTATCTTCAAACTACACCGTGCTGCTACAGTAACCAAATAGCATGGTACTGGTACATAACAGACACCTAGAGCAATGGAACAGAATAGAGAACCCAGAAATAAGACCACAGACCTACAACTATCTGATATTTAACAAACCTTTAGAGAACAAGCAATGGGGAAACAATTCCGTACTCAATAAATGGTTGTGTGATAACTGGCTAGTCATAAGCAGAAAAGTAAAACTGGACCCCTTCCTTAAAACATACACAAAAATTAACTCAAGATGGATTAAAGACTTATGCATAAAACCTAAAACTATAAAAACCCTGGAAGACAATCTAGGCAATGCCATTTAGGACATACACATGTCCAAAGATTTTATGATGAAGAAGCCAAAAGCAATTGCAATGAAAGCAAAAATTGACAAAAAACTATCAACAGAGTATACAACCTACAGAATAGGAGAAAATTTTTACAAACTATGCAACTGAAAAAAGTCTAGTATCTAACATCTATAAGGAACTTAAATAAATTTACAAGATTAAAAGAACATGAACAGACACTTTTCAAAAGAAGACATACATGCGGCCAAGAAGCATGTTAAAAAAAGCTCAACATCACTGATCATTAGAGAAATGCAAATCAAAACTACTGGTTGATACCATCTCACACCAGTCAGAATGGCAACTATTAAAAAGTGAAAAAATAACAGATGCTGGCGAGGTTGCAGAGAAAAAGAATGCTGATACACTGTTGTGAGAGTGCAAGTTAGTTCAACCATTGTGGATGACAGTGTGGCAATTCCTCAAAGACCTAAAGACAGAAATAACATTCTACTCAGTAATCCCATTACTGGGTATGTACACAAAGGAACATATGATCCATGTGTTGTAAAGACACATGTACACATATGTTCATTGTAGCAATATTCACAATAGCAAAGACATGGAATCAACCTAAATGCCCATTAAGGTTAGACTAGATTAAAAAAATGTGGTACATATACCCCATGGAATACTATGCAGTCATAATAAAGCATGAGGTCATACCCTTTGGGGGGCATGGATGCAGCTGGAGGCCATTATCCTTAGCAAACTAATGCAGAAACAGAAAATCAAGTACCACATTTTCTCACTTATAAGTGGGAGCTAAATGATGAAAACACATGGACATACAGAGGGTAGCAACAAACACTGGGGCTATTGGGGGTGTAGGGTGAGAGGAGGGAGAGGATAAAAAACAACTAATGGATACTAGGCTTAATAACAGGGTGATGAAATAATCTATAAAACCAACCCCATGACACATGTTTACCTATATAACAAATCTGTGCATCCTGTACATGTACCCCTGAGTTTAAAATAAAAGTTAAAAAATAAACTCTTATGCATATGTAATGTATAATAGTATAATAGAATATTATTCAACCTTAGAAAGGAGATGATTCTTTCATTTGCCAGAACATGGATGAACCTAGAAGAATAAACCAGACACACGGAGAAAAGTACTGCATGATTTTACTTATATGTACAATCTTACAAAATAGAGTCAAATATCTAAAGATAGAACATTAAACCACATTTGGGGGTTTGGGGGAAAAAAAGGGAGAAGTAGGTCAAATGATACAAAGTAGAAGCTATGTAGGATGAACAAGTCCGGAGATTAATGTAAAACATGATGACTCTGGTTAATAACAATGTATTGTATTAGGGATATTTGCTAAATGAGTAGATTATAGCTGGTCTTGTCATAGGGGAGGAAAAATAGTTAACTATTTGAAAAGAAGAGCATGTTATTATGGTCTACTCTAGTAAAGATTTTACTATATAAATGTATGTTATTTATTATGTTGTAGCCCTTAAATATGCATGATAACATTGAGTTAAAAATAAAAAGATAATGTTTAGAGGTGAGTATCATTAGCACCTCCCACCTCAAGTACCTGAGAAGAGTCCTTCTGGGGTGACCTTCATCTGTAGCCTGCTACAGCTGGCAGCTTTAGTTTTACCTTTTGGGGCAACCCCTCAGGAAAGTTCTATTTGTAATTCTAAGTATTGGCAGCAGTTGGTGCCCTGGTCTACATACTAGTAGATGCCTAGAAACTCTCAATCAACCCATGACTAACAGCATGAAATTTCTTGGCTTTGGTTTGGCTGTATCCTCACACAAATCTCTCCTTGAATTTTAGCTTCCATAATTCCACATGTGGTGGGAGGGACCTGGTGGGAGATAACTGAATCATGGGGGCAGTTTCCCCCATACTGTTCTCATGGTAATGAATAAGTCTCACAAGATCTGATGGTTTTATAAGGGGAAACCCCTTTTACTCGGTTCTCATTCTCTTTTGTCTGTCACCATGTAAGATATGCCTTTCACCTTGCATCATGATTGTGAGACTTCCCCAGTCATGTGGAACTGTGAATCCATTAAATCTCTTTTTCTTTATAAATTACCCGGTCTTTGGTATGTCTTTATCAACATGATGGAAACAGATTAATACATATTTTATCCCAACAATTTCTCTCATTGCAAGAGCAGAACATCCCTTTTTTGCCTTAAGGTTAACCCAGGCTTTTATGCTCTGAATTTCATCACTTATCCTCTGCTCCAGAACCAACACCTCACTTCATGTGACATTTAATCTTCTGTAAGTATTTTCAACCCTGTTTGCTTCCTTCCCTGCAGTTTGTAGTTCATTCACTTCTCTCTCTGAAGTGCTGCCTGAATGCTATCCTATCCCACCCCCTGCCAGTAAAGGCCAAGAGCTTCTGCTTTTTGTCTTCATGCTCTGGCTTCAAAACTCACTCCCTCTCAATTCCCACCACTTCACTAATGATCTCATGGAGACTGAATCTGGTTTTTAGTTAGAATGTGTTTTAGAATAATATCTCAGTGGCCTTTGATGCCACTAAAAATATCCTCTTTTGAAACTTCTCTTTGATTTTCCATGACACTACTCTCACCTGGTTGCCTCTCTTCACTCTCACCATTCCTTCTCAGGCTTTATACATTTTTCTACTGCAATTTTATATACCTGCCCAAGATTGGAGCTCAGGCAACTTTCCATTCTCAGGCTATAATGTGTGCTGGAGAACCCACTGCGTCATTGGTTTTGTGATAGTATCTTAGTATGTGAGAGAGAGCCAAAAGGGAATTTCTAGCCAATACCTCACTCCTCAGTGTTAGTGTGTCATTATATGTCATTATATATGTTAGTGTGACATATATGTCATTAGTCAGACACCTATACCTGAATACCAAAATAAAACAAAAACAATAAAAATAAAAACCAGGAACTCTTATGCCATATATTTAAGTAATTAATTACATGAAATGAACTGCCTTAGTCATTATCATTGGATATAGCCAAGCAGAATGTAGGCAACCATGACCTGGGAAAATTACAGAGAAGATCCAAATATTGAATGTTGAATTAGATCTCATTTAAGGTCTCATAAAACCTGAGATATGATGAATCAAATAATATTTAAGTGGATATGGTAAATGCAAGGCATTTGGTTTTCACAGATTTCTTTTTATTAATCCTCTGAACAAACCAGTAATTTAAGTATGATGTTTGTTTTTGCATGATTTAAAGGGATCCAACAGTTAATGTATTTGTCCTATAATTACATACAGAATGCAGATGGCAGAGCTGGGATTTGGATATTATATCTTTGACCCCAAACACCATACCTTTCACACCAAGATGATCCTTTGGTATGTATACATGTTATTTCTTCAACAGGATTGTTGTCTTTTTGAAGGTGAACATGGATTTTCAAAAAATTCTCCAGAATACTTAGTCCATCAAATAAGTGCACAGGCAGATCTAGGTTTCATGGGGACTAAAGCTCATAAAATATTTGGGGTGCTGTGTTTGAAAAAAAAATAGAAAATCATGAGCATAACTTCTAAGGCTTTGTTTGACAGGGATCAGTATACTTAGGGGTCCTGAAACCTAATCTTAACTAAATGTGTCACAGGACTGAAAACTTGCTACCTAAACACAGTTGTCTCCATCATAAATCATTACAGACAAACAGCAGAAAATCTATTTACTATTCAGAATTACTAAAATAAAATTTTCAGCTGTTTCTGATCAGGGACATGGTACTCTGATGGTTTCTGAAAGAACCAGCCTATTCATCTAAAAGCTGAATTCTGTCATTTAAGAAGATAGATTTATATCTTCTAACATTTTTGCATGGGGTTGTAAGGGATAGCCTGCTCATTAGACAGATGTATTTGCTAGATGTATTAACTTCTTAATGCTTCTTCTCCATCTCAGACAGACTTTTAGAAACCCAGGTAGAACTAGGGTTCATGAGGCAAGCCTCCAGTGAGCAGAGGTCATTATTGAATGTGTGAGATACCTTGGCAACAAACAAGAGATGAAAGATTTGATCACGGTGTTAGCTGAAATGGCATGACAGATAAATTCGGTACAAAACAAAGAAGTAATTAAGAAGCTAGCATTTTCAAGACTGTTGTGTGGAATTATGTGCTTGGGCATCCTTGTTTAACATCACGGCTTGTTCTTGACCAATATGAAATTGCTTTCTCTTCTCTTGAGTTCTGATTCAAAGTCACCCTGAAGCATAGCAACAAATTTTATCTCTAGATGATTCACTTCCTCAACAGTATGAGGTTGTTCTAGTCATTACTTTTAAGTAAGAGAATACATGAAATAATAAATGAAATAATACCATCATTTATATTTTAGTCTTCAGGGACATGGCGGATTGATGATTTACCTCCTTGAAGTCTAACTTCAAATATAGGGGGCTAAAAAACTTTGAGTAAGTTTCAAGCATTGTTTTAAGCAGGGAGAAAACCAACCTAGTATCTTTGTTCCAGAGAGGTATAGAAACTCTTCCATTTATGATGATGAATGATTAAGTGAGCTACCTGTGCTTGTTGAAAGCTGAATAATGCTGGAGGAATTCAAACAAGCTAGACACTCGGCTTATGTGCTACAGCAAACATCGGGTAGATTTAGTTGAATACTTGTCTAAGCTACTTTTAAATTTAGGAAGCAGGTTTAAATAATAAATACCATTCCATGCTAAAAGACACTGTTTTGATTTTATAAAAATAAAAAAAGCAAGAAGGAAACTTTGATGAGATTACATTTTCCTGTTTGCTTTTCTCATTGTGTCAATACTGTACCAGTATATAGAAAATAAATTGATGAAGCCTGTTAGCTGAGAGAATAATTGATCCTAAGGTATGTTTCAAGACAACAAACAGTTTTAGTTCTTTGGAGCTGCATGCACAGCCAAGTGCTCCATTCAGAAATTTCCTTTCATGTTGGCCCTTGAAGCTGTTCTTTAAGCCACAGCACACACACACACAAAAAGAATAGCTATAATTTAAGACATAAATAATCAATGCAGTGAAACAAAGAGTATGGCTGAGTGACAAACAGAGAGCCAAAAGTTGACTAGTTGTTAATGCTGATCTAAAACAAAGAGATTCATAAAGCAAAATGGGTTCTCATTGTGTTTTCTACCACCTAGTTTCAGTAAATTTCTGCTTTAAGTAGCTGAATATTGCCATTTTTTTCTGAACAAAGGCTTCTCTTCAAGTGCCTGTGAGGTTTTCATGCATTATGCTTACTAATGGTCCAGAGGTCCTCAGTTTGTCCTAGCAAAGATTACATAGAGTATCTTTTTCATTTTACACTAGCAGCAATTACTTTTATTTAAATAAATAGAGGCTCTTCATTGGTACCCATAGACTGTGATAAAACATACCACCTTTTAACAGCCTTTATTGTCACCTACATGCTGTAAAAAAAGTAGATCAAGCAAAAAGAGCTCCGTTTAAAAAATCATCATATATTCCAAGCATTAACAACGACCATTATATTCACCATGTAGAAGACATTTTTTACTTCATTGCAAACTATTACATTTTTTCAACATAATTTCTTTTAAGCCTTAGTGTTAAAGCTGGAAAAAATTGCTGAGTGGCATTCTGTTAACTAACGATAATATTTATTATCATTACCGCAACTAATAGTGCTACTGAAATCACAGTGAATATGAAATTATCATTTGCAAATTCTGCACTGCTTTTATTTTTCAGGAGAAAATGTAAATGTGCACACAAAAAAACAGAAGAACTCTGTTATTTGGATGTTTATAGTTCCCTTGAGAGAAAGAGAATAAGAGACATGTTCGTTAGTTTCTTATCATGCCTTTTTTCACACGTAGTGTAGATTTTTCTATTGAGTCAGGCATAAGATTTTCTTGTAAGCATCTGTGTGATCAACTTAGTGAATGACCATGATTTGGTCTTTATTTATGTATTCATTCAAATAGGTTGTTTATGGTCTCATTAAATTATCCATAAAGAAACTAGAGCATCAGACTGATTTCAATCTAGGGACTATATACACATTTTCTGTTAGAAAAATATTGGATCTTAATATTTTAATAATGATAGTATATATTAGTTATCATTTCTGTGTAATAAGTTATCACAAAACTTAGTGGCTTAAAATAACAACAAGTACTTATATCTCACAGTTTCAGCATATCATGAATTTGAAAGCGACTTGACTGAGTGGTTCTGGGTCAGGGTCTCTCCTGAGATTGTAGTCAGGTGTTGGCCTGGGCTGCAGTTGTCTGAAGACCTGACTGGGGCCGGATGATCCATTATCGAGGTGGCCCCTTATGGTTAACTGTAACAACTAGGCTACTAAATTAGCATCCCTAGCTTTTAATAAGCTCATCAAAGGCAGCTACCAGTAATGCTTTCCCTGAAGCAACAATCTATTTTATCCTTGAAATAGTGTGATATTTATAAACTGATCATTTTGGACCTCCCCTTGTGGCAGTATGACAGAAGAAATTTTCTGAAAATTCTCCAGTTTAAAAAACAAACAAACAAATGAAAAATCAGCTTTTATTTTGAATCAAATGTGCCTTTTAGTTTATTTTTGGTTTAAAAGTAAAAAGTAAAGGAAATTTTGAGGGCATGCTTCTCCATTATCCAAAGGATATAAAAGATTAGTGAACAAAAAGCAATCACAGAAAGCCTCAAGATCGCCCTGAGGGCAATTGTTTTTTCTAGTGCTACCATCCATTGGGAGATTAAATCCTGTGACAGTTAAAAGTGGAAATGCTGATACAGAAAATTCTTCATTAGTCCACACAACTTTAAGGGGCTAGACTGTTCCCAGCATACAAATGCTCTTAACTTTCAAAAGATGCAAATGCAAATTTTCTTTGGCTCATGCAACCCCAGTTTACACTCAAAGATTTTACACATAAAAATATCCACTTATGAGCTTATTATTAAAGATCACCAAATAAACAAGGAAATAAGCCTCCATGAAGAAGAGTTACCAGAAATAATTGCTAATACATTTAAACCCCCAAAGACTAAAGATTAGAATTATCCACTGAATCAACCCAAATGTCCATCAGTGACAGACTGGATTAAGAAAATGTGGCACATATACACCATGGAATACTATGCAGCCATAAAAAACGATGAGTTTGTGTCCTTTGTAGGGACGTGGATGCAGCTGGAAACCATCATTCTTAGCAAACTATCACAAGAACACAAAACCAAACACCACATGTTCTCACTCATAGGTGGGAACTGAACAATGAGATCACTTGGACTTGGGAAGGGGAACATCACACACCGGGGCCTATCATGGGAAGGGGGCAAGGGGGAGGGATTACATTGGGAGTTATACCTGATGTAAATGATGAGTTGATGGGTGCTGATGAGTTGATGATTGCAGCACACCAACATGGCACAAGTATACATATGTAACAAACCTGCACGTTATGCACATGTACCCTAGAACTCAAAGTATAATAATAAAATTTTAAAAAAGAATATAAAATAGTTGTAAAAGAGATATTTAAAGAAATAGTAGGAAATCATAAAAATGAGCAAATGCTAACAAGCTATCAAATATTATCAGATACAATTGAAAAGGTTCTTTTAGTCAAAAGGTATATCATTTTGATATGTGTGTGTCTCTAGGTAGCCTCAAGTATAGTAAGGAAAAATGTAAATTGGACTTGATTGTACAAATCAAATACTTTTGTACATCACAGGACATTATGAAGAAATTGAAAAGATAACCTGCAGAATGAGAGAAAATATTTGCAAATCATATTTCTAATAGGGGATTAATAATCAGGATATAAAAAGATCTCTTATAGCTTGTTATGGTTTGGGTTTGTGTACCTACCCAAATCTCATGTCCAGTTGTAATCCTCAATGTCGGAACGGCGGCCTGGTGGGAGGTGATTGGATCATGAGGCAGATTTTCCCCTTGCTGTTCTCATGATCATGAATTCTCACAAGATCTGGTTGTTTAAAAGTGTGTAACACCTCTCTCTTCTCTCTCTTCCTCCTGCTCTGGCCACGTAAGATGTGCTGCTTCCCCTTCCACCATGACTGAGTTTTCTAAGGCCTCCTCAGCCATGTTTCCCGTACAGCTTGTAGAATTGTGAGTCAATTAAACCTCTTTTTTAAAAAATAAATTACTCAGTCTCAGGTAGTTATTTGTAGCAGTGTGAACGAATACACTACTGAAAAACAAAGAGACAGACAACCCAATTAAAAACTGGCAAAGTATTTAATGGTATATTTCTTGAAAGAAGATATATGAATGACTCATAGTCACACGAAAAGATGCTCAACATTACTAACCATTAGCGAATTGAAAATCAAAAGTATAATGAGATGCCACTTTGCAACGACTGGCATGGCTATAATTTTCTTTAAAAAAGAAAATAAAAAGTGTTGGCAAGGATGTGGAGAAATTGAAATCCTTGTATATGGCTGTACAATGTAAATGGTGCAGCCTCCATGGAAAATAGTTGGTGGTCCTTCAAAACGCTAAACATGGGATTGTCATATGACTCATCAAATCCACTCCTAGGTAGGTACATAGAAGAATTGAAAACAGGGACTCAAACAGATATTTGTATACCAGTATTCATTGCAACATTGTTGACAATAACCAAAAGATGAAAACAAACCAGGTGTCTATCAACTATGAAAGGGTAACAAAATGTGGCATATAGAACCATAAAAAGTAATAAAGTTCTGAAACATGCTACAACATGGATGAAACTTGAAAACATTGTGCTAAGTGAAATAAGTCTATCACAAAAGGACATATATGTATGATTCCACTTATATGAAATACTAGAATAGGCAAATTTGTCAGACATAAAGTAGATAAATGGTTATGGGAACTGGGACAGAGAAAGTAGATAAAAGGTTATGGGGACTGGGACAAAGGGGAATACGTAGTTGTTGCTAATGGTCATAGAGTTTCTGTTTGGGGTGATAAAAAAGTTTTGTAAAGAGGTAGTGTTGATAGTTGCACAACATTGTGAATGCAATTAATACCCTTGAATCATATACATATATGTGATATATATATATATATATAGTTAAAATGGCTAATTTTATTTTATATATATTTTACTAAAATAAAAAAATTGGCAAAAATGGATAATAGTACAGAAAGAAGAGGACAGATCTTTACTACTGGGAGACATCAATCTACTTCTCTCCACTATTGATAAACATAGTTTCTCATTATGGATAGAACCAGTGGTCAAAAATCAGTAAAGACAAAAATGTTAATGGCATAGATAGCAAGCTTTTAAAAAATATTTTAAAACACAGCACCTCCCGATTTAGAGAACGGAGTAGAACATATATAGAAACTGACCAAAATCAAGCCAAAAGCAGATCTTAGTAACTTATATAAAGTTATTATTATACAGACTACATTATCTGATATTTATGCAATGAAGTTAAAAGTAAAAAATAAAATTAAGAAAGCATACACAATTTCAAATAATTTATGGTGAAAATAGAAATCATAATGAAAACCATAAGTACTTATAACAACTATAACTAAAAATATTACATGTAAAACATATGGGATGATATGAAAAGGCTTCTTAAAGGGAAATTTATAATTGCAGATGCTTATGTTAGAAGAGAAACATAATCCATCTTAAGAAGTTAGAAAAAGAATAATTGAATAAATCCACAAAGGAGAAAAGATAGTGACAACAAAGACAGAGCATAGATTAATATAATAGAAAATAAAGGAATAATGAAAATGAAGCTGAGCTGAGTAGTATAATGAAATAGCTTAGTTTCTAGTCAATAATAATCAGTAAATAATCAATAATAATAAAGATCAGTCAATAATAAAGCAGTCTCGGATGCTCAATATTATGAACAAAAAGGAGAGCATATACCAGAGATGTAAAATTTAAAACATCTTATATGATTATTATGAGCAACTTGAGGCAAAAGATTTTGGTTTTTAAAAAGTTTTTATGGGTACATAATATGTGTATGTATTTACAAGGTAAACCAGAGGTTTTGATGCTGGCACACAATGTGGAATAAGCACATCATCCCCTCAAGCATTCATCCTTTCAGTTATAAACAATTCAATTACACTTTTAATTTTAAAATGTAAAATTAAGTTACTATTGACTATAGTCATCCAATTGTGCTGTCAAATAGTAGGTCTTATTCATTCTTTCTATGTTTTTATACCCATTTACCATCTCCATCTCCCACCTCAACCCTCTACTATCCTTCCTAGCCTCTGGTATCCATCCTCCTACTCTCTATGTCCACGAGTTCAATTGGTTTGATTTTTAGATCCCACAAATATGTGAGAACATATTATGTTTGTCTTCCTGTGGTTGACTTATTTCACTTAATAATGATCTCCTGTTCAATCCATTTGTTGTTGCAAGTGACTGGATATCATTCTTTTTATGGCTGAATATTAGCATCATATGTGCCAAATGTGGTACCTATGTGTATATGTGGTATATATACACATATGTACCGCATTTTCTTTATCCATTCATCTGTTGATGGACACTTAAGTTGCTTCCAAATCTTAGTTGTAAATAGTGTTGCAGCAAACATAGGAGGACAGATATCTCTGATATACCAATTTTCTTTCTCTTGCGTAAATATTCAGCAGTGAGATGGAACACAGAGTAGCTCAATTTTTAGGGTTTTGAGAAACCTCCAAACTGTTCTCCACAGAATTTTAATAACTTACATTCCTACCAACAGCATACAATGGTTCCCTTTTCTTCATGTTTATTATTTATAATATGTATAATTATATTGTTATAATAATAATATATATTTGTATTATAGTTACTATATTACTATAAGTATTTATTATTATAATTATTATATTATATTATATTATTGCCTGTCTTTTGGATACAAGCCACTTTAACTGGGTTGAGATGATATCTCATTATAGTTTTGATTTTCATTTCTCTGATGATCAGTGATGTTGGACACCTTTTCATATGCGTATTTGTTATTTGTATGTCTTCCTTTGAGAAATATCTATTCAAATCTTATGCCTTTTTTTGAATGGATTATTAGTTTTCTTTTTTCTTTTTTTTCCCCCATAGAGTTATTTGAGCTCCTTATATGTTCTGGTGATTATCCGTTGTCAGAGAAATACTGCAAATATTTTCTCCCATTCTATGGGTTGTCTCTTCACTTTGTTAATTGCATTCTTTTTGTGCAGAAGCTTTTTAACTTTATGTAATCCCATTCGTCTATATTAACTTTGGCCTGTGCTTGTGAGGTATTGCTCAAGAAATCTTTGTCCAGAACAGTGTCCTGGAGATTTGCCCCAAAGTTTTCTTGTAGTAGTTTCATAGTTTGAGGTCTTAGGTTTAAGCCTTTAATTCATTTTGGTTTGATTTTTGTATATGATGAGAGATAGCAGTCTAGTTTCATGTTCTTGCATATGGATATCCAGTTTTCCCAGCACGAATTATTGAAGAGACTGCCTTTTCCCTTACTGTATATTCTTGACACCTTTTTCAAAAATGAGTTCACTGTAGGTGTGTGGATTTGATTCTGGGCTCTGTATTCTGTTCCATTGGCTTATGTGTCTGTTTTTATGCCAGTACCATGTTGTTTTGTTTACTATAGTTCTGTAGTATAATTTGAAGTCACGTAATGTGATTCCTCCAGTTTTATTCCTTTTGCTTAGGATAGCTTTGATTATTCTGGGTCTTTTTGTGGTTCTATATACATTTTAGAATTTTCTTCTCTATTTGAAGAATGTCATTGATATTTTGATAGAGACTGCATTGAATCTGTAGATTGCTTTGGACAGCATGGACATTTTAACAACATTGATTCTTTCAACCTATGAACATACAATATTTTTCCATTTTTTTTGGTGTCCTCTTCAACTTCTTTCATCAGTGTTTTCTAGTTTTTATAATAGAGATCATTCACTTCTTTGGTTAATTCCAAGATATTTAATTTTATGTGTGGCTATTGCAAATGGGATTACATTTTTGGATTTCTTTCTCACATTTTTCATTGTTGGCATATAGAATTGCTACTGAATTTTGTGTGCTGATTTTGTATCCTACAACTTTACTTGTTTATCTGTTCTAGTAGTTTTCTTGTGGAGTCTTTAGGTTTTTCCAAATATAAGTTTACATCATCAGTAAACAAGGATAATTTGACTTCTTCCTTTCAATTTGGATGCCTTTTATATCTTTCTCTTTTTTGATTGCTCTGGATAGGACTTCCAGTACTATGTTAAATTACAGTGGTGACAGTGGGCATCCTTGTTGTGTTCCAGATCTTAAAGGAAAGGTTTTCAGTTTCTCCTCATTCATTATAATACCAGCTGTGGGCCTGTTATATATGATTTTTATTATATTGAGGTATATTCCTTCCATACCCAGTTTGTTGATTGTTTTTATTGTGAAGCAATAGTGAATTTTATCAGATGCTTTGCCAGCATCAGTTGAAATGATCATATGGTTTTTTTTTTTTTTTTTTTGCTGTTTATCTTTTTTATTTATTTATTTATTTACTTATTTATTTTTATTATTATTGTACTTTGAGTTCTAGGGTACATGTGCATAATGTGCAGGTTTGTTACATATGTATACTTGTGCCATGTTGGTGTGCTGCAACCATCAACTCGTCAGCACCCATCAACTCGTCATTTACATCAGGTATAACTCCCAATGCAATCCCTCCCCGCTCCCACCTCTGCATGATAGGCCCTGTTGTGTGATGTTCCCCTTCCTGAGTCCAAGTGATCTCATTGTTCAGTTCCCACCTATGTGTGAGAACATGCAGTGTTTGGTTCTGTGTTCTTGTGATAGTTTGCTAAGAATGATGGTTTCCAGCTGCATCCGTGTCCCTACAAAGGACACAAACTCATCCTTTTTGATGGCTGCATAGTATTCCATGGTGTATATGTGCCACATTTTCTTAATCCAGTCTGTCACTGATGGACATTTGGGTTGATTCCAAGTCTTTGCTATTTTGAATAGTGCCGCAATAAACATAAGTGTGCATGTGTCTTTATAGCAGCATGGTTTATAATCCTTTGGGTATATACCCAGTAAAGGGATGGCTGGGTCATATGGTACTTCTAGTTCTAGATCCTTGAGGAATCCCCATACTGTTTTCCATAATGGTTGAACTAATTTACAATCCCATCAACAGTGTAAAAGTGTTCCTATTTCTCCACATCCTCTCCAGCACCTGTTGTTTCCTGACTTTTTAATGATTGCCATTCTAACTGGTGTGAGATGGTATCTCATTGTGGTTTTGATTTGCATTTCTCTGATGGCCAGTGATGATGAGCATTTTTTCATGTGTCTGTTGGCTGTATGAATGTCTTCTTTTGAGAAATGTCTGTTCATATCCTTTGCCCACTTTTTGATGGGGTTGTTTGTTTTTTTCTTGTAAATTTGTTGGAGTTCTTTGTAGGTTCTGGATATTAGCCCTTTGTCAGATGAGTAGATTGCAAAAATTTTCTCTCATTCTATAGGTTGCCTGTTCACCTTTTGCTGTGCAGAAGCTCTTTAGTTTAATGAGATCCCATTTGTCAACTTTGGCTTTTGTTGTCATTGCTTTTGGTGTTTTAGACATGAAGTCTTTGCCCATGCCTATGTCCTCAATGGTACTACCTAGGTTTTCCTCTAGGATTTTTATGGTATTAGGTCTAACATTTAAGTCTCTAATCCATCTTGAATTAATTTTCATATAAGGAGTAAGGAAAGGATCCAGTTTCAGCATTCTACTTATGGCTAGCCAATTTTCCCAGCACCATTTCTTAAATAGGGAATCCTTTCGCCATTTCTTGTTTCTCTCAGGTTTGTCAAAGATCAGATGGCTGTAGATGTGTGGTATTATTTCTGAGGACTCTGTTCTGTTCCATTGGTCTATATCTCTGTTTTGGTACCAGTACCATGCTGTTTTGGTTACTGTAGCCTTGTAGTATAGTTTGAAGTCAGGTAGCGTGATGCCTCCAGCTTTGTTCTTTTGACTTAGGATTGTCTTGGAGATGCGGGCTCTTTTTTGGTTCCATATGAACTTTAAAGCAGTTTTTTCCAATTCTGTGAAGAAACTCATTGGTAGCTTGATGGGGATGGCATTGAATCTATAAATTACCTTGCGCAGTATGGCCATTTTCACGATATTGATTCTTCCTATCCATGAGCATGGTATGTTCTTCCATTTGTCTGTGTCCTCTTTTATTTCACTGAGCAGTGGTTGGTAGTTCTCCTTGAAGAGGTCCTTTACATTCCTTGTAAGTTGGATTCCTAGGTATTTTATTCTCTTTGAAGCAATTGTGAATGGAAGTTCATTCCTGATTTGGCTCTCTGTTTGTCTGTTACTGGTGTATAAGAATGTTTGTGATTTTTGCATATTAATTTCGTATCCGGAGACTTTGCTGAAGTTGCTTATCAGGTTAAGGAGATTTTGGGCTGAGACAATGGGGTTTTCCAAATATACAATCATGTCATCTGCAAACAGGGACAATTTGACTTCTTCTTTCCCTAACTGAATACCCTTGATTTCTTTCTATTGCCTGATTGCCCTAGGCAGAACTTCCAACACTATGTTGAATAGGAGTGGTGAGAGAGGGCATCCCTGTCTTGTGCCAGTTTTCAAAGGGAATTTTTCAAGTTTTTGCCCATTCAGTATGATATTGGCCGTGGGTTTGTCATGAATAGTTCTTATTATTTTGAGGTACGATCCATCAATACCGAATTTATTGAGTTTTTAGCATGAAGGGCTGTTGAATTTTGTCAAAAGCCTTTACTGCATCTATTGAGATAATCATGTGGTTCTTGTCTTTGGTTCTGTTTATATGCTGGATTATGTATATTGATTTGCGTATGTTGAACCAGCCTTGCATCCCAGGGATGAAGCCCACTTGATCATGGTGGATAAGCTTTTTGATGTGTTGCTGAATCCGGTTTGCCAGTATTTTTTTGACGATTTTTGCATCGATGTTCATCAAGGATATTGGTCTAAAATTCTCTTTTTTTTGTTGTGTCTCTGCCAGACTTTGGTATCAGGATGATGTTGGCCTCATAAAATGAGTTAGGGAGGATTCCCTCTTTTTCTATTGATTGGAATAGTTTCAGAAGGAATGGTACCAGCTCCTCCTTGTACCTCTGGTAGAATTCAGCTGTGAATGCATCTGGTCCTGGACTTTTTTTCGTTGGTAGGCTATTAATTATTGCCTCAATTTCAGAGCCTACTATTGGTCTATTCAGGGATTCAACTTCTTCCTGGTTTAGTCTTGGAAGAGTGTAAGTGTCCAGGAAATTATCCATTTCTTCTAGATGTTCCAGTTTATTTGTGTAGAGGTGTTTATAGTATTCTCTATGGTAGTTTGTATTTCTGTGGGGTCAGTGGTGATATCCCCTTTATCATTTTTTGTTGCGTCAATTTGATTCTTCTATCTTTTCTTCTTTATTAGTCTTGCTAGTGGTCTGTCAAATTTGTTGATCTTTTCAAAAAACCAACTCCTGGATTCATTGATTTTTTGGAGGGTTTCTTGTGTCTCTATCTCCTTCAGTTCTGCTCTGATCTTAGTTATTTCTTGCCTTCTGCTAGCTTTCAAATGTGTTTGTTCTTGCTTCTCTAGTTCTTTTAATTGCAATGTTAGAGTGTCAATTTTAGATCTTTCCTGCTTTCTCTTGTGGGCATTTAGTGCTATAAATTTCCCTCTACACACTGCTTAAGATGTGTCCCAGAGATTCTGGTATGTAGTATCTTTGTTCTCATTGGTTTCAAAGAACATCTTTATTTCTGCCTTCATTTCGTTATGTACCCAGTAGTCATTCAGGAGCAGGTTGTTCAGTTTCCATGTAGTTGAGCGGTTTTGATTGAGTTTCTTAGTCCTGAGTTCTAGTTTGATTGCACTGTGGTCTGAGAGAGAGTTTGTTATAATTTCTGTTCTTGTACATTTGCTGAGGAGTGCTTTACTTCCAATTATGTGGTCAATTTTGGAGTAAGTGCGATGTGGTGCTGAGAAGAATGTATATTCTTTTGATTTGGGGTGGAGAGTTCTATAGATGTCTATTAGGTCTACTTGCTGCAGAGATGAGTTCAATTCCTGGATATCCTTGTTAACTTTCTGTCTCGTTGATCTGTCTAATGTTGACAGTGGAGTGTTGAAGTCTCCCATTATTATTGTATGGGAGTCTAAGTCTCTTTGTAAGTCTCTAAGGACTTGCTTTATGAATCTGGGTGCTCCTGTATTGGGTGCATATATATTTAGGACAGTTAACTCTTCCTGTTGAATTGATCCCTTTACCATTACATAATGGCCTTCTTTGTCTCTTTTGATCTTTGATGGTTTAAAGTCTATTTTATCAGAGACTAGTATTGCAACCCTTGCTTTTTTTTGGTCTCCATTTGCTTGGTAAATCTTCCTCCATCCTTTCATTTTGAGCCTATGTATGTCTCTGCATGTGAGATGGGTCTCCTGAATACAACAGACTGATGGGTCTTGACTCTTTATCCAGTTTGCCAGTCTGTCTCTTTTAATTGGAGCATTTAGTCCATTTACATTTAAGGTTAAGATTGTTATGTGTGAACTTGATCCTGCCATTATGATATTAACTGGTTATTTTGCTCGTTAGTTGATGCAGTTTCTTCCTAGCCTAAATGGTCTTTACATTTTGACATGTTTTTGCAATGGCTGGTACCGGTTGTTCCTTTCCATGTTTAGTGCTTCCTTCAGGGTCTCTTGTAAGGCAGGCCTAGTGGTGACAAAATCTCTAAGCATTTGCTTATCTGTAAAGGATTTTATTTCTCCTTCACTTATGAAACTTAGTTTGGCTGGATATGAAATTCTGGGTTGAAAATTCTTTTCTTTAAGAATGTTGAATATTGGCCCCCACTCTCTTCTGGCTTGGAGAGTTTCTGCCGAGAGATCTGCTGTTAGTCTGAGGGGCTTCCCTTTGTGGGTAACCCGACCTTTCTCTCTGGCTGCCCTTAAGATTTTTTCCTTCATTTCAACTTTGGTGAATCTGGCAATTATGTGTCTTGGAGTTGCTCTTCTCGAGGAGTATCTTTGTGGCATTCTCTGTATTTCCTGAATTTGAATGTTGGCCTGCCCTACTAGGTTGGGGAAGTTCTCCTGGATGATATCCTGAAGAGTGTTTTCCAACTTGCTTCCATTTTCCCCCTCACTTTCAGGCACCCCAATCAGACGTAGATTTGGTCTTTTTACATAATCCCATACTTCTTGCAGGCTTTGTTCATTTCTTTTGCTTCTTTTTTCTTTTGGTTTCTCTTCTTGCTTCATTTCGTTCATTTGATCCTCAATCGCTGATACTCTTTCTTCCAGTTGATCGAGTCGGTTACTGAAGCTTGTACATTTGTCACGTATTTCTCGTGTCATGGTTTTCATCTCTTTCATTTCGTTTATGACCTTCTCTGCATTAATTACTCTAGCCATCAATTCTTCCACTTTTTTTTCAAGATTTTTAGTTTCTTTGAGCTGGGTACGTAATTCCTCCTTTAGCTCTGAGAAGTTTGATGGACTGAAGCCTTCTTCTCTCATCTCGTCAAAGTCATTCTCCGTCCAGCTTTGATCCGTTGCTGGCGATGAGCTGCACTCCTTTGCCGGGGGAGATGCGCTCTTATTTTTTGAATTTCCAGCTTTTCTGCCCTGCTTTTTTCCCATCTTTGTGGTTTTATCTGCCACTGGACTTTGATGATGGTGACGTAGTGTTGGGGATTTGGTGTAGGTGTCCTTCCTGTTTGATAGTTTTCCTTCTAACAGTCAGGACCTTCAGCTGTGGGTCTGTTGGAGATTGCTTGAGGTCCACTCCAGACCCTGTTTGCCTGGGTATCAGCAGCAGAGGCTGCAGAAGATAGAATATTGCTGAACAGCGAGTG
This sequence comes from Macaca nemestrina, assembly GCF_043159975.1. Lineage (NCBI taxonomy): Eukaryota > Metazoa > Chordata > Mammalia > Primates > Cercopithecidae > Macaca > Macaca nemestrina. The sequence goes on along the minus strand of NC_092129.1, from coordinate 64,059,323 downwards.
TACCTGTCTGATTCTTGCTTTGGAGGCTTCCTTTCAGGGGTGTACTCCACCCTGTGAGGTGTGGGGTGTCAGACTGCCCCTAGTGGGGGATGTCTCCCAGTTAGGCTACTCAGGGGTCAGGGACCCACTTGAGCAGGCAGTCTGTCCCTTCTCAGCTCTCAACCTCCATGTTGGGAGATCCACGGCTCTCTTCAAAGCTGTCAGACAGAGTCGTTTGCGTCTGCAGTGGTTTCTGCTGCATTTGTTTTTGTTTACTGTGCCCTGTCCCCTGAGGTGGAGTCTACAGAGACAGGCAGGTTTCCTTGAGCTGCTGTGAGCTCCACCCAGTTCGAGCTTCCCAGCGGCTTTGTTTACCTACTTAAGCCTCAGCAATGGTGGGCGCCCCTCCCCCAGCCTCGCTGCTCCCTTGCTGGTAGATCACAGACTGCTGTGCTAGCAATGAGGGAGGCTCCGTGGGCGTGAGACCCTCCCAGCCAGGTGTGGGATATAATCTCCTGATGTGCCCATTAGCTTAAAGCGCAGTATTGGGGTGGGAGTTACCCGATTTTCCAGGTGTTGTGTGTCTCAGTTCCCCTGGCTAGGAAAAGGGATTCCCTTTCCCTTTGTGCTTCCCAGGTGAGGCGATGCCTCGCCCTGCTTCAGCTTTCACTGGTCGGGCTGCAGCAGCTGACCTGCACTGATTGTCCGGCTGTCCCTAGTGAGATGAACCCAGTACCTCAGTTGAAAATGCAGAAATCACCGGTCTTCTGTGTCACTGGCGCTGGGAGTTGGAGACGAGCTGTTCCTATTCGGCCATCTTGCCCCGCCCCCCCATGCTCGATCATATGGTTTTTATCCATCATTTGATTGATATAATGTATCACATTGATTGATATAATGTATCACATTGACTGATTTGCATATGTTAAACCATGCTTGTATCCCAGGGATAAGTCCCACTTGGTCATGATGAATGATTTCTCTAATGTATTACTGAATTTGGTTTGCTAATATTTTGTTGAGGACTTTTGCATCAATATTCATCAGAGATAATGGCCTGTAGTTTTTTATTCCTTCCTGCTTGCCTGCTTCCTTCCTTCCTTCCTTCCTTCCTTCCTTCCTTGCTTCCTTCCTTCCTTCATTCCTTTCTTTCTTTCTTTCTTTCTTCCTTTCTTTCTTTCTTTCTTTCTTTCTTTCTTTCTTTCTTTCTTTCTTTCTTTCTTTCTTTCTTTCTTTCTTTCTCTTTCTTTCTTTCTTTCTTTTTTTCTTTCTTTCTTTTTTTCTTTCTTTCTTTCTCTCTGTCCCTTTCTTTCTTCCTTCCTTTCTTTTTTTTCATTTTTATGTATATTTTTCTGTTTTTGCTATCTGAATAATACTGATCTCATGGAATGACTTTGAAAATATACCCTACTCCTCTATTTTTTGGAATATTTTGAGTAGGTTTGGTATTAGTCTTTAAATGCTTGGTGGAATTCAACAGCGAAGCCATCAGGTCCTGGGCTTTTCCTTACTGTAAGACTTTTATTATATCTTTGATCTCGTTACTTGTTATTGGTGTGTTCAGGTTTTAGATTTCTTCCTGGTTCAATCTTGGTAGGTTGCATATATCTAGGAATTTGTCCATTTCTTCTAGATTTTCAAATTATCAGCATATAATTGTTCATAGTAGCCACTAACGACCCTTTGAGTTTCTGCAGTATCAATTGTAATGTCTCCTTTTACATTTCTGATTGTATTTACTTGCATTTTGCCTCTTTTTTTCTTAGTCTGGCTGAATGTTTGTCCATTTTCTTTAGGTTTTCAAGAAACCAACTTTTTGTTGCATTGATGTTCTGTATTTTTTTTTCCATTTCAATTTTATTTATTTTTGCTCTGATCTATGCTATTTCTTTTTTTCTAACAAATTTGGGTTTGGTTTGCTCTTGCTTTTCTAATTCTTTAATATACATCATTAGATTGTTTATTTGAAGTTTTTCTTCTTTTTGACGTAGGCATTTATAGCTATAAACTTCCCTGTTAGTACTGCCTTGGCTGTATCCCACAGGTTTTGATATGTTGTGTCTTCCTTATCATTTGTTTCATGACATTTTTCAATTTCCTTCTGAATTTCTTCAATGACCCACTGGTCATTCAGGAGTATAATATTTAATTTTTATGTATTTGTATAGTTCCCTAAATTCCTCCTATTAATTTGTAGTTTTATTCCATTGTGGTCAGAGAAGATGCTTTATGCTATTTTAATTTTTTGAAATGTTTTAAGACTTGTTTTGTGATCTAACATATGGTCTATTCTTGAGAATGATCCATGTGTGCTGAGGAAAAGAATGTGTATTCTTAAGCTCTCAGATGAAATGTTCTGTAAATACTTTTAGATCCATTTAGTCTATATTACAGATTAAGTCTGTTTTTGCTGTTGTTGTTGTTGTTGTCATTGTTCTTGATTTTTCTGCCTCAAAGATCTGTCTAGTGCTGAAAGTGGGATGTTGAAGTCTCCGGCTAATATTGTATTGTATTGGGGCCTATCTCTCTCTTTAGCTCTAATAATATTTCCTTTATATACCTGGGTGCTACCCTGTTGGGTGCATATATATTTAAAATTGTTATATCCTCTTGCTGACTTGACCTTTATCTTATGTAGTGAACTTCTTTGTCCTTTCTTGTAGCTTTTGTCTTGAAATCTATTCTGTCTCATATGAGTATACCAAATTCTGCTGTTTTTTGGGTTCAGTTGGCATGGGATATCTTTTTCCATCCCTTTATTTTCAGTCTATGTGTTTCTTTATATGTGAAGTGTGTTTCTTGTAGGCAACAGATCAATGGCTCTTGTTTTTTCATCCATTTTGCCAGTCTCTGTCTTTTGATTGAAGGGTTTACTCCATTTACATTTAATGTTATTATGGATAAGTGGGAATTTATTGCTACCATTTTGTTATTTGTTTTCTGATCTTCTTTTCTTTCTTTCATTTCTGTCTTCTTATAGTAAAGATGATTTTCTCTGGTGATATTAGTTTCTTGCTTGTGTGTGTGTGTGTGTGTGTGTGTGTGTGTGTGTGTGTGTATCCATTGTATGTTTTTTGGTTTGAGGTTACCATGAGGCTTTCAAATAATCTCTTATAACTCATTATTTTAACCTGATTACTACTTAACACTATTTGCATAACAAATGAACCAGAAGAAAGAAAACTAATAAATGTCACCATAACTTCATCCCCACTACTTTTTTTGAAAACTTTTTTTTTAATGATATTTTAAGTTCTGGGATACATGAGCAGAACGTGCAGCCTTGTTACATAGGTTTACATGTGCCATGGTGGTTTGCTGCACTGATCAACTCGTCATCTACATTAGGTATTTCTTCTAATGCTATCCCTCCCCTAGCCTCCCACTCCTCAACAGGCCCCAGTATGTAATGTCTTCCCTGTGTCCATGTGTTCTTATTGTTCTATTCCAACTTCTGAGTGAGAACATGTAGTGTTTGGTTTTCTTTTCCTGTGTTAGTTTCCTGAGTATGATGGTTTCCAGCTTCATCCATGTCCCTGCAAAGGACATGAACTCATACTTTTTTATAGTTGCATAGTATTCCATGGTGTATATGTGCCACATTTTCTTCATCCAGTCTATCATTGATGGGCATTTGGGTTGGTTTCAAGTCTCTATTGTGAACAGTTCTGCAAAAAACATACATGTACATGTGTCTTTATAGTAGAAGGATTTATAATCCTTTGTGTATATACCCAGTAATAGGATTGCTGGGTCAAATTGTATTTCTGATTCTAGATCCTTGAGGAATTGCCACACTGTCTTCCACAATGATTGAACTAATTTACACTCCCACCAACGGTGTTAAAGCATTCCTATTTCTCCACATCCTCTCCAGCACTGGTTGTTTCCTGACTTTTTAATGAATGCCACTCTAACTGACATGAGATGGTATCTCATTGTGGTTTTGATTTGCATTTCTCTAATGACCAGTGATTATGAGATTTTTTCATATTTTGTTGGCTGCATAAATGTCTTCTTTTGAGAAGTGTCAGTTCATATCCTTCACCCACTTTTTGATGAGGTTGTTTGATTTTTCTTGTAAATTTGTTTAAGTTATTTGTAGATTCTGGATATTAGCCCTTTGTTGGATGGATACATTGCACAATTTTTCTCCCATTCTGTAGGTTGCCTGCTCAATCTGATGATAGTTTCTTTTGCTGTGCAGAAGCTCTTTAGTTTAATTAGATCCCATTTGTCAATTTTGGTTTTTGTTGCCATTGTTTTTGGTGTTTTAGTCATAAAGTCTTTGCCCATGACTATGTCCTGAATGGTATTGCCTAGATTTTCTTCTAGGGCTTTTTTATGGTTTTAGGTCTTATTTTAAGTCTTTTATTTTAATTTTTTAGTTTTAGTTTTTCTGGGATGAAGTCTCTCTCTGTCACCCAGGTTGGAGTGCAATGGCACAATCTTGGCTCACTGTCATCTCTACCCCCCCAGGTTCAAGTGTTTCTCCTGCCTCAGGCTCCTGAATAGCTCAGATTACAGGCACCACTACCATGCCTGGCCAATTTTTGTATTTTTACTAGAGATGCAGTTTCACCAGGTTGGTCAGGCTGTTCTCAAACTCCTGACCTTGGATGATTAACCCAATTTGGCCTCCCAAAGTGCTGAGATTACAGGCATGAGACACCACGCCAGGCCCATACCCACTACTTTTTAACTTTTTATTGTTTCCATTTATATCATATTGTACTGACTATATCTTAAAAAGTTGTAGCTATGATTTTTTATTGGTTCACCATTTAGTCTTTCTACTTTGGATAAGAGTAATTTACACATTGCAGTTACAGTGTTATAATATTCTGTGTACTTACTACTACCAGTAAGTTTTGTACCTTCAGATCATTATTTATTGCCCATTAATGTCCTTTTCTTTCTAATTGAAGTACTACCTTTAACATTTCTTGTAGGACAGTTCTGGTATTGAGAAAATCCTTCAACTTTTGTTTGTCTGGGAAAAACTTTATTTCTTCTTCATGTTTGAAGAATATTTTCACCAGTTATATTATTCTATGGTAAAAATTATTTTCCTTCAGCATTTTCAATATGCCATGCGACTTTCATCTGTCCTGTAATGTTTCCACTGATAAGTCTGCTGCCAGATGTACTGGAGTTCCATTATGTATTATTTGTTTATTTTCTCATGTTGCTTTTAGAATTCTTTATCCTTAACTTTCAGGAGTTTTGACTGTTAAATGCCTTGAGGTAGTTATCTTTGGATTAAATCTACATCATGTTCTATAACCTTCTTGTACTTGGGTATTGATATTTTTCTTTCAGTTTGGAAAGTTCTCTGTTATTATCCCTTTGAGTAAACTTTCTCTCTTTTTCTCTGTTCCCTCTATACGGTCAATAACTCTTAGATTTGGCCTTCTGAGGCTATTTTCTAGATTGTGTAGGCATGCTTCATTGTTTTTATTCTTTTTTCCTTTTGTCTTCTCTGTGTATTTTCAAATACCCTGTCTTCATGCTCACTATTTTTTTCTTCTACTTGTTTGATTCTGCTACTAAAGTACTCTGAGGTATTCTTCACTATGCCAATTGCATTTTTCAGTTCCAGGATTTCTGCTTGATTTTTTTTCATTACTTCAATGTCTTTGTTAAATTTATCCAATAGAATTTTGCATTCCTTCTCTGAATTATCTTGAATGTTTTTGAATTTCCTCGATGCAGTTACTTTGAATTCTCTATTTAAAAGGTGACATATCTCTGTTTCTCCAGGATTTTTCCCTGGTGCCTTATTTGGTTCATTCATTTGGTTGAGTCACAATTTCCTGGATGGTGTTGATGCTACTAGATGTTCTTCAGTGTCTGGGATTTGAAGAGTTAGGTATTTATTGTAGTTTTCACTATCTGGTCTTATTTGTAACTGTACTTTTGGGAAGGCTTTTCACAAATTATTTGAAAGAACTTGAGTGTTGTGATGTAAGCAGTTTCTGCTTTAAGGAGTATCCCAAACCCAGTAACATTGTGGTTCTTTCAGACTTGTAGAGTTATCACCTTGATGGTCTTGGACAAGATTAGATAGAGGTCTAGCTCATATTCTATTGTATTGTGGCTGAGTTGGCATTCAAAACACATGATGCAGTTCTTCCCACTCTTCTTTCCCCTTTGCAAAGGCAGAGGAGCCCCATCCCATAACCATCACCACCCTAGGCCATAAGGAGTACTGCCAGATTTCCTCTGATGTTCCCTTGAGGCCTACGATCTCTTAAGGTAGCTTGTCATGAATACTCCCTGGCCCAGAACTCACCCTTCAGTGCAGTGGTCTCCCCTCTGGCTTAGGGAAGCTCCAGAACTGCTGTCTGAGAGTCAAGTCCTGGAGTCAGGGACCCCATGAGCTTGCTTGGTACTCTACCTCCCTGTGATTATGATGGTACCTAAGGTGCAAGACAAAGTCCCCTTTGCTTTTCCCTCTGCTTGTCTCAGAGACAAGGAGTTTTGCCCCATAGCCACCACAGCTGATAATCTGCTGAGTCTCACCTGAAGCCAGCAAGTCTCAGAAGCTCACCAAGGCCCTCAATGTAGCAACCAGGTATCACTGCTGGTTACTCAGGGCCCAGGGGCCCTTCAGTTAGTAAGTGATGAATGCTGGCAGGACTGGGTCTTTTCCTTCAAAGAAGCAGGTTCCCTTCTGGCCCAAGGTATGTCTAGAAATGTCATCTGTGAGCTAGCACCTGAAATGGGGGCCTCATGATTCTGATTGATGCCCTATCCTGTTGTAGTTGAGCTGGTATCTAAGATGCAAGACAAAGTCCTCCCCAACCTTCCCTCTCCTCTCCTCAAGCAGAAAGAAGGCGTCTCATAAAGCACCCAACTGAGCTGTGCCTGTAGTTAGGGGAGGCATGATGCCAGCACTGCCAGCACTCCTGTAGCCACCCCAGCTGGTGTCTCAGTAGGTCACATGCCTCCCCAGTCCACTGTCCTTGGGACTAGTTCAGTCTTAAGACTTACCTATGAGTTGCAGTCCTTTTGGCTTCGACAGACTTTCAAGTTTTCTTAGAAAGAGAACATTGTGGTCCTAGGTGGTGAGGTTTGTGGGCACTCAAGTTTGGACTGCTGAAATAAATGATTTTCTGCTGACTAGGGCTGATTTAAATTATCCCTCTATAAGTGGTCACTTTGTCTGGTTTCCTTGTCCAGTTCAGTGCCTCAGAATTGCTCTATTCTCCGCCAATGCCCATAGAGGCTCTTCACACCATGCTGCAGCTGCCTGAAGTGAGGAAGGAGTGGTCTTGGTAATTCAGAACTCTCTTTTTTGTCTCTTCAGTGACTCTCTCTGGGATATGAAGTGAAAGTCAGTCAGGTACTATGCATGCTCAGCTGACTTTTCATTCTCATGACTGGGTTTTTCCTATGTAGATAGTTGTTAATTTGGTGTCCTTGTGAGGGATACAGGGATGGGGATGATAGGTGGAGCTTTCTATTCCACCATCATGCTCCACCTCTCAACTGAGGCCAGTGATTTTGAAAATGCATAAAATGAACTAATTCCATAAATAATATTATTTACCAGAACTGACTCAAGAAACAGTGCCTAAATCCTCCTGAAATCATTAAATATATTGATATAAATCAATAGATTAAAAAATTTTCAACAAAGAAAACAATAGGCCTTGGAAGTTTTGCAGCTGAGTTACCTTACCATTTAACATTATGATTACGTGCTCTGTCTATGAGGTCAATGACTTTGATAACAAATGAGACTCTTGTGTTTCTGCCATTGCCACAAGATGAACAATTACCAGCTAGCCTGCTACTTCAGGGAGGATGAGAGTGATATGGAGCAGACCACATCCTACCTATAACTTGGAGTCAATACATGTGGTCCCAGCCTAGAACAGCTAACTACAGTCTACCAACAGAAGTATGAATGAGTAGAAATAATTATTGCTTTAAGACATTGAGTTTGGGGTGGTTTATTATATAGTATTATTTTATCAATAGCTAATATTCACTGTAGATAAAGCATTTAATGAAATTCAACAACTACTCATGCTAGACTATTAGTAAATTAGGACTAAAAGAGAAATTCCTTTTGTGCATAAAGTGTATCTTCCAATAAATCTATAGTAAGCATTATAAACTTATGTATTCAAAATCTTTTTGGCTAGAAATTTCGCTTCTAAGGAATGTCCTAGAGAAAATCTTACACACATGCAAGAATACATGTATAATTATTTCACTAGCATTATTCTTAATACTGCAGAAAACTAGAAACAGGCAAAAGTGTTTTTAAAATGGCAAATATAAAACTAAATTGTTGGCTATTCAATTTTAAATGGAATATTAAAAGGCAGTGCATATAAATGAACTATAATGATTTGCAACAACAAAGGTGACTCTTACCTACATAATACTAGAATGGCAAAATGTTTTGGACTACATACAGCATGAATTTATTTGTATAAATCTCAAAACATAGATATTGTTTTAAAGAAATTTTAATTTTTATTTTTATGAGCACATAATTGGTGTATCTATTTATGGGGTACATTAAAATATTTTGATACAGAAATACAATGAATGAAAATCAGATCAGGGAAAGTGGGGTAACCATCACCTCAAACATACATTATTTTATGATGTTACAAACATTCCCATATGCTCTTTTATTTTAAAATATACAATAAATTATTGTTGACCAATAGTCACTTTGCTGTTCTATCAAATATTAGATCTTATTCATTCTATTTAGCTATGTTTTTGTACCCATTAACCATCCCCATTCCCTTTTATCCCTACCACTACCCTTTTCAGCCTCTGGGAATCATAGATCTAATCTCTATCTTCATGAGTTCAATTGTTTTAATGTTTAGTTCCCACAAATACATGAGACCATGCAAAGTTTCTCTTTCTGTGCCTGGCTTATTTCACGTAACATAATGATCTCTAGTTTCATCCATGCTGTTGTAAATGACAGCATCTCATTTTTCTTTATGGTTAAATAGTACTTCACTGTGTATAAATACAATATTTTCTTTATCCATTGATCTGTTGGTGAACACTTAGGTTGCTTCAAAATTGTGTCCTTTGTAGGGACATGGATGCAGCTGGAAACCATCATTCTCAGCAAACTATCGCAAGAACAGAAAACCAAACACCGCATGTTCTCACTCATAGGTGGGAACTGAACAATGAGATCACTTGGACTCGGGAAGGGACACATCACACACCGGTGCCTATCACGGGGAGGGGGGAGGGGGGAGGTATTGCATTGGGAGTTATACCTGATGTAAATGACGAGTTGATGGGTGCTGACAAGTTGATGGGTGCAGCACACCAACTTGGCACAAGTATACATACGTAACAAACCTGCACATTATGCACATGTACCCTAGAACTTAAAGTATAATTAAAAAAAAAACCTGGTTATTGTGAATAATGCTGCAGAAAACATGGGAGTGAACATATCTCTTCAATATATTGATTTGCTTTCTTTTGGGGATAGACATAGGAGTGGGATTACTCGATTGTGTAACCGTACTTTTAATTTTTAAAAGAACCTCCAAACTCTTCTTTATAGTAGTTGTACGAATTACATTCCCACCAAAAGTATATGAGGGTTCCCTTTTTCTCACATTTTTGCCAGCATTTGTCATTGCCGGTCTTTTGGATATAAGCCATTTTAACTGGAGTGAGATGATATCTCATTGCAGATTTTATTTGCATTTTTCTGATTATCAATGATGTTGAGCACATTTTTATATGATTGTTTTCCATTTGTATGTCTTTTTTTGAGAAATGTTGATATGGTTTAGCTGTGTCTCCACCCGAAATCTCATCTTAAATTGTAATCCCCACAATCCCCACATGTCAAGGGAGAGACCAGGTGGAGGTAACTGAATCATGGGGGTGGTTTCCCTCATGCTGTTTTTATGATAGCTAGTGAGTTCTCATGAGATCTCATGATTCTATAAGTGTTTGATTGTTTCTCCTGTGTTCACTTCTCCTTCCTGCTGCCTTGTAGAGAAGGTGCCTTGATTCCCCTTTGCCTTCTACCATAATTGTAAGTTTCCTGAGGCTTCCCCAGCTATGTGAAACTGTCAATTAAACCTCTTTCCTTTATAAATTACCCAGTCTCAGTATGTTCTTTATAGAAGTATGAAAATGGACTAACACAAATGTCTATTAAGATCTTTTGCTCATTTAAAAATCAGATTATTAGCTTATTTTTCTATATAGTTGTTTGAGCCCCTTATATATTTTGGTTATTAATCTCTTGTCAGATGGATAGTTAGCAAATATTTTCCACCATTCTGTGAGTTGTTCCTTCACTTTGTTGATTGTTTCTTTTTCAATGCAGAAGCTTTTTTAACTTGATGTAATCCAATATATCCAGTTTTGTTTTAGTTTCCTGTGCTTGTGATGGGGTATTACTCAAGAAATCTTTGCCCAGTCCAAAGTTCTGGGGGAGTTTCCCCAATGTTTTATTTTAGTTGTTTCATAGTTTGAGGCCTTAGATTTAAGTCTTCAATCTTTTTTTATTTGATTTTTGTATACGGTGAGAGATAGAGGTCTAGTTTTATTCTTCTGCATACGAATCAAAACACAGATATTCTTAATTTGAATGTGGTTACTTGGTTGTTATTTTGCTATTGGGATTATATTTTATATATTTGTTATATATCCATTTGTATCTATCGATATGAGATCAAATATAATATGGAATAAAATATAATCAAAGTTTATGCCAGAATTCCATTATAATAACAACGTCAGTTGGCAGTCTAATAAAAATTTATTGAACACACTGTATTTTAGCCTTGGTGCTTTTATGAGAAACTTACAATGTACAGCGATTGAAGTCATTTGAAGTATTGCTATTTATGTGCAGTATCATATTTTTGTAATTATTTTTCAGCTACAGAAATATGACTGCCCTCTGAATAAAACAGGTGACAGGCAATTCGAAACTGTGGGACATTATGTCTTATTTATCTGTGAAAGGCTATGATATAGTCAGGAAGAATATGATGGTACCTACTCTCAATATTATTATTCAAAATTTCATAAAGATAAATATAAACAGGACACAGATATTCATTGGTTACACAAGGATTAAACTACCATATATCCAAAATATATGGATTAAACTACCACATATTTTGTATAAAATGTGATTACCTACCTAGAAAACCCAAGATAAAAAAATAAAAAATCCCATTAAAAATAATAAGGCATTTGTAGACAAAATTTAACACACAATAATTTTTCCATATAGGGTAATAATCAATTAGAACATATCATGGAACAATACCCCAATCAGAATAGCAGCAGAAATAAAAAACAAAACAAAAAAAAAAAAACAAAAAAAAAACAGGGAGAATTAAACCTAACAAAAGATCTGAAAGACTATTATGAAAAGCAATATAACACTCTTGAAGTATACGCAAATCAGCCTAAAGAAATGCAGAGGCATATCATGTTCCTGAAAGACAATATTTAACATTGTAAATATGTTATTTCTCCCCAAATTGATCTATAAATTTATAAAATCTTAAAAGAACTCTTTGTGAACCTTGACATGTTTAATTTAAAGTTCAATTGAAGAGAAAAATGTAATAATAGCCCAGGCTACTTTGAAAATATCAAAAAGTGGCATTTACTCAATTTCATTAAAAAATACATAGTGTAAAGCTGTATAGCAGCTAAACCTACCCTACTTAAACAGGTGTTCAGGAAGAGGCAATTTGCACAGAAAAAGAGTATAAGATCAGATCCAGCTACATAGGAAAATTTAATATGTGACAAAGGCAATGTCATATGTTACCCTGTGATGAAATTAATGGGGAACAAATAGGCTATTGAATAAATAGTAGTGGGACAATTTTTGACAGTGTGGAAATAAAATTAAGTTTTGCCCTACCTTGCAACCTCACAAAATTATTTTGAACTAGACCAAACAATTATACATAAATTACAGAAACATAAAATTATATTTAGAAAATAAAGATAATATTTATTTATAATTTAGGGCTTTGAAGGGTTTTCTAAGAAAGCCCTAAATTCAGAATTCATAAAGGAGACAGTTGTCATATTTACCTATATAAAAATTTAAAACTTTCAAACGACAAAATTACAATAAATAAAAGAAAAGTGACAGACTGGGAGAAAATATGTTACACATGTAACTGTCAAAAGATTATTTACCATAATTTATAAGGACCATATATTATGAAACAAAAAATTATACAATGAATTAAATAACTAAAAATAGCTTTAAAACATTTTAAAATGTGCTCAACTTCATTAGAAAGCAGGAAAATGTAAATGAAAAGAAAATGATATATTTTTTCTCATCACGGTAGGAAAAAATTACGAAGCTTAATAATCTCTATAGTAGGTAATGATGATGTAAAACAAGTGCTAATTAACTCTGTAGGTTTGTGCACAAGTCTATTTACACACTGCTATAAAGAATTTCCCTGACACTGGGTAATTTATAAAGGAAAGAGGTTTAATTGACTCACACTTCAGCATGACTTGGGAGGCCTCAGAAAACTTATAATCATGGTGGAAGGGGAAGCAGGCATGTCTTACATCGTGGCAAGTGAGAAAGAGTGAGCAAGAGCAGGGAATACTGCCTTATAAAACCATCAGATCTCATGAGAACTCAAATCAGGAGAACAGCATGGCGGAATCTGCTCCCATAATTCAATTACCTCCCTCCCTTGATACATGGGGATTACAGGAGAAGCAGGCAAGTCTTAAATAGCAGCAGGCAAGAGAGAGAAAGAAAGAGAAAGAGGGTAAACCGCCGCTCATAAAACCATCAGATCTCATGAGAACTCACTATCATGAAAACAGCATGAGGGAAACAGTCGCCATGATCCAGTCACCTCCCACCAGGTCCTTCCCCTGGCAGGTAGGGCTTAAAATTTGTATTACACTTCGAGATGAGATTTGGGTGGGGACATAGCCAAACCATATCTAGTTGATTCAGCCTTTTGCAGAGAAAAATTTCAGAATCTAACAAAAATTTAACGTGCAGTCTTTCTAGTGCCAGTGATTCTACCTCTAGATGTCTTTTCTGGAGAAATAAGCCCCACTTGCCTAAAGATGCAAATGCAAGGATTTGATAGTTAATGAAACAACACTCAAACTACGCATCCATTTGTAGTTGAATTTGTACTGTTGAATTTGTAGTATATTTGTACTGTAGAATAATGACATAGATTATATATATATATATATATATAAATACCAGTCACATATATGCCAGCATAGAAAGATCTCCAACACATATTGAAAAGTGGAAAAAGCAAATTACTGTTATTAAGTAAAGAATTATGACACTTGGTAAAAAATGTGTTTAAAAACAAAATTACATGTGTGCATATGCATACATTAACACACACATATACAAATATATGCATGTGTATATATCTTACATATTTCATGGGAGGTGATATGGGGATACTTACCAGGCAGGTGAGATATTGTGATTATGAAGGTGGTTTACCCAGATTGGGGCTTATCCATTGCACTCTGGATATTCTGACCCCTGTGACGTCCCCTAATGTGGAAAACCCAATGGCATAATTTGTGGTAGTGAGGAACTTCATTTGCACTTTCCCTCAAAAAGAAATTAAAAAGTAAAAACAAACCAAAAAAAAAAAAAACACACACACACAAAAAGAAAGAAAAGAAAAGAAGAGAAGACAAAAGCAAATTAAAAAAAAAAGAAAGAAAGAAAAGAAAAGTTACCTGATATGAATTGCAGCCTACTTACTGTTAACCCTCATTACCTGTGAAGAGGAGAGTGAGATTCACCTAAGTGAAATTGGGCTATTTATTCTTACAATATAAGGGTTCTGTGCTTCAATTTTTTTAAATAAAATGTTTATGTAACTAAAATTAAACCAATACAGATGTAAAGAATAACTAGAAGTGTGAGCAAATTAATATGGCATTTTAATATTTGGAATGAAATCTTGGTGTTGAATCAACTAGTGTAACTCAATTTGCCATACTACATACATTTATCTACTTGATTTGCATTTGGAGCAAAAGCAGGAAGGAGTCATCTTTATTGAGGCTTTAAGTAAGAGTCTTCAACAAGTTTTTGGTGGTGATAGATTGATGGGTCCAGAAAACTCTTGCACTGGGATTCAGAGATATGTTGACATAGTGTACATACTTGTGTCAAATGAGAGGAAGACTGCCTTTCGGACGCACAGACTAATGGGTTCTTGCTGGATTGACTATCATTCCCACCTCAATAAGAATTCCAACAGACATCTGTAGGAGTTATAGCTGAGTTGAATACCAAGCTGTATCTTAAGTTGTGGGCAAGATTCATTGCTTTTAATTAGTTCCTCGAGGTAGGTATGTGATAAAATACATATATATAAATATATTGAAATGGAGTCTCTCTCTGTCTCCCAGGCTGCAGTGCAGTGGCATGATCTAGGCTCACTGCAAGCCCCGCCTCCCGGGTTCATGCCATTCTCCTGCCTCAGCCTCCCCAGTAGCTGGGACTACAGGCGCCCGCCATCACGCCCGGCTAATTTTTTGTATTTTTAATAGAAACGGGGTTTCACTGTGTTAGGCAGGATGGTCTTGATTTCCTGACCTCGTGATCGATCCACCCGCCTTGGCCTCCAAAAGTGTTGGGATTACAGGCATGAGCCACCGCCCCCGGCCTAAAATATTCTTTATAAAAATGCTTATGAATAAGTAAGCTAGAAATACCTAATCTTTTGAGAACTGATGAAAGGATATTCCCTGTGGAAAAATATACTTATGTAATACATTTGTATACAATGCCTTTTATGTAAATTTCCCATTTGACTTCATGCAAAAAGGGAATGATATATTTGTTGCACGGGGTTGATCCTACCCACCCCACCCCACGCAACCCGCAAACAACACGCATTTCCCTGGATCTTTTTAAGTACCATACCCTGCTTGATTCAGTCTCCTTTCTTCTATCTGACATTCCTGGAAATATACAAAGTACAAGACAGGAAATTTTGCAGCATAGTTATATTTTGTTAATAAACATAAAATTATATAAAACAATACACATTTATTGGTATTTTAATGGTAGTGAATATGTAGTCACAGTACCAAGCACTATTCTGAGAGGAAACTGAAGAAACGAGATGTTAAGGAACCTGCCCATGGACCCACAGCTGGTAAGGAGCAGAACTGGGATTCGATTCCAGCCCCTGAGCTTACGCTTTTACGTACTATGATATGTGGAAGTGCCACGTCCCAATTCCTCTACACACCCATAAACCTGACGAAAGGTTTTTTGTCATGGTTGAACTTCCTGGTTGTCCTTGAAGATTTTTCCCCTTCTTAAAGTCCCTCTGAAATTATTGTCCCAGCGCCTCAAGAAACTGCTGTGCCTTCTCATTGCCTCAACCCAAATGCTTTGCTGGAAGTTAGGGAAGCCAGTTCATTTTTGCTTGCACTCACCATCTTTTCTGCTTTCTCTCCTCCAGAAAGTCACTTTTAGATGCCTCAAGAGGCCTTTTCTCTTTAGACAGTTAACAGTCTCTGGTTCCTGTGACATCGTACACAACATATGGTATTGGGTTTTCTGATTGTTGCTCAGTCATTAAACCTTACATAGATGTTATGTATGAATGCAGCCCATTCCAGAGTGGAATGGTTGCGTCTCTCCTTCAATCTCATCATCTGTGTTTCACTCACAGCTTTTCTGCGGCTTTCACAAACTGTGGCATTGCCTTTTAAAACTGCTCCCCAAATGTGAAAACTCCCAACTGCCTGTTATTCACATGCATTCTCCAATCCTGACTGTATTGACTGTGGTGCACTCCAAGCAAAGAAAAGTCCATCACACACTTCAATCAAGTTCAAGGGACACAAGAACGGACTTATTGCCTGTGATTTTTGCTCAACTGCTCAAATTAGACAAGGACATTGCTTTGGGCTAGAAATATTGTTTAGTCTTCTAAGTATACTTAGATCCCACTGTAAAAGAAAGATCATAGTTAATACAGGTTGAGAACACAAAAAGGATTTAAATACTTAGGCTGATGAATGAGGGAACTGGTGAGAAAAGAGACCATAATTCAAAGTATTTGATTGCTAATTAGTAAGGCCAGTGAACGAGGAATAAAAATCACTAATTATCAGTTCTCCATTAATATTTCATGTTGATATGCTTCTGTTAGATATTTTATATATCAGAGCTACATGAAGTTTAGGGTTTTATTTAAGAGAATATGTCTAGATTTGAATCTTGAAAATTAAAGCTATAAAACTGATTACATTGGTGATTTGTTAAAGAGAATATTCCTTCTCTTAGTTAAAATTTTTAACTGATTTTATACTGTTTTCCCTTAGGACCCAAGTAGTGTATCCCAACATTCTAATCAAGTAAGTGGTCTAGAGTCTAAGGCAGTCTGCTCACTAACACTGATGCTCACCTGCCCACCCAGGATCCCCATCATTCCCCATTCTGCATCTTCCATTTCACACAGGAAGGAAGGAAGAAAGAGAGGAAGGGAGGCCAGGAAAGAAAGGGTAATAATTCCCTTAATCCCCAAACTTTATATTGAGGACATACTATGCACTAACCCAGTGTGAGGTGTTTTCTTTATATATACTTGTCTTACCCACCTCCATTCAGTCTAATGCAAGATGAAAAGCCAGCATTTTCAAACGTAAGAAACCTAAATAATTATATCTTCTTCTTATTTTATAGTTGGGAATACTGTGATCAGGAAGGTTAAGAAACTTGGAGGATCATACAGTTTGTTGGTGACAATCTCAGGGAAAATCTACAAATCTCTCTACTTCTGGCTTTTCATACAATTTCCATTGATATTTGAATAGAACTCTTGGTAAATAACATATTCAGTGTAAATCTCAGGATGTAGAAAACACAAGAAACTCTAATTCAGACACAATATAAACTCCTTTATAGCCAAAAATGGTGATAGCGAGTCCTTACCCATCTCCTCTGAGAGGAGCAGGAGGAACTAGTATTTTCTATTATGCTTAGTCCAAGCCTTTAAAAAAATTCTTAATTCTGACTATTTTTGTTACTAGAATAAATGTTAAACTTAAGATATGGAATTCTATGTTTATTTTTAGCTCAGTATTAACTACCAAACTTAATTAAAATACTAACTGGTCTGGACCTATGTTTCCTAAATTGCTAAAGGAGAGGGTTGGAAAAGATGATCATTAAAGCCTTTTTCAGCTGTTGCATGATTTTATGAATTATGGAAACCACTTCCTATCTAAATAGATTATAAAGGATGAAAAAGTTTCTTTCCAGATTATTTTTCTAAATTAATGAATCTGTGATAAGTTGGTAAAGTTGTACGTGCAGATAGGGAATAGACGTATTGTATCATATCTTATTGTATAGTACAGTATAACATAATGTAGTGTAGTATAGTATACTAAAAGAAGTGTATAGCAAAAGAGGAGATAGCAGTAAGATGATAGCCATCATGGAAAAAATAAATAGGTAAGAGCATAAATATTTGGGGAGGATCCAGGGACATTATTATCAAATTATTTGAATATTATTTAAATAATTTCCTATTTCTGAATCTTTTATGACCTTTTTAAAAAGTCATAAATTAAGACATTTTGATATTGAGTTGATTGGAAAGTTACCACTTGAACAATTTGGATGAATAAATATGGAAGTGTAATAAACAAACAGCCGCTCTCTACATTTCTGAACTTTTTGAGCATGATTCTCAAAGCCTGAATGTAACTCTGGTTAGTGGCATCCATGCTGAGCATTGTTCTCAGGAATTGATAAAGATTCCTACCTTATCTAGATTTTTGTCTGACTCTTCTGAGCCCTCTTCTCCACTAGGCCTCAGTCTTGGCTTGCCTTTAACAAGAATCTCCCTATCCTTGATATAGCCTCTTAGTAATTTCCCATTTGCTGACCCCTTCTCTTTGCCCATTGGCTACATATCCCCAGTTATCCATACTGTATTCAGAGTTGTGTTCCGTCTGTCTCCTCTATTGCAATAGTCTTGAATAAAGCCTTCTTTACAATTTTAATAAGTGGTGAGCAAATTTTCTGTGAAATAAATAAACATAGTTGACTGCTTCCAAGACTGAAGAATGTCTGGGAAAAATGAACTTTGATGGTTTTTGCAAGAAAACTTAGTAGTCCCTTGAGTTCTCTCCAAGAAAATGTATATTTGGTACATTTTTACTAATGTGTTTAAAGCAGGAAAATTAATGCTAGTTCTTAAAGAACTATCAGTGAGGAAATTGCCTGGCAACAGCAATAGAACTGGGGAGGGAGATATCTATTACATCAGGGTTTTTTGGTTCCATATACATGTAAACATGTGCTCTGACCAGGCTGGACTGGTCAATGGATAAATTCGTCCTGTGAAATTAGATGACCCCCATTTTCTATCTCCCCCAAACTTCACTTTTTCACAATGTATCTATCCTTTACTGTGACAAACCAGGGGTTCAGCTACAGGGAGACTTTTGTAACTACCATTGTGATTCATAGGAGGCAAGACTAAATCTAATACATGATATCCTAATGACTAGAGAGATAAATTCATCACAAGAGGAAAAGCCATCTTGCTTGTTAAATCCAGCATAGGAATAGAACTACAATGGTTGTTCTCAGCCTGTGAGCACCTGGGGAGAAGAATGGCTATGTATAAGAATATATAGAGCTTTCCTTCAAGCACAGAAATACTGAGAAAAAAAATAGACTTCAGCCTCCCCAACCGAGCTCAACACAGAGGGAATGGCCATTATCCTCATTTTTCTGGAACATTTATCATTGCATGGGGAGAATTGGCTAGGATTGGCACTGAGGAATGGTGGCTGATTACCAGTAACACGTGACTAAGCATAGATGAACACATGGACATATACTTAAGTAAAACATTGAGAATTCCTTGAAATACTCTAAGAATGAGAACTCCTAAAAGGTCTGAACTTTCCACGTAGGTGAGTATAGCACTAAAACTCTCTGTGTTTGAGTATTAATATTAATGATACTAATTGGATTCAGAAGCTTAGAATATTTTGAATATTTCATTTTATATGAAAGGTATTGCTGATACAAGTTACATAGATTTTATAAGTATTGTCTAATAAGTTTCTTGTTTTATTTATTTTACTCAGTATTACATTTGTATTTGAATGGATCTTAATAATTCTTTACATTCAGAAAACTGTATCTTCACAAATATCACAAATACAAAGTTTTTATCATGTGAATCACATATTTTCATAGCATGTGTCAAACTGCCTGCTCAGAATAAAAATGAGCCCATATCTGGAAGTCAGGAGAAGGAATTTCAGTCCCTGACATGTACCCATCTGACTGCCTCTCTATGTCACCTCATTTCTCTGACCTCTGGGTTCTGATTGGCCTCTTAGAATGTCTTAGAATGTTCATCACTGTTCTATACATGCAATAAAAATTAAGTGAGTGAATTAAGTGTTGTGAATGCAAAAGAGATGCACTGGTAGCAGTTTTTCAGAAGATGCATTAAAGGCAGAATTCTCTCTCTTTTTTCTCTTTTTCTTCCTTTCTTTTTTTTTTCTTTCTTTCTTTTTTTTTTTTTTTTTTGAGACAGAGTCACTCTAGTGCCCAGGCTGGGGTGCAGTGGCATGATCTCAGCTGACTGCAACCTCTGCCTCTCAGGTTCAAGCAATTCTCCTACCTCGGCCTCCTGAGTAGCTGGGACTACAGGCACCCACCACCATGCCCAGCTAATGTTTGTTTTATTAGTACAGAATGGGTTTCACCATGTTGGCCTGGCTGCTGACCTCAAGTGACCCACCTGCCTCAGCCTCCCAAAGTGTCAAAATTACAGGCATGAGCCATCATGCCTGGCCAAAGGCAGAATTACCTTGTTTCAATTCTGTTGACTTATTAGAAGAAAAACTTGGGGCAAATTAATTTTTTGCTTCTCTTATCTATAAAGTAAGAAAAATTATTATATTTAACCTATCAGGCTGTTGTGAGCATGAAGTGAGCTAATATATGTTAAACTCATAAATGTTACTTAGCACATGATAAACAATCAAATATGAGTATTTAAGCTTTGAAACTTTTGTTTTCTCATAGTCTTTGAATTTTTAATATTTACGTTTAATACAGTTGTCTTACTTTCCTTTATAACATCTGTAAGGTGGCTCAAGATAGAAGTATCTAAAATACATACATTGAAAATTTCAAGGTGATCTATATTGGGAGAGATGTATGAAAAAACATATAATGCTACCCAACAGTAGAATGAAAATTAGTGGAAAAATAAGAATATTTATTTGTTCTTGTTTTCTTTTCATTCTGTTGTTCATGTAAGTGTGTATCGCATTTTTGTAAATAAAACCAAATTCCTGCAATTTTTACACCCATATTCTCTACCTCCAATTCCTCTTAATTTTTTTCTCTGTTTGGAACACAGTAAGCCCCAATAAGTTTGTAGGAATAGTCACTAATCATTAAGAGAAAAAAAAAAATGGAATGGAAATGGTCAAATGAAATAACCCAGGATTTGTGGCAGGAGGAGCACACTCTGGATTTTTCATTAGATGGAAAACTCTATTCATTTGGAAAGTTCTTCTTTATCCTTCTTTCTCTCTGTCTCTCTCTCTCTCAATCTCTGTTCATCTCTTTTCTTCTTCTAAAGATTCTGAGGAGTGAAAATGCTTCAATTATAGATTAGTCTTTTTGCAAGCATGCAAACATCTTTTCATTCATCCAAAAAATTTTACTTGGCCCCTACTAAGTACTGGGGTGCCAAGTATAAAATTTTAAGGTTAGGGTAACTACCATGGGTTGGCAACTGGTAATTTCTATTATACTTTGTTTTATTTTCTACATGTATTTGCAATAAGTAGGTCATTACTATCATAGCAGTAAATTCACCTCGAGGTCTTCTACCTCATAAATCACTTTCTGACAGCCATGCAGGTCAATGGTAACTCACAATGCATCCCCCTTCTTCTCCACTTCAGTGTGCACATTTACATACAATAAGAATAATGCAACAGAGGGTTTTAATTTTTAAAAATCACAGTAATCTGCTAAAAAATATTACAATCATTATGACTTATTCTCCAAGGGTTATCTTGGGAAACTTTAAGTTCATTCTACACTGCTTAGTAGAGACATGAATTTTGCCTTCTACAACTGAATATTCAAATTGCCCCAATTCATATAATTTATAAATTTGTAGTCTCATGTCTGAATGTTTCAATGTATGAATTTTTCAGAAAACTTAGCCTATATTTCTTATGAATAATTTACCAGTAAACCTTCAGGATATGAAACAACTGACTATCTTGTTTTCAATGAATTATTCACTAAAATTAAAATATTTGGAGAAACAAGTACTGTAAAACAAAGTGATATTATATACAGAAAATTTTTAAATTACTGCCAGGTGTGGTGGCTCACGCCTGTAATCCCAGCACTTTCGATACCGAGGCGGGTGGATCACCTGAGGTCAGGAGTTCGAGACCAGCCTGGCCAACATGGTGAAACCCTGTCTCTATTAAACATACAAAAATTATCTGGGCTTGGTGGTGGGCACCTGTAATTCCAGCTATTCAGGAGGCTGAGGCAAGAGAATCACTTGAACTCAGGAGGCAGAGGTTGCAGTGAGGCAAGATCCCACCACTGCACTCTGGCCTGGGCAATAGAATGAGACTCAGTCTCAAAAAAAGAAAATAATTTTTTTAGTTGTATGTTTTAAAATGAAAATTCTAAATCATATAAGTAAATCGTTTTTTTCTTTCACTTTTACATTTGAAAGCACTATTTATTCACTTATGAATACATAAATTCATATACACATATTTACTATCAAAATTTAATATATGTTGATTTTGAGGGGAATACATTTAAATTGTACTTCTATATTTTCCAAATTCCATTTGTTACCACAACACAATTTTAAGTAATCCCATATGCCCACATATTACCACATTCTCTTCAAACACTAATACAAATAAATGTATATGTGTGTATATATTCACGCACATATATCTATGTTTATATATGTATACACACACATACATATGCACATACATATATATACAATTTTTGCACACAATTGTAAAATTTCCAAACATATTTAATTTTTCTAGTAATTATTTGTTATTAATATTCAATTTAATTTCACCTAGGTCAATGGAGATGAGTTACATGCCAATCCTTTGCAATGTGTTGAAACTAAATTTATGCATATGGCATGGGATTAATTTTCATGAATGTCCCATGTGTTCTGAAAAAACAGAGGATTTTGCCATTGATGGGTATAAAGTTTCATGTCCATGCGAATCACCCAGGTAGTGTGAATTCAGATCTCAAGCCTGCTGCAATGGCTAGTTTGGGATTATGGAAAATCAAAGAAGAGTTTTTCTCTCCACTTGGCACTTGATGTGAAATAGGAAAATTTTCTCAGTATCCCCTTTGCATAGCAAAGTTTAGTTCTAATTCTCACTTTTACTGGGAGTGTTTATTTCTAACCCTCACTTTTACTGTGAGTCCAGCGTCTATGGGGTCATCTCTTATTATGTTCACTATCTTGGGAACATGCTGTCTTTTAACTCCCCTCTCCCATACCCCTCATACTACCATGGAAGCTTGAGATAACTAGAGATGGGTAGTCATCTACAAGATAAAAACCAGCTTTGGGGCTTGCTAACCTGGTTTTCTGGTATCATTAGAATATTGGGGGGCTTTTAACATTTATTGATTTCCTGAAAGTTCAGAAATGCATTTGGAATGATGTTATACACGTTTTAAAATATTTTTCCAGCAATTTAGTTAATTCCACCACTTCTGGCACTTGGGAAGATTATTCTGTGTGACTAATCTACCATATTATTGAAAACAGGAGCACCTGAACATCTTTTTAAGAAGGAAGTGACATGCTGAATTTTGAAATCTTTCACAGAAGACCAATTTGATTTAATACTACAGACGTATTATTAGATACTAATGGAATCAACAAAAGCATCAAGAACAGATGGGAGTAATTCTCTTCAAACTGGAATAATAGATGAAAAACTCATAGGATGTGCTTAGGTTCTCCTTTCTTCTTATTTTAAATATATGCATTAGACACACTCAAATGAGAATATATTTGTTAAAGAAAACAACACCATGACATAATTTAAAAATACTTTTAAGTTAAGAGAACACAATACTCCCTCAAAGAATTAATTCTCAGAGCCTTTTATATGAAAAGTGCATAAGCAACAGTAACACATGAGGGTGAACTTGGTTTATGAGTATTTTGCTCTGAGTCTTTAGGTAATAATTATGAAGCCATATGCTGATAAAAAGCACTCATGAATTAAGTACTTTTTGGTCTGCTATCCTGAAATTGCCTGACTCTGAAATGAGGAGGCAGACACAGTGAGGGAATTACAAAGGAAATAGTTTTCTCAGGAAATTCTACTCTCCATAATCTAATCTTGGCACAGCTGCAATGCAATTAAGGAACACCAGAGGCAACTTACAGCAAGAGAGTTTTATTTGTTATTATTATTTTTTTTAACCACATGACAGTGTATCTATTAGAAAAAAACAACAGACAATTGACTCTCTCAAAAACCTCTGAGAATTTTTTAAAAATTTAATTTCAAAACAACAAGGAATGGGGAATCATCTGAGTGGAAAACCTCAAATGATGAGAATCTTTTTCCCCCTAGCTCCATTCTCTTAACCAACTTCAGGGTTTAATCTCATGTAATATTTTTTAATAAAGTAATCTGGTTAAAATAATTTCATAGAGATAATCATACTTAAAGATGACTTTATGATCTTTTGGGCATAATGTGTGTGCACTGGGATAAATTACAGAAAGAGATTGTGAGCCTGTTGGACAAGTAAACAGCATGAGAAATTTTAGAAACAATACTTCAAAGGTATGAGACTTTGAAAAACAACCTTAACAATAAATATAGGATTACAGTCCTTCAGTTACATGATGTCATATACAAAAAGCTTGGAAGTCCTGATCACCCATTACCTAAAACCAACAAGTTCAACAAAAGCCTTATGTCATTGCAATTAAGAGAGAAAGAGTGAAGTTTCACATAAGTAAATGCTTGACTGGCAAAGCACAAGGAAATTCCCCATATTCCAAGGCAGTTTCCTATACCCAGTGTGCACACACTCAGCCCTATTGGTAAGTGTATTTTACACCTAGAGATTCAGCAAAAATAGGCAATACTTCTGCAGAAATATTTAAGTTCAAACATTACTTGAAAATATACAATTATTTTTAATTTGCCAAAATCTGGATTTTTTTTTTTTTTTTTGAGACAGTCTCTCTCTGTTGCCCAGGCTGGAGTGCAGTGGCGTTATCTCACTGCAAGCTCCACCTCCCAGGTTCATGCCATTCTCCCGAGTAGCTGGGAGTACAGGCACCTGCCACAACGCCCTACCTTTTCTTTTTTTTAGTTTTTAGTAGAGATGGGGTTTCACCATGTTAGCCAGGATGGTCTCGATCTCCCAACCTCGTGATCCACCCGCCTCGGCCTCCCAATTTCTCTACTGGTAAAGTAGAGAACAACATCTGAAATTTAGACAGAAGCAGACATATTAGCTGCAGACAGTAAAAATACAGAACTGAAAAGGTCTTTGGAGATGATCAGGTTAACACAGGTCACACAGCAGGTAAAGAAAAACAACATGATTTTGTGGAGATGGAAACATAATTGTTAAGGGCAAGGACAGAGATCTGGGTAATCCCACAGTTGCAGGAAGTATAGTTTTAGCACCAGAGGCTGATGTCTGGACTTGGAGAATGGGATATGGAGATAAATTCTCAATCCCAATGAACCTCCTGGCAGGCCACTGTTAAGAGAGCCAGGGTGTAAAAGAGATGGGTAGGCCAAAGAAGAACAAAGGGCTGTACTGACACAGGAAGGAGAATGCTAGCAAGAAAATTTCAAAGGAGAAAACAATGATGAAGAGGAGTTGAAAAGAAGTATTCTATCCATGGTTTTTTAGAGCAGAAGTTCTCAACGTTTTTGGTCTCAGAAACCTTTTACACTCCTTAAAATCAATGGACATCAAAAGGCTTTTATTGTCCTGATATGTGTTTTCTATGTTTTATATGTGCTGATGTGCATTCATATTTATTGTAATACAATAAATTAATTTTTAATTTTAATTTTAATTTTTAATTTAATTTTAATTTGTAAAATTAAAAAATAATGTAGAATTCTTAATTCGTTAAAAAATAAACCCAATACTAGTTAACACAAATAACTTATTTTTCTGAACAAACGCTATGCTTTCTAAACCCAAAAATATTTAGCAAAAATACTGATATTGATTTACATTTTACAATTCTATTTAATGTCTGGCCTAATAGACTATACCTAGATTCTCATATCAGTTTCTAAATTCAGTCTCTTGCAGCATATTGTTTTCATTGAAGAATATAAAGAAAATCTGGCTACACATATATCTCTATTTGGAAAAGAGAAGAATATTATAATGGCTATTTCAAATAGCAATGTATTCCCATCTTTGATGCTACATTAAAACTCAGGAAGTGTTATTTCTTTAAAACTTAATTTCAGTGAGATGTTACAATAAAATCCATTGTTTTATCTTGTACCTACAATGGATTTTTTATCAATGCATGATTTGGTAACATCATGTTTTGGTCATTTGAAAAATAGTGATGCAGCAAGTAATACAGACCTTTCCTTCCCATGTTGATACATTTCATTATGAAATATTCAAAAATCACATGCAGTAAGATCAGCACTGATTTCATCAGGTAAATATTTGTGTATTGGACAACTGTCATGTTAATGGTGGCACATAAACGTTTTCTAAAATTCTAAATTTCGCTTGAAAGCTTAAACCGTCTCATTGATAACAAATACTGCCAGTTGCTTTGCTTGAAGTAAGAAGCTCATTTTGTCTGCCAAACAAACATCTAATCCAGAAGAACCATAGACTGGCCTTCCATTTTTCCTTCAGGTAAAATTGATGTTCCTAAGGTAACAAGGAATGGATTTACCCAACTGCCTAAAAATAAATAAATAAATAAATAAATAAATAAATAAATAAATAGGACAATAAAACAGCAGTTTACAAGATGTTGGAAAATGGTCCTTGAGAGATGGAAGACAAATAATGGGCATCTATAGTTATTCCAGCTTACTCCCCTGGACAATTTGTGGGTCATGGTATAGAGAGGAGGAAACAAGAGAGAGCCTGCTGGACTACCCAGGGTAGGGAGGTGATGCTGAGAGTTCATGCAGAACAAAAGCATCTGCTGTTACCAGCACAGAGCACAGGAAAGAAGAGGACTGTAAAAGGAAAATGAAATTTGCAGAGGATTTCCCGCAACAACATTCAGCTGCTTACTGATCAGAGTATGCATGTGAGAAAGCTTCCAAAGTCAGGGAAAGAATCATCCAAAAGGATGAAACAGTGCTGTGATCATTCTTGTATGTGCCTTTTGGTGAGTTACATATGCATTTCTTCTGGGTAAATACTTAGGTGGGGAGTTCTGGATTAATAGAGTCTGAATATGTTAGTGGTTGTGCCAATTTATGCCCCCACTAATGGTTTCAGTTTTTCTACATCCTCTTTAAGACTTGTGTTGTCTATTCTTTTTATTTTAATTATTATAATAGCTGTACAATATTCTCTCATTTGGTTTTAATTTGCATTTTCTTTATTACAATGGAATTGAGTTCCTTTTTATATATCCAATGTCTTTGTTCATATAGCCGTTATGGCATAACTAATCATTAAAATAACTTTGTAATAAAAACCCATTTCCTGTTATAGTGAGTTAACAGGGCTTTTTCTCCCTTAGAAATAATAGATGCAAACATCAAAGCTTAAATGAATTTCTTTGTCAGACTTGTTTGACTATCTTAGGAAGAGTCCACTGAAAATCTGAAATTTAGAAAAATATTATTAAATAAGTAGCTATAGAAAAGTTCATTGATTGCACTAGCTAGAAATTCTGTACCAAACTGAAAAAAACGTGCTCAAGTGCGAATTAGCCAGTGGGTGATATGAACGTCTTGAACTGGGTAACAAAGCTCTTTCCCCATGGGCTTGTGCAGGGGCTTGCTATTTCCAACTTTTACGTTACACCAACTCACCTCATAAAGTGAGACATTTAGATAAATGGGGTGAAAGATGCTACCACATGATTCTGGCAAATTTTTTCTCAACAAAATTAGAACAAGTTGATGGATCTCTGTCAACTTTATAAATAACTTTTCTATGTAAATAAAAATAAGACTACATTGAAGGGGTCATCTGGTTGTATAAAAACAGACTCCACATGGCCCAGTAAAAATTAGCTCTCATGAGGAAGGGTTTGCTAATTATTTTTTTCTTTGGTGCTGTGATTCCTGAAATACCTTCACCACCTGAAGCCTTGCACTTGGCATTTCTCAAATCACTTGATTTAAATGTTGAAAAAAATTGTAATGGGTGTCTAAATATGTCAACGGCATAATCCCAGTTAACGTAAATAGTCTATAAATCACAGTAGCCCTGACAAAATTGTTAACAGGCATCATTAGACATTCTGCATCACTCCTTAGGTGAAACATGAAGCCCGAAAAACTTCTCACATAAAACAAAATATCACAAAGAAAATAGATATGAAGCACATCCCTGGCCCTCAAAGCTTTGCTACTTCTATTTTGTACTATTTATTTAGCTGAGGCCCATGGTTTTACACTGCGATTCTCACATTGCTTATTCGTAGACAGCATCAGAATAACTCATGAGTTAAACAACTAAGAGAATGTTTTGAAAAAGAGGAAGAGACTCTTGTTTAGATTATCTTTTATTTTAAAATAAGTGTATAAATTATCTTTTAAGTTTCAAATGTTTAGTCTGTGTATCATCTCTGTGCTTTCATTTTCCTATTTAAGTAAATAAGATAAGCAATGGTTCAGAGAGCAGGTATGTAAGGTACTTGCTGTTGGTGATAGAGAAGTTGGCTTATGGTCTAGCTGTAGATGTAGCTGATTGAGCACCAAATTATTGTTATTTTCAATCAAACAAAACCAGCAATATTTATACATGTTTACTAAACATCAAGCATTATTTTAAAAGTCTCCCCTTGCATTAAGTCTTTGTTCCTCAAGTTAAATATTATTGTTTGTGTTTTGTCGGTAACGAGGCTTAAAAATCCCTTCCTTTCTCTTAATTAATCTGACTCCTTTGTTGTCTCTTTTGCTGATCTCTTTCTTTTGCCCTGCCCTTTAAAGCAATTGTTCCCTAAATTCTCTTGTCTTTTTCCCAGTATAGTCTCCACTGAAAATTTGATTTACATTGTGGTTTCGTATAAGTTTGGGTAATGAGATAGAAAATGCTAAAGACACGCGTATTAAGCATGAAAACCAATGACAGATGAAGGAATACTTCATTTGGGTGGCTTAACCATTTTACACATATTTTTAGTAAGTACTTTTTAAATTAAAAAACGGAATGGAAAATAATCATAATCCTGTATTTACTTCAATTAATGTATTATGTGAAATCACTACTCTTGTGCCCTTTGAGAGAAAAAGAAAAATTGTATCTTACACATATTTATGTCCTGAAGAATTAGACAGTAATAGACATGGAAAACATAGTAAGTATTCGAGAATACTAATATAACTTTATCTTTTTGATTCCAATAGTTTATCAAGTATAAGAAGTCCTACCACTTTGATGTCTTTTGAAAATTTTTAAAAACAAGATATGAATTCAAGCCTTGCATATTAACCAAAAAAATACATTTATTTGTTATGTTTATATCCCACTTTCTTCTTCAGCCTAATCCTTATATTCCATTGAATAATTATTCCTCTGAGTATTTTTTGTCAATCAAGAGTTACACATAAAATTAGAGTGGCATACTTAAGTTCTTGGAGTTTTAGGTGCTTTAAAATGAAGTTCATGATGATTTTAAGGTTTATTAAAGAGTTCTTGAGTTCTTGTCTTTCTTTCTTTTTTATATATATATATATATTTTTTAATTTATTTATTATTATTATACTTTAAGTTGTAGGGTACATGTGCATAACGTGCAGGTTTGTTACATATGTATACTTGTGCCATGTTGGTGTGCTGCACCCATTACCTCGTCATTTACATCAGGTATAAATCCCAGTGCAATCCCTCCCCCCTCCCCCCTCCCCATGATAGGCCCCGGTGTGTGATGTTCCCCTTCCCGAGTCCAAGTGATCTCATTGTTCAGTTCCCACCTATGAGTGAGAACATGCGGTGTTTGGTTTTCTGTTCTTGTGATAGTTTGCTAAGAATGATGGTTTCCAGCTGCATCCATGTCCCTACAAAGGACACAAACTCATCCTTTTTTATGGCTGCATAGTATTCCATGGTGTATATGTGCCACATTTTCTTAATCCAATCTGTCACTGATGGACATTTGGGTTGATTCCAAGTCTTTGCTATTGTGAATAGTGCCGCAATAAACATACATGTGCATGTGTCTTTATAGCAGCATAATTTATAATCCTTTGGGTATATACCCAGTAATGGGATGGCTGGGTCATATGGTACATCTAGTTCTAGATCCTTGAGGAATCGCCATACTGTTTGCCATAATGGTTGAACTAGTTTACAATCCCACCAACAGTGTAAAAGTGTTCCTATTTCTCCACATCCTCTCCAGCACCTGTTTTTTCCTGACTTTTGAATGATTGCCATTCTAACTGGTGTGAGATGGTATCTCATTGTGGTTTTGATTTGCATTTCTCTGATGGCCAGTGATGATGAGCATTTTTTA
Organism: Macaca nemestrina; assembly: GCF_043159975.1. Classification (NCBI taxonomy): domain Eukaryota; kingdom Metazoa; phylum Chordata; class Mammalia; order Primates; family Cercopithecidae; genus Macaca; species Macaca nemestrina. Next base: position 64,029,555 of record NC_092129.1, on the reverse strand, counting down.
ATGTGTCTGTTGGCTTTATGAATGTCTTCCTTTGAGAAATGTCTGTTCATATCCTTTGCCCACTTTTTGATGGGGTTGTTTGTTTTTTTCTCGTAAATTTGTTTGAGTTCTTTGTAGGTTCTGGATATTAGCCCTTTGTCAGATGAGTAGATTGCAAAAATCTTCTCTCATTCTGTAGGTTGCCTGTTCACTCTGATGGTAGTTTCTTTTGCTGTGCAGAAGCTCTTTAGTTTAATGAGATGCCATTTGTCAATTTTGGCTTTTGCTGCTGTTGCTTTTGGTGTTTTAGACATGAAGTCTTTGCCTATGCCTATGTACTGAATGGTACTACCTAGGTTTTCCTCTAGGATTTTTATGGTATTAGGTCTAACATTTAAGTCTCTAATCCATATTGAATTAATTTTCATATAAGGAGTAAGGAAAGGATCCAATTTCAGCTTTCTACTTATGGCTAGCCAATTTTCCCAGCACCATTTATTAAATAGGGAATCCTTTCCCCATTTCTTGTTTCTATCAGGTTTGTCAAAGATCAGATGGCTGTAGATGTGGGGTATCCCCATCAAGCTACCAATTACTTTCTTCACAGAATTGCAAAAAACTGCTTTAAATTTCATATGGAACCAAAAAAGAGCCCGCATCTCCAAGACAATCCTAAGTCAAAAGAACAAAGCTGGAGGCATCACGCTACCTGACTTCAAACTATACTACAAGGCTACAGTAACCAAAACAGCATGGTACTGGTACCAAAACAGAGATATAGACCAATGGAACAGAACAGAGTCCTCAGAGTTCTTGTCTTTCACAGTATGTTTGAAGGTATGTTTGAAGTTTCTTTTTTTTTCTTCAGTTCATATACTTTATTTTTTAGAGCAGTTTTAGGTTTACAGAAAAATTGAGGAAAAAGAAAAACAGAAAATTCCCATATACCTCCTCTTCCCCTTCCCCTATTACTCACATCTTGCATCAGTATGGTGCATTTGTTACAATGGATGAACCAATATTGATCTATCATTATTAACTAAAGTCCATAGCTTAAATTAGGGTTACTCTTTGTGTTGTACAGTTCTGTGGCTTTTCAAAAAGCCATAATATCACTCAGTCACCATTTTAGTATCATACAGAATAGTTTCTCTGCTATAAAAATCCGTATTCTCCACTTATTCATTCCTCCTCCCTAAACTCCTGGCAACTACTGATCTTTGTACTGTCTTCACAGTCTCACTTTTTCCAGAATATTACGTCGTTGGAATCACATAGTATGAAGTCTTTTCAGGCTGGCTTCTTTTACTGAGCCATATACATTTAAGGTTCCTCCAAGTCTTTTCAGTCTTTTCATAGACAGATAGCTCATTTATTTATTTTTTTTTTAAATTTTACTTTATGTAAAATAAAGTACGTTGTACATGTGCACGAAGTGCAGGTTTGTTACATATGTATACATGTGTACATGTGCCATGTTGGTGTGCTGCACCCATTAACTTGTCATTTACATTAGGTATATCTCCTAATGCTATCTTTCCCCCCTCCCCCCACCCCATGACAGGCCCCGGTGTGTCATGTTCCCTTTCCTATGTCCAAGTGTTCTCATTGTTCAATTCCCACCTATGAGTGGGAACATAGTTTGCTGAGAATGATGGTTTCCAGCTTCATCCATGTCCCTACAAAGGACATGAACTTATCCTGTTTTATGGCTGCATAGTATTCCATGGTGTATATGTGCCACATTTTCTTAATCCAGTCTATCATTGATGGACATTTGGGTTGGTTCCAAGTCTTTGTTATTGTGAATAGTGCCGCAATAAACATATGTGCTCATGTGTCTTTATAGCAGCATGATTTATAATCCTTTGGGTATATACCCAGTAATGGGATGGCTGGGTCAAATGATGTTTCTAGTTCTAGATCCTGGAGGAATCGCCACACTGTCTTCCACAATGGTTGGACTAGTTTATAGTCCCACCAACAGTGTAAAAGTATTCCTATATCTCCACATCCTCTCCAGCACCTGTTGTTTCCTGACTTTTTTTTTTTTTTTTTTTTAAGACGGAGTTTCACTCTGTCACCCAGGCTGGAGTGCAGTGGCGTGATCTTGGCTCACTGCAAGCTCTGTCTCCCAGGTTCATGCCATTCTCCTGCCTCAGCCTCCTGAGTAGCTGGGACTACAGGCACCTGCCACCACGTGAGGCTAATTTTTTTTTGTATTTTTAGTAGAGACAGGGTTTCACCATGTTAGCCAGGATGGTCTCGATCTCCTGGCCTTGTGATCCACCCGCCTCAGCCTCCCAAAGTGCTGGGATTACAGGCGTGAGCCACCACGCCTGGCCGTATTTCCTGACTTTTCAATGATCACCATTCTAACTGGTGTGAGATGGCATCTCATTGTGGTTTTGATTTGCATTTCTCTGATGGCTGGTGATGATGAGCATTTTTTCATGTGTCTGTTGGCTGCATAAATGTCTTCTTTTGAGAAGTGTCTGTTCATATCCTTCAACCACTTTTTGATGGGTTTTTTGTTTTTTCTTGTAAATTTGTTTGAGTTCTTTATAGAATCTGGATATTAGCCCTTTGTCAGATGAGTAGATTGCAAAATTTTTCTCCCATTCTATAGGTTGCCTGTTCACTCTGATGGTCGTTTATTTTGCTGTGCAGAAGCTCTTTAGTTTAATTAGATCCTATTTGTCAATTTTGGCTTCTGTTGCCATTGCTTTTGGTGTTTTAGACATGAAGTCCTTGCCCATGCCTATGTCCTGAATGGTATTACCTAGGTTTCCTTCTAGGGTTTTTATGGTTTTAGGTCTAATATTTAAGTCTCTAATTCATCTTGAATTAATTTTTGCACATTGATTTTGTATCTTGAGACTTTGCTGAAGTTGCTTATCAGCTTAAGGAGATTTGGGGCTGAGACAATGGGGTTTTCTAAATATACAATAATGTCATCTGCAAACAGGGACAATTTGACTTCTTCTTTTCCTGATTGAATACCCTTTATTTCTTTCTCCTGCCTGATTGCCCTGCCAGAACTTCAACACTATGTTGAATAGGAGTGGTGAGAGAGGGCATCCCTGTCTTGTGCCCGTTTTCAAAGGGAATGCTTCCAATTTTTGCCCATTCAGTATGATATTGGCTGTGGGTTTGTCATAAAGAGCTCTTATTATTTTGAGATTCTTCTCATCAATACCTAATTTATTGACAGTTTTTATCATGAAGGGCTGTTGAATTTTGTCAAAGGCCTTTTTTACATCTCTTGAGATAATCGTGTAGTTTTTGTCTTTGTTTCTGTTTATATGCTGGATTACATTTATTGATTTGAATATGTTGAAGCAGCTTTGCATTCGAGTGATGAAGCCCACTTGATTATGGTGGATAAGCTTTTTGATGGGCTGCTGGATTTGGTTTGCCAGTATTTTGTTGAGGATCTTTGCATCAATGTTCATCAGGGATATTGGTCTAAAATTCTCTATTTTTCTTGTGTCTCTGCCAGGCTTTGGTAACAGGATGATGCTAGCCTCATAAAATGAATTAGGGGGAATTCTCTCTTTTTCTATTGATTGGAATAGTTTCAGAAGGAATGGTACCAGCTCCTCCTTGTACGTCTGGTAGAATTCGGCTGTGAATCCGTCTGGTCATGGAGTTTTTTTGGTTAGTATGCTATGAATTATTGCCTCAATTTCAGAGCCTGTTATTAGTCTATTCAGGGATTCAACTTCTCCCTGGTTTAGTCTTGAAGTTTCTTTTATTCCATGCAAATAATATTCAGTGTTTCCATTGTTTGGTGTATATTCGTGTAGACAATGTTGAGCCATTAACATTTTTAGGCATTTTTAAACCCCTGAAAAATAATACAATCTGTGTTCGGGAAAAATATTGAAAACTTTAAGTAAGAGAGAAATAGAAAGAAAGTAAAGAAAACCAGAGGTAAGACATCAATTAGCAGACATACATAGTAACAAAGTAAGAGATAATGAGACTCCCAATCTAGGGTAGCAAGGATGAATAGGGAAAGGAATATTGGAAAGATATTTGAAATGTGGAATAAATAGAACTTATTGGCTCATTAGAATTGCCAAGTAAGGAAGTAGAATAAACTTAAAATATATTGATCAAAGAGGATAAATAAAAGTCTTTAAACAAAGTTTCCCGAGAGTGTACCTGAATGAAAGAATTATAGAAAAGCAATAAGCCTATTGGTTTCCTTCCTTTTTTTTCTTCTTTCAGAAATATTTATTGAGTATCTTTTTAACACTAGACAAAATTCTAGGCTTTGTGACTAGAGAGTAAACAAAACTATGTTCTTGCTCTGAGTACCATACTGAAGAGACATATAATAAATAAAAAGTAAATACAGAGTACTTAACATACTCTAGAGGAAACCACTGCAGCATAAACTTTCACATAAAGTATGATACAGTAATTTGTATCTAATTAATTCACCTACCAATAACACCTGTTAAAGCTGGATTAAAATACAGCAGAACAAAGAAGGACAACTATATGAAAGCATCAAAGAAGATCCAAGGTAATCAGAATTTCAGGACAAAGATTTCAGAATAAAAGCATATACAGATGTGAACCTGACATACTGTGCACAATTTCTACCTTGAGGCATCCCTTTGAGTATTTTGCTGACTCCAAAGTTATGCATGTGTGGGATAATTTTCCAAGAAACCAAGTAGAAAGAGGTGATAAGAGGCTCAAAAGGCAAGAGGAGCTTTTGGCAGGATCAAGGTTCCAGAGACAGAGAGAAAAATAATTAAAGGTAATCCTGCCAAAGGGTTGAGACCCTGGTGAAAAACCTAGGGCTAGGTCATATGAATAAAAGCAAAGAAGAAATTAATGTCCATCAGCTGGATCAAGGAAATCCACCAACATTAAATACTTTTTGGAAGAAGATAGCATCACACAGTGCTCCCACAAATTTTCATATATGACATCTGCCCTTCCACCAAAAGCACACGGCATATTGCAAACATGACCAAACTGAAAACCAAGAGAAAAAATAAATGATAGAAGCAGGCCAACTGATGATCTAGTTATCATAGTGTTTCAGTTACTTTTGCTACATAGCATATTATACCAGAACTTGATATCATAGTGTTTCAGTTACTTTTGCTACAGAGCATATTATACCAGAACTTGGTGGCATAGAACATATCTATGATTTTAAGGGTCAGGAATTTGGGAAGAGGTCAACTTTGCTGTTTTCACTTAAGGTCTTTTATATGGTTGCAGTTACATGTTGGCTAGGGCTGCATCACCCACAGACTTTACCGGGCTGTACATCCAAGGTGGCTTATTTACAAGGCTGGGTAACTGATGCTGACTGTTGGCTTGGGGCTCAGCTTGGGCTGTTAACAAGAGCAACTTAGTATGGCCTCTCTACCATTGTTCTCTCAGTGTAGTGAAACTTATGTAATAACTGGTTTGCCCCAGTATAGTCATCCCCAAAGAGTCAGACAGAAGGTATAAGACCACCAATAACATAGCTTAAAAAATTCTATAGCATCATTTACATGTGCTTTTTGTGCTAAGCATAAGCCAGATATAAGGGAAGAAGACATAGACCCTGCTTCTCAATGAGAGGAGCACCAAAGAATTTATAGCCATTTTTAATTTCTACATGGAGATATCAAAGGTAGACTTTTCATAACTATGATTACAATGATGTCAGTGAAAATGGTGAAGTAAGGAATTTTGAAAGCTCACTTTTCTAAACAAACAAACAAACAAAAGGTCAGAACTGTCATAATTAACTTTTTTATAACACTGGAAATTAGCCAAAGGCAACAGCCCCAAGGAGTGCTTATTCAAGAAAAATGGCTTAGTCTTAGTAAGCACAGTAAGCTCTGTAACATTCTAGCATACCCCAGTCCTACACTTCCTCTTCCCATATCACTAATAACCTATTCTTCTGAAAATTATAGCCTAGATTCTCTATACTGGATAAAACAGAATAGACCTTATTCATAAACAATTACATTTGCTTGTTTTGATGTATTGATGACTACCTGGAAGACAAGCTCAAATGTCTGTCTTTATTTCACCTGGATGGAACTGGACCAGTGCTAACATTAAAACTGTTATCTAAGGGTCATTTGTCAAATAAAAATTTATAGGCAAATGTTTTGTTGCTGCTGCCTTCCAGATTCCCAGAAATATTAATCATTTCTGGGAATCTGGAAGGCCACACATGCCTAGGGCTGTGTACATACTTAGAAAAAAAAAACTAGAGAAAGTTCTAAGCTCTTATATCTGACTACTCTTGACACAATACAGAAACAGAAAGTGAAGGCTAAGGCAGACTTATAAATTGCCTGAGTGAGTGTTGAGGTGTGACTTAATGGCACCTTGGTAAACACTGGGAAACTCTTTGATTCCAGGTGTTTAAGGAAATTTCAGTCCAATCATTACCTGACCACTAAACTAATGGAACAGACACTTCAGCAGCCATGAATGAAAAAAAAATTTTAATTTTCTAAAATATTTTGGAGAATTCGTTCAGAAAAGTCACTTAATAAACAAACAACAACAGCTTTAATAAGCAGCAGTGGCAACAAACCTAGGTTAGAATAGAGTATCTTTTCTCTAGAGTTACCATATTTATAATATTCAAAATGTCCAACTCTAAACAAAGTTATGAGACATGCAAATAAATAAGATAGTATGCTCATAGATAAGAAACAAAAGCAGTAAACAGAAACTGCTACTGAGGAAGCTCAGACATTGGACTTTCTGGAAAAAAAAATCTATAAATAAGCTATTTAATTGAGGAGGAGGGACTCATCTCCAACTCATTCTATGGGGCCAGGATCATCCTGATACCAAAAACTGACAAACTGACCAAAAACACAACAAAAACAAGAAATCTTCAGGCCAATATCTTTGATGAACACTGATGCAAACATCAACAAAATATTAACAAACTGAGTACAGCAGCACATCAACCATGATCAAGTAGGCTTTATCCCTGGTATACAAGGTTGGTTCAACCTTTGCAAATAAATGTGATTCATCACGTAGACAGAACTAAAGACAAAAACCACCTGATTATCTCAATGCAGAAAGGGATTTCAATAAAATTCAACATCCTTTACATTGAAAACCCTCAATAAACTAGGTATTAAAGGAATATACCTCAAAATAATGACAGCCATCTATGCCAAACCCACAGCCAACATCATACTGAATGGGCAAAAGCTGGAAGCATTCCTCTTGAAAATCAGAACAGGTGAAAGATGTCCACTCATGCATAATATTGGAAGTCCTGGCCAGAACAATCAAGCAAGCTAAAAGACATCTGAATAGGAAGAGAGGAAGTCAAACTATTCCTGTGCATTACTCCATTTTTACACTGCTGATAAAGGAATATCCAAGACGGGGCAATTTACAAAAGAAAATGAGGAGGTTTAATTGGACTTACTCTTCCACATGTCTGAGGAGGCCTCACAATCATGGTGGAAGGTAAGGGGGAAAAGTCACATCTTACATGAATGGAGGCAGGCAAGAAGATAAGGCTTGTGCAGAGAAACCCCTGTTTTTAAAACCATCAGATCTCGTGAGACACATTCACTATCACGAAACACCATGGGAAATACCCACCCCCGTGATTCAATTATCTCCCACTAGGTCCCTCCCACAACATATGGGAGTTATGGGAGCTACAAGATGAGATTTAGGTAGGGACGCAGAGCCAAACCATATCACCCTGTTTGCGGATGACATGATTCTCTCTCTAAAAAACCCCATAGTCTCAGCCCCAAAGGTCCTTGAACTGATAAGCAACTTCAGCAAAGTTTTGGGATATAAAATCAAAGTATGAGAGTGAGTAGCATTCCTATACACTAACAGCACCCAAGCTGAGAGCCAAATCAAGAACGCAATCCTATTCACAATTGCTACAAAAAGAATAAAATGTCTAGGAATATAGTTAATGAGAGAGATGAAAGACCTCTACAAAGGGAACTAAAAAACACTGCTCAAAGAAATCAGAGATGACACAAACAAATGGAAGAAACTTCCCTGCTCTTGGATAAGAAGAATCAATATTGTAAAAATGGCTATACTGCCCAAAGCAATTTCTGGATTCAATGGTACTCCTATCAAACTACCAATGTCATTCTTCACAGAATTAGAAAAATGTATTCTAAGGTTCATATGGAACCAGAAAAGAGCCTTAATAGCCAAAGAAATCCTAAACAGAAATAACAGAACTGGGGCTGGGTGTGGTGGCTCACGCCTGTAATCCAAGCACTTTGGGAGGCTGAGGCAGGTGGATTACGAGGTCAGGAGATTGAGACCATCCTGTCTAACACAGTGAAACCCCATCTCTACTTAAAAAAAAAAAAAAAAAATTAGCCAGGCATGGTGCCAGGTGCCTGTAGTCCCAGCTACTTGGGAGGCTGAGACAGGAGAATGGTGTGAACCTGGGAGGTGCAGCTTGCAGTGAGCAAAGATGGTGCCACTGCACTCCAGCCTGGGCAACAGAGCGAGAAGGAAGGAAGGAAGGAAGGAAGGAAGGAAGGAAGGAAGGAAGGAAGGAAGGAAGGAAGGAAGGAAGGAAGGAAGGAAGGAAGGAAAGAGAGAGAGAGAGAGAAAGAAAGAAAGAAAGAAAGAAAGAAAGAAAGAAAGAAAGAAAGAAAGAAAGAAAGAAAGAAAGAAAGAAAGAAAGAAAGGAAGGAAGGAAGGAAGGAAGGAAGGAAGGAAGGAAGGAAGGAAGGAAGGAAGGAAGGAAGGAAGGAAGGAGGGAAGGAAGGGAGGGGAGAGAGAAAGAAAGAGAAAGAAAGAGAAAGAAAGAGAGAAAGAGAGAAAGAAAGAAAGGAAAAGAAAGAACAAAGCTGGAAGAACAACCTTGTGGAATTTCAAATTGTACTACAAGGCTACAGTTACCAAAACAGCATGATACAAAAACAGATACATAGACCAATGGAACAGAATAGAGAGCCCAGAAATAAAGCCACACATCTACTACCGTCTGATCTTTGACAAAGCTGACAGAAACAAGCAATGGGGAAAGGACTACTGATATGGCTTATCTGTGTCCCCACCCAAGTCTCGTCTTGAATTGTAACTCCCGTAATTCCCTTGAGTTGTGGAAGGACCCAGTGGGAGATAATTGAATCACGAGGGCAGTTTCCCCTATACTGTTCTCATGGTCATGATTAAGTCTCACAATATCTGGTGGTTCTTTAAAGCAGAAACCCCTTTTGCTTGGCTCTCTCTCTTCTCTTGTCTGGCACCATGTGAGACCTGCTTTTCACCTTCCACCATGATTGTGAGGCTTCCTCAACCACATGGAACGGTGAGTCCGTTAAACCTATTTTTCTTCCTGGTCTTGGGTATGTCTTTATCAGTGGTGTGAAAATGGACTAATACAATAAATTAGTGGGGTACTGCTGAAAAGACACATGAAAATACAGAAGCAACTTTGGAACTGGGTAACAGACAGAGGTTGGAACAGTTTAGAGAGCTCAGAAGGAGACAGGAAAATGTGGGAAAGTTTGGAACTTCCTATAGACTTGTTGAATGGCTTTGACCAAAATGTTGACAATGATACGGACAATGAAATCCAGGCGGAGGTGGTCTCAGATGGAGATGAGGAACTTTTTGGGAACTGGAGCAAAGATGACTTATGTTATGTTTTAGCAGAGACTGGTGGCATTTTTGCCCCTGCCCTAGAGATTTATGGAACTTTAAACTTGAGGAAGATGATTTAGGGTATCTGACAGAAGAAATTTGTAAGCAGCAAAGCATTCAAGGGGTGACTTAGGTGCTGTTAAAGGCATTCAGTTTTTGTTTTCGTTTTGTTGTTGTTTTTGAGATGGAGTCTTACTCTGTCACCTAAGCTGGTATGCAGTGGTGGAATCTCGGCTCACTGCAACCTCTGCCTCCCGTGTTTAAGTGATTCTCCTGCCTCAGCTTCCCGAGTAACTGGGACTACAGGCATGTACCACCACATCCAGCTAATTTTTGCATTTTTAGTAGAGACAGGGGTTACTGTTGGCCAGGCTGGTCTTGAACTCCTGACCTCAGGTAATCCACCTGCCTTGGCCTCCCAGAATGCTAGGATTATAGGGATAAGCCACCACACCCAGGCAACATTCAGTTTTAAAAGGGAAACAGAGCATAAAAGTTCAGAAAATTTGCAGCCTGACAATGCAATAGAAAAGAAAAACTCATTTTCTGAGGACAAATTCAAGCAGGCTACAGGAATTTGCATAAGTAATGAGGAACCAAATGTTAATCACGAAGACAACGTGGAAAATGTCTCAAGGGCATGTTAGATGTCTTCACAGCAGTCCCTGCCATCAAAGACCTGAGGCCTAGGAGGAAAAAAATGGTTTAGTGGGCCAGGGCCCAGGGTCCCTCTGCTGTGTGCAGTTTAGGGACTTGGTGCCCTGTGTCCCAGCTGCTGCAGCCGTGGCTAAAAGGGGCCAAAGTACAAATTGGGCCATGGCTTCAGAGGGTGCAAGCCCCAAGCCTTGGCAGCTTCCACGTGGTGTTGACCCTGTGGGTGTGTGTGAAAGTCAAGAACGGTGTGGTTTGGGAACGTCTGCCTAGATTTCAGCGGACGTATGGGAACGCCTGGATGCCCAGGCAGAAATTTGCTGTGGGGGCTGGGCCCTCATGGAGAACCTCTTCTAGGGAAGTGCAGAGGGACAATGTGGGTTTGGAGCCACCACACAGAGTCCCTACTGGGGCACTACCTTGTGGAGCTATGAGAAGTAGGGCCCCATCCTCCAGACCCCAGAATGGTAGATCTACCGACAGCTTGCACCATGCACCTGGAAAAGCTGCATACATTCAATGCCAGCCAATGAAAGCAACCAGAAGGGCTGTACCCTGCAAGGCCATAGGGCAGAGCTGCCCAATGCTGTGGAAGCCCACCTCTTGCATCAAATGACCTAGATATGAGACATGGAGTCAAAGGAGATCATTTTGGAGCTTTAAGATTTGACTGTGCCACTAGATTTTGGACTTGCATGGGGTCTTTAGCCCCTGTGTTTGAACCAGTTTCTCCCATTTGGAATGGTTGTATTTACACAATGCCTGTACCCCATTGTATCTAGGAAGTAACTAACTTGCTTTTGATTTTACAGGCTCGTAGGCAGAAAGGACTTGCCTTGTCTCAGATGAGACTTTGGACTGTGGACTTTTGAGTTAATGCTGAAGTGAGTTAAGACTTTGGGGACTGTTGGGAAGGCATGACTGGTTTTGAAATCTGAGAGCATGAGATTTGGGAGGGGCCACGGTGCAATTATATGGTTTGGCAGTGTCCCCACCCAAATCTCAACTTGAATTGCAGCTCCCACAATTCCCTTTTGTTGTGAGAGGAACTCAGTGGAAGATAATTGAATCATGGTAGCAGTTTCCTCCATACTGTTCTCATGGTAGTGAACAAGTCTCACGAGATCTGATGGTTTTATAAGGGGAAATCCCTTTCACTTCGCTCTCTCTCTTCTTCTGTCTGCCACCATATGAGATGTGTCTTACACCTTCTGCTGTGATTGTGAGGCTTCCCAGCCATGTGGAGCTGAGTCCATTAAACCAATTTTTCTTTTCAGTCTCAGGTATGTCTTTATCAGCAGCATGAAAATGGGATAATACAACTCCCTATTCAATAAATGGTGCTGGGCTTACTGGCTAGCTATATGGAGAAGACTGAAACTGGACCAATTCTTTAAACCATATACAAAAATCAACTCCATATGGATTAAAGACCTAAATGTAAAACAAATGTATAAAAACTCTGAAAGATAACATAGCACATACAATTTGGACACAGGAACTGGCAAAGATTTCATGATGAAAATGCCAGAAGCAATTGCAACAAAAGCAAAAATTGACAAATGGGACCTAATAAAGTTAAAGAGATTCTGCACAGCATATGAAACTATCAACAGAGTAAATGGGCAACCTACAGAATGGGGAAAAATATTTGCAAACTATGCATCTGACAATATATCTAATATCCAAAATCTTCAAGGAACTTAAACAAACATACAAACAAAAAGCAAACCACTTCATTAAAAAGACAGCAAAAACATGAACAGACACTTTTCAAAATAAGACCCACATGCGGTCAATAAGCATATGAACAAAAGCCCAATATCACTGATCATTAAAGAAATGCAGATCAAAACTATGATAAGATACTATCTCACGTCAGTCAGAATGGCTCTTACTAAAAAGCAAAATAAAATAAAATAACAGATGCTGGTGAGATTGCAGAGAAAAGGAAACATTTACACATTGCTGGTGGGAGTGTAAATTTGTTCAACCATTATGGAAAGCAGAGTGGTGATTCCCTAAAGAACTAAAAGCAGAATTACCATTCAAACCAGCAATCTCACTACTGGGTATATATCCAAAGGGATATAAACTCTTCTTCTATAAAGACACATGCACACGTATGTTCATTGCAGCATTATTCAAAATAGCAAAGACATGGAATAAACCTAAATGCCCATCAACAGTAGACTGGATAAGGAAAATGTGGCATATATACACCATGGAATTCTATGCTGCCATAAAAAGAAAGAGATCATGTTCTTTGCAGAAACATGGGTGAAACTGGAAGCCTTTATCCTTAGCAAACTAATGCAGGAACAACAAACCAAATCCCACATGTTCTTGCTTATAAGTGGGAGCTAAAGGATGAGAACACATGGAGAGAAAGAGGGGAACAACAGATATGGGGACCTACATGAGAGCAGAGGGTGGGAGAAGGGAGAGGTTTAGAAGAAAAAGAAGAAAAGAAAAAAAAAAAAACTATTGGATACCATGCTGAGTACTTGCTTGATAAAATAATCTGTACACCAGATCCCTGAGGCATAAGCTTACCTCTGTAACCAATTTGCAAATGTGCCCCTGAACCTAAAATAAAAGTTAAAATATTTTTTTAAAAAATTATCCTTGGCCTAGTGCGATGGCTCATGCTTGTAATCCCAGCACTTTGGGAGACTGAGGCAGGCGGATCATGAGGTCAGGAATTTGAGACCAGCCTGACCGATGTGGTGAAACCCCATCTCTACTAAAAATACAAAAATTAGCTGGGCGTGGTGGCGTGTGCCTGTAATCCCAGCTACTCAGGAGGCTAAGGCCGGAGAATCGCTTGAGCTTAGGAGGTGGAGGTTGCAGGGAGCTGAGATGGTGCCACTGCACTCCAGCCTGGGCGACAGAGTGAGACTCCAACTAAAAAAAAATTATATATATATATATATTTCCTTCTAGGGGGAATCTACACTGGGAATACCAAAACTCTTCATGTGAAACTCAAGATCTACCTTTGTGTGCAGCCTTATCTATGAACCCAGACTCAGAATATAATAGCCTAAACTCAGGGCGTGAGATAAGCACGCAGTTACAGTTAGCAGAACAAGGAGGATACCTCCTTGTACTGTCAGCCCTGCACCCTGCTTCCCCAAACTGGCTTCTTTCGTTATTCTATTTCCCTTCTCTTTTCCATAAATGTCACTTCCCATTGGGGACCTTGTTCCATGATATTATTGGTCTTGGACTTGATTGTTCTTTAGATTTGACTTCAGAAAACCCAAACCAGAGCACCTTTCCTGTACACCCACACACACACACATGCACACACACATACACCACCTGAAAAGAGGTAAGAGTGAACAATGTATCTCTCAAGATACCATGGATTGCATCATGAAGCAAACCTGTCACAAACATGAAATGTCTTATCAGTTTTGTGTTTTATCCTAAAATGAATGTATAATTTGCATTCTGATTTCTAGCATATTAATTTTTTTCATTTTCAAGGTAGGTTTAGATTAATCAAAATTCCACTAAGTAACCTAAACAGGTAAGAGCTGAGCCTGATATGCAAAGCATGTCACTTTCAAGGTCTGGACCGAATTGAACTGAACTGATACGTGACAAATCAGATGCAGCAACCATGCAATTGCTGTTGTCTGTCTTGGTATTACAATATTTCAAGAGTCTCAGTTCCCTCATATGTAGATATAAATAGAATCAGCTTTTGATGGTGGTGGTTTAATGTTTTGTGGAGAAAGAGGCTGCTTGTTTATTTGTTTTTAGGTTTTATTTTTAGGTCAGTGTGATCACCTAGGTGAGCAGCCAAAATAACGCCAATGAGGTGGCAACATTTTCACCTTATTTTTGGTGGAAATTTTGATCAGCATATTTTCTTTCTGAGAAATCAAATAGCTTTTATTCATTTTTTAGGTCAAATGGTTTTGATCCACTGGTCAGTTTATTTTACTATTTGGGGAAAATACATGCTGTATTAGTCTTTTCTCACACTGCTATAAAGAACTACCTGAGACTGTGAGACCGGATAATTTATGAAGAAAAGAGGTTTAACCAACTCATAGTTCTACAGGCTTAACAGGTAGCATGAGTGGGAGGCCTTAGGAAACTTACCATCATGGGAGAAGGCAAAGGGGAAGTAAGCACCTTCTTCACATGGAGGCAGGAGGGGGGCGGTGGGGGAAGTACCACATACTTTTAAACCATCAGATCTCGTCAGAGCTCACTCACTATCATGAGAATAGCATGGGGGAAATCTACCCCCATGATCCAATCACCTCCCACCAGGCCTTACCTTCAACACATGGAGATTACAATTCCACATGAAATTTGGGTGGGGACATAGAGCCAAACCATATCACATATCAAATAAATGTATTTTCAGCAAAAAAACTATTTTAAATAAGTCTGAAAAGCTAAAAACACCTAAAGAACTGAATAATTGGCCAGGCATGGTGGCTTATGCCTGTAATCCCAGCACTTTGGGAGGCCAAGGCGGGCAGATCACAAGGTCAGGAGATCGAGACCATCCTTGCTAACACGGTGAAACCCCAGCTCTACTAAAAATACAAAAACAAAAATTTAACCAGGTGTGGTGGTGGGTGCCTGTAGTCCCAGCTACTTGGGAGGCTGAGGCAGGAGAATGGCGTGAACCTGGGAGGTGGAGGTTGCAGTGAGCCGAGATTGCGCCATTGCACTCCAGCCTGGGTGACAGAGTGAGACTCTGTCTCAAAAAAACAAAACAAAACAAAAAAAGGAACGGAATAATTAAAATAATCCTAAAGAATTAAAGAAATGTGGGCGACACATGTTTTACCAAATGGAGAATATCAATAAAAAGATGGAAATTATAAAGAAAAAACAAATAGAAACTTTATAGTAGGAAAAAAATCCAAATAAAATAAAAAATTCACTTGAGGGGCTCAACAAGAGATTTGGTCAGAAGAAACCATCGGTGAACTTGAAAACAGGTCAACATAGATTAGTTACCCAGTCTGAGGAATATAAAAAAAGAAATAAAATTGAACAAGTGAAGATAACCAAATTTAAAAATGGATAATTCATTTGAAAAGACAGTTCGCCATAGAAGATATACCAACAGCCAATAAACACCAAAAAAATGCTCAACATCATTAATAATTAGGTAAAAACAAATAAAAACTACAAGGAGATGGCACTCGACACCCCCTAGGATGGCAACAGTAAAAAAGATAGTCAATAGCAAATGTGGGTGAGAAGGTGGAGAAATTGAAACCCTAATGCGTTGCTGGTAGAAATATAAATTGTAGAGACACTGTTGAAAACAGCTTGGCCATTTCTCAAAAAGTTTAGCATAAAACTATGATAAAACCCAGCAATTCCATTCTTAGATATGTATCTGAGGGAATTGAAAAGATACATTCACACAAAATCTTGTCTATGAATGTTTATGACAACATTATAATAGCGAAGAAGCAGTAGCAACACAAATATCCATTAACTGATGACTGAATAAATAATATGTGATATATCTGTACAATACAACATATTTGGCTTTAAAAATAAATGAAGGGTTGATACATGCTGCAACACGGATGAGCCTTGAAAACATCATGCTAAATGAAAGAAGCCAGATATAAAAAAAATTGTGTGATTAACATATATTAAGTATCTAAAATAGAAGTATATTAGTAGTTGTATTAGTCAGTTTTTGCATTGCTATACAGAAATACCTGAGACTGGGTAATTTATTTAAAAACACATATACCCTAGAACTTAAAGTATAATTTAAAAAGTAAATTTAAGAAATCAGAATAATTCCCACATTCTCTGCAGTTGCCCATAATTTATAAACTATTTTTATTTTTCATTATTTCTTGATTATTTAAATTTTAAAAATTATGGTGAAAGTATTACATGAAAATAATTGCTAAATACTTCTATAAAGCATATATATATATATAATTATTCACTCTTTTCTCTTATTGATTTGTCCCATTTCATTGATTTGTGCCATTTGCTAGAAGAATCACTTTGTTTTTAACTGTTTTTTTCTGGTATTTACCTCTCATGTGAAAACAATATTCCTCTTGATAAATCAATTTACTTTCTATAGGATATGTTAGGATTTTTACTCATTTATACCTTATGCTTCATATTCCTTTCCTCACTTCTTCCATATATGATTGATTATGTCTAAACTTTTAGTTACATCTTTTAAAAATAAATAAATAAATAAACAAATAAATAAATAAATAAATAAAAAGTGGTTTAATTGGCTCATGCTTCTGCAGGCTGTACAAGCACAGGGCCAGTATCTGCCTCGTTTCTGAGGAGGCCTCAGGGAGTTTTACTCATGGTGGAAGGTAGGGCCAGAGTAGGCACATCACATGGCAAGAACAGAAGTAACAAGGAGGAGGTGCCACACACTTTTAAACAATCAGATCTCATAAGAACTCATTATCTTGAGGACAGCACCAAGCCATGAGGGATCTGCCCCATAAGCTAATCACCTCCCACCAGGTCTCACCTCCAACATCAGGGATTACATTTCAACATGAGACTTAGAGGGGAAAAATACCTAGACTGTATCAGTCGTTGCCAGGGGACAGGAAAAGGGGTGAATTGACTGCTAGTAACTGTGGAGTTTCTTTGGGAGTAATAGAAATGCCCTGGCATTAGATAGTAGTGGTGTTTGAGCAACATAGTGAATATACTAACAACCACTGATTGGTAATCTTTAATATGTTAATTTTATATTATGTAAATTATATCTCAACTAAAAAATAACTATGCTTAATATTTTCAAGCCAATACATGAAAAGATGGAGATTTGACTAGAGAATTGGATTCTATTTTAACAAATCAAATAGAAATCCCAGAAATAAAAATGATTACTTAAAAGCAAAGAGGAGGAAGTGTCACACACTTTTAAACAACCAGATCTCATAAGAACTCATTATCTAAGAATTTAATATAGGGTTTAATCAACAGATTAGACAGAGTAGAGGCCAAGGTAGGAGGATCACCTGAACCCAGGAGGTTGAATCTGCAGCAGTGAGCTGTGATTGTGCCACTGTACTCTACCCTGGGTGACAGAAGGAGAACCTGTCTCAAAAAAAAAAAAAAAAAAAAAAAAAAAAAAAGGGAGAGGGAGAGAGAGACAAAATTAAAAACAAAGAGAGAAGTTGAAAATCATTCAGCTAAAAAAGGAAAAAAGGATACATTATTCAAAAGATCCACAGTAATACCAAATTTTCAACAAAAAATGATGGAAGTCAGAAGCCGGTGAAAGGACATCTTTGAAGTGTCCAAAGAAAAAAACTGTCAATCTAGAATTCAATACCCAAGGAAAATATCTGTCACAAAAAAAGAAGGTAAAATAAAGATTTTTTTTTTAAAAAAGATAAAGAATATTTTGCTAGAAGAGATGCAATAACAAATACTAATAATCATCATCCTACTAGTAATAATAATAGCAAGTTTCTGCCCTTCAAGTAGAAGGGACATGATCCTAGCTGGAACTACATACAAACAGAAAGAATAAAGAACACTGGTACATATTTGGTTAAATGTACACAAATATTTACCGTTTAAAAAAACAAAACCACAATACGTTCTCATTTAATGTTATTAATAGGTTTTTGAAAATTTTGAATTTAGCAGGTTTTCAAATAATAGTGTTTTATTCAATGTGTCCTTACAATGTTAATGAGGGAAAAAATTGGATCTGTTATACAATGTTTCACTGGAAGTCTCAGTTTCCAAGAACGCGTTGACAATGTTACGTGAAGGCTTATTGTAAGGTATTATGAGGTTTACACTATATAAAGAATGTGTGAAGGTCCATTTAAATATATCTAGACATGAGCATAATCATTAAAAAAAATTATAACTAAAAAACTAATAAGAAGGTGGGAAGAAGATGGAATGATTAGAAAAATGAATCCAAAATAAGTCATGAAAGGAGTACACAGAATAAAAAGAAAACATAAGCTAAGAAAATAAAATGTGGGACAAATTTTTTAAAGACAGATTTAAACCCCAAAATGTCATAATTACATTATATATAAATAGACTAAGCCCAGTGAAAGTTTTTCTCACTTTAAATAAAAAGCTGGAAGTTATTAAGTTTAGTGAGGAAGGCATGTCTAAATCTGAGATAGGCCGAAAGCTAGGTCTCTTGTACCAAGCTGTTAGCCAAGTTATGTAAGACAAGAACGCAAAAATGAGAAGGAAAAGTTCTTGAAGGAAATTAAAATTGCTACATCTGTGAACACATAAATGATAAGAAAATGAGACAACCTTATTTCTGATATGGACAAAGTTTGAATGGTCTGGATAGAAGATCAAACAAGCCACAAGATTCCCTTAAGCTGACATCTAATCCAGATCAAGGCCCTAAGTCTCTTCTATTATATGAAGGCTGAGAGAGGTGAATAAGCCGCAGAGGAAAAATTGGCAGCTAGAAAAAGTTGGTTCACAAGGTTTAAAGAAAGAAGCCATCACCGTAACATAAAAGTGCAAGGTAAAGCAGCAATTGCTGATTATAAGCTGCAGCAAGTTTCCAGAAGATCGAGGTAAGATGTTTGATGAAGATGGCTATACTAAAGAATAGATTTTCAATGTAGATGAAATCGCCTTATGTTGGAGGAAAAATGCCTGATTTTAAAGCTTCAAAGGACAGGTTGACTCTTGTGAGGGGCTAACATGGCTGGTGGCTTTAAGTTGAAGCCAACACTCATCTACCATTCCAAAACTTTTAGGGCTCTAAAGAGTTACACTAAACCTACTCTAACAGTGCTCTATAAATGGAACAAGAAAGCTTGGAAGACAGAACATCTCTTTACAGTATGGCTTATTTAATATTTTAAGCCCACTGCTGAGACCTACTGTTCAGAAAAAAAAAGACTCAAAGAACTACTGATCATTTACAATGTACCTGGTCACTCAAGAGCTCTGATGAAAATGTAAAAGGAAATTAATGTGGTTTTCATGACTGCTAACACAACATCCATTCTGCAGCCCATAGATCAAGGAGTAATTTTGACTTTCAAGTTATATTCTTTAAGAAACACTTTTATAAGGTGATAGCTGCCATAGACAGTGAGTAGATCTGGACAAAGTAAGTTGTAAGCCTTCTAGAAAGAGTTCATTCTAGATGCCATTAAGAACACTTCTGATTCATTGGAGGTCAGAATATCAACACTAACAGGAGTTTGGAAGAAGTTGATTCCAGACCTGATGGATGACTTTGGGAGGCTCAAGACTTGACTTCAGGAGAGAAAGCAACTGTAGGTGTGCTAGAAATAGCAAGTGAACTAGAGTCAGTAGTGGCTCCTGAAGATGTGACAGAATTGCTGCAATCTCATGATAAAACTTGAAGGGATTGCTTCTCATGGATGAACAAAAAGTATGATTTTCTGAGATGGTGTCTCTTCCTGGCGAAGATTCTGTGAGCGTCATTTATATGACAACAAAGGATTTAGAATATCACATAATCTTAGTTAATTAGGCAGAGGCAGCGTTGGAAAAGATTGACTTCAGTTTCAAAAGAAATTCTATTGTGGCATATCAAATTTATATCAAATTCTATTTGATATAAAATGCTATTATATCAAAAAAACCCAGGGCATGCTCCAGGGAAATTATTTATGAAAGGAAGAGTCCAACGGTGTGGCAAACTTCATTGTTGTCTTATTTTAAGAAATTACTGCAGTCACACCCACCTTCAGTAACCAGCACTCAATCAGTCAGCAGCCATCAGCCTTGAGGCAAAAGCTTCCTCCTGCAAAAAGATTACTACTCGCTGAAGCCTGAGATGATCATTAGCATTCTTTAGCAATAAAGTACTTTTAAATAAGGTATGCACATTATTTAGACATAATGGTATTGCATACTTAATAGACTACAGCATAGTGCAAACATAACTTTCATACATACTGGGAAAACAAAAAATTGTGTGGCTCACCGTATTGCAATATTTGCCTTTCCATGGCAGTCTGAAACCTAGCTCAGTATCTCTGAGATATTCTTTTAATGTGTAAGCTGCTTTCTTTTTATATCCTGTATTCAGTTTTCTGATGTACCAGGCTTTGGATCTTTTGTTGGTATTCCTCCATTCAGGATGCAATCCTTTCCTCTTGATGGTAACTCTTGATATTATAATAACTATTTCTCTGCTATTAGGACTCTAGTGTATTCTGTTCTCCTTTGCAAAATCTTTGATCCTTGACCCTGGCCTGTAAAACAGCAATGTTGACTTACATGTGAATTAAAAATTTCAATTATTTTCTATCTCTCTGCTATTGTCATAGGCTATTGGTGATTTTATTTGTTCTTGTTGACGTACATGTTTTCTGGGGGAGTGTATGTGGAAGAATTTGAAATTAAGTGGTCACAATCAGCCCATGGGAAACCAGAAGCTCTATTTTTTTAAGCTTTGATGTTTGAAGTTAAGAAGATTGGCGATATATCTGGAAAATCTTCAGATTGTATAATTAATAGTTTAGCATTCATGTTTTATATTATAATTTTATATCTTTGTGAAAAAATTATTTCCGAGGCTGAAATTATGAATATTTTTTCAGCAATCCTTTGCACCTAGATTTAGTTCTTCAGTATCAATTAATTTGAAAGTAATTTTGGTCTTTCTATTTTTCATATCATCTTTAATTGAAGAACAGCAAATTCACTGTGTGTTAGAAACCTAATCTCAGATTATCAGACAGATAGAATTAAATAAACAAGAAATTGTATTCCACTCCTCTTCTGCTGTATTTTATTGTTAGGTTTTTGCCTTCTATGCTATTAATGGTGTTTTATTTTTATTTATTTATTTTTTTTTGAGATAGAGTCTGGCTCTGTTGCCCAGGCTGGAGTGCAGTGGCGCCATCTCAGCTCACTGCAATCTCCGCCCCCCGGGTTCATACCATTCTCCTGCTTCAGCCTCCCTAGTGGCTGGGACAACAGGCGCCCGCCACCAAGCCCGGCTAATTTTTTGTATTTTTAGTAGAGACAGGGTTTCACCCTGTTAGCCAGGATGGTCTCAATCTCCTGACCTCGTAATCCGCCTGCCTTGGCCTCTCGAAGTGCTGGGATTACAGGCGTGAGCCACCGCTCTGGGCCAATGATCTGCTTTTAACTCCTGTTTCCACATGAAAGATGTTGATACAAATGCCATTTCTCATTTTGGGGATTATTTCTTTCTTTTGTTTTCCTTCAAACATCTTTTATTTTTTCTTTTTATTTATTTATTTTTGAGAGAGAGCTTCACCCTTGTTGCCCAGGCTGGAGTGCAATGGCGTGATCTCAGCTCACCACAACCTCCGCCTCCCGGATGTTATTCTCCTGACTCAGCCTCCCTAGTAGCTGGGATTACAGGTGCCCACAACCATGCTGGGCTAATTTTTGTATTTTTAGTAGAGACGGGGTTTCACCAGGTTGGCCAGGCTGGTCTCGAGCTCCTGACTTCAGGTGATCTGCCCACCTCAGCCTCCCAAAGTGCTGGGATTGTAGGCGTGAGCCACTGCGCCCAGCCTCCTTCAAATATCTTTTTAACCTATGTAGAAGAATTGTACTAGTCACAAAGATAACTTTTTAGGGGAATTTGATTTTCATCTGAGCCATTAAAATATCACAATCCTATATGCTTTCTACTTACAAAAACAAATCTCTCAATTAACTATTTTGTAAGAAAATGTTAAAAAATTCTCTTAATTCAAAAAAAGTCATCAACAATTTCTATAAGAGATCCTTATGTTTTCACAATAATGAACATGTATTTCTTGTTACATTTTAAAAAATTAAATTTGCATTATTTTGGCGATCTTAAAGATGATTACAAAGAATGAATAACTCTAGGTTCTAGAAGTTTTTAAAATAAAATGCTATAACCAGGATTTTGACATGATTGACAATTTTATTTTTTCTAAGGTTTATCATGATGAAATTAAAGTTTTTTATTATTTAAGAACATTGTGGCCGGGCGCGGTGGCTCAAGCCTGTAATCCCAGCACTTTGGGAGGCCGAGACGGGTGGATCACGAGGTCAGGAGATCGAGACCATCCTGGATAACACGGTGAAACCCCGTCTCTACTAAGAAATACAAAAAACTAGCCGGGCGAGGTGGCGGATGCCTGTAGTCCCAGCTACTCGGGAGGCTGAGGCCGGAGAATGGCGTGAACCCGGGAGGCGGAGCTTGCAGTGAGCTGAGATCGGGCCACTGCACTCCAGCCTGGGCTACAGAGCGAGACTCCGTCTCAAAAAAAAAAAAAAAGAAAAAGAACATTGTAATATTCTTTATCACTGGAGAAATATAGATTAATCACCTGCTATATACACCAGGTCTTGTTTTAGATGCAGAAGATGTGGAAACAAATAATAAAGAGAAGAATCTTGCTCTTAAGAAGAAAACAGGGATTAGATAAGCAAATAAATGAGTTAATTGATAGATAAAATATAGTTGATTTTTGTTTAAGAACTAAAATAAGGTATAATACGAAAACATTACTGGGTTTGATTGGATGGTTAAGGTGAACAATATTCTAGGAAATGGAAACAGAAAGATGGTTAGTATTGCCAGAAGAAAGCTGGGGATGAAGAGAGTATTTTGTTTTCTTTTTAAATTTGATCATCAAATTAGATTAAATTAATATTCATGTCAACAATATTTGAGAATAATTTAAGAATCTAGTGATTATATAAAAATACTTCATTGACTGAATCATTTGTCTTTGGAAAGCTCAGTTGGCTCTTTTGGTTATGAGCTCTCTTGTACCGAATGCCAATGGCAATGTGGTTTTAAAGAAACGGTGCTCTCTTTGAATGAAATACTTCCCTAAGGATAGCTTTTCAGCACTAGCAGCTGGGTAGCTCTCTGGGTTAATGATAAGTGCTGAAGCAAGAAAATACAGTGTCTGCCTCTGCAGGCTTCCAAATGGTCCTTGAGGCTCTTACTGTGCAATGAAGAAGATAAAGTGTATGTTGCCTGTCGATGTTAAGGTCTTCTGCAGTATCTTTTCTACCTCATCATGTTTACAAAACAACATGTAAAACCATCTGCCATAGCAAAGAAAGTAAAACACTTTTCCTCAAATAAATTGCACATAAACATAATAAGATGTATGTGTGTGTATGTATGCATTATAAACTCCGTTTCTAAATGAAGGAAAAGGATATAATTTAATGTGATATGGATAATTGTATCCTTTTCTAAAAATTATGATGATGGTTCTCCTACAATGAGGAGTAGCTAGTGCTTATTGAATGAGAGAGAGCTCCATCTGGATGTTCAGTGCTGTTCAAAACAATAGATTAACCGCTTGTTGGGAAGGAGTGGTTCGGCTATGCAAAGAAGGTAGGTGTAGATAAAAAGTACTCAGTGCAGTGAGAGAGGCAAATAAAAGTTAAATGTCAGAGCATATGAAGGTAGAGAAAGATTCAAAAATCACAAAAATATAACTGGAAAACTAAGGAACAGTGATATAAAATTTAAAAAGATACAGATAATAAATACAAATAATTTATTTAAGATATTAATGAAAATACAAAATTATGTGTATTATGATTTTGAGGGCTGACCACTCAAATAATAAGATAGAAAGCATAACTTTTGAAACTCTAAAGTAAATAGAATTGAACAGCAACAACAACAGCCAAAAAAAAAAGAAAAAACTCAACACAAAAAGGAAAAAAGAAAACCAATAAACAGAAAATATAAAATAAAATAGCACAAATAATTATATATTAAATAATAATAATGGGATAAATTTTCCTGTTTGAAGACACTCAGTTTGGGTAAACTAAATATTGATGTACTTCCCGGCTTAAGGAGACACACTTAAAGCAAAATGTGATTTAAAATTGAGTATAAAATATTGAAAAAGAAATTTCAGGCAAATACTAACAATAAGAAAGTGGGTATGAATATTTAATAAAATCAGTATTCAAATAAAAAGCTTTGAATAGAAGAGAACAAAGAGACATGTTATATATTGAAAAAGTGTAGTCTGATGAGAAGACAGTAGTAAGGGCTATCATTATTTTTTTCTTGTGCTAATTGAATTATCTCCCAACTAGACTGTCTTCTTTCACCCTTGACCCTGTATATCCTATTTTGAAAAGCAAAATCAGATTTTAAAACACCACTTCTTTATTTACTCTTCTATTGGTTTTCAGATTCATTCAGTGTGAACTTTCAAGTTTCTAGGAGATGCACCCTGACTCCTCCACCCCCATTACCTCTCTGATAATCTTATCTCTTACTGCATCCCTCAGGCTCACTCTGCTCCAGCCCAGTGACCTCCTTGCAGTTTCTTAGACATGCCACTCTCACCCTTTCACCTATATCCGTTGCATCGGCCATTTCCTCTGTTACACTCTGCCCCGAAATCCACAGGACTAACTCCTTTACATCTTTCGGAATTTACCCTATTTAAAACGGCTATCTTCCCTCCCCACAAACTCCACATGACCAATTCCACCTACCATATCTCTTAGTCATTAGTTTTGTAAAAACAACATTATGTTAGCTATAGGAGAGCAAACTAGGGGTGTGGACTTGATATTGACTGTCTAAGGTTGTCAGAATGAGCACAGGATGGAATTTGTTGAAAGATGCTGTGTCAGGAATACTTCCGTGCTCTGTCCATTTAAATTTCTTTGGACTCCACAAAGTCAAAATTGCCACCAAATATAAAGAGAAATGTTGTTTCTCCTTTCAAATCTTGTTATTATTCAGAATGAACTACGTATCTATGCACTTAAACTAAAAAGAAGAGAAATAATTCTCTTTCATCAGTAAGGTCATCATTTGAGTTGCATTTTGAAGATGATTCAGGAACTTTTTGAAGATATAAACAGATATTGAATAAAATACAGTCTCTTTGAAGTCAATTAAGAATGTAGATGAAAGCAAGGAAATACAAATGTACATTAAAAATTGAAAAGCCACATGTAAAATATTTTAATTTTTTTAAAAATCAAATTTCATTTCAGTTCTTTGCCTCTCTGAGTTTTACAGTTTTATGCTTAAGAAACTCCAGTGTAAAAGAACTTGATGTTCAAACTTTTATATAGTGTAATTGCAAAGAAAACAAGAAAAATCTCTATATACAGATATGTATATTTCCCTTCCTCATGATTACAAGGATGCATAGTTTTATATGTTTTGACCTTATTTTTCTTCTATATTTTCAACCCTTTAGTATCCCATCTCTGGAAGTAAAAATCCATTCAGATGTTTGGAATAATATATGCTACACTGTTAATTAAAAAAAATCATTGTGGAATAATATGTGCTACAATATTAATTGTGGAAATTATTTTGATATAAATCTGGTTTTGATTGTATTGCCAAAGGAGAAAGCTTTTCAGGAGCCCACTGGAATAAATAAATTCAAGGCCTGACTCATAGGATGAGGTATACATGCAAAGGGAGCAATGTGAAGACTGCCATGATTCTAATGGAAAGGACAGCGTGTAATAAGGAGGAAAAAGTGATGGGTCCCTATCCTGGCCTGCTGTGAACATCAGTCAGTAGTGAATTGGCTCTTTTCTGAGACTGAAGATTGCTGCTTGATGCCTAGAATATCAACCAGAGAAGAGTTCAATGGAAACTCCTTGGAAATAGCTTATAGCACTTAAATGTTGCTATATTTTTACAAAGTTTGTTCGTAATATTAAAAATTGTATAATTTAAAGATTTTAATTCCTACAGAGGCTTTTTAAGTAGATAATTTAAAATACCTAACAACGGATTTTGATTGAGTAGCAAGCAGTGATCTTCATGAAACTCATGCGATTGATCACATTTGAGACTTGGTAGAGAAAGTATCTAATAATAAGATCTTTCAGCTGGGCAGAAATAAGACAACGTGAAGCAATCACACAGTGCTAGATTACAGCCAGTGGCTACGAGTCTTCAATAAAAAGCAACTACCTCAGAAGAATCAAACCACTGCCTAAAATCTGGCCTTCACAGTAACGAAAGTGCAAATGACAAATGCAATATTTGATTCATATAGTTTTTCCTTTTTGCCATTCTCAAATATCTGACTATTTTAAAGGAATGGATTGGTTTAGGTACAGAAGCTATCTTTGGCAAGCTATTCCAATAATCTTTAAAATACTCATTTCCAGTGGCCTAGAAATATGATTTCCAGAAAATAATATGAAATTCAGAAAATGACTTACAGCTGAGCATGGTGACTCACGCCTGTAATCCCAGCACTTTGGGAGGTGGAGACAGGTGGATCACTTGAGGTCAGGGGTTCAAGACCAGCCTGGCCAACGTGGCAAAACCCTGTCTCTACTAAAAAATACAAAAATTAAGTGGGTGTGGTGGTGGATGCCTGTAACACTAGGTACTCAGGAGGCTGAGGTGGGAGAATCGCTTGAACCTGGGATGCAGAGTTTGTAGTGAGCTGAGATCACACCAGTGTACTCTAGCCTGGGTGACAGAGCAAGACTATGTCAAAAGAAAGAAAGAAAGAGAGAAAGAGAGAGAAGAAGGAAGGAAGGAAGGAAGGAAGGAAGGAAGGAAGGAAGGAAGGAAGGAAGGAAGGAAGGAAGGAAGGAAGGAAGGAAGGAAAATGACTTACACAAAAAGCTACTAATTGAAATTTTACATAAGAGAAAACACACACAATCTCAACTGCATATAGGACTCTACTTTATATAGATATGTGGTCTTTTATATATAGTACATAGGTTAGATAAATAAATACATAGACAGACGTAGAGACAGATATGGATCCATGTCTGTATATCTAATATAGTTTAGTCCATTGGAGCTGCTATAACAAAATACCTCACACGGTGTAGCTTTTAAACAACAGAAATGTATTTCTTATAGTTCTAGGGGGTTACTAGGAAATCTGTGATCAAGGTTTCAGCAGATTCAATGTCTGGTGAAGATCCATTTCCTGTTGCAAAGATGATGCCTTCTCTCTCCATCCTCACTTGGTCGAAGGAGCAAGGCAGCTTTCTGGGATCTGTTTTACAAGAAAGTGAATTAATTCCACTCATCATGGCCCCTCTGCCACGATCTAATCACCTCCCAAAGGCCCCACCTCCTAATACCATCCCAATGGGGATTAGATGTCCAAATATGAATGTTGAGAGGACACAAACATTGAAACCATGGTAATCTATATTTAGATCTATATCTAATAGATCAGATAAAATTATTGACACTTTTACACAGATATACACTGTGAATTATTTCTTCACACAGTAGAATACACTCATTATTTACACTTCTACACTTCTATAAGCTTCGTTACTTATTTCTCTATAACTTATCTTTATGAAAACGACATTTTGCTAGATATTAGGGAAAAACAAATTTAAAAATTTCCAATTAATGCTATTACTTTCTCTTCCAGCTTAATCTCCTTCAGTTTAAAATAAACTTTCTCAAACATTTAGTCAATTTAACGTCACATCCCTCATCCAGCTGTTTCTGTATTTTTCCTCCTCCTGCCTGAGACAGTATTTCTAATGAAGAGAAAGTTTATTGTTCTGTGGGGTTGATGGAGGGTGCCAGGTTTTGTAGAGCAGCTGATAGCTGGTTGGTATTCACCAAGTGTGGTTGGATTGATCCTATCTGTGGGCTTCTTGCTGGTGTCTGCCACTGTAGACCATGGCTGGTGTAACCCGTGTTATGTTCACTTAGTTTAGGCAGTGCTCTGGGGAGCACAGCTATTTCACCTTGTTGATGGGCCTCATTGGCTTCGTCTCATATCAGGGGCACTCTGGTTTCTGGCAGAGATTGCTACTTAGTCCCCAGCCCAATAACATATTCTACAGTTCTTAGCTGTGGAATTATCCTAAGTAATACTAACCCCTGAATCTTCCCTGGAAATTTCCCTGTTTATTCAATTGCCCTCTTAATCTCCACTTGGGAGACTGGAGGAGGAACTACGGAGCTCTTCCTTGCCAAACAGTGAGTAGAAGCTGTGTTGAGATTGCCTCCCAACTCAGTAATCTGACCACTTGCTGTGCTGTCTGTTGCCATCCCACATTGGCAAGGTCACTGGGAGTGGGCAAACTCCACCTGAAGTTCAAAACAGGATACGGGTAAAAACCCTTCAGCTTATTGTTCTTTACTCCCTGGAACTTTTGTGCATATGGGAAAGTTTGCACCCAAATGTGTGAATACTTGCTTCCCCTACTTCTGACTTTCTTTTCTCTTCCACAATCACTGTGGCCAGGGGGAATAGACTTCCCCCTTCCATATGACAGGACATATCTTGTGTACCATCTCATAGTTTTTCCATGGTTGATTTTAGTAAACTTGACAGTGAAGGCCACCATATCTGGATAGAAAACCCTTTCCCTCTTGTGAAGATCTGCGTACAACAACTACAGCCATGTTAAGGGAAAAGAAAAATAGACAAAACATAAACTTTGATAATCAAAACTGATAAATTACTGCCTCCTCTGTAAAACATGCTCTTCCAGAGGGATGAAGCAATACAATTTTTGGAAGAAATTGGGGAAGTTTAAATCAAGGTTGAAAAATTATGATCTATTGAATATTATTAATATGAAAAAGTAGAGAAGAAATTTTAAAGAGAACAAATAAGAAAAAGGAAAGGTGTTGAGGGTCTGCAGGCAGACAGTATGAGAAAAGACCATTTTTAATATATATTTTACTTTTCTAAATCCATCTTTAAGCTTAGTAAAATGAACCCGAATTAAATTAACTATCATTTATTATATTGACAATATATGACAAATATGTGTTCTTATGAAACATAACCAAGGCTAAATATTTTAGGGTAAAAGTGAGTGAGTCATGGCTTAGAAAAAAAATCTTTAGTGATTAAATATTAAAAACAACAGGACCCTTATTGATGGATACTACCTTGTTGATTAATTGTGGCTTCATAATTTCAGTTTAGGAGGAATTTAGGGAAAACAACCTTGTTGAAAGAAGTAAGGGAATAGTAGGATAACAATAACAAAATTCTGTTTTATTGTACTGTCAATAAAACTGAGAAAAAATCAATTTCACGTATAAAAAATGGTGGTAATAAAATTGGGGTAGTAGCTGAAAACCTTTTGAACCCTGCCTAAGTGTCATCAATTTTTCTGATGGTCAATGAGGTCAAATTTTTTGAGAAAGGTGAACTGACTTGAGTTTAATTTACATGGATTAGAGTGCAGTTTCAATAACATTTCTGGTTTCCAGTGACACAAAGATAACTGATATTTCAGATTTTTTTTTTTTTTTACAAAAGATGATATGAATTATATGACATATCTGTAAGGGAAAATTATTTGATAAAGAAAATAATAAGAAAATAAAAAATAGTGCATCCTAATTATGAAAAGTACAAAACTGGGACTTTCACATTATATATCAAATTGTCTAATTGTATGTGTATATACACACATAAATATATATATGTATATATACAATATAATTATACAAATCTCTAATTATATGTAGTTATATTTATATATAATAGATACAAATATATAGATTTGTATAATGATATCTAATTATAGATTTGTATAATTATATATTTATGTAAAATTTTATAATATAAATATATTTTATATTAAATCTATAGAGATTTGTAGAACTATATTATATATTTATGTGTATATACATATATTGTCTCTTTATATGTATCTATACACTCATATATTCTATTTAAGCTAATATTTTTAACAGTTGAATTCAAATCTACACTTTTGTGGATTTAAAAAATCTTTCCAAATCTATCAGTTCACCTTATATACTTTGAAGATATGATTATATGGCTTTTTAAAAATCATAGTTCAGTATCTTTACTTGTCTGTTTTTGTAATTTTTTCCTTAAATTACATTTTAGCTGATTTTAATGTTATTTGGTTTACTGTTTTTCAGCCGTAGTTTGTCCAGTTATCTTGTTGAAAGCCTGTTTTTTAACTTTAGACATATGTCTTATAGATAGTTCATACCTCTTTTGCTGTAAATCCAAATCTCTTATTATCTTTCTTTAAAACCTAGTCTGTTTATATTTATTGTTATAACTGGTGTATTTGAACCTATTTCTACCATCTTATTTAAGTTTTCTGTTTCCTTTTTTTCTCCTGCTTTTTTTTTTTAACCTCTTATTGAACTGTGAACTTTTTTTTAAACAACTTCTCTTTAGTGGTAGACCTTAAAATTTTTATAAACATATTTGTAGTTTTCCCCACAGATACTCACAGAAATTAAAATTATTCTGTAATGCTATTTTCACCTTTAAAAAGGTATACAAATACATAAACATAATGTTCCTTTACGAAGATATACAAATGCTTAAACATAATGGTAAGAAACTCCCTTCATTACTTCCAAAATAACTATGCAATACCATGATAAAAAAGTCTGTTATTCAAAGGTAGCCAGAAAGCAAGATTGAAAATTCAAGTACTCCTCACATGAAACTATGTAATATGATCTTCTCACAAAGTATCATTCTTCTTGTTTAGTCCTTCACTGTCTATTTACAGCATGTTATACACTGTATTTTGTCACCTGTTGGTGAAATAGTTAAAAAAAAAAAAAAAAAAAAAAGCAGTGTTACCACTATGTAGTCAGTCAGTGTTACCAAAGCATCAATTCTCAAAGAATTTGCTTAGGTCAGTTCTATGGCTTGAATGTATCCCCAAAAGTTCATGTGTTGGAAACTTAATTTCCAGTGCAACAGTGCTGAGAAGTGGGATCTTTAAGAGGTAAATATGTTGGAAGGGCTCTGCCCTCATAAATCGATTAATGCCATTTAGTGCCATTATTGTAGAAATGAGTTGGTTATCTTGGGAGTGCATTTCTAATAAAAGGATCTCTCTCTCTCTCTCTTTCTCTCTCTTCTCTTGTAGGCATGCTGTCTTACCCTTTTACCTTCAGCCATAGACACAGTAAGAAGGCTCTCTCTAGAAGTGTAAAAAATAAATCTCTGTATTTTATAAAGTAACCAGTCTCAGGTATTCTGTTATGGCAGCACAAAATGAACTAAGGCAGTAAGAGTTAGACACTTAAATAGTATAATTAGTACCATAAGTTATATACTCCATTGTTCTCCTGCCAATATAATTATTGTTGAAATAATTAGAATTTTTGTAAGTGGATGTTCATTGTCAGGGCAAGAAACTAGTTAGATTCGTGATTAGCTTTCAAATTTTAATGACCTCATTTATTTGAACAAATGTTTTTTATCTATTATAAAAAGAACTTATAAAAGGTATACAAAAAGCAATGAAGAGGATGAAGTTACATCCACAATTATATGCATACATAAACTACTGAAATTATTGATGCAGCCAGCCTAAGACATAATTTTAAAAGTTCTAGTAGTACCATACGGTGAACAATTTGCAGAAATTGTAGAACACCATAAGCATATGGATATATTCCATATGATCTGAAGAAACTTCAGGGGCAAAGAGTATCATATCAAAGAATATGCTCATTTAAGTGGCAAAATAGGTAAATATTAAATATTATTGGCTTGAATACCGTGGTGTTGGTGGTGATTTACATGTGTATGAATGTGTGTAAGAGAAAGAGAACACAAAAAATGAGATGATTTAATTAAAATCAAGCATATTCATTATAAATATTTAATTTGGCTCTCAGAAGATGATCCTGTCAAAGCTGACTGGCAGAGACCATGGTTTTGATTTCAATATTCTTAACATTTTCCAGTAAAAGAAGCCAGCAATGCATAACCTTAATGACAACCCTTAATAAAATATATTTTAAACTTTGATTTCAATTTTTATTTAAAATATTGACTATTCAATGTTTACTTTGTTTCATTTTAGCTCACTAATGTATATTTGATTTATTTAAACTATTTTTGTCTTTGTATCACTCATATTTGTAATAGTTATTTCATTAATTAATAAATTATTCAGAATATTTTTTACCAAGTTCTTTCAGATTCGTAGTTTTCTGTCAAACTCAAAATTTTTTCCATTAGACACTGAATGTTGATAATTTTAGTTTTTAGTGCAATGAAAATTTCTAAACACATGATGTGTCAAAGATAGACAAGTTTTTTCTTTTCCAAATGTAGTGGTCTTTCACAAAATTGAAGGCCCTTGTGCTAGAGAATAAAAATATGAGGAGTCTCACGATTTCTAACCAACACATTTGCTACAAGTGTGATCATTATATTTAAGGCAATTCACATCAAAATCTTTTACAACCATTCTTCCAATTTTTGAGATTTGATTTCTGTTTCTATTCTTAGGTTTCCATCTGCCTGTGCTTTAAATATTTTTTCATAACCTGTCTGATATAGTTGTATTTTTGAAAAAGTTCTCATCAACTCAAAGGATATTAGACCTGGAAGGACTTTTGGAAATACTGTAGCCCAGTAGAAAATTTTTCCATCCAACACATCCGAGGGCTATAACATGCTTCTGTTAGCAACTGTGGCTCACTGTACTGTACTGTACTGTTCAACGGTGAGGCCATGCACTGCTGGGGAAAGGAGCAGGGAGGGGCATTGAACAGAATTTGCACTGGCAGTGAGTGTGTATAGTTTTAAAAAGCCACCCAAGAGATTTGGATGTGCCTCTTCCTGTTGAGAATCCTCATTCTGCAGGTAAAGTCATGTGGGAACAAAATAATTGTAGCTGTCTTTAGTGGAACTGGAAATAGAATCAAAGGCCTCTGACTCACAGTCAAATGCCTTTTCTTCAGCACCATATTCAAGTTCTATAACATTTAGACTTCTTTGATCTTCCAAGGAATATAAACATACTTTGGTTAACTTAATTTAAAAAGACATTTTTAACTACATAGCATAGTTCATGGAATTGAGGGGAAAAGTGGAAGAGCCAGGTTTCAGAGCAGCTCTGGGCACTCGCCTTCAGGAATGAAGAGACATTCATTCACTGCCAGTCTGAATCAGAGCAACAGTCCATATATCATTCTGCTTAAAAATCAAATTCAGTCAAGCGGGGTCATGTGCCCATCCTTTGGCCAGAGTGGAATGGAGTAGTCTGATCAGAAGTCCCATCAAGACTGAGGAAGAATTTGTTTCTCAAAGAATGATTAGGGTGTTGTTACCCAAGGAAGGAAGAACTGGTAGCTGACAGCCACAGCAATACATGTCTGCTAAAGCTCCCTTCCTGAGAGAAGTCTCATTCCAATAGAGTCTTCAAAGCTTCCTCTGTGACAAACAGCCCTGGCATCTTTTCTGGATGGCTGGGCAGTGGTCACAGCAGAGATTCTGTTATCCAGCGCTTGTCACTCTCCCACTTGAGGCATCCTTTCCCCTCACCTGCACCCGGCAGTTGGGATGAAGCACACAATGGAGGAGATATTCCTGGAAAGAAGCTTTGCAGAAAGGAATAAGGTAAGAATGAACAAAAACTGAACAGGATACACTTAGCATTGAGTGGAAGAATTTGTGGGAATTTGTATCCGTTTGTCTCTGCTGTCCCAGAGCATTTCCTGAGGAGCAGGTATAGAATGTGGGAGCTCATGTGCAGCAGATTAGTGGTGAAGCAAAGGCTTCTGAGGAGCATATCACATACAGATGGAGAACAGAAATGTGCAATGGCCAGTCCAGGTGACTAAAGACTGTTCTCCTGGCTCTGCTCTTCTTATGAGTCTAAATGAAGCCACCAGAGACTGGAATTTTTGGTGGAGAATCAAGTGGGAGCAGTGAATTCTCAGGGCAGGGGATGGGCAGTTGTGGTGAGATGCTAGTTTCCATCTTGGTAATGGGGTCCAGGTGGAAGGGAGCACCTGAAGGAGTTGAAGGAGTGGGGCTCAGCTGTGGGAAGCTGTTGTATGTAAGAACCACTCTCAGGATGTGTGGAAATACAGCCATACGCAACCTACAAGGTTGTGACCATTGGGAGGACTTTCTGCATTCAGGATTCAGCTGTGGAGTCTGGGGGCAGCCACCGCAACTGTGTGGCTGAGGTGAGATGGATTGAAAATTAGTAGCATATGAGCAAAGTCTATATTCAGAAAAAAGTCACCCCCTCATTTTTAAGAAAATACCAGAAAAATATGAATGTAAAATGGAGTGATGAGATTGATAAGTCATTGCCTTGAGTTATACCTAGAGTCAAATTATATTGGAGCTTCAGCTAGAAATTCCATCTTAAAGTTCTCTTCTGGGAGGGTTATTTTTCCTGCGTGCATGTATTAATGCACCATGCTATGAAAACACACTTACTGAAGAGAATTTTAGCCCCTGAGCCTGACGAACTCAATACGTTATTTTTTAAAAGCTATAATATGGAAGAAAAGTGACAAACCAACTACCTGGGATGCTAATGGGTCAAGGCATTTATGAGACGGGCAGTTTTGAGAGCTGTATTCTGCAGCACAAAATGCAAAAATGTTTTTCCTACATGAAGCACAGCAATACAGTTTTACAGACTTCTGTAGGATTTGGTACTACTGAAAACCCATAGAGCCACACAGGCTAGGAAAGCTAAGTAGGAGCCAGCTAAGGAGAAAGCCAAATTAAAATAAATGAAGAGCAACTAAAACTTCTGAGGAATCTAATCTAAGCGCTGAGCTGCACACCCACCATAATGAGCTTCCTGAGCTTCCCTGGAAACACCAACAAGGTCTCAACATCACCTCAGCCAAGGCTGGGTCTGCTTAGCTATGAGGGAGATTTCAGCCACTAGGGGAAGAGATTCAATTCCTCAACAGAGGAAAATTTTCTGTCCCCTAAACATCCTGTAGAAACTCTTTTTACAGTTTTTAAAATTATTTTACCTTTCTCTTCACAAGATATATTTACTCTGGGACTCTCAGTAAAAAAAAAAAAAAAAAAAAATTAAGAAATCAATGTACATTTCCTACGACCCCCTAAACATGAATCACCCTCAAAATGTTGTCAGTTTGTCTATTGTGTAACAAATCATCTATATTTTAATACCATAAAAATAAAAGTATATCATGTAATGCTTTAAACTTATAAGTAAAAGCAGTCAAAACAGTTTTCTCTCAGGAAATACGGGACAACTTATTCTGAAATATAAATACCCTTATCTAGGCTAAAAGCTGCCATGTGCAAACTGTTCCTACAGCAGCAACATTCAACTCTCTGTGCTCCATCTCCCTATGTTATCCTTATATTTCAGGCTTTCTGCCATTCCTCTATTTCTCTGCTTGGTTTTTAATTCTTGCAAGTCATTGACAATCGTGTTGCTCAATATATCCTACTTATGGGTAATAGGAAGAATTTGTGAAAACTAGAGCTAGAGCTATGTATATCCATATAAAATCCTATACAAATAAAAGCCATAATTATAGTGGTCAAATTTTCATAAGAAAAGCATTGAGAAAATTCCAAGTTGTGAGACTGGGCATCAACTAACATAGTTGCGTGTTTAATATAATCACAAACGTTAGAAAATTTTTGTGCTAATGACAATCCGCATTAAAAAAAAAAAAAAAAAAAAAGCCTGCCTGTTTTGAAAAAGATGCACAGCCTTCACTGGGAATATTGTATTCTAAAGTCATGCTTCTATTTAGAAAGAAAATAACAACTCATTTAGGAGCTCTAAGCTGGGAATTTTATATTTCTCTTTTTGCCGATAATCGTACCCATGACTTCCATCCCTAAGTGGGCAGGATCAAGACAGTGGTTTCATGATTTGCAGCTGGGAGTGGGTGGTGATGCCATTTAGCTGCAGGACCCAGAGCACAGTGCAACCAAAGCCAGTATTCTGGCATAAGTCAGGCTCAAGAAGCATGTGACTGTGTCCAGTCTAAAG
This sequence comes from Macaca nemestrina, assembly GCF_043159975.1. Lineage (NCBI taxonomy): Eukaryota > Metazoa > Chordata > Mammalia > Primates > Cercopithecidae > Macaca > Macaca nemestrina. The sequence goes on along the minus strand of NC_092129.1, from coordinate 63,993,549 downwards.
AAGACAATGGAGAGCAGGAATGGAAACCAAATCAATGGCTTTGCAACTGGGGTCAGAGAAGCATAAGCAAATGAGCTTAGGAGCCTGGGGAGTTACCTGAGCAACAGAACTCGGGGGATGTAGTTCTCTCTGGAATGTCAGCAACAAAGCTGGTGGGAGGCAGAGGAGCTATTACGGTTTCTGAAGAGTCAGAAACAAAGTAGTCATCACAGGCACATTTTTAGAATAAGATAAGATAATGTTCATGACAGTACTTTGTAAAGCATAACACAAATGGGAGGTGTCATTATTGTTATTAATATAATTACCATCATTACATACCTCTGAACACCTCATAAATCTATGTGATGGAAAAGAATGAAAAGAAATGATAAGAACCTCATTCTTCATGCAACAATTTAGAAGCAAAATATCAGGCACAGATATAACTGGAAGTAAAATAACTTAACTAATATGTGAAAAATCTAAATTCAAACGCTATCCTATGTGCACATTCAGGGGAAAATTATGTTAATAATGGAAGGCTAGAGTATCTGTGGACCTATCAGGTTGAAAATTATCAGAGTAAAACAATCCTTCTCTGAGAAATGTGGAAAGACCTCACAGATCAGGAGAGATTTCAGAATCTCTTTAAATTTTATGAAAGCCAACCGTATGGCTCAGGTGAAAACCATACATTGTCAAGCCACACATTTTAACATATCAAATGTTCTCCATTTCTTTTGATGTGTTCTGTTCTAGCCAATGAAATTAAAATTCTCTGAAGGCAAACCCTAACTTTCCCTGATCTTGCATGCTTCCCAGAATAGTGCTCAATACTCTGTAGGTATTCAGCGAGTACTCGGTGATTATGACTAAAGTGACAGCATGGTCAGAGCATGATCCAGTTTTTACAAAGGAAGTAACCTAGGTGGAGTGCACGGGTAGAGTGAACAAGAAACAGGAGACAAAGTAGGATACATGGGGGAAAAAGTGAGCCAAAGAGGCCTTTGAAGAAAAATGGTTTAAAAAATAACCTTTTTTAGAACTGTAGAAGCCACAGTAGAACTTTCTAGAATAAGACACTGAAGAATAAACAATAGACTGAAATGAGCTATGACAGCAGCTAGTGGATAGACAGAGGGAAGGATAGCATATTTCCAAAGGCAGGAAGTCCAGTGAGGAGAAATTACAGAATGGATTCAGCATTGAGGAGGAAAGTGCTGTCGAGGAGAATTTGCTATCCACATTGGACTTGCAGGTCAGAGGGTAGAGAAGAGACAGAGAGTAAATGGTGATATTAGAGTAACAGGATGTGAACACAGGACCCTCTGCCTTAGTTTTGTCTGAAGACTCAAAGGAGGAGGACAAAAGAGAGGTGACAAGCATTCCTCTTAATATTTCAAAGTATAATAGATCCTCTGTGAGAAATTAAAAGGGATACAAAGACGGGGGAAAAATCTAGGGATATTTAGGATGCTGAATTTACAAAGAGCCTAGATTAGTTTTGAAGATAACTTCTTCAGCAGAAGTGAATCAACTGCTATGATAATCTTTGCCACCCCATCCCCAACACAGGGCAGGGGAGATGTGTGGCTGTGCGTATTCCCCACTTAAAGCAGAGACCAACTGGCATCAAGAAAGCCAATTGGGAAGGTTAATTTAGAGATTCAGAGTTCATGAGGTAGAGGTACTGGTATCAAATCCACATCTAACAAAGCCAAAAGGCAAAAGGTGGTGGCTGGCCAGCTATCCAGGACAGCAAAAAAGAAAGGGCTGCACTGAGAATGGCTGTACTTGTGCTGAAGGCAGAACTGAATGTGGAAGGAGTTGGTCTGGAGTACTTCCATCCTGCCCAAGAGGAGGATCACCTAGGGTGCAGGGGACTGGAATCCAGCAGCATCAATCTTAGCTAGCACCCACACCATATTATGGCAGTAAACTTCCATCTCTAAAAAGAAGGGAAAGAATCTAGAGAAGGAGAGTGGGAAGAAGCCAAGCACAAGAAGGGTAGAAATGGAAGACACTACCTAAGCAACCCACCACTCCTCTCCCTTTGTCCACTATAGGCTTCTAAGCCAAGGAGGAAAAACAATGTGTAAATGATTCAGTCTACCTGTTAGGAGTTTTTATGTGAAAATAAGCTATTTGTCAGGACCCCAAGGCCTTGTAACTATGGCCAATAGATAGAAGTTACAGGGTTAATATTTTGTCTCAATATAAGAAAAGACATTCTTAAAGGAATATCAAAATATGCATTAAATTTCACTGAATTTTATCTCGTGAATAGTTTCTTAGCATCATAGTAAGAACATAACATTTCCAGAATGATTGGACAGTCACCCTGAGTGCTGAAGGGGCTCTAGAGATGGAGATATGGTAGAGATGATTCACCCACGGGCTGAAAAATGGACCACATCTTTGAAGTCTTTCTAATTTGTCTACTGTTAAGATTCTATTAGCACAATTCATAAGACTTTATTCCTGCCTTCTTTCAAGTGCTGTATTTCACTTTACAGGGTATGGTGATAATTTCAAACTACACAATAAAACTTTAAGTGTTCATTATATAAAGTTGTCATAAACCTTTAACGGCCTTTGTGAATGCTTTTGAAAATAATTTGGCTTGCTCTTTGCTCTTAATTGGAAATCATGCTCTGAAATATAACCAGACAACTAAATTTTTACAAAGTTTCTCCGTGACTTTCAAGACATTCTCTGTATTTAACATCATTTTACTTAAACTGATTCAATGTAGTCACCTTCAAAATGAGAATTGTTTTTCCCTGATTTTGTGCATTATGCTTATACTATTCTTTTTTCACAGTCACTATTGATTTCACCCCCTCCCTTAGTAAAAGAGAAAATTGAGGTCATAAAGAGCAAATCCTGGCTTTTGTCCCCATATCTAAACTACCATAGACTCCTTCACATCTTCTGAGCTGGTAGTAAGTGGTGGACTGGAGGTAGGGCTTAAAAAATTACACCAGGGAAACCAACCAGCAGAGGACCCCAGATGCCGTCCCCTCACTCTGTTGTCTTAGCCACTGTATTGGACAAAACCTACCATCTCAGGGCCTCTTGCAAAAAACACATTTTCTGGTTCCGTATGACTGTGACAAGCACAACAGGGTGCTCATTTATTTAGCACAATTCTGACAGAAGTTATACTTTTCTCTCTATTGGTAGGCAATAGAATAGATGAGAAATGAACAGCATCAAAAGCCTCAATCCACTTGGTCAAACCCTTTGTAAATATATTCTCGATTTTGAAAAATGTAAGTCTGCAAATATCCCCATACTTTAGCAGATTATAATCTAATCCTGAGTATATAATCGATTTTGGCCAGAACAATGTTGAGAGCTAAAGGAATTCAGTAAAAGGGAAGAATTAATTCTACAAAATCCATTGATATGACCGGATATGTAATTTATTTTCTCTCTTATTTGTCCCCCATGGAGTATTTACACTTAAATCAGTAAGCTTTTGTAAAGTGCCTATTGACATTTCAGATCTATCTATTAAAGATATTTGTGAGGAATGTGTGTATATTATGTGTACTTTGATATTCATCTATGCAGTTATTTAAAAATATGTTTATTCTATGTATAGTCTAAATGTACATGTACTCCACCATTGTGAAGATGAAGAAGATTTTTTTTTTTTTTAAGACAGAGTCTCTCAGTGTCACCCAGGCTAGAGTGCAATGGTACAATCTCAGCTCACTGCAATCCCTGTCTCCCAGGTTCAAGATATTCTCTTGCCTCAGCCTCCTGAGTAACTGGGATTACAGGTGTCCACCACTACGCCCAGCTAATTTTTGCATTTTTAGTAGAAATGGTTTTACTATGTTTGCCAGGCTGGTCTCAAACTCCTGACCTTGTGATCCTCTTCCCTCTGCATCCCAAACTGCTGGGATTACAGTAGTGAGCCACCACACCCAGCCAGATGAAATTCTTTATCAGGTCAAGTCTGTACCTGCAAAGGTGTTTTTAGATACACACCTTCCCCTTGTTCTGTATCTACTATTGTAAAAAGGGTCAAGATGCTGATGTCACACAGACATGAATTCAAACCTCAACTTTACTCCATACTAATCGAATGGTTTTAGGGGAGGTTCTTACCCTCTTTGAGTGTTAGTATAAAGTAACATATATAAAATCCTTGGCATACATGGGTTGATGATTTTTGTAACTGGTTAATGGTCCATGTACTTTTGTTTATGTTTGAACATTTTCTAATTTTCTAATAAAATAATTTTAAAATGCCTGGAAAGTGCAGAATTTTACATTTAATTTTTTTTTTACCGTTCTCAAACCTCACTTTTTCCTTTCTAAACTTAATTGATTTCTTTTCATGAGCTGTTACACTGACCACCTATACTAATATTGTAAAATTGATCATATTTTGCCTAAGTGCATTTGAACTGATTCAAATAATTATGGCTCAGCTCAATGTATAATTAGATATGTAGCAAATATATCTTGATGATGATTGTTTCCATGCTTAAATCAATCAAATCATTATGCAAGGGAAATGTCATATTTGCACCTTTTATATATTAGTTCAAAAATAAGCTTATTAAGGAATGTATATTGTCATCATAGAAAGAGCTGGTATCTTTTATAATCATGAGACTTGATTACTGATCATAAGTGACTCTGGTCAAGTAGTCCTTTTAACCTCTGTTTTGAAATTGAAAATTTATAGATAGTATCTACTTCTATTATTCTATGGCAGACATTCTCACAGAGGAAAAGGAAATAATCATCAGAGTCCCCCTAGTTCATATAGTAGATGAAAGATTCACATATCCTCCCTCATTAGCTTCCTTTATCTCATATCTCTTGTTTTCTGGGTTCCCGTGTTGCCTGACTATTAAGTTGAAACTGTGATATTGTTAGAGAAAACTGGTCAGGTCATCTGCTGAAGCTATGTGAAATATACTATTCATAACAATAACAAGAATTATTTTTAAAGGGCCAACAGCTTTCTAAGAATTGTAAGTGTGGCTGGGGAGCGTCACAAGTAATAGCAGGGGCTGCAAATGAAAATATAGTTTTAACATGTCTTTATAAACTTGGCTGTGACACCTCAGACTCAGCTTGTCTCAGCAAGCATATTGTCGTACTACCAGCTTTGATCCCCCAAAATTATATTCTCTGTTTCTCAGCCATTAGCACCCTCATTCTCCAGGTTACTTGAGTTTGAAGACACAAAGTTAATGTTGACTCTACTCAGGCATTGTCCGTAACCAGCCCTTGTTAATTCTTCATTCAAAATGTCTCCAACATACATACCTATTTCTTTATCATTGACTGCTTCTAGCAATAATTTTACTTAGATCTTTATCCCTTCAAATTTAAATAACTCCAATGATATCTTTACTTTAATTGTCTTCCAGTATTAACTTCATCGTGTCAGTCACAGTCTTTTCTATTGCCTCAATGGATTAAACTCCAACTCCCAATAGGGCTCCAACTTACCCTCAAACCTCTCACTAGTCTTCTTGAGGATTACCCTTCTCAGTAATTCTCAGACACACTCTACTTGGTCATTCTTTCTTTGTTACATTTTCCAGGAAAGTTCAGGTTTCCCCACATCTTCTTCCATCCCCACATTTACAAATCTTACCACTCTTCAAATATAGTGCCACTTCAGCCTCTAGGTCTTTTCTACAATTTCAAGCAACATTGACTTTGCTCTTGCAACACCGTCTCTCATTAACCCTCATTTGGCTATCTGATTGTATTATTGTCTTATTTCCGAGGTGTATGTGGTAGTGAGCATCCAAGAAGGCTCCCGACATCTATAGCCTTCTTCCATATTGAATCAAGGCTGACCTTTGGGGCCAACGGAGTGTGGCAGAAATGATGATGTGTTTCAAGTCAGGTCATTCATAAAATGCATTGCAACTGTCACCTTGCTCTCTTGGGTCACTCACTTAGAAGACATATCATCAGGACACTCAGGCAGCCCTATGGAGAGGTCAATATGGATAGGAACCAATTAGCCAGCATTAACTTGCCAGCCGTGTTAGTAAACCTCAGTGAAGTGGATTCTCTAGTGCTGTTCAAGCCAAGAGGAATAACCACGTGAGATCCCCTGTAAGTAATTATCAGCGTCCCCCTAGCTCATATAGTAGATGAAAGCCTAGCCAATCCATTTCCACACTCCTGATTCACAGAAACTGGGAAAGATAATAAGAAATGAGTATTACTGTTTTAATCCACTAAGCTTTAGGGGTGATGATTTAAATAATTAATAGAAAAAAATAGTAGTGTATAATTTGCTCCCCATCTACATTGCAAGCTCTTCAAGCATAGAACACTTCTTTGAAATTTTAAAATCCAGGCAATAATTTATATATTATTAAACATCACAGCATAATTAGATACTGAGTGTGGAATTAGAAAAAGGAAGCAACATTTATTGACTGCCTACTAAGGTGCTTTGTATATACATGAACCTCATATACATAAAAATGGCTACCTATATGTAGAAACAGTCTCTAAAGAATAAAACATTGTACCCAAACTGCAAAGTAATGAAGTTAATTTTTTTCTTTTTTTGTCATCATTTCCCAGACTTGTTTTTTAAGTTAGATGATGTGTGTGAAAGGATTTAATAAACTATAAATTGCTCTACAGACATGTGACATTACAGCTTGCATCAATTTATTTTCCTATCAAGTTCTTTAAAGGATAATTAATACTTCTACTCTGGTCTTTCTTTTGCCTTTCTAAGACAAGAATTAGATATGACACTATGATATAAACACTTCTGATTTCCTGAAAATCCATTAAAGGGCAAAATAAAGGATGTTTTGTTATTAGTACTTGCTGTGGTCTGAATGCTTGTGTTCTGCAGAGTTATTTTGTTGAAACCTAGACCCCAAGGCAATGGTACTAAAAGGGAGGACATTTGGGAGATGATTGGGTCATGAGGATGGAGTTCTCATGAATGTCATTAGCGCCCTTATAAAAGAGGACTCAACTAGAAAGTGCCATCTAGGAAGCAAAGAGCCCTCACCAGATGCTGAATATTCTGTGCCTTGATCTTGGACTTGCCAGCCTCCAGAATTGTGTGAAATAAATTTCTGCTGTTTATAAATTACCCAAGGCATTTTTATATAGTAACCTGAACTAAGACAGTACCACATTGTCCCATTTGCTGTTGTATGCCCAGGAGACAACAGTCTGTTTAAAACTGTATCAATCAAGTTCTCAGACTTGACTGGGATGAGAGAGGATGAGACGGCCCACTTAAGTGGGTCATTGAGGAGAATTTAACATGGCTAAGGAAAACAAGTGCAGAAAGAGGAGAGAACCATTAATGTAACTCAGAGAGAGTAATGTAACTGTAGTAGAAGCCCTGACAATGTGATCTTTGGTAGAAAACACAACCAACTGGTCTCAACGTAGCATGAAGGGGCCAAAGAAAGTCAATTCATGAACTTCATCCTCCTTGTACAACTTTCTCTCTCACCCATGGCCCACACTGGCTGAATGCAAATCAAAGCCAGAGAGAAAGGGTACTGGGTAGTACAGCTGTTACTGGTCATCCTCCTGGGACACAGAGCAGGATGAAGAAGAGCAGATAATTAACTGAGGGTGGACAATGGAAAATGCCCAACTCAAAATGTAGTGTTATTTGTATAATAGCAAATAACTCCAATGGTGTGTAGTAGGCACAGAAATAAGACATATATTCCAAAGGACAGCAAGACACTGAAGCTCATAACAGGCAGTTTCAAATTTAAGGCAAAAGGGAGAAATAAGAGATTATGTCCTCAATGGCATGAAGATAAGGAAGTTTCATTTTTTTTATTATGAAAAATTGCTTTAACTTCCAAAGGGAATATTAAATGCATAACTATCTTATGTCAATGCTCTTCAAACTGGTTATATAAAATTTAGCTATTTAGCTATATAAACATGTCCTTACCCAGAGGATATTGAAAAATCATCTTAGAAACAAGCTTCAGTCAAACTGACAGTATCATTTCTGTATCCTTTTATAACTTCCTGACTTGATAATTTTTAAAGAATAATTTAATAGCCTTTGCTTATATCTAATAATGAATAAAAGGTTCATATTCTAATAACCAACAAAACTGTAAAACATCTTTTCCATTTGAATCATACAATTTATTTAAAGCTATAAAGGGAAATAATTTTTAGACTTAAAACTTTGAAAAAGCTACTCAATGGCATTTTAGTTTAGTTCATGAAGTACATCTGGAATTTTAAATTGTGAAAACTCCTCACAATTATAGGAAAGCTGGTAATTTCCTTATATTTTGCATAGGTGTGCAGAACTTGCACTAAATATACATTTATGCTGTAGCCTTTTTTTTTATTTGCTCTCATTATGTCAATAAGACAAGATAACCCTTTGAAATATTATTAAATTGTATGGCTAATTTTAGAAGCTCTTCTAGAACTAAGTAGGCCCTGACAGGAGTCTCCTAGTTGTAGGTCCAGAGATCATATTATCACAAATACAGGTACTATGTCAAATTTAGTGAAAATGCCTAAGATTGCTCAAATTACAGCCAATGGTTTAAATACCTAGTGCATGTCTTTTGTCTCAATATATCATGGCCATATATGTGGATATGGTTTCATCAGAAAGAGATCTCCAATGTTTCTTATCATCTGTACCAATCACAGTGGCTTTTCTTTTTCAAATTTAGAAAACTTTACTGCCGAAGACAGGGGTGAGTGAAATAAGACCCCGGGTTAGCTGCGGATCGCACAGTTAGCATCTGTACACTTTGCCTTGCCACTAGGCACAATCCTGCATTTCCCACCACTTCCCTAACTCCTTCCCCAAAGAACTTACAGCCTAGTCTCCACTATTTCCTTTGGCAAATGATTGCTTCTTCTAGATGAGTGGTTCTCAAATTTGAGCAGCAGCAGAATCACCTGCTGTAGTAAGAAGGACTTACTAAAACATATCTACTCTCAGAGTTTCCAATTCACTAAGTCTGAAATGTGACCTAAGGATTTGCATTTCTAATGACTTCCCAGGTGATGTTGATGTTGTTGGTGGGGTCAATACTTTCAGAACCACTGCTCTCGCTTCTCCCTAGGAAGTGTTCTAGCCTGAAAGTAACACCAGTCAAAAAATTGCCGCATTCATACTTTCAAGACATTTGATTTTCCTGAAAATCCACTGTCTGGGACCAAGTGTCTTTGTTTACACTGCATTCACACCACCTGCCTGGGCTCTTGCAGTTTATCTGACAACTTGGTAGCTGCCATTAGAGGAAGAAATTTTAGTCAGATGAAAAGCAACTACAATGTATGTATATACATTCACCAGAGTGCCTTATCAGACATCATTCTTACTACCACTTTCGCTTGTAATTGTTGCCTCCTTAAGAGTGGAAATTAAATTACAACAGATGATGCAGTTGCAATAGCAGTGCCATTATTCTGAAGCATTGCCATCAGAACTATAGATCTAGCAAAAAATAGTTAATTTTTTATATGTAAAAGGAAAAATGTTATTTGAAGCTTCTTGTATATTATGTTAGATAATTAAGGAACTTACATGATCACTTTGCCATGGCCACCTTCCTGTTGTGGAAGATGAAAATGAGTGATTTTAGTTCATTTTAAAACTAATCAGATTAAAAAGAAATACTTTAGTTATACAAAAAGGAGCAGACTTTGGTAGCAGCAGCCTGTGGCGGCAGCAGCCTTTAACTGTTGAATATTGAATATTATTTCAGAGGCCTGCATTAATAACCTAAACAAATTATTTGTATATTTGCATGGTGTGAAAAAGATATAGACAGAGTTTAAATAATATACTGTGTGTGTATGTCTGTGTGTTTGTGTGTGTGTGTTTGTGTGTGTGTGTGTAGGTATCTCCATGATTAAATAGTTCTAAGAGATTTTCATAAGCAATTAATATTCATGAATGGTCAAATTCAAATGATTTTGATGGAATAATAACTAAGATTGAGATAAAATTGTAAAGTGGGTATAAACACTTGTACAGCTTATAATAAAATAAGACATTTACTAAAAATGGTGATGTCCTGGAAAACAACTATTCAACAGTTTCCAGAATGACTATTTCTTACCTGAAGATTCTCTAATCTAGTAATTCTCCAATGTGGTTATAGCCCCAAGTTTATAAGTTGACATCAAATTCAACAACTTCTTTGTGAGGCAACCTAAATAAAGTAATAATCCTGATTCTTGTTTTTTGGAATTAAAAAAGGATTTTGCATATGTCTGCTGCTTTATTTTTTAAAATTTAGAAAAGGAGAGTTGAAAACTTACTTGGAAAGAACAGTCTACATAGTACAGTGCTTTATCAGGGGAACATTACCTATGCCATTTCTGCTTCTGACATGAATTTCATCCTTTTTAAATTTTATATTTAACTCTAGGGTGTCATTCATATGCTTACAGTCCCCAAGAGAAAGCCTTGCCTTAGGATGAAAGGACTGTCTGGTAATTACGTGATGTAACCAGAAGCCACAGCAGACTCGCAGACATTCAGTTCACGAAAAAGACTAGTTGTCCTCAGAACACAGGCTGTCGAATTGACAATGAGTCACTGTGTGCTTGTCTAGCAACTTGTATATAAAAATTGCATTTCTGGAAGAGGTATATGATGAGCTAACTTGACTGATTAAACATGCAAATTCAAGTGCAACATCTTCTTAGGTGGTACTTTCATGTAAGCCTAGTTTTGCTAACATTGTCAGCAACTTTTCTATTCACAACAGCAGCAATCCAATTAAAACGGCCATCAGAACAGAGTTGAGCTGCATTAAATGGTTCCCATTAATGTCATATTTAATTTGGAAGTACAGTGTTCAAGATGTTCATTACTGTCCTGTGAAAATCATCATGCAGCTTGTGGAAACCAAGTTTTATAAATTATATTTACATCTTTTAGGAAAGAAAAAGAACAATTTGCTTATATTTCAAAACCACACTTCTAGGTTATTTATATTCCTTAAAATCTGCAACATGCAAGTCATTACATTTAAACCAGCTTCCTGCAGCAATCTTTCAAGAAGGTGTGAGGAGAAAAGAAGCAAATTGTGACTGCATGTCTTCCAGTAGGAAAAGGATATAATTAGACTTCAATTATTCTTTTGGATTTTCAAGATTGACAATGTTGTTGAGTCTATTTTCCCACATAATGAAGAATCAGAAAATAGGAAGCTTTGGTGTTAATTTAAAAGAAATCTACTGAAGAGGGCTACCATTGAAACAAAATGCAAAGTAGTCAGGGCAATACTTCAGACTTCCTGCAAGCATCATTTCAGCACATGACTGAATGAATGGTGAGTTTCAATTTGAATTTTTCAGGCTATATGCTCTTATTCTGACTCTCAAAAGGCAGAAAACATTAGACAAACTCATATACACATTTAAAAAGAACAATTTACATACAAAATAAATATGAGTATATAAACACCTGTATATCAGTAAGAAAAATATAAAAATAAAAACTTTTAAAAAGGACAAAGGGTATGAACAGACAATCCATGGGATAAAAAACTTGGGTGTTTAAAAACATGAAAATATGTTCAAATGTAAAAGTCATCAGAAAAGTATAAATGAAAATAACAAAATAAAGAGACAATCCACAGAATGGGAGAAAATATTGGCAAACTACCCATCTGACAAGTGATTCATAACCAGGATATATGAGGAGCTCAAGCAATTCTATAGGAAAAAGTTTAATAATCTGATAAAAAAAGGGGGGGGCAAAAGATTTGAATAGGCATTTCTCACAAGAAGACATACAAATGGCAAGCAGGAGTATGAAAAGGTGCTCAGCATCACTGGTCATCAGAGAAATGCAAATAAAAACTAAAACGGTCATCTCACCCCAGTTAAGATGTTTTATATCCACAAGACAGGCAATAATGAATGCTGACAAGGATGTGGAGAAAAGGGAACCCTCATACACTGTTAGTGAGAATGTAAATTAGCACAACCATTACGGAATATAGTTTGGAGGTTCCTCAAAAAGCTAAAAATCGAACTACCACATGATCCAGCAATCCCACTGTTGGGCATATATCCAACGAAAGGAAATCATTATATTAAAGAGCTAGCTTTACTCCTGTTTGTTGCAACACTGTTTATAATAGCTAAGATTTGGAAGCACCCTAAGTGCCCATCAACAGATGAACAGATAAAGAAAATGTGGTACTCATACACAGTGGAGTACTATTCAGCTGTAAAAAGAATGAGATCCAGTTATTTGCAACAACATGGATGGAACTGAAGATCATTATGTTAAGTGAAATAAGCCTGGGACAGAAAAGCATCACGTTTCACTTATTGTGATATCTAAAAAATCAAAACAATTAAATTCATGGACATAGAGAATAAGAAGGTGGTTACCAAAGGCTTGGAAGTGTAGTGTAGAGCAGGGGTGTCGGGGGGGGGGTGTGGGGGGGGGCGTGGGGGGATGGGTAATGGGTACAAAAGTAGTTAGAAAGAATGAATAAGACCTACTGTTTGATAGCACAATAGGTTGACTATAGTCAATACTAGGTTAATTGTACATTTGAAAATAACTTAAAGAGTAATTGGATTGTTTGTAACTCAAAGGATAAATGCTTGAAGTGATGAATACCCTATTCCCCACGATGTGATTATTTGATCATTTCACGTTACACATCTATATCAAAACATCTCCTCTACCCCATGAATATATACACCTACTATGTACCCACAAAATTTTAAAATATTTAAAAAAAAACAAAATACAATTTCTTAATTATCAGGGTGGCAAACATTTAAGTGTAATAGTATCAGGTTTGAGGAAAGTTACAGAAGTGTGAGAATTCTCTACACCACTGGAAATGGAACTTGATGTGACAGCTTAAGACAGTAATTTGGCATTAAAATTGCAAATGCACATATCCTTAGAATAGACGTCTCACTTCTAGGTTATTACATAGAAAGTAACCGAGACATATGTACAGATATAAAGTAGATTTAACTCTTTAAGAAACATTATTTTTTATTTCATTTTTATATTTTGGCCTAAGTTCAAGCTTACTGAGGAGTTTCAAGAATAATACAAAGAATTCACCTAGGTAGATCAAATGTTAGCCCGTTTACCCGTGTTCTTTTGCTCTTTTTCTGTCTGTACCAAATTATTTTTGCAAACCAATTAAAAATAAGCTGAAAACATGATTTTTCCTTCACCTTTTAGATACATTAGTGAGTTTCCTAAAAGCAAGAATATCTTCTTACTTAGTCAGACTATAATTATCAAAATCAGGAAATTGATATTGATAGTACATTATTATCTAATCTACTAACCTATGCAAATTTCATCAATTGTCCAATCTTAATCTTTTTGTACAAGTAGGTACCATCTCGACACTGCACAGTAATGCCATGCATCTTTATCTCCTTTAATCTGGAAGACTTCTCTGTTTTTCAGGACATTTAACACCTTTGAAGGGTACTAGTCAGTTATTTTGTGCAAATTCCCTTCATTTGAATTTTGCTGAAGTTTCTTCATAATTAGATTCAGCTTATGTGTTTCTAGCAGAAATTCCACGGAAGTCATGCTATGTCCACAGCTCATCTATCAGAAGGCATATGATGTCCATTTGTCTCACTAGAGCATCATTCATTTTGATCACTTGGATAAGATTATACGGCCAGCTTTCTCCCATTTACAAGTTACGATCTATCTCTTTGGAATTAAGAAGTATTTTGGGGAGTAATAGTCACTAGCCCAGAGCAAGATTGCCCAATAGGAACAGCTCCAGCCTTCAGCTCCTAGCGGGAGCGACACAGAAGATGGGTGATTTCTGCATTTTCAACTGAGGTACCGGGTTCATCTCACTGGGGAGTGAAGGACAATCGGTGCTGGTCAGCTGGTGCAGCCCGATCAGTGAGAGCTGAAGCAGGGTGAGGCATCACCTCACCTGGGAAGTGCAAGGGGGAAGGGAATCCCTTTTCCTAGCCAAGGGAAACTGAGACACACAACACCTGGAAAATCAGGTAACTCCCACCTTAATACTGCACTTTACCAAGGGTCTTAGCAAACAGCACACCAGGAGATTATATCCCACACCTGGCCCAGAGGGCCCCACGCCCATGGAGCCTCCCTCATTCCTACCACAGCAGTCTGAGATCTAACTGCAAGGCAGGAGCAAGACTGGGTAGGGGTGTCCACCATTGCTGAGGCTTATGTAGGTAAACAAAGCCACTGGGAAGCTCGAACTGGGTGAAGCCCACTGCAGTTCATGGAGGCCTGCCTGCCTCTGTAGACTTCACCTCTGGGGACATGGCATAGCTAAACAAAAAGGAGCAGAAACATCAGCAGAGGTAAATGACTCTGTCTGACAGCTTTGAAGAGAGCATTGGGTCTCCCAGCATGGAGGTTGAGATCTGAGAACAGACAGACTGAATGCTCAAGTGGGTCCCTGATCCTTGAGTAACCTAACTGGGAGACATCCCCCACTAGGTGCAGACCAACACCTCACACCTCACATGGCTGGGCACACCTCTGAGACGAAGTTTCCAGAGCAAGAATCAGACAGCAACACTCGCTGTTCAGCAATATTCTCTCTTCTGCAGCCTCCGCTACTGATACCCAGGCAAACAAGGTCGGGAGTGGACCTCAAGGAAACTCCAACAGACCTGCAGTGGAGGGTCCTGACTGTTAGAAGGAAAACTAACAAACAGAAAGGACACCCACACCAAAACTCTATCAGTACGTCACCAGCATCAAAGACCAAAGGCAGATAAAACCACAAAGATGGGGAAAAAGCAGAGCAGAAAAGCTGAAAATTCAAAAACTCAGAGCTCATCTCCCCCTCCAAAGGAACACAGCTCATCTCCAAAAATGGATCAAAGCTGAATGGAGATTGACTTTGATGAGTTGAGATAAGAAGGCTTCAGTCCATCAAACTTCTCAGAGCTAAAGGAGGAACTATGTACCCAGCACAAAGAAACAAAAAATCTTGAAAAAAGAATGGAAGAATGGATAACTAGAATAATCAATGCAGAGAAGGCCATAAACAAACTGATAGAGATGAAAACCATGACACAAGAATTACGTGACAAACGCACAAGCTTCAGAAAATGACTTGATCAACTGGAAGAAAGAGTATCAATGATTGAAGATCAAATGAATGAAACGAAGTGAGAAGAGAAGTGTGGAGAAAAAAGAGTAAAAAGAAATGAACAAAGCCTCCAAGAAATATGGGATCATGTGAAAAGACCAAATCTACGTCTGATTGGGGTGCCTGAAAGTGAGGGGGAAAATGGAACCAAGTTGGAAAACACTCTGTAGGATATCATCCAGGAAAACTTCCCCAACCTAGTAAGGCAGGCCAACATTCATATTCAGGAAATACAGAGAACGCCACAAAGATACTACTTGAGAAGAGCAACTCCAAGACACATAATTGTCAGATTCACCAAAGTTAAAACAAAGCAAAAATGTTAAGGGCAGCCAGAGAGAAAGGTCGGGTTACTCACAAGGAGAAGCCCATCAGACTAACAGCAGATCTCTCAGTAGAAACTCTCCAAGCCAGAAAAGAGAAGCGGTCAATATTCAACATTCTTAAAGAAAAAAATTTTCAACCCAGAATTTCATATCCAGCCAAACTAAGTTTCATAAGTGAAGGAGAAATAAAATCCTTCACAGACAAGCAAATGTTTAGAAATGTTGTCACTACCAGGCCTGCCCTGCAAGAGATCCTGAAGGAAGCACTAAACATGGAAAGGAACAACCAGTACCAGACATTGCAAAAACATGCCAAAATGTAAAGACCATTGATGCTAGGAAGAAACTGCATCAACTAACGAGCAAAATAACTGGCTAATATCACAATGACAGTATCAAGTTCACACATGACAATATTAACCTTAAATGTAAATGGACTAAATGGTCCAATCCAACCATGGGCAAATAGGATAAAGAGTCAAGACCCATCAGTTTGCTGTATTCAGGAGTCCCATCTCACATGCAGTTCCATCTCACATCTCACACACATAGGCTCAAAATAAAGGGATGGAGGAAGACCTACCAAGCAAATGGAGAAAAAAAAAAAAAAAAAAGAAGGGATTGCAATCCTAGTCTCTGATAAAACAGACTTTAAACCATCAAACATCAAAAGAGACAAAGAAGGCCATTACATCATGGTAAAGGGATCAATTCAACAGGAAGAGCTAACTATCCTAAATATATATGCACCCAATACAGGAGCACCCAGATTCATAAAGCAAGCCTTTAGAGACTTACAAAGACATTTAGACTCCCACACAATAATAATGGGAGACTTCAACACTCCACTGTCAACATTAGACAGATCAACAGACAGAAAGTTAACAAGGATATCCAGGAATTGAACTCATCTCTGCAGCAAGCAGACCTAATAGACATCTATAGAACTCTCTACCCCAAATCGACAGAATAGACATTCTTCTCAGCACCACATCACACTTATTCTAAAATTGACCACATAATTGGAAGTAAAGCATTCCTCAACAAATGTGCAAGAACAGAAATTATAACAAACTGTCTCTCAGACCACAGTACAATCAAACTAGAACTCAGGACTAAGAAACTCAATCAAAACCGCTCAACTATATGGAAACTGAATAACCTGCTCCTGAATGACTACTGGGTACATAACGAAATGAAGGCAGAAATAAAGATGTTCTTTGAAACCAATGAGAACAAAGATACAGCATACCAGAATCTCTGGGACACATTTAAAGCAATGTGTAGAGGGAAATTTATAGCACTAAATGCCCACAAGAGAAAGCAGGAAAGATCTAAAATTGACACCCTAGCATCACAATTAAAAGAACTAGAGAAGCAAGAGCAAACATATTCAAAACCTAGCAGAAGGCAAGAAATAACTAAGATCAGAGCAGAACTGAAGGAGATAGAGACACAAAAAATGCTCCAAAAAATCAATGAATCCAGGAGTTGGTTTTTTGAAAAGATCAACAAAATTGATAGACTGCTAACAAGATTAATAAAGAAGAAAAGAGAGAAGAATCAAATAGACACAATAAAAAATGACAAAGGGATATCACCACCGACCCCACAGAAATACAAACTACCTTCAGAGAATACTATAACCACTTCTATGCAAATAAACTAGAAAACCTAGAAGAAATGGGTAATTTCCTGGACACTTACACTCTCCCAAGACTAAACCAGGAAGAAGTTGAATCCCTGAATAGACCAATAGCAGGCTCTGAAATGAGGCAATAATTAATAGCCTACCAACGAAAAAAAGTCCAGGACCAGATGGATTCACAGCTGAATTATACCAGAGGTACAAGGAGGAGCTGGTACCATTCCTTCTGAAACTATTCCAATCAATAGAAAAAGAGGGAATCCTCCCTAACTCATTTTATGATGCCAACATCATCCTGATACCAAAGCCTGGCAGAGACACAACAAAAAAAGGGAATTTTAGACCAATATCCCGAACGAATATTGATGCAAAAATCCTCAATAAAATACTGGCAAACCGAATCCAGGAGCACATCAAAAAGCTTATCCACCATTATCAAGTGGGCTTCATCCCTGGGATGCAAGGCTGGTTCAACATACTCAAATCAATAAACATAATCCAGCATATAAACAGAACCAAAGACAAAAACCACATGATTATCGCAATAGATGCAGAAAAATCCTTTGACAAAATTCAACAGCCCTTCATGCTAAAAACTCTCAATAAATTTGGTATTGATGGAAGTTTCTCAAAATAATAAGAGCTATTTGTGACAAACCTACAGCCAATATCATACTGAATGGACAAAAACTGGAAGCATTCCCTTTGAAAACTGGCAAAAGACAGGGATGCCCTCTCTCACCACTCCTATTCAACATAGTGTTGGAAGTTCTGACTACGGCAATCAGGTAGGAGAAAGAAGTAAAGGGTATTCAATTAGGAAAAGAGGATGTCAAATTGTCCTTGTTTGCAGATGACATGATTGAATATTTAGAAAACCCCATCATCTCAGCCCAAAATCTCCTTAAGCTCGTAAGCAACCTCAGCAAAGTCTCAGGATACAAAATTAATGTGCAAAAATCACAAGCATTCTTATACACCAGTAATAGACAAACAGAGAGCCAAATCATGAATGAACTCCCATTCACAATAGCTTCAAAGAGAATAAAATACCTAGGAATCCAACTTACAAGGGATGTAAGGGACCTCTTCAAGGAGAACTACAAACCACTGCTCAGTGAAATAAAAGAGGACACAAACAAATGAAGAACATACCATGCTCATGGATAGGAAGAATTAATATCGTGAAAATGGCTATACTGCCCAAGGTAATTTATAGATTCATTGCCATCCCCATTAGGCTACCAATGAGTTTCTTCACAGAAATGGAAAAAACTGCTTTAAAGTTTATATGGAACCAAAAAAGAGCCTGCATTGCCAAGACAATCCTAAGCCAAAAGAACAAAGCTAGAGGCATCACGCTACCTGACTTCAAACTATACTACAAGGCTACAGCAACCAAAACAGCATGGTACTGGTACCAAAACAGAGATATAGACCAATGGAACAGAACAGAGTCCTCAGAAATAATACCACACATCTACAGCCATCTGATCTTTGACAAACCTGACAAAAACAAGAAATGGGGAAAGGATTCCCTATTTAAGAAATGGTGCTGGGAAAATTGGCTAGCCATAAGTAGAAAGCTGAAACTGGATCCTTTCCTTACTCCTTATACGAAAATTAATTCAAGATGGATTAGAGACTTAAATGTTAGACCTAAAACCTTAAAAACCCTAGAAGAAAACCTAGGTAATACCATTCAGGACATAGGCATGGGAAGGACTTCGTGTCTAAAACACCAAAAGCAATGGCAACAAAAGCCAAAATTGACAAATGGGATCCAATTAAACTAAACAACTTCTGCACAGCAAAAGAAACTGCCATCAGAGTGAACAGGCAACCCGCAGAATGGGAGAAAATTTTTGTAATCTACTCATCTGACAAAGGGTTAATATCCAGAACCTACAAAGAACACAAACAAATTTACAAGAAAAAAACAAACATCCTCATTTAAAACTGGGCAAAGGATATGAACAGACATCTCTCAAAAGAAGACATGCATACAGTCAACAGACACATGAAAAAAATGCTCATCATCACTGGCCATCAGAGAAATGCAAATCAAAGCCACAATGAGATACCATCTCATACCAGTTAGAATGGTGATCATTAAAAAGTCAGGAAACAACAGGTGCTGGAGAGGATGTGGAGAAATAGGAACACTTTTACACTGTTGGTGGGATTGTACACTAGTTCAACCATTGTGGAAAAGAGTGTGGCGATTCCTCAAGGATCTAGAACTGGAAATACCATTTGACCCAGCCATCCCATTACTGGGGATATACCCAAAGGATTATAAATCATGCTGCTATAAAGACACATGCACACGTATGTTTATTGCAGCACTATTCACAATAGCAAAGACTTGGAATCAACCCAAATATCCATCAGTGACAGACTGGATTAAGAAAATGTGCCACATATACAGCATGGAATACTATGTAGCCATAAAAAAGGATGAGTTTGTGTCCTTTGTAGGGACATGGATGCAGCTGGAAACCATCATTCTCAGCAAACTATCGCAAGAACAGAAAACCAAATACCGCATGTTCTCAGTCATAGGTGGGAATTGAACAATGA
This sequence comes from Macaca nemestrina, assembly GCF_043159975.1. NCBI lineage: Eukaryota > Metazoa > Chordata > Mammalia > Primates > Cercopithecidae > Macaca > Macaca nemestrina. Next base: position 63,973,870 of record NC_092129.1, on the reverse strand, counting down.
GATCACTTGGACACGAGAAGGGGAGCATCACTCACTGGGGCCTATGGTGGGGATGTGGAGGGGGGAGGAATAGCATTAGGAGATATACCTAATGTAAATGATGAGTTAACGGGTGCAGGATACCAACACGACACATATATACATATGTAACAAACCTGCAGGTTGTGCACATGTACCCTAGAACTTAAAGTATATATATATATATATATATATATATATATATATATATATATATATGTATAGAAAAATAAGGAGAATAAAAGAAAGAAGTATTTTGGGAGAGGTAACTTCGGATTTTGCAAATATCCTGCTATTCCTCAAGTTTTCTCCCACTAGTTTTAATATCTATTTAATAATTCTTTCTTAAACCTATTATTTTTCAGATGATTGTCATACCCTGCTTTTCTAATTATTTATGAGATGACTTTCTAATCTAGGAAAAATGTTTCCTTCTCTCTCTTTTATTATTCATTTATTTATGTTAGTATTGACTCACTAAATATTATTTTACTCAATGGCTTATTATTTAATTTGAAGCTCAAAATACCCCAGATTTAACCACTTGAGGCAGCTCCCATATCCTGTTGACTTGCCGTCATCATTCTTTAAGCCCTGCCTTACCTTCTGTCACAAAAACATGTTCAAAGGTAAATTGATAGCCCTTAGGCACTATAAAGCAATGTTCATTAATGAAGTACTTGGGATGCAGTCAAGTTCATTGATGGAGATTCAGCCCATGAAATCAAGAGGTTTGGCATTAATTCTACCTAATTTCTCACTGTGTAATGTCAGTCCCATCTAAAATTTCATTAAACCTCATATTAGTTCATAGTTTTGGGGAGCTTTGGGGTAGAATGCAATAGGATCGTGCTTAACATTGTGTCTGACACATGGTTTACCCAAAATTCAAATACATTCTGAGCATCAACAAGAAGAGTAATTGGAAATAAAATAGGAATTACTATCCATCCTTAACAATGTACATTCATACTCAAGGAACACTCTTTGCCATTCTAGGCACCAGACCTTAAAAGAGAGATCACAGATATTGCTAAGGTGAAAATAGAGTACTTTTGTTTATTATATATAAAAAGATGGGTACAAATATGCATATGACAAATGTTGCATAAATGACAAATATTTTCATTTTCTCCTTACTTGATTACATTAATTTTTTTGTCATATTGGGCGTTAGGTGTTTTTTTTCTCCCCTACCCATTTTCTAGGCTTGATTGTAGTAAAAAAGACAAATAAAACATAATGATAGTGGAAATATATTTGTTCTATTAACTTGTTGATGTATTATTACAGTATTGTTTTAAGAACTGTACTCAATTTAACGCTTTAATAAAGTCAAAGGTACTTTATTAACCGTTTCTTAATCTAACAGTTTTTTCATTCTGTAGGAACATTGTTTTACGGATAAGCTTGTCAACCAAAAAGTCGCAAAATCTGTAAGTTTAGAAAGGAGGACTTTATTTCTAAAGATGGGGGTATAGCAACCTGTATGCGGGAAGCAGAGCCTCGACTGAAACCAAAAATTAAGCACTTTGAAGGAGGGAAAGAAGAGACAAGAATTTATGGTGAAGTTTGTCTAAGTATATATATTTAACAGATTATAGGAGGAGATATGAATATTCACATAGAAAGTTATGCACATGCATAGAAAGCAAAAATGGATAAAATGGATGTTGCATATGTTCCATGTTCACTTTGGGGTGGAGACTTAACATTGAAATTATTACTATTAGTCCTAAATATCAAAGGTTGAAGCAGAGGACACAAAGGCACTCAGTAGGCACACTCTGTAAACTGGTCAGAACCACTCCATAGTCAGTGGTCTCTTATCAAGAAGGAAGACCAGCTATTGTGCTGAAGTCTCATAAAATGACGGGGGTCAACATTAGGCAATTGATGGAAATCTTCAGTAGAACAAATATTTTGAAAGGGCTGGTTTCTGTTTAACTCTTAAGAAAGAGATAATGGGGTTTAGTGAGGGAGGGGGATAATGAGATGTGACTTTCTGTCTGACCTTCTGTCTCATCAGTTTTTAAGGTTTATCTAAGTTCCCCTTGAACAAGAGGGGATTAATTCAGTTGGTTGAGTGTCTTAGGATTTTATTTTTATTTCTCATTTACTCCTTTGGCCAAGATTTGTCAGTCAGCATCGATGCCCAAACTTTCATTTCATGTCAGATCATTGTCCTGGTGGTCTGGCTACTTTCCCTGGGATTACCCAGTCCCACTGTGGGACCCTTGTGGCCAAGGGACTTAGAGCCAGAAGAATTACAACCAATCAAATGTTTTAGGCCAGATGGGAATGGAAATGGGCAGGCACTCATCAATCCTTAAAACCTTTTAAGCAGCATAAAAATCAAAACCCAAAAGCCAAAATAAGCTCTAAGTTTTGAGCCATAGTGATCTTGGTTTTAGTTACAAATTTGTAATAGTTATACAAAACATAAGCATTATGATTATCAGAAAAAAAGGAACGAAATAACAAGGACAATAATAGCAAGGATTTGTAAAATGGATTGAAGCCAATTTCTTAATCTAGTCAGGAGATAGCCAAAAAGATTATTGAGGGCATCTATAGTTCATATTTTTTGTAACCATTTGGTTTATTTGGAAATATTTTCTATATGAGTTTCTACCTCACCTGAAGGGTTGATGTAAATACAAGCGATGGTGTGAGCCACTGTACAGAATACTCCCTGTTTGACTAAGAGAAAATCTAATGTAGCCCAATTGTCTAAAACCACTTGGGCCAGAAAAAGTCTCTAAATTGTTGTTCCACAATACTTTGTACACTCTCTTCAGCAATTTGCCCTGAGGTGGCTGATAGATTGTTTTTCTAGTCACATAAACCGTATAACCAGGAATTAATATACACAGAGTTTCTGCCACTAATTCTCTTGAGAAACTCCCAGTAATTCTCTTTTTAGTCTGTCAAAAGCAGGAAAACTTTTATAGTTGGGGATGATGGAAAAGGGGTTACAACATGTCCCAGCAAACAAGAATCTTCTTGTATAGGCTGTTGAGGCAGTGGTGTGCCCACCCAAGTATGAGTGGATCAGCTCTTATGTCACATATAAACACATAACCTGGGGGAGACAAGTGATAGTCCCAAGGGTATGTTTATTGATGAACTAAATAATGGGAAGTGCCAATAAGACTAAATTAAACCATATGTCACCTCTATGGCAAACTTTTTAAAATTCATTTAGGGGTTTTGCCATGTTGGTCAGGCACGTCTTGAACTCCTGACTTCAAGTAATCTGCCTGCCTCAGTGGCTCATACCTGTAATTCCAACACTTTGGGAGATGACAGGTATTATTAATGGCAAATGTTTATTATTAATGGATTTGGTAAGCTCTTGACAAATCTAACAATTTGGTAAATTGTCTCCAGCGACAACACTTTGAGACAGTTTAACTAAGTAATTATCATGTCATTTTATATGTTGACATAAAGGGACAATTACAAAGAGATGGGAAAAGACTGTTAAGTCTGTAAAAGAAAACAAAAAGGAGACACACATTCTATTTAAAAATTCAAACCAAAGAAGAAATCACAAGTTTCATACAAACTCAAGGGAGCTATCAGGCAACCTTTTGGGATTGTCTTTGATATAACAGAGCACCTTACTAATAAAGAAAACAAATAACCATACCCTTAAAAGAGAGTCCATAAATCCTGTCGGATTCTGACTGTTGCAGAAGAGGAAGCTCATAAGTATTTTAATTATCTATGGGTGCCTAGTTGTTGGGACGCACAGGCCTATCTCAACATGGTGCAAAATGTCTAAAATACATAACATTTCTACAGATATAACAATTAAAACAATTAGAAAATAGATGTGCATTTAGCAAGGTGGGTGTGGGTATCTCAATACTTTATGTAAGAAAATGATAACTGTGAAAATTCCTAAAACACTAAATGTGATAACCAATACAAGGAGCATATAAATATTCATCTCAGTACAAGCTGGTTCAGAGTGTTACCAAGTTCACTGTGGTTGTCTTTCCTTGGGCCTAAGTACTAGGGTTTGATCATCTTGGGTTTGGTGTCAGACACAGGCATTAATGTCCATGATTCAGCAGTGATTGCTGCCTTTTTCAGATGAGATACATGTACCTAATAGTAAATTCTTTATAACTTAATAGCACAACAGGTTGGTCAATAATACTTGATAAGAGCCTTTTCAATGGGGCTAAATGGAATCTTTTAACTGATATGTTTTCCAGTATGTGTAGCCACCAGGTTGGAGTTAGTGAGACTGGAGATTATGGCCTCACTGAAAGCTGTAAAATGATTTTCCCACCTTGTGGTGGTTGCTGCCTATAGCTTCAAAGAGCTTCTGGCAATAAGCTGGGAGTTCCCCCTGTAATTGGGTAGAAAATAACATTTCTTGGTCTAAAGGTGTAGACCAACCAATTACAATTTCTTTTCTTTGTTTTTTTTTTAATTTATTTATTATTATTATACTTTAAGTTGTAGGGTACATGTGCATAAAGTGCAGGTTTGTTACATATGTATACTTGTGCCATGTTGGTGTGCTGCACCCATCAACTCATCATTTACATCAGGTATAACTCCCAATGCAATCCCTCCCCCCTCCCCCCTCCCCATGATAGGCCCCTGTGTGTGATGTTCCCCTTCCTGAGTCCAAGTGATCTTATTGTTCAGTTCCCACCTATGAGTGAGAACATGCGGTGTTTGGTTTTCTGTTCTTGTGATAGTTTGCTAAGAATGATGGTTTCCAGCTGCGTCCATGTCCCTACAAAGGACGCAAACTCATCCTTTTTGATGGCTGCATAGTATTCCATGGTGTTTATGTGCCACATTTTCTTAATGCCATCTGTCACTGATGGACATTTGGGTTGATTCCAAGTCTTTGCTATTGTGAATAGTGCTGCAATAAACATACGTGTGCATGTGTCTTTATAGCAGCATAATTTATAATCTTTGGGTATATACCCAGTAATGGGATTAGCCCTTCATGCTAAAAACGCTCAATAAATTCGGTATTGATGGAATGTACCTCAAAATAATAACAGCTATTTATGACAAACCCACAGCCAATATCATACTGAATGGGCAAAAACTGGAAAAATTCCCTTTGAAAACTGGCACAAGACAGGGATGCCCTCTCTCACCACTCCTATTCAACATAGTGTTGGAAATTCTGGCTAGGGCAATTAGGCAAGAGAAAGAAATCAAGGGTATTCAGTTAGGAAAAGAAGAAGTCAAACTGTCCCTGTTTGCAGATGACATGATTGTATATTTAGAAAACCCCATTGTCTCAGCCCAAAATCTCCTTAAGCTGATAAGCAACTTCAGCAAAGTCTCAGGATACAAAATTAATGTGCAAAAATCACAAGCATTCTTATACACCAGTAACAGACAAACAGAGAGCCAAATCAGGAATGAACTTCCATTCACAATTGCTTCAAAGAGAATAAAATACCTAGGTATCCAACTTACAAGGGATGTAAAGGACCTCTTCAAGGAGAACTACAAAACACTGCTCAGTGAAATCAAAGAGGACACAAACAAATGGAAGAACATACCATGCTCATGGATAGGAAGAATCAATATCATGAAAATGGCCATACTGCCCAAGGTAATTTATAGATTCAATACCATCCCCATCAAGCTACCAATGAGTTTCTTCACAGAATTGGAGAAAACTGCTTTAAAGTTCATATGGAATCAAAAAAGAGCCCGCATCTCCAAGACAATCCTAAGTCAAAAGAACAAAGCTGGAGGCATCACGCTACCTGACTTCAAACTATACTACAAGGCTACAGTAACCAAAACAGCATGGTACTGGTACCAAAACAGAGATATAGACCAATGGAACAGAACAGAGTCCTCAGAAATAATATCACACATCTACAGCCATCTGATCTTGACAAACCTGAGAGAAACAAGAAATGGGGAAAGGATTCCCTATTTAATAAATGGTGCTGGGAAAATTGGCTAGCCATAAGTAGAAAGCTGAAACTGGATCCTTTCCTTACTCCTTATACGAAAATTAATTCAAGATGGATTAGAGACTTAAATGTTAGACCTAATACCATAAAAATCCTAGAGGAAAACCTAGGTAGTACCATTCAGGACATAGGCATGGGCAAAGACTTCATGTCTAAAACACCAAAAGCAACGGCAGCAAAAGCCAAAATTGACAAATGGGATCTCATTAAATTAAAGAGCTTCTGCACAGCAAAAGAAACTACCATCAGAGTGAACAGGCAACCTACAGAATGGGAGAAAATTTTTGCAATCTACTCATCTGACAAAGGGCTAATATCCAGAACCTACAAAGAACTCAAACAAATTTACAAGAAAAAAACAAACAACCCCATCAAAAAGTGGGCAAAGCATATGAACAGACATTTCTCAAAAGAAGACATTCATACAGCCAACAGACACATGAAAAAATGCTCATCATCACTGGCCATCAGAGAAATGCAAATCAAAACCACAATGAGATACCATCTCACACCAGTTAGAATGGCGATCATTAAAAAGTCAGGAAACAACAGGTGCTGGAGAGGATGTGGAGAAATAGGAACACTTTTACACTCTTGGTGGGATTGTAAACTAGTTCAACCATTATGGAAAACAGTATGGCGATTCCTCAAGGATCTAGAACTAGATGTACCATATGACAATTTCTTTTGTTTTGCTTTTTCTTTTCTTTTCTTTCTTTCTTTTCTTTCCTTCTTCTTCTTTCTTTCTTTCTTTCTTTCTTTCTTTCTTTCTTTCTTTCTTTCTTTCTTTCTTTCTTTCTTTCTTTCTTTCTTTCTGTCTTTCTTTCTTTCTTTCTTTCTTTCTCTTTCTATCTTTCTTTCTTTCTCTTTCTTTTTTTTTTGGCTCTTGCTCTGTTGCCCAAACTGGAGTGCAATGGCGTAATCATACCTCACTGCAGCCTCAAACTCCTGGGCCCAAGCAGTTCTTCTGCCTCTACTCCTGAGTAACCAGGACTACAGACATGTGCCACCATGCCTGGCTTTTTAAATTTTTTTCACTTTTAGTAGAGACGTGTTCTCGATATTTTTCTGAAGCTGGTAGTGAACTCCTATCCTCAAGTTATCCTCCTGTCTTGACCTCCCAAAGTGCTGAGATTACAGGCCTGAGCCACCAAACTGAGCCAGTAACAATTTCGAATGGAGAAAGTCAATGTTTTCTCATGGGAGTGAACTGCAAAATCAGTAAAACCAACCGAAGAGCTTTAAGCAGGACACATGAAATGTTTCATGATTTTTGTAAGATGGATTTTAATGATTTCATTAGTCTGCTCAACTAGCCCAGAGGACTGGAATGATAGGCACAGTGAAAGTGCTGTGGGATGAGCCAGGTTTTAAAAACCTGTTTCAGTACTTGACTGGTAAAATGAGCTCACCTACCTGTGATGTTTAAAGGGAATCCCAGGGAGAAATTGTTTTCTCAAGTAGTATTTGGCCACCACCATAGCTATGACTTGTTTGCAAAGGAAAGGCTCAACTCATGGAGAATAAACATCACTATTACAAGAACATATGTATATCTATGGGATGGCAATAACAGAATGATAACAACTTGCCATTATAGTGAAGGGAAGTGAAAGTTAGCTTGGAGGAGAGTTTAGGGGTTTACTGAGGGCAGACATTGCAAAGCTTATGTACCTGAGAAGCAACAGTTGGAGAAAGACTCCAATAGTATTATCTGCTCCATTGAATTATTTGTCTGGATTGCAGTGAGTCAGATTCTGTATGAAGGTTAAAGTCAGTCTTTAAAGAGTGCTGGGTACAACTGAATGTCTACTTGGACGTTTCTATTATCTTGTCTGGGGGTTTAAAGAACAATTTTGTTTTATCTCATTCCTCATTTCAGCCTCTGAAACTGTTTTTAGAAATAGTGAGAGTCTGGAAAAGAGATCTTCAGATGGGAAAGGGAATGAGGAAGAGGAAGGAGCCCGGGAAGAAGGAGGGGTAGTGGGTTGAGCATCCATAATTGGGGAAGGAGTCACCCTGCAGCAGCTGGAGCTGCCACACTTCTTAGGTAATTGTGTAGAGGAGTACGCTTTCGCAAACCAGACGTTCCCGGTAAGTCCTGCTCTTGCAAATGAAGCAGGGCATTTCTTCCCTGCAAACAGGGAGGACAAAGGAGCCAGCTGCAAACAGCAGACCCTGGGGGCTTGTTTATGTGTAAACATCTTGAAAGTTCAGAAAGTCAGGGAAAGGTCAGAAAAACAACAATGTGTCTTGTGACTTAGCATCATTCCACAAAAGACTGTATAAAATAAAGCAGAGTGCGCTAATCTGGGTGGCCGCCATGTTTGTCTTGTCTTGTGTTGTCTTGTGTGTTCATTCCTTTGTTTAAGAAACTCGTGGACCCCAACATAATTGTCTTTGCTGTCCTGTGTCTTGTCAGAGAAATTTCTCTGGACTTTGATAATGACTATTTCTTGAGAAGCCTGGGTATCCAAGAGGACCAGAACAAAGTCTTCATTCTTAACAGGCTCTTCAGAAGAGTTGAAGAATCATTTTTGGCTGTAGATCATGCTGAAATCACAGGCAACTCTGAAGGCATGTCTGCTGTCTGTATAAATATTACCCCCTTTATATTTGGCTAGTGGACAGGCTTGAGTGAGGGCATGCAGTTCTACTTGTTGGGCAGATTAGGCACCTGGCAGAGCGCCTGATTTAATGGTTTCTATCAGAGAACTCACCATGTAGCCTGCCCAATAGGAAATAGCAGAATCTCTGATAAAAGACTCATCAGTCTTCTATAACATTCAGATTGAGTAAGGATAAAATTCAGATACAGGATAAAATTCAGATTGAGTAAGGGAGTTTCCTTTAGTCTGTGTGGGGCAAAAGAAGGATGTCTAAAAGCAGTATAGTCATGGAGGATACCTCTTCTGGTAAAGGAAAGAAGGTGCCAGGGTTAAGGAGGTTACAGGGAGCTAAGGCTAGCTTAGGAGAGGAGGAGAAAAGTGTCTTATAGCAGGTCAGAGTGGACTAGTTGAAAGATGCTGAGTGTGGTGCAGGGTGAGAAAGGCCTCAACTGAATGAGGAACATGTATAGTGAGAGGGGCTCTCATTGTTATTTTTTCAGAAGCTTTAAAGCTTTAATGAGGGTGAAAATGGCCATGACTGTCCTAAGATAGGGTAGAGCTACAGAATTGAATTGTTGACTCTAATCTCAATGGGTTGATTGTTACCCCCATAAGGCTGAATTAGGATTCCCAAGGTATTTCCTTCTGGTTTTGGGACAAAAAGGGAAAAGGGGAGATCACAACTTGGGTGTCCCAGAGTAGGGGGCAGTGAGGCCAACTGAACTTTTAGGTCCTTGAAACCTCTCTACCTTGTGGGATTCAAATAAGGGGGTCAGAGGGGGAAAACTTTAAATAAAGCATATAGAGTTTGTGCCATTAAAGAGTGGTTGGAAACCCAAGCTCTGTAGTAAGTCACAGAAACTCTCCATGCTGCTTCTTGATAGTGCAGAGAGGCAAGGAAAAATGCCTTAAAGGTGAGAAGGTTGTTGTTTAGCCCTGAAGGGGTTAATAGATATCTGTGAAATTTAATAGTATTCTGACAAATCTGTAGCTTGTCTTTAGAGACCTTGTGTCCCTCAAGGGCCAGCTGGTAGAGCAAGTGAAGAGGTCAGTAAGACAGGCATCTTGTGAGAGACAGCATAAATGTATTATAACAGGGTAGGATTGTTGGGGAAGCTTATATCCTATAAGTCAACTCATGAGATTTGAGAAACATAAGTGGAGTTTTCTGTATATTCCCAGAGAATGACTGCATTAGTGAACGATTGGCCCTTTCACATGAAAGCAAAGAAAAATTGACTTTCTGGATTGACAGGGCTGCTGAAAAAGGCATGACAGAGATCAATAGCTGAGAGACACTGAGTGTTAGAAGGTCTGCCAGACAGGTATGTGTGTGGGTCTGCCACAACAGGGTGTCAAGGCATAACAATATTATTAATATCATTAAAGTCCTGAACAAACTTCCATCACTTTCTGTGTGGTTTCCAGACAGATGATGCAGGTGTGGTACAAGGGATAATGCAGGGCATTATGAAGCCCTTGGAGAGGAAATCATTAAGGATGGACTCTATTCTGGCCAAAGCTTCAGGATTGAGGGGATATTGTCTTATATTAGGTAGAGGTTTGTTGGGCTCTATCTGTATGGTAATTGGCAGTGCTGAGTGAATCAGATGAACATCAGTGTTAAATTGGCCCAGAGTGTATCAGGCAATTTTTTAAAAGCCTGGTGCTCAATGGCAACTGAGAAACTAATGACTGACATGGGAAAGACATGAGTAAGGTCAGTGGTCAAGATGTCCAAAGGATAGACCTCTAGAATGGTTCCTCCCTCATGAGAAAAATAAATATGAACCTGATGCCTTTAAAGGAACTCTCTATCATATGGAGAAGAGCAGAGGAAACAAGAATGATGATGCCCCGGCTTTGCCTTAAAAATAGTCATAGGTTGGGCAGGATGTGGTTGGTCATACCTGTAATCCTAGCACTTTGGGAGGCTGAGGCAGGCAGTTCACAAGGTCAGGAGATCAAGACCATCCCGGCTAACAGGATGAAACCCTGTCTCTACTAAAAATACAAAAAATTAGCCAGGCATGGTAGCACACTCCTGTAGTCCCAGGTGCTTGGGAGGCTAAGGCAGGAGAATCACTTGAACTGGGGAGGCAGAGGTTGCAGTGAGCCGAGACTATGCCATTGCACTCCAACCTGGATGACAGAGTGAGATTCTGTCTCAAAAAAAAAAAAAGAAAAAAAGAAAAAAAGAGAAAAAAAAGAGTCATAGGTTGATTAGTGACCCTGACCATTTTTATGGTTTGGTTACAACCATAGCATAAAATGCTGTTATGGGGAACCTAGATTCTAAAGGAACAGTCACTGATCAGCCCCCAACAAAACCCTGGCAGCTCCTGGGGTGGTGGACATACAAATGGTTGGGGTTAAGCACTGAGAGAGTGGACCCAGTATCTATTTGAGTTCAGAATGTTTCATTATTAATTTGAAGATCAAATTCTCCCAACTGATTTACCATTAGGAAGAGAAAAATTCTCTTCCCCTCCTCATAGTACTCCATTCTTGTAATGGGAAAAAAAACTGTTCTGGCATCAGTCTACTTTAGTAGACTTTAGAAAGAATTAGTTTTCTTTATCATGATCAGAGTTTTTCTGTTTTTGTTTTATTTGCTTTGCTTTGTTTTGTTTTTTGCCACCTTGTCTATTTCTCACCATCCCGTTTAAAGTGACAGACTTCCCTGTAAAAATAACAATCTATGAATTTTTATGTCAGGCTCTGCTCTCTTCTGCTCCTTAGGTGGGGCTTGTTGTTTAGTGGATAGCCCCTGATACTGCTTAATGTGTAGGGCCATGAGTTTTGCAGTTTCTTCCTGGCAATGAGTATCTTAACTACCCAAGTATCTTTCTTTTTCTGTTGTTTTTGAGAGGTAGTTGAACAACTAAACCAATTCTTGAGGCCTTTTAAAGTCCAGCCAGAATCATGGCTTAAGTGGAGTACTGGTTCATCTGCTTGACCAGAGTACTAAGGGAATCATTGAGACATGAAAGAAGAAGTGAGTTGGAAAGCTTGGCATTATCATCATTTAAATCTTTGATGTCTGAATTCTCTCTGAAGGTTTTTTTAATTGATTGAAAAAAAGATCAAAGACTGGCTCATCCCTTTTCTGGATATATCATTGAATAGCCTTCCAATCTATTTGACATGGAAAAATTACTAGGATGGCCTTAATTAATTCTGTAATTACCTCCTGAGCCCTCCTAAAGTCTGCTTCCCACTTAAGTACAAGATCAGCTTCAGGGTGTGCCAACCCCTCTTGGTTCGTCTATTCCCTGGCTAAAATAGTCCCCCTAACATCTGGAGAAACTGACAAACACTGAGAAGGCCTGGTTGATATATATTTATAATGAAGCCAAAATGGTGTTCAAATTCAACTGAGTCTGTTTTAGGGTTAGGGAAGTCCTTGATAATAGGCGTAAGATCAGTTTTGGATCAGAGGGAGGAGAATGACTCTACTGCCTGGTGACCCCCTGTAATTTGAGCAACTTGTAAGGGGGCAAGAAGAAGGGTGGGGGGGGGATGGAGAAAGGAGGGGGTGGCTTCAGGGAAGAAGAGTAAGGGAAGAAAGAAAGCTCAGAAAGGGTGAAAGATGGCAGAGAAGGATACAGTGTTGTTGGCATTAAAGGTGCAGTAGAAAGAGAATGGGGAGACACAGTGTTTTCCTCTGTCTCAAGGTTGGAATCTAACACAAGGTAGCTCTCAAGTTTTTAAATATACTGGTCAAGTTTCAAATTAGACTCTTGCAGCCTTGAATTTGTCTCCTTTGAGGAGGCCATCAGAGACTCCAGAACATGTTTAGAGTTCTCATAATACCAATTAATTACAAAAGGTCTCACAGTGCTATTGAGAGGTCCAAACCCTCTCTGTTCTAGTTGTGCAAATAAACAAACTTGTTTAAGCATGCCAAAAGTTCCCCCATTGTGACCAACAAAGCTTTAAATCCTCCTGGTTAGCTTTAGTCAGGATCTCAAATATTCACAAGAATGTTTTCCTAGTTCTTAAACATGTAAGCCACCAGGGTTTTGATGGTGGCTGACCAGAGGCTATTCCCTTAGAACCCAGGTTCCTCATAACAGCATTTACCAGAGGTGTCCCTTTGAGGACCCACTGAGTTAAGTTGAAATGCCCCCCACAACCTGCTCCCCACCTAAGACCCAGGGCCAAGAGAAATTTCTCTTCCAAGATGCAGATGGAAGGGAGAGGTAGGAAGAAATAAAGATTCAAGATCTTCAGCCTAAAAGTGGGAGATCTTGGGACTTACCTGGCTCTTCCCCAATGGAGCTGGGGAGACAACTGAGCTGTCAGTGGGCTCGTGCTTGCATTATCTTCAATCATGCTGCGGGGAATCTGGAGATCTGTCAGAAAATCTGTAAATTTAGAAAGGAGAACTTTATTTATCAAGCGGGGGTATGGGAACCTCCAGCTGACACTGAAAAGCAGGCACTTCGAGGGAGGAAAATATGAGACAGTAATTTATGCTGAAAGGATTGGCTGAGTATCCACATTTAACAGATTATAGGAGAAGCATGAATATTTACAAAGGGGGGCAGGCACATGTGTATAAGCTAGCATGTATGTCACGTATGTCTCATGTTCACTTTGGGGTGCAGATTTAACATTGAAGTGTATTACAATTAGGCCCTATGCTTAAAAAGGTGAAGTAGAGTACACAAAGGCACTCAGTGCACAGCCTCTGCAAACTGGCACCAATTATTCCATGATCGGTGGTCTCTTATAAGGAAGGAATATCTGTCAGCTGCTATTTTGTTGAAACTGCAAAAAGGGAAGGGCAGTGTCAGGCTGATGGTTGAAATCAGCAATGGAACATGTCTTTCAAAAAAGCTAAATTCTGTTTGACCCTTAGGAAAGAAAGTTTAACGATGGTTAGCAAGACAGTGGTATAACAGGTGTGTCCAACCTGTTTCATCGTGGTTGGGCACTAAGTTTTTAAGGTTTCTCTGGGGTCCTCTTTGATGAGAGAGGATTTATTCAGTCCACTGGGGGACTTAGGATTTTACTTTGATTTCTCAAACTGCCTCTTTTCCATCTCAGGTTGTTTCCAAACCCCCAACCAGCAAGTAGTAAGCCACACATCACTAACTCCTCTGGGCAAAGACAGACAATTTGACCAAGTTCAATTGGGCAACTTGACCAGGTTGAACTAATCTGTTTCCTAGGAATTACATATTGAGATAGAAAACAGGTGAAAAGTTTGCTGCAGGTGTTGGACTAGCAAGAACATTTAAGTTTGAGGCTGGTCAGTCATAATAAATCTTGTACATTGACAAACAAGTAAAGAAACTGGCCTCAGGCAGAAAAAATATGATATAAAAATGCATATGCACATCTTTTGCATCAAATATAATGTAAAAATACGAGCAAAGCCAAGAAAGCAATCGAATAAAAGCCAGAAAGTAAGATAGCAAAACACAAATAGAGAATTAGACTGCGCAGAAGTATGAATGAGAGTGAGAGGGAGAAAGAGGCAGGGAGAGAGAGAGAGAGAGAGAATGTGCAAGCACAACTTGGATAAATAATGATGGGAAGAGAATGAACCTTTTGTTTACCCGAGAAAAGAAATTGTCCTGCAGAAATACCACCAGACAAGTTTGGCAGAAAATAAGCAGCATAAGAATTGTAAAGTTTATGCCATGAAGGGTACCTTACATCACTCGGCTGGGCCAGGTGCCCAGATACTTGTTCAAACATTATTCTGGATGTTTCTGTGAAGGTGTTTTTTAAATTTAAATTTAAGGTGAGATTAAAATTTAAATTGGTGAATTTTCAGCAAAGCAGCTTAGTCTCTATTTTGTGGCTGGGCCTCAGCCAGTCAGTTGAAGGTTTTAATAGAACAAAGACAGCCCTCCACAAAGAAGGAAGGAATTCTGCCAGCAAACTGCCTTTGGGCTTGAACTGCAGTTCTTCCCTTGGTGTCCGGTGGGCTGTCCTGTCAATAGATTTTGCACTTACCAAGCTTCCACAATAGTGTGAGCCAGTTTCTTCAAATAAATCTCTCTCCTTCTTGCTCTCTGTATCACTCTCTGTTTCTGTTTCACTCCTGTTGGTTCTATCAGGAAAGCCCTGAGTGTACACAAAATAAGAAACACAAGAATTAATCATTTTTAATTCTTATATTTTGTTCCATCATGATAATATTTGCATATTTGATATTTTCTAATATTCCTATAAGTTCTCTCAACGCCCAATTGATGAAGAAAAATTGTAAATTGGACATCATAGTTGACAATAATTGCTTCTTGGGGAAAAGGGTTCAGGTTGTGACTACACCTCAAGGATGCAGGAATTACTTTTCGTATACTCTGAAAAATGGAGGTAGGAGAACTTCACTTCTTATCAAGCAAGGAAACTTCACAGAATAAGGTTGAGATATCATTTGTTCCTTTATTCACCAAATATTCATGGAACACCAATTAAGTACTAGACATTGTTCTAGGCACTTGCAGTATGAAAACATGGATTTCTACCTGATTGTCCCCTTGGAGCTTACATTCATGAGGCAAAAGAGAGTTAACATTAACATGTAAAGTGTATGTATGTTAAAAGGTAACGAATGGGCCGGGCATGGTGGCTTACGCCTGTAATCCCAGCACTTTGGGAGGCCGATGCTGGCAGATCACCTGAGGTCAGGAGTTCGAGACCTGGCTGGCCAACATGGTGAAACCCTGTCTGTACTAAAAATATTTTTAAAAATTAGCTGGACATGGTGGTTGGTGCCTGCAATCCCAGCTATTCAGGAGGCTGAGGCAGGAGAACTGTTTGAAGCCAGGAGATGGAGGTTGCAGTGAGCCGACATAGTGCCACTGCACTCATGACAGAGTAGGACTCCATCTCAAAAAAAAAAAAAAAAGAAAAGAAAAGATGATGAATGCTTTGAAAAAAAGCCAAAGGGAGGAGAAGAGGGGGTTGCATTTTTAAATGTAGATGTGAAGGTAGGTCTAATTGAGAAACTAATATTTTTGTAAGAAATTAGTGTAGTGATTCCTCAAGGATCTAGAACTAGCAATACCATTCGACCCAGCAATCTCATTACTGAGTATATACCCAAAGGATTTTAAATCATTTTATTATAAAGACACATGCACACATATGATTATTGCAGCACTGTTTACAATAGCAAAGACTTGGAACCAACCCAAATGCCCATCAATGACAGACTGGATAAAGAAAATGTGGCACATATACATCATGGAATACTATGCAACCATAAAAAAGGATGAGTTCATGTCCTTTGTAGGGACATGGATGAAGCTGGAAAGCATCATTCTCAGCAAACTAACACAGGAACAGAAAACCAAGCACCACATGTTCTCACTCATAAGTGAGAGTTGAACAATGAGAACATATGGACACAGGGAAGGAACATCACACAGGAGAGGGCGGTTCTTAAAGAACTTTGTGGATCTTCACAGGTTGTTTTGAGGGTTTATCTTTTACTGGTAGTGAAATGGAGAATCTTTGAAGGATTTAGACAGAGAAGAGAAATAAAGACAACATTGTATCAAATTGTTGTGGGAAGTCAGGGACCCCGAATGGAGGGACCTGCTGGAGCTCAGGCAGAGGAACATAAATTGTGAAGATTTCGTGGACATTTATCATTTCCCAAAATTAATACCTTTGTAATTTCTTAGGCCTGTCTTTACTGCAATCTCTGAACATAAATTGTGAAGATTTCATGCACATTTATCACTTCCCCAATGAATGCTCTTATAATTTCTTATGCCTGTCTTTACTTTAATCTCTTAATCATGTTATCTTTGTAAGTTGAAAATGTACATCACCTCAGGACCACTCTTGTACAAATGGATTGTAAAACATGTGTGTTTGAACAATATGAAATCAGTGCACCTGAAAAAGAACAGAATAACAACAATTTTCAGGGAACAAGGGAAGATAACCATAAGGTCTGACTGCCTGCCGGGTCAGGCAGAATAGAGCCGTATTTTTCTTCTTGCAGAAAGCCTATAGATGGATGTGCAAGTAGGAGAAATATCGCTGAATTCTTTTCCCAGCAAGTAACAACCTTGGGGAAGGAATGCATTCCTGGGGGTAGGTCTATAGATGGCCGATCTGGGACTGCCTGTCTTGTGTGGTTGAGATAAGGGTTGAAATATGCCCTGGTCTCCTGCAGTACCCTCAGGCTTCCTAGGATTGGGAAATTCTAGCCTTGTAAATTCTACTCAGACCGGTTGTCTGCTCTCAAACCCTGTTTCCTGTTAAGATGTTTATCAAAACAATGCGTGCACAGCGGGACATAGACTCTCATCAGTAATTCTAATTTTACCTTTGCCTTGTGATCTTTATAGCCCTTTGAAGCATGTGATACTTGTGACCTAATCCCTGTTCGGAAACCCCCTCCCCTTTTAAAATCCCTAATAAAAACTTGCTAGTTTTGTGGCTTGGGGTTGCCATCATGGTCCTACCAATATGTGATGACACCCCCGGAAGCCCAGCTGTAAAATTTCTTTGCACCTTTATCTTTATTTCTCAGATTGGCTGACACTTAGGGAAAATAGAAAGAACCTACACTGAAATATTAGGGACTGGTTCCCCTGATATAAATGCTTAAGCATTCACCTCCAAGCTTCAATAACCATGAACCTCCCACCATCTTTGTTTCGGGCTATCCCCTTCTATACTATTTATTTCATTTTTTTTTTAAATGTGTGTTTAATTGTGAAATGCACGGATCTTATGATCACAGTTGGATAACGTGAGACAAACATATATGCCTGTGTAGTTAACACCCAAATGAAGACACACAACATTTCTGTCAGCCCAATAGCTTACATTATGTTTATTTCCAGTCCAACCTCTTCAACCTGACAGAAAACCACCCTTCCTGCATCTCAAATCATAGATAGTCTCCCCTTCTCCTCTGCCCGCTTGTACCATAACTTGGCACTTGGTTCCAGGAACACAACTTTTGTGACTCTTATCTCATTTATGGTGATTTCATCCCCCTCTGGAATTTATTTTCTTAAACTTATTTTGGGTCCATATTTTTTTCAAAACTTGATAAAAATTGTAATTTTGATTTTTTCTTTTTTTCTCTGCTGTTACTATGAAAGCAAATGTCTTTCTCATGTCTTCCTGTATTTGAACCAGGTGTGGTAATCCCTGGCTGGATGACAGCCCCCAGACAGTGGGAATAGACAGAAAGGAGATGAGGACGAAGGACTAAGACATAGGGTGCTCTCTCTGGTGCCTGACAAAACCAGAATAAACAGTTCATGGGATTGTCAAGGGAGACAGACACACAGTGAGTGTCAGGAGACAAGAATAGATTGCATTTAGAACTCCTCCTTGATCTATGTTGGTGGAGGCAGGCAGTCTGAAGAAAAGTGACTTTAGGTCCCTGTGAGTGGGCAGCCTCTTTAATCATTGTTGAGGAAGAAGCTTGATGTGATTCCTAGCATGCAGAATGCTCATCATCAATGTTCAAGATGTAAAAGGTGTTGGGAGGAAAGGTCTTTCTCTCAGTGGTAGGCATTTTCTTGAGAATATCATTTATTATGTAACATAATCCTGCAAACAGAACAAAGCTATCTCTGTTGGAAAACTTCAGGGACAATTGTCTATTTCTCATAGTTCCCAATCACAAATTTTCTACTTTATAAAAGGAAACAGTACTTCATTTGAGATCTAGTTTAAGAAAAAATATTTCTCTTGGGTTTGGCCAACAATATTACCCCAAAACAAGTGGGTATCTGATGACTTTTCCATTCCCACTTCTAGTCCTCTGTAAGGCTCAAAGACATTATCTGCCCCTAGATTTGCTACAGTATGTCAATAATCTGAAAAAGTCTTTTTAAACAAAACAGACAACTTTAAGTAGATTTCTGTTACTGGCACCCAAAAGATTCTAAGAAAAGGAACGAAAAACCCACTGATTATGAGAGATGATGAAATTTGGTTTAAGATTATCTGCACCATGTCTGGCTCATATCTCTGGTTTCTCATTTTCATTTTTTCATCTCTCTCTAAACCTACTTAAATTGCAACCACCTGCCTGAAAACTGATATCACACACCTGAATATGGACTTTTATTTTCCTCCTTGTTCAGGACAAATATTTAGCACAGACCAGTGGCTGTGTTTAAAACTTATTTAGTGTTGTAAACTCAGTTATTAAGTGTGAAGAACTTTAAAAAAAACAAAGTTTTGAATTTTTCTTTGTATATAAAGACAGCTTTAACAGGTCAAACTCCCAGTGGAATATCTAGTAACGTCTCTATTATATGATTGAAACTCTTAATTTCAAAGCTCTTGGAACTATTTAAAATGAGTTCTAAGTTTCCTACATGTAGGAAAGCTTTGATAATTCTGATGATTTAGATAATTCTTGGATGATATACAAAAGCTTTTTTTTTCTTGTTTTAAATACCGTTTTTCTCATAAAATAGCATAGACTAAAAATCAATAGTGTCCATACGTAGTATAGCAGGCACCACTGTAATGAATTCACTTATTTGTTTAACATATCTTTCCAGTGTCCAATCTGAGCAAAACACTGAGCTAGGCACCATGCTTCTATTAAAATAATTACAACTACCTTGGATTTTATGCTAGGTAGTATCTGAATGTAGTTTACTATTGATTACACATTTCCCTAAAATCTTTTCTTTTTTTTTTTATTTTAAAGAATATTGTATTGAACTTAGTACTAAAGTACAGCTCTTTGGCAGTTTTGTTCATTAATTCAGTACCTGATAAAATAGTAGAACTAGAATGCATTTGAGATCTGAATGAAATCTCCCTGGCATGTAGTTTTGTTTACATGAGTCTGAACTACACACTGAACTTTAAATTCTTGATTTCAGGCTAAAAGGGGACAGGGAGAAGAATACAAAAAAGTGTTTAATAAGAAAAATTGATAGACAACAAACATTGCATGACATGGAACAACAACAACAAAAAAAGTAGAAAACAGGAGACAGATTTACAGATAGAAAGCAGTGGATAATATTCCATGGTGTATATGTGCCACATTTTCTTAATCCAATCTGTCACTGATGGACATTTGGGTTGATTCCAAGTCTTTGCTATTGTGAGTTTGAGTCCTTTGTAGGGACATGGATGCAGCTGGAAACCATCATTCTTAGCAAACTATCGCAAGAACAGAAAACCAAACACCACATGTTCTCACTCATAGGTGGGAACTGAACAATGAGATCACTTGGACTCAGGAAGGGGAACATCACACACAGGGGCCTATCATGGGGAGGGGGAGGGGGGAGGGATTGCATTGGGAGTTATACCTGATGTAAATGACGAGTTGATGGGTGCAGCACACCAACATGGCACAGATATACATATGTAACAAACCTGCACGTTATGCACATGTACCCTACAACTTAAAGTATAATAATAATAAATAAATTAAAAAAAAAGAAAGCAGTGGATAATTAAATAGTCATTTTTAAAGAGTGCAAAATGGGAAAATTCAAGTTACTCATTGTCTTAAATACTGTGAAGGTCTGTAAGACTGGAAAATCTGGGTACAGAAACACCATCACCTTGGTATTTTCAAATTATGTCCAATTTTTGCCTGGAAAAAAGTTTAAAAATATAAAAATGCCTGGATAAATAACAAACATTCCTCTGTAACTTTGGCAGTATTTGCTATGTAACATAAAAACAAATCAATCGCACCCAGATTTGGTAACTTTGAATTTTTGAATTTACTGAGTTTTGAAACAAAAACTCAGTAAAAACTGGAAGTTTAATTTATATCATCAGAATACGCTGAAGCTTTGGTCATTTACAAATGACCTTTTTTTATTTTTATTTTTTTCAACAACCCAGCTATTATTGAGATGAGCTCTATGTTTAAGGAAGAACTACATTATAAAATTCCAAACCAAATATGTGGCTTTAGTTTATTCAGTCAAAAAGCAGATCATCTTATTAGACAGAAAACTATTGAAGGCAAGGATCTCTTCATCCTTTGTAATTCCCTTAAAAAGGGCATTATTTGTTCTCAAAGACATACACCAGCTCCCAGAGGTCTCCACATTATTTTTTAAATGGGTATAAGTGATTTTTAGTCCATTCTAAAGTTCTTTAAGAGAAAAACTTTTATCATGTTATATACTTCTAAATGTACTTTTATTTATTCTAAACATCTGAAACACCTTTATTCATGCGATGCCATTTACATTCCCTTGATATTTATATTTCCGTGATTATTGACAGTAGTTTAGTATTTTTATCTTTGTATTCTCAATTTCTCCGCATAAGATTCATGTCTTATGGAGACCTCATGCATGCCTAGTCATTCTCTTATCTCTTCACTTATCTCTTAAACATTTTCTTCAAAAAAGTTTACTCTAGACTTTCCAATGTGAAGCTCTTTCTTCTATGAAATACAGAGAAAGTGGTAAATGGAACTGCTTTTTTGACCTCTGTTAGTGATGACCTGTGCTTAGATGCATATCCAGATGTGTATTCAGAATCCAGACGCATATATCAGGATGCATATTTCAAGACTGAATGACTTATTCCAAGTTGCCTGGAGTGCTGCTGGTGTTAGCTGGCAACACTCCCCAGAAATGGCTCTCCCCCGAAGAGAGCTGCTTTCCCCACCTGCCTTGAGGTAGCCTGCAGCCAATGCCCAATCAATGAGGGGTTATAAAGTCCAACCTCCTTACCACAACTGACCACAACTCTGCAGGCTGATGCAGCTTAGAGCCTACTGTGAAGTCAGCTTATGCCTTTATTGACACTGAATCTTAGACCACATTTTCCCTTTGCCAGTTCTTCCTCCTTCCATGGCCTCACAGGTGTTGATCCCATGATTATCACTAAAAAATACCACTCTGACTCAGCGGCTGCTTTCCCAAGAAATCCAACTTACAACAGCCGTCTTGTTAAAGCAAAGCCAGTCCCTTTCTTGATATTGTTAATAGTTACTTGTTGTTATCATTTATGTTTTTGTAAGGTACACTTAACTGAAAGAAGAAAAAATAGGGACTTGCAATTTTCCCTTATGAACTTGATAGTTAGGAGTCGTTTTTGACTATTTACCTAAGATCTCATACAGACATGGAGTAAAATAATTTCAAGATTCTTCCCTCTCACTTTTTTTTTTTCAGGCCAGATACTAAGAGGAGGAAGAAAATGGACAAAGACAGACATACAGAAAGGACCAATGCTATGGATATTATGAACAGCAACCTCAATTTCTGTCATGACTACAAGGAATGGACAACATTAATAAAATGTAACCTTGTTTAATGACAACATTAAGAATCTATCAACATGATTTAACAGATCAATATGTTAAAGGAGAAAAAATATGTGAATGCTATCAATAGCTGAAAAGGATTTTCAGAAATCTGTAAGTAGAGGAAATGTGTTCATATTTTTCTATGTTCTAGAATAGATATTTCTGACTAGACAAAAGTTGAAATCCATGTTTTATATTTTTATTTAAATGATAGACTCAGTAAGTAAGTAGTCAGAAGACATATGATATGGTCTGGATCTGTGTCTCTGCTCAGATCTCATGTTGAATTGGCATCCCCAACGTTGGAGTCAGGGCCTGGTGGGAAGTGATTGAATCATTGGGGTGGGTCCTTCATAAATGCTTTAGCACCATCCTTTTGGTAGTGTTCTCGTGATAGAATTCTCACAAGATCTGGTTGTTTAAAAGTGTGTGGCACCTCCCCCTCTTCTCTCTTCTTCTGTCTCTGGTCATGTAAGATGTATCTGTTTCCTCTTTGCCTTCTGCCATGATCAAAAGTTTCCTGAGGATCTCCTGGAAGCTGAGTAGGTGCTGCCATGCTTCCTGTAGTCTGTGGAACTGTGAACCAATAAAACCTTTTTTCTTTATGAATTACCCAGTCTCAGATATTTCTTGATAGCAGTGCAAGGATGAACAAATACAACACATGAAAGAGAAGGGTGGAAATGCATGGAAGGATATATCCCAGGTGTATCAGATAATGTTGCTCCCCAACTAGATGCCCCAGATCCTTTGGCAGCTCTGTTCACCCCGTCCCAGCTCCAGCATGCTTTGTGCTGAGATCCACCTGTGACATTGGAAGATTACTTTGGACACTGGAACTAACTCATTCTTAAGAGAGTTGGAAATACCAACTTTTTTTTGTTGTGGCTTTTGTACTGGACTGAGCACAAAGCCCTAGCCTCTAAGCAGATACATTCCCAAAGCATTACATACACTACAGAGCTTTCTCAGGAAGTTGAAATTACATGCTTGCCTGACTCTTTCCCCATTTCTGTCCTTTCTCCTCCATTCCCTCACTGCTTGCTCCTGGCAGTAAATCTTTAATATATCATTTGTTTCTGAAACATTTTTTCAGGGTTTGCTTCAGGAAGAATTCAACCTAAGCCACCAGGCTAACCTTGGTTACCTTCAGGAGTAAGGAATGTACCGATTATTACTTATATATGTTTACATTGTTGCATTAATTACAATAAATCTTATTTTTCATTTGAAAAACAATTCAAACATTTTAAGAGAAACAACTCATTTTCAGTATCATTTACTTGCCATGCTTTGTTTGAGACAGCCAAGAGAGATTTTCTCAGTTATAGCTTCTCATTTACCATATACAAAGGTAAATGCATATAACTCTATTTCTGAAGCAGAACTCAATGTTATATTGCTGTATTTTCATTTATGATTTTATGCCAGAGTACATCAGAATAAAGCAAGACATTCTGTACCTGGCTTCATTTGTTCCTGCTTTAAACTACACGAAAGAATCAGAAGCGAAGTTTCAAGGTTCATTTTACTTCAACTTCCTTTATCACTTGCAAGATAACAATTCCAAAAGCACTTGTATTTTATCATCCTATTCTTTCCTCAACCTCCCATTCAACTTTTCCCCTATTATTATCAACGAGTGGCTTATAAAAATATTTTGTAAGTGGGAATGTCTAGAGAAAGCTTTGTTTTTAACTATGATTATAAAACTCTCACATATGCACATCTATTTCCCAATGGTTTTTCCTCTGAAAGGAATATGAACATGCTCTCCCCGCCAAAGAAAATGAATCCTCTTGGCAGACAGTCTCTAAATTTAAGCTGTAGTCATATATCTGTGCTAAACTGGATCAAAAACATCTAATAAGACAATTGTATTTCTTGGAGTTTCCACCCTCTCTTAGGTTCAAACTTGAGCAATTCATTCCAAAATAGGTAACCACCAGGGCAGACACAAAGCAAGATATCACTGATTTACTTTGTTAACTATCTTTTGTAATGTATAACAGCTATTTAATTATGTTTACTATCATCACACTATATTTTATATATTATAAAACAATTTTAAGAAAAAAATTATAATGATGAACTATTTTACAGGAATTGGAGTTTTTTTCTGACAAAATATCTGTATGGTATTTTCATCCAATTTGACAAAAGCGTTCTTATTCAGATGAAAATATTTTATGACTAAAAAATCAGATACAATGTATATAGGTAAAATTTCCCCAGATGATATGAAAACCAGTTAATAATTTGCTAGCATATTTAGAAACTATTTTTAAAACGAGGAAAAATGTCTTTTAATATTTTTGGCATCCAACTACATGTACTTATCATTGCCATGCTCTTCATCCATGGATGGATGGATGCCTATTTCTTTAGGCACAATTCCAGTGAACATGATATAGTAGAACAGAAAGTAGTGAGGGAAGTCTTATAAATGTAGATATTTGTAGACAGATTTAGTGTTTATGGAAAAATTTCTCGTTGAATAATGGATTTGATATCTCTTTTAATTTTCTTATTGGGTTATAATTTACATGCAGTAAAATACGCAATGCGAGCGTTCACTTCAGTGAGTTTTGGTAATTGTATATACCCGTGTAACCAGCAAACCAAAACAAAATGCAAAACAATATGATCATTTCAGGAATTTGCCTCATCCACTTTTGAGTCAATTCCGCCTCAGCAGAGCCATCCACTTTCTGGTCTCCATATCCGTAGGTAAGTTTTGCCTTTTCTTATACATTATGTAAATGGAAGGATGCAGTATGTATTCTTTTGTGCCTGCCTTTCTGGTTGAAAATGTTTTTGAAAATCATCCATGTTGCTGTGTGTACCATCAGTTCATTCCCTTTTAATGTTGAGTTGTATTGTTACATAAAAATACCACAATTTGCTTATCCTATCTTCTCTTGAAGGACATTTACATTGTTTGGGGCTATTGCAAATACATCTGCTGTGAACGTTTACATATGAGTCTGTATGTGGACCCATGTTTTGTTCTCTTGAGTAAGCACTTGGGAATGGAATTGTGGGATCATGGGGTGGTTATATGTTGAAATTTTAAAGACACTGCCACACAATTCTCCAAATAAGTTGCGTTATTTTACATTACTACCAGCAATGTGTGACAGTCTCATCATCATTTGATGTAGTAAATTTTTTTACTTTAGTTTTTGTAAAGGATTAGTTTAGGGGGTGGGTCATACTTTACAATTATAGGATCTCTGGTAAATGTTGAAAAAAAAAGTGTAAACATGGACATCTTTGTCTTGTTTATAATCTTAGGGGAAAAGATTTAATGTTTTACTCCCAAGTGTGGTGTTAGCTGTAGCTTTTTGATAGATGCCCTTTAACAGATTGGGGAAGCTTTTTTCACTTCCTTTTATCTGAGAATCTTTTATGTGAAATGGGAATTAAAATGGATGTTGGCTTTTGCCCGGTGCATGTTTTTTTGCATCTAGGATCATGTGGTGTTTTCTTTCATTCTTTAGTCTAATAAGCATTTATTGATTTTCTAATGTGAAACAATCCTTGCAATCCTGGAAAAACCCCACTTGGTCACGGTATTCTACCTTACTTAAGTATTGCTATAGTTAATTAAACAGCTGGTGATTGTTAAGTCTATGTTTATGAATTGTCTTCTCTTGTTATTTCTTAGGTTTTGGTATCATAGTCTTGGTATATCGGCCTCATAAATTAAGCTGAAAAACATTGCCTCCTCCTGTTTTCTGACATTTATGTAGTATTGGTAT
Organism: Macaca nemestrina; assembly: GCF_043159975.1. NCBI lineage: Eukaryota > Metazoa > Chordata > Mammalia > Primates > Cercopithecidae > Macaca > Macaca nemestrina. Next base: position 63,948,246 of record NC_092129.1, on the reverse strand, counting down.
TATTCCTAAACCTTTGATAGAACTCAAAGCAATCTGGGTCTATTTGAATTTTCCCTTTCTCATTGTATCTGTCTTGCTAATTTGTGTTTTTCAAGGAATTTGCCTGATTCATCTAATTTGTTGAATTTATTTTCATAAGTTATATAATATCCCCTTGTGTCCTTTTAATATACATAAGATCTATAGTAATGATACTCTTTCATTAGTAATTCATATTTTTTCTCTTTTTGTGAATAATTTTATTGGTATTATTCAAAATATCCTTAAAGTTTCAAAGAACCAATTTTAACTTTGTTGCTATTTTGTATTTTGTCTTTTTTTTCTATATTTCTTGGTTCCTAATTTAACATTGTGGTAAGAGTACATACTCTGTGTGATTTTAATTTTAATTTTTTGCATTTATTGAGATTTTTCATAGTTCATCGTATGGTCTACTTTGATGAATGTTTCATGTGCCTTTGAAAAAAATATTCTCTAGTTGTTAGGAGTAGTGTTCTGTTAACGCAAATTTGGTTATGTTGGTTGATTGCAGTGTTGACAGCTTCTAACATGTCCCTGATTCTTTGCGTTTTACTAATTAATTATTAAACCAATGACTTCTACGTAATCTTAAATAGGAGATAAGAATTTCAACATACTATAAATATGCTAATATAGAGAAAGTGATGGTCAAAATGAATGAAAATATGAAAAATTTCAGTAAAGAATTGGAAACAAAAGAATTAAATGAACATTCTAGAATGAAAAAAAAAATACTGTCTAAAACAAGTTCACTGAATGGGCGTAAGAGCAGACTGATCACAGCAGAAGCCAGTTTTAGTAAACCCAAAATGTCAATAGGAAATATTTAAATTGAATCCTTTTTTGCCCCCCATCCTTTCTCTCTCTCCATCTCTTCTATTTTTCTTTTTTCCTATTAGAGCAAATCTTTAATACATGTGGAACCTGCCCATAGCCAGGTACTGATGAAGAGGGAAGTGACATCATGGGCTGCAGGAGGGGGTAAAGGTTCTAGGAGACGCTGACAGCCCATTGGGTGGACAGCACAGTGGGACCCACAGCAGCCACTGGAAGTGGAACAGACAGTTGTGCTGTGGGAGTGAACTGGTTTCCACCTGATACCAGTGGTCTCCGAGGTTGCTGAGAACTTCCTGTGTTCCCCCATCAATTTTTAGAAAATCTTCACTTTATCCTCATTCCATTCGTTGCCTTCAGGGTCAACAGCGTGGAAATGCACCTTGTCTCCTTGATAGCCTCCTGCTGCATCTCACTGGCTCTGACCCCAGTGTGTTTGATGACATTCATCTCAGAGAAGGGGCCATCAGCTTCCATCTTGCTCCTCTGCGGGCTCCAAGTTCACACACAGCTGGTCCATGTCTTTCCCCAGGCTTCACCTGTTCACAACGTCAGGGCAGGACCTCAACCTTCTCCCCACTGGCCACTCTCTCCCCAGCGCTCACGACCATCAGAAGGGTGGGGCCAGGCCACAGACAAAAGCCGGACCAGATGCCAACCCTCCCAGGGTTGACTGCCACCTCCAGTTCTTTCCCACAGTCCGAAGAGTGGAAGAACCAGGAGAGCACTTGAGGCCTCCAAGAGGACTCAGCTCAAGCCACAGTCATCTTCTTTCTGGAAGAAGCTGGTGAGCCGCCGGGGTGTGGCACCACTGCATGGCCCAACTGTGAGGGCAGAGGTGCTGCCATCTTCCCTCTGTGAGGAAGTGGTTGCCTGAATGCAATTTTAAAACAAACTTAAAAACAACCAACTCTGCAGAAAAATGAACTTGCCACCATTATTCACCTGGTTAGCATTATTCAGACTAAAACACTCACACAGACAAAAAGGAAAATACTAGGATATTAGTCTTCATTGCTAATAGGCAAAGGGAATAGGCAAGCCATGAAAGACTAAATAGGAATTGCTTTAAAACATGACAATAGACTTATTTCACTAGTAATCAAAGAACTGAAAATTATAATTATTTAATTAGTTATTAATCTCATTTGCATACTTAAAACAAACACTATTCAATGTTGTCCGGGAAGAGTGAAATAGGCAGTCTTATCTATTAGCGCAATCTCTTTAGAAAACAACATATAAATAAGCATGAGAGTAGGAACGAAAAAACCAATCATGCAGGTGGTTAGGGTTGGGCCTCAGTGAAACTCCTTCAAATCAAGAACAGCCTGAAAATCAAGCTGTAGGTCCCAGATAAGAAAAAAGCCCGTCTCCGTGAATGGAGACACCTACTCTATGAACCCAGATGAACAAATTCAACTCCTTTGTTGGACAGATTTCTCTTTCCTTGGCATGCCTTTGTCCGTTTCATGTGCTTCCTCCCAATTCTTCCTTACCTTTCACCTATTTTACATATACCTATCTTTCTGTGATTGGTGTGTGCTGAATCTTTAGTTGCATAATGTGGAATGTCACTCCAGCCCCTGATTGGTTGCAGGGCAAGCCTTCACCTCTGCCTCCAATTGGTTCTTTTCACTACCGTGTCTCTTGCTGAGTGGTGCTTTCTCCAAGATGGCCCACAGACCAGTAGACGCACTCCTCCCACTTCCAAGTCCATAAAAACCCTGAACTTAGCCCTGCAGCCACCAACCCTCTTTTGTGTCTCCTCTCCTTGCTGAGAACTTTTCTGTTGCTTAATAATCTGAATCTGTCTTATTCACTCTCTGGTGTCCACATCCCTTATTCTTGGTCATGAGACAAGAACCCAGAGCTCACTGGTGGTGGAGGTAAAAGAATTGTAACACTCCCCACCAACTCACTGAACAATAGGAGTGAAAAAGCTGCAACATAAGCACCAGAAGACTTAAAAATATGATACCCTTTGTTTCACACATTTAGGACTCTTTTATCAGGAAATAGTTGGAAAGATATCCAAAGATATGTACACAAAGGAGTTAATTGTAAAAAACATAATTGTTAGATAATTTAACCTAAAAATATCCTAAATACTTAACGTGAGGGAAACTAAGTTGGCATAGTCATGTAACGGAATATTAGACCTCTATTAAAATTATATTTATGAAAGTGTTTATAATACAACAAAGTGCCTATAAGTAAAATGTAAATGATGTAACATTTCAATTTATGATGTGCCCTCCGCTATGTTAAAAATTTCTTTCAGTACTGGAGAATATGTGCCAATATTAAATATTGTTCTGGTAATATCATCATGAATAATATTTTTTGTTTATAATGTTTTAGTGCTTCAAACTGTCTTTTACAACGATAAAAGGAAATTATACATATAGTATATGTATTATGTTTGTGTGTACATAATGCATATGTATTTAAACATCTGAATGATGTTTAAGGTCCAAATTTGAACTTAATTGCATTAGCTTTGCTTTAATAAAATATTCAACACTGCACTAGAGAATGGATAATAAAACAAAATACGAGAGAAAAGCCTAAAATTCCACATGGGAAAATATTATAGTAAAAAAGTTAAAAATAAATGTAAAAACATTTCATAGAACAACAAAAAGTCCCAATAAATTTACTGAGGACAGAGGATAGAACTAAAAGTCTTAACACAACAAATGTAATGCAACTTTGACATGCTCAGAATATATAAATAATGTGTATGTAATACACATGTATGTATATAAATACAGATCAATACCTGAAGTTAGAAGTTTATTTAAGTAAACATTTTTTCAGACTAAGACAGTTCAACTTGAGGCATTTTTATAAATGTTATTAATTTTTTAAATTAATCTGTCTCTGAAAAAAAATTAAGAGGAAGAAAGATATGCTGAATTTAAGACTCTAAAGAAAGAGTGTTTTTATTGCTGTAATTAGATGTAATCAAAAAGTTGGAAATTATGTACCCAGAGATTGAAGGCTGATTTAATACTCACGAAACAAGGCTCAGGCTATGATTTATAAATTTATAAATTAAGTAATTTTCTCTGCTGATAATGGTTTCTAGAAGAATTGGAGCAATGAGAAAATTTAAGTATGAGAAAAAGAATTTTAAAAGGAAACGTAGATGGGGCTTGATCTCATCTTTCTTCCCCAGATAGCATATGACTGAATTTATAGTTCTCATCCCCAGCCACATTACATATGTGAATTTTGACACAACCACTTGTTTAACAAAAAATGAGGGACTGAGGCAAGTGTCTCAATCAGTAGAGGATTGTTGAGTCAAAGTGTGAGAATGTGCCCAGGAAAAACAAAAACCACAGAAGCACCTGTGACCTGTGTTTTCCGAAGAGGGTTTTATGAACTCAGCATTTAAGGGGAGAGAGCGTGCCAGTGTGGGGGGAAAGGGACGATGGGGGTAGGCAGTGAGGCAAATGGTTACAATCTTGTGAGGCTCTAATTCTTGATCAGCAAATCTATGTTTTAAATAAGATAAGGTAAACACTGAAAAGAGAGAGCAGAGGAAAGATTCAATTATGCAGCTGTCTCAGGGTAGGTGGAAGAATGATTGATTTCATCTTGTCCTTGTTTGGTACCTGGCAACATAAGCTCTTAATGGACAGTGTCAGTGTGAGTCTAACAGAACTCAGTTTTAGAAGTTTAACTCAGGTTGCAGACCTACAGTTACAACTGGCACGTGTTTGCTTTATAGGAGGTTATGCATCCTGAAACATCCAGGGGCCAGCAAGGAATTTCCTTGCGAGCAATTTGTGAGGGTGTCCACATGGATAGGTATAAGGTCCTTTGATGTTGTGGGAAACCGGCTTGTGTATACAGCTATGACACAGAGTTGTGAAGTTACAGCTATATGTTTACAGTAAGAAGAATGGAAGTGTTGAATGACTCAGTTCCCAGGCTTAACTTTTCCCCTTGGCATAGCAAGTTTGAGAGTCCTGAGATTTTATTTTCTTTCACATTCTGAGGAGCTGATTGTCTTTGGACCAGGCTCAAAGCATTCCTGAACTTGAGTTTTCTCATTTTTAATGTACCTGATGTAAAAGCTGCAACTCTTATTATAGTTCGTTAGTCATCTGTAATTTATTTTTCAATATTTAATGAAATTCTATCTCCGTTTTGAAAACATGGTAGGATTGTACTCGCTTGCTTTCTTGTGCCTGATTGAGGCCGTGTGACAAGTCCTGGTCAATCAACTGTGAGGAGCAGAACATCCATTGCCCATGCAGCACCTTGCAAAGCTCTCTTTGCCTCTCTCATGATAAGCAGAAACCCATTGGTGGCTGTTGTGTCAGACTGTATCATGGAGTACAGTCGACATGGAGCACTCTCAGCCCCTGGCCAACCCACAATGGACATGTAGCAGAACAAGAAATAAAGTTTGTTGTGTAAAACTACTGCAATTAAGTGGTTATTTCTTAACACAGTATAACTCAGTCTATATGAACTGATGCCTAAACAAAATATCAAGCAATAGAAAATTGGCTAAGTGATTTATGATGCAACATAACTTGAAATAGTGTATAGTCATTAATTTTAATGTCAGATTACATTTTTGACATGAAGAGATGGTTATATTACTGAAAAAAAAATGCTTATACAGATATAGATATGTAGATACATAGATAATATGGTACTATTTTAAGATATTTAATTCAAATTTATGTGCACATATTTGCAGAGACAAAAATTAGAAAGTTTTGTACTAAAATATTACACAGAAAAATACTATATACTAAAATATTAGTATTAGGATAGCAAGGTAGTGTTTTCACGGTGGTATTTTCTTTTTGCCTAATTCTATACTCTATTGTTTTCTATAATGAATGTATAAAACACTAATGAAATAATGAAAGTTTTTAAAGAGAGCAAAGAAAAATGTTGGCAGTGGGCTTCGATGTATGTAGCTGTATTAAAATACCAATTTCCCAATCCCCAGTGTTCAAATCAAACCGTGTAGTAAATGCACTTGATAAAAATTGGAAGACATTCTAGGGTAAAATGCGGTTTCACTGGCAAAATTATCATAGCTTGAAATGTCTTGTCTTCAATTCAAAGACAACGGTTTCAATTATAGAGGAAAGTTCTAAAAACGTGACACCTTCCCATGGAGATAATAAGGCTTGACAAGTAGTAGTTTCCCTTAGGCCTTTACTGATCTTGTTATTTTTCTCCTTAAAAATGGCTCAAATGGTCTGCTCTGCTGAGAAACCCCTACAGTAGACATCTGACCTCGTGTGTTTACGTTAAATCTCCATTATGATAGAAGCTTCTGGGACTTGTCAAAAAAGAAAAAACTGCCTCAGGGTGTTTGTGTTGGTCACACTTTAAGGCAGTTTATATTAAGTAATGTGTAGAAGCTTCTGGCAACTCCAGGAGAGATTAGTCCAACTTCCTGGATTGTTCCAATGCTAAAAATATCTTAAGTCTTTCTTATCCCCCAATAAACTAGACAAGAGAGCCTCAGAAGGAATATTGATGGAACCAAATTTTGGCATGCTTCTCTTAGGCCTGAGGGCACAAAATTAATAAAGTTTAATGTAACCTTTTAATCAGTTAAGAGGATCAGTGGAGGAGAACTGTTTAAAGGCTTTCCTTTGACAGAGTATTTTTTAATTGATGTGATAATGATGTCAAGTGCATTTTCTTCCTCTTTAAAAAATGCCTAAAGCCTTTTCAGCAGTGCCAAAAGAGCAAAATCTAAAACCTCTTTAAAGGTAGGTCAGCTCCCAACTTTCAAAGAGTTAACATAGCATTCTGCCTTTTAGAATATTGCTCTTTAAATGTGAAGATGGGATGCCTGTTTCTCCGCCTAAATAGATTAGAATTATAGGGCTTTACATAGTATTGCAAAGTTGTGGGACTTTTTCCCCACTCAATTCATAAGGTTGTTGTTTTGTTGTTTATCAAAATAGTCCAAACTTTGGGAAATACCATGAAATTGTCTTGCAATAGCCAAAGAGCCACACACTACTGTGTTTTTCACATCTCAAAGATGTCCAGTGGACCTAAAAGCAGCTTAGGTGCTATTCCCAGTGTCCAGTGGATGAAAAGACACTCTTTCTATTATTCTGATCCGTCATTGAAGCCTCACTAAAAGCCACTGCCTTATTTCAGTTGTGCAGCAAGGAACAAAGGAAAGGTCTGGCTCTACTCATTGGAGTGAAGCAGAATGGGGAAGTGTGGTGCCTGCTCCCTGTGGCAGTCACTGTCTATGGCCAGCTGTGATCTCACCAGGGTTATCAAGTGTGGTGCTAACCAAGTGATGACAAGTGTGCTAAGCTAAACTAAATTTGGCCTGAGGATGCCTCTGTACTTTGAGTCCCTATGTGAAGAACTGCAACCTAACTTATAATAGTGCTTAAACTAACTGAAAGCCAGGAGTCTACTGTTGTAACAAATAGTCGAGTCTCAGCCAATCATAGCAGCCAGGCTTCAGTCAACCATAGGCTGCCAGCTGATCAGATCATATTCAAGTAAGGCAAAGGCAAAGTTGTAACCAGGCAAGCTGTTTCTGTACCTCACTTTCATATTCTGTTTATAAATGCAGCTTGGCCATGTTGTGGGAGGGAGTTATCTCAACCTCTTCTGATTCAGAGCACTGCCCGATTCATGTATTGTTCTCTGCTCAACTAATATCTGTTATGTTTAATTTATCTAAAGTTTTTTTTTTTTTAAACAACTATAAGGTGGGAATGAAAGAGAAAGCAAAAGTATAAATGACATTTTAGATTTCAACTCTATGAGCAACTGGTATCTAATAGTGTAATGGAGAAGTCAAATCTGATTCCTAAGTTGTTTTTAAATCACAGATGATTGAGGCAAAACTATAAACTGAAAGAATAGTCTAGAAATTCTAATTTGAAAGTAAAATTAATTTCTTTGAGAAAATTGAATTTAACTTCCAGGCTGTTAATGGAAAGAGGTGGTTTTCATTCCATAGTGTTACCAAAGCAACAATGTCTTGGCAAGTAAGCTATTAGAGGGAGAAAGTAAAGATGACATTACAATTTAGGTCATGTAGGTGTTGCTATTGACAGCGATAAGGTAGTGGTAAGAAAATTAAAAGGTGGTAAAGAAGAAAATACTGAAGAGAGAAGAGAGAACTGCTAATTGATAGAGTAAGACCTTAAAGGAGGAAAGAGGGAGAAGTCAAATGTAAAGGAGGAGGGGAGGTGGGTAAATATTGGGAAGAAAGTTGTATTTCGAGAATTTGTTATGCCCAGGGTAATTTTTCTAATAACTTTATTGTGTGTGTGCGTGTGTGTGTGTGTGTGTGTGTGCGTGCATGTGTGTTTAACAGTGTAAAGCCCCTTTGCTCACCCAGTTGGGGAGTAAATATCAAATTTCCCAACTCAGCAAGCAGGGGGGCTTTATCTTCTGATGGTAGAGCTGAAATCAGAGGTAGGGAGACGAGGAAGCAGCCCCAAAGCTACATTCAGTTCAAAGGGCACTGTCAGAGAACACAAACTAGGTCCCTGGGTAAAGGCATATGATAGGCTCAGAAGACAGAATGAACATGTGCTGGAATGGGAATAGGGTACTGGGCCTGGAGTAAGACCTCTTTTGCAGGGTATAAGCAGTCATGACCATAGTCAGGCGCACCAGTGAGATGAAGTATTATGATTGAATCTTAAGTTTTGATCATATAAATATATAGAAAATACAATTGGGTTGAATTTTTTATCGAATTTTCAAGGCAAGTAGTGTATTTAATTTTAGTTAAATGGAAAATGACAATTAGGATCCATGCATTTACCTGTTTATTTAGTATAAACATACATCACAAATGCAGAGTGGTTTATAATTTCTTTAAAATTTATTTTCCAAGTCCAATGCTTAATTTTATAGGCAGCCAACTCTGCATTTCATTGACATAGAGTACTTCTCTTTGAATTCCCAAATAAAAATTTACTTCTGATCTGCTGAGATTTGATTTTCATGGTTCTAATTAACAAATAGCAGAAGTAAAACATGCCATTTATTTAGAAGTGCAAAAGTGATTTAAGAGAAGAAGCCAATGCTAATTCATTGCATACCCTAAAAAGGAATTGGTCTTTTGGTGAAAGGTTTGATGGACAAATTGCTTCTATTAGTAAAGCGGTCTTAGGAAGGCTGATTTAACAAAAACAGGTCAAGTAGTTTCCAGCTTGATCTCTTTTCTATTAAGCCATTTTTGCAGAGTAAGAAAGTCTGACAAATATTTAACTGTAATTTTTTATGTCTTTCTAAATTATCTTCCTATTTTGTCAATGTATGTAAGCTCCATTCTACATATTAATAATCATTGTATGTTAAATTGAGCCATTTTTCATGTAATACTGCTTCATATTCGTATTTTGTAGATGTCAAAATATTTGCCATTTTAAATGTTTTTTAGTGTGTCAAAACTAATGATTTTGCTTTTGGTTTTTTATTTGTTTTTTAAATCATGCCCTATTAGCCATTTGGACTATTGTCATGTGTTGTGTCTTGGGAAATGGCACCCTCTAGGCACACTACTTGGCATGATTGTAATCGCAGTCTGGGAGGCAGCAGAGGGTGTTGGGGGTCTCAGCTGCCCAGATGTAGGCAGGGAGCAAATTGAAATTGAAACCTGTGTTTACCTCAGTGCCCTGGAAAGTCAGAAGAAGATCCAAATGCCAAATCTGAGGAAAGGAATACAGAAGGGGGATGGAACCTAAATTGAAGATCTGCTGCAAGGAAGAGGCAAGACCAGGATCAGGCTTAGCGGTCTGGATATAGAGTTGAGGTAGAATGCTAATACCACCATTGGCCTGCACAGCTGCCCTGAGTGTGGTGTGTTCTTCCACGGGGAGAAAAACCTGGCTCTGATCTCTAAGGAAAAATAGAATTAAGTGGCATACAACCTAGTAGTGATGCCCTCAATAGCAGTTTCACAAAAAGTACACAGGTCTCACACATATAATCGTTTTTAAATACTAGTTCTTTTTGAAAATGAAGGGCACAATGTCAAAATGGTCTTCATATAGTCATTTTATGTATTAGTGCTTAATGAAAATGAGGACTTAATATTAAAGTCATATAAGGAGTTTTTACCAGACAGTAAAGTTATATAGTCCAAGTCTGTAGTTTTCTGGATATCTAAATGTATATAGAAATGAGGCTTAGAATCAATTCTGGATTTCATCCCTACCACTGTACCTCTCCCACTCTTGCTGAAATGAGTATGATTTTCATGTGGTTCATTTATTTGGAAATCTTAGACCTAATCTCATTTGACCTTTTGGGAACACAAAATACTCCCTCCTGCTTAAACACTTTCTTAAAATTAATAAATAACATTTATCCTGCATGGTGCTAAGAATATTACATTTTTATGCCATAGCTATATCATTAACCTCATTTACAGATGAGGAAATTGAGGCTTGGGAAGATTAAGTAGCTTGATCGATGCATCATAACCAGCAGAGTTCAGACCCTGTGTGTCTAATCCCCAAGCTGGTGTTATTAACCAGCACGCATCCTGCACACCCACCTGTCGGCTTCCTGTGCACCCTTCTCTCTTCCTCTCCCTTCTTCCTATTCGGCTCCTCCTTCTCTAATGGATCATTAGCTTTGACTGCATCTGATTTGGTGCAACAGTAGAGTCTGGACTCATTAGTAGTCCTTAGGCATGACTGCACACTAATATCACCTGGGAATTTTTATAAGGCAGATATCTGGGCACCATCTTAGATGAATGAACTGGAACCATTGAGAATGGGGCTTGTCTGGACATCTACAGGCTTAGAAGTTCTCCTGCCAATTCTAATGGCAGAAAGGGTTAAGAACAGAGACTCTAAAATAGTAGTTCCCAACAATACTTATTAGTATTACCTGAGTAACATTTTAAAACCCTGTCTGGGATGGGGCAGGGAATGTGTAATTTTTCAAGAATTCACAGGTGATTCTGATGAGGAACCAGGTCTGGAAGCAACTTAGAGTTTCCCTCTCAATTACTCACTACAGAAGCACAACTTTATACAGGAGCTTTGTGGTGTAAATATTCTGCGCTTTAACTATCAGACCACCATAAACAGCAAAATGATATTTTGCAACAAAAATAGAGAACATTGTGTTCAATCCTCACGCCATGACTGACAAGGACCTCCATAGCTGACACCTGTTTGCTTCCACCTCATTGTTCACTGCTGCTGCTCCAAACCTTGTTGAATAGAAGCATTCCCAGAGCTCAAATGCTGCTTTCTGACTTTTCCCTTCTGTTGTTTCCTTTATCAGGAATTCCTATCCCTTTATTTCCAGGGCTGTGATGGGGTTCAGGACATGCTACCACATAATATTTGAATCTGAAGGAATTGAGAAAACTGCAGAAGCAGAAAGGTCCCTCTGCCTTCCCTTGCCCTTCCTCCCTGAAGCAGTTCATAGAATCCAGAGGGATTTTCAGACCTTTCTCTAAAGCAGGTCATAAGACTTTCATGTGAGAGACACCCTCCTTGTTCTCAGAAGGGAACATCCTCATCTCCAAAGAAGGAACACAGAGGAATCTGAATAGGCCTTGCTGAGTTTTCCCCAAGTTTCTCACCATTGGATCTCACTCTCTCGCCTGTCATCTTTCTCTGGGATTGTCTACTCTTTGTTAAAGCTAGCATAAAAATAGCCAAGTGTACCCATTTCTTTGAATCTTTTTTCTTTAAATGAAGACTCTAGTGTCATGTGAAACAAATATTAAATAAATTTGTATACTTTTCTCTTATTAATTTGATTTTTGCAGTAGAGGCCTCAGCCACGAACATAGCATGGGTAGAGAAAAAAACATTTTTTTCCTCCCCTACAACTGACTAACTTCTCATTGCCCTTTCAACCACTGAGGTCTCTCTGCATCCAACAGGCCTCCACCAGTGGGGTCAGTGGTAGGTGGCATAGCCAGGTGATTCCTCATCCCGTATGCCTTTCAGTCTTTGTCACACTATGTTGAACTGCTCTGCACATGTGTCTGCTCTTCTACCAGCCTGTCAGTTCCGTGAGAATAGGGACCATGTGTTTTCCACCCTGCTGTTCTTGGGTTCTCAAAAGTTCCTGGCAACTGAAATGGTTTGGTAAGTGTTCGCTGACTGAATGTTAAAATGAACTAACATAATGCAGACATAGGAATCCTTCCCTAACTAAAAGAGTAACGCTGGGGCAAAATTCAAAATACACAATAATTAATTTTCAAAAAAACAACTGTTTATATGATGGTAAAAATAAGTTGTTGTTCATTGAAAAAACTTAGGGAGAAAATTTTATATATTACATATATATGTGTACACACATGCATATATGTCTACATATATATGTATATGTGAAGTGTTAACTAGAAAGATAAAAGCACCCATAGTCCCAGAGTAAACAATTATGGAGGTTTAGTCTCTTTCTTTCTTTTTATGCAGACTCTGCACATAAGGTTATTTCCTCTACAGTTATATTCTGTATATGTTTCCCAGTTTCCTGGATTGCCAATCTAAAGCTCTGGGAGAAGTCCTAGCCCTGCCAGGTTCCCAGCCCCTCCTTACTTCCTGAGAGTCTGACACCCTTGGTGCCCCTTCCCCACCCCACCCCACCCCCCCATTTTAGCCCTGTCATGCTCTCTACCTAACCTGGGCTCCACCCCATTTTTCTGTTCATTTCAATCCCAAAGATAGGTACTGATTCTGTACCTCAAAGAAGTCACTGCATCAGGCACGACGGAGGCACAGTGGAGACAGATTCTGTCTTCAGGGATGTATTAGCAGAGACAACACAAAAGACACAATACAAGACAACAGATGGTGAATATGGGGGTGTCTTGTGTAAAAGAAGCTTATTTAGTAGAGGGATCGTTAAATAGTTGAAGGAAAGAGATGACTCTGAGCTGAGCCTTCAGGGCTGTTCTGAGTCTGACAGGTGGGGCAGGACATGCCAGGTGAGGAAACAGCCGCATAAGGAGGAATAAGAGAACTTCTTGAGGCTCAGCACAGTTGCTTCTTAAAATGCAGATTTCTAAACCTCTGAATTGAGGAAAGGTGACGGTGGCAGCATGATCTACCTTTTTAACAAGCTCCCAGGTGATGCTGACGCCGCTGATCGACAGGCATTTGAGGAGATGAGAACATGTTCAGTCTGTAGCCATGGGTTTATGTCACAAGGCTGTGGGATATGGAACAGGGAATCAGAGATTGCAGATGATCTGTGGAAGGCAAATGACAACCTCAGCAGTTAATACTTATTTCCTGAGGCAAAAGAGAGCCATTGAAGGATTCTGAGCAGAGAAATGACATTATCAATGCTGTGATTCAGAAAAAAGAAAACCTATGGCTTAGTTCCTAATTGATAATTCCTACCAGAGTCTAAGTTGAGCTTTCAAAAGATGAAGGCCTGAAACTTCCACCTGGAACATGGAGTCAGTTGGTCAGGGTAAACCCAAGGCTTATGCATTTTTCAGTAATTCCACCATCTAGACAGAGACTGAAAGTTCAGAGGAAAGGCGTTAGTGGCAGAGACATTTTCATGGGATTGACCTGAGAATGCAATGAGATCTTGCCTGCCAATTTGTGGTTTCTATTGATATTTCCCAGAATGAGAGAAAAAATCATCCTTCAGCTTCAACTCTGAGGGAGTCTTACGGGGACTGCACCTCTCCGGAAGAGCTCCACTAACTAAAACCCTTGAGTTTGGGAAAATAAACGGTGGAACTAGCTGCTGGCAAACTGAACCCCCTTAAAAACATTACCTGCTATGTGTGCTCAATGCTCTTGGTTGACCTCATGCATAAAGGTGTTGATTCAAGCAAAATACTAGAAATGGAGATAACCGAGAAAAAGCTTCTTAATGTCAAGTGATAATCAGAGATAATTATGACTAATGCTTTATAAATCTCGGTCCTAGAATATTTGTTTAGTGTCTTATTTTCAACCACAAATAGATATTTCAAATTGTATAGTATATCTGTGGAGAAGCATTTGTGTAAAAATATAACTTATACACAAAATCCTTTTAAAAAATTGATGAGTATGGCATCATTTTATTTTTCAATTATGGAAACAAGTTTCTCAAAGGCAGCGTTGTTTCACAGAAAGGTTATTATCTGGTTAAAGAAATGAACGTTCTTTACTCACCTGTAATATTTCATTAAATTTTACAAATTGTAAAACCTTGGAGATAAGTATGATTAATCTCCTACCCACCTCCTTTTTCAGATATGAAAACTGGGGCACTCGGCTAGGTAAGTTATGGAAAGGATACCTGAACCCATGTCTGTCTGAGTCCATGACTATTGATATCAAGAGGTCTTGATTAGAATCCTGGCTTTGACATCAGCTAACTGTGGAATATTGGATAGGACACCTCCTCTCAGCTTTAATTTTACTTACCTGTAAAACAGAGTTAGATTTCATCTTTAAAATCTCCTTGCAAAGTACTCCATGAAGTACCCTGACTTTCACTATTTGCCTACTTTCTAAAATAAATGTAAATGTTACTAAAATCAAGTTATTTAGATGTTTCTTATTTCCTAAACTTCACTGAACATTGTTCAATCATTTCTGTTATAATATTTAAAATTATAACACAACTTTTATTTTATAAGTACTAAGTAGAAATTCTGCTGTTCTGTTTTACTTGAAATAATTTGCCATTGCATTCAAGATTAAGAGAAAACACCACCAAAGCAAACATACAAAAAGCCACAATTAAAAAGATCACATATTACATTTTCTCTTGTAAGTGGGAGCTAAACATTGGGTACATTTGGACATAAAGATGGAAAGCACAGATACCAGGAACTCCAAAAGTGCGAAGGTGGGAGGGTAGTTAGAGTGGAAAAGTTACTTACAGACTACAACGTTCAATATTTGGGTGATGGGTACACTAGAAACCCAACCCTTACCATAGCATGCATGTAATACCCATATAACAAACAAGCACATGTACCCTCTGAATAAAAAATTAAAAAAAAAATCAAAAGACAACCCCATTCACTTCTATGTATTTTCCATTTTGAGTTTTTCTGTGTCCTACAGGTTATTTCAAATTGTTTTTCATTTGTGTACACATGGAGATTTTATTTCTTTTTGCTTTTGACTTCTGATTTAGTTGCATTATAGACAGTGAATACATTCTATACAAAAATTCTTTAAAATTATTGAGACTTATTTAGTGGGACAGTAGATTCACTACTAGTGGATCCATTAATAGTAATGTAAATCCAAGGCTATAAACTGATCTACATTAAATATATACATCTACATTAAATCAGGATTATTAATGGTTTTGTTCAAATTTAAATCCTGAAATCTTCCACCATGTTGCTGAATTTTTTCAAATCTCTTTTTATATATGCTGAGGATAATTCATTTGTGTACAAGTTTAGAATATTTATATTTTGATGAGGTAAACATTTTCATCTTTATACAATGATGATTCTCTCTGTCCCTAATGGTATTTTTCTGTCTTAAAGTCTATTTTGTCTGCTATTCAAGCTCTCTCTGGTGTTTGCCTTATGTCTACACACACACACACACACACACACACACACACACACACAGACAAATAAATGATTGATATGTATTTTTTTTTTTTTTTTAATGTTGGATCTCCCTCTGTCACCAGGCTGGAGTTCAGTAGCGCAATCTCGACTCACTGCAACCTCTGCCTCCAGGTTCAAGTGATTTTGTAGTCCAAACTTTCTTTGTTCTTAATTATTAGATGTGCCTTATAAAAGAAATGTACTACTAGGTAGTACATTGTTATTGTTTTTCATATATCCCACTGGAACTATTTTAGGTAGAATTTTAAATATAGGTTATTACGTTTTTCTATTTTACACACAAAACAGCTTTCAAACCACACACACAGTTCTTGTCTTGCTTTTTTTCATTTAACACTGTACATTGAAGAGTTTTTTATAGCAGTGTCTTCTTACTATTATTTACTATCTGCACTATATCCTTACTGAACCAGTCCTACTGATGTACATTCTTATTATTACCAATATTTTTCTATCCAAGACCTACTTTGGATATTATTTCATAATGTGAAAATACATCCCTAGGATAGGTTTCCAGAAGTGCAATTCTGAGACAAAATGTCTATGTAATTGAAATTTCCAAACGTCTTGCCAAGTTACCCTCTAAAAGATTGAACCAATTTAAACTCCGAAGAGTAATATGTGAGAATGTTCAAAGTCATTGAGAAGGCATTATCAAACTTTTAGATATTTATCAACTTGAAAGGTGAAAATGTAGTTTTAAATCTCATTTCTGTTAATATGATCATTAATAAGACATTAAGAACACGTAATGAGTTTCGGGGCATCTGCAGGGGCATCTGTAGGTCCTTTTCTGTTAACTGATCATTATCTTTTACCTGCTTTTTTAATTTCAATGTTGGTCTTTTTCATACTCATTAAAAGCACTTTTTGTGTTAGATTAGCCCTTTGTCTATGAGTTGCAAACAATTTTCCCAGTTTTTTATTTATTTTGCCTTCACTTACATGTGTTATTTTGCCATGTAATTTTCTTTTATGTGGTCAAATGTATCACTTTCTTTTATAATTTATAAATCGTGAATTATAGTTCACTCTAAGTTTATAAAGAAACATGGTTTCTATAATACTTCTAGTACTTTTATTATCTCACATTTGGTATGTAAATCTTTGGTCTATTTGAATTTTTTCTGATAAGCAATGTGAAATGTTGGTCAAATGTCATTATATTAATTTTTAGAAGCCTGTGTAGCTGATTGAGCATATTTGTTAACTGGTCCATAATTTGAGCATTATTTTGAAATGCTGCTTTTGTCATATACTAAACTTTCCTACATATTTAGGTCTGTTTCTGGCCATTATATTCTATACCATGGCTCTGTCTCTGTTTCATTACCACATTGCTTAATTATTGAGGCATTATAGTATGTATTAATACATAGTAGGTCTAGCTGCCACTTTAACAATTTTAGAATCTACTGGCTATGTATATATGAATTTTTTCTATATAAAATTTAGGGTCAGCCTATGTACTCTTGGAGTCTGTCCTCACACTTCTCTTTGTATATGAGAAGATTATATTACATTAATAA
Organism: Macaca nemestrina; assembly: GCF_043159975.1. NCBI lineage: Eukaryota > Metazoa > Chordata > Mammalia > Primates > Cercopithecidae > Macaca > Macaca nemestrina. Next base: position 63,931,290 of record NC_092129.1, on the reverse strand, counting down.
TTTAGGAAGAATTGACATATTTATGATGTTCAGCCTTGCTAGCTGAGAACACAGTGTTTTCTTTTGTTGAAGACATTATTGGTGTCTCTCAGTAATGTTCACTTTACTCATGAGAATTACATAATTCTCATGAAGTTTATTCCTGGGAACTTAAATTTGTTAGTGCTATTGTAAATGGGTTATTTTTCTCATTGTATTTTTCAATTTTGTGGGGGAATGGGGGATAGGAAAACTTAATTTATATACGTTATGTTGTACTATGCCATTCACTAAATTTTCTTTTTATTTACAGGCATTTCCCCAGTGGATTTTCCTGGGATTTTTAGCCAAAACTACATCATCTATAGATTATAAAATAATGTTTACCTCCTCTTTTCCAATTTCTATACATTTAAATTCTTCTGTCTAATTGCATTGGCCAGTACCACTAATAGAATGCTAAATAATTATAGTGAACATAGGCATCCTTTTTGGTTTCTAACTTTAGTGGGTCTTGTATTTCCAAATTAGGCATGATGATGATTTGGGGGTCAGATAGATATATTCTATCATGTGGAGAAAAATCTCTATGTATTATTTAATTGAATATCTTTATCAAAAATTGAATAAATTTGTCAACATTTCAGCACCTATGAAAGAAATCACAAGATATTTTTCTTAGATGCGTTAATAGGATGAATTTATATTAATAGATTTACTGATATTGAATCACCCTTCCCTTAATAAAAGAAACATGAAATGTATATTCTCTTAATTTTCTGCTGGATATTTGTCAATATTTTATTTAGAGTTTTTACAGCAATATACTTCTATTTTTAATTGAAAAACTTTCAGGTTTTAAATTACATGTTATAATCACATTATAAAAAGCATTTGAAAATTTTCTCCACTACTATATATTTAGAAAGAATACAAAAGCATAGCACATATTAAATATCTATCTCTCTATCTCTCTCTCTATCTATCTATCTATCTATCTATCTATCTATCTATCTATCTATCTATCTATCTATCTATCTGTATGTCTGTCTGTTTGTCTATCTATTTATTTATTTTGAGATGGAGTCTCTCACTGTTGCCCAGGCTGGAGTGCAATGGCACAGTCTCGGCTCACTGCAACCTCTGCCGCCCGGGTTCAAGCAATTCTCTTGGCCTCTCGAATAGCTTGGATTACAGACACTTGCCACGATATCTGGCTAATTTTTGTATTTTTAGTGGAGACAGGGTTTCACCGTGTTGTCCAGGCTGGTCTTAAACACCTGATCTCAGGTGATCCACCCAACTTGGTCTCCCAAAGTCCTGGGGTTACAGTCATGAGCCACTGCACCCAACCATATTGAATTGTTTCTGTAAAATCATTTACATTAGGTTTGTCTTCTGGAAATAGTTATTTTAGTCATTTTTTATTGATTCTCTGGAAATCATTCCACTTACATTTGTAAACCTTTTTCACCAGTATTATTAAACTATATTTTGTAAAAGTCTATACATACTGGTTTTCAAAATGATTTGTATAAAATTGAGAAAAGAAGTCTTTAGATAGTTTCCATATTCGTTGATTCTATAGTTTTGTTGTTGTTGTTGTTGTGGTTGTTTTTTTTTGAGATGGAGACTCGCTCTGTCACCCAGGCTGGAGTGCAGTGGCAGGATCTTGGCTCACTACAACCTCCGCTTCCTGGGTTCAAGCAATTCCCCTGCCTCAGCCTCCTGAGTAGCTGGGACTACAGGCATGCACCACCACACTCTGCTAATTTTTGATTTTTAGTGGAGACTAGGTTTCACCATGTTGGCCAGGATGGTCTTGATCTCTTGACCTCATGATCTGCCGGCCTCACCCTCCCACAGTGCTAGGATTACAGGTGTGAGCCAAAACGCCCGACTTATATTTCTTCTTTTTGAAGCAGCTACCTTGTCTGGGGTAAATACCCGGGGTTCATCATCTCACGCCGGGAAAATTTATGGCGTGTCTCACGCCAGGGACACACACGAGGAGTTTAGGAGTGGAGGTTTAATAGGCAAAAGAAAGAAACGGAGAAAGGAAAGCAGCTCTCTGTCTAGTGAGAGAAAGGGGACTTTGAGAGCAAAAAAACTGGCAGGGCAGATGTGTCAAATTTTATAGTCAGGCTTGAGGAGGCAGTGTCTGATTTACATAGCGCTCACAGATCATTTCTATCAAGTTTGACGTTCACATAGCTCGCAGAGCAAGCTGGCGGCCCCACCCTAATCCTATGCAAATGAACTTTCCCCTTGGTCAGTACCATCCTGTCTGCTCCTTACTGTACAGGTGGCTGAACAGAGAAGGGAAGATAGAGCTGCCATTTTGAACATGATTGGCACAACTGCCAACACCTGTGTCTGTCTGCCGCTAGAATTTTTCTTTTCTTTTTTTTTTTTTTTTTTTTTTTTTTTTAACAGGCTGCTCCTTGTTAGAAAGGAAAGTGATTTGGGGCTGCTTTTCATTAAAAGGTAAACCTTACCAAGGACTTCCGTATCCTCGCTATCTGCCTAAGTAATTTTTTCTTAACTCCTGTATCATTTTCATGTACTTTCTTATCTTGTATATGTGTGCTTTCTTCACTTCTACTCCTTTTTTATTGATTAGTTTGTGGATCATTTATTTTATCAGTTTGGTCAAAGACTTGACTTTCGATTTGAGGACTAAATTCTGATTTTTTTTTTTTTTTATCTTGCCCAGATTCCTAAGGTGTCTGGGGTCATACCCTACAAACCATAAATTCTCATCAGATGGGTTTTATTTAACCATATCTATCGTGACTTACTTTCCAAACTGACTCTGGCATAACATTAGGACACAAGGAAGAAAATCAACATATTTTACCCGAAAGCATGTTTCTTTGCCATATCGTGAAATGCCCTTGCAAAGCTGTTCTTTGTGGGGGAAGGTTTGCATCTGTAAAGAATCTCTATTAACATAGTTAGATCTTTTTCTTCCATACCCTCCCAGTTCTAAAGAGCTTAACTAAGAGTCTAGCACCTTTTAAAAATCTGAATAGGAAATACTCGTCATCTATTGTCTCTAAGGGCAACCACTATAAGAATTCAAAAGAACCCCGGTCTCCACAGTCTTTTATCTTAACCTGAACATTTCTTTTCTCTCCATCCCAGGTCTTCAGACAAACTCAACCAATTGTCAACCAGAAAATGTTTACATTTACCTATAGCCTGGAAGTGCTCCGCCTCACTGCTTTGAGTTGTCATGCCTTTCTGAACTACATTTCCAACCAATGTATTTCTTAAATGTATTTGATTGATGACTCATGCCTCCCTAAAATATATAAAACCAAGCTGCACCCCGACCACCTTGGGCACATTGTTCTCAGGACCTCCTGAGGGCTGTGCCCTGGGCCATGGTCACTCATATTTGGCTCAGAATAAATCTCTTCAAATATTTTAGAGTTTGACTCTTTTCGTTGACAACTTTATTTACTCCTTGTTTCTTTCCTAAACTTATGCATTTATTTTTAAAACTTGTTTTTTTATTTGTTTTCTTTTATCTATTTTATTTAGATGATTATTTTATTTCATTTTTTATTGATGCAGACACTTAAAATTATTAATTTGTCTTTGAGCATCTCTTTAACTGCAATAAACAGGTACAAATCTTAGTTTTCAACTTATAACAAAATTCTTTTTAAAAAAAATACATGATTTTGGCTGGGTACGGTGGTTCATGCCTGTAATCCCAGCACTTTGGGAGGCCGAGGTGGGCGGATCACGAGGTCAGGAGATCGAGACCATCCTGGCTAACATGGTGAAACCCTGTCTCTACTAAAAACTTCAAAAGATTAGCCGGGTGTAGTGGTGGGCGCCTGTAGTCCCAGCTACTCGGGAAGCTGAGGCAGGAGAATGCCGGGAACCCGGGAGGCAGAGCTTGCAGTGAGCCAAGATCGCGCCACTGTACTCCAGCCTGGGAGACAGAGTTAGACTTCGTCTCAAAAAGAAAAAAAATACATGATTTTTACATGTAAATTAAAAAATAATTAAAATAAAAAATTTCAGAATCTTTCTAATGTGTTTTCCTTTTATTATTATGCATCATAGACTTGCCTTATTCTTTTCTATGTCTACCTAATATTCCATTCTCCAATTAGTTGACCTTAATTTTTATTTTAATGGGGTTTTTTTTGCAACTATGAACATTGCTGCAATAAACATCTTTCGATATATTCAATATACATGAGAGATTTGTTTATCAATTGCTGTTTTTATTTCTATGCATTAGAGTTCAAGGAGTAGGATTTCTGAGTTGAATAGTATGTGTAATTACAGTGTTAATAAATATTGCCAAATTGCTTTTTAAAAAGATTATTCCTGGCCGGGCATGGTGGCTCATGCCTGTAATACCAGCACTTTGGGAGACCAAGGCGAGTGGATCACCTGAGGTCAGGAGTTCAAGACAAGCCTGGTCAACATGGTGAATCCCTGTCTCTACAAAAATACAAAAATTAGCCAGGTGTGGTAGCATGTGCCTGTAATCTCAGCTACTCATGAAGCTGAGGCCAGAGAATTACTTGAACCCAGGAGGCAGAGGTTGCAGTGAGCCGAGATCATGCCTCTGTGCTCCAGCCTTGGTACTCAGTCTCAAAAAAAGAAAAAAAAGATTATTCCTGATATCCTTATCATATATTAATGTCTTTTGGATCTGTAATGATGTCTTCTTTTTCATTCCTCATATTGGTATTTGGTAATTTTGTTCTCTTTATTTCTTTATCAGTTTTGCTAGTTTATTGGTTATATTCATCTTTTCAGAAAATACGTTTTGGTTGTGGCAATTTTCTCTCTTGTACAATTGGTTTTTATATTATGGAAGTTTACCTTTTTTTTTCCTTCAGTTTTTAAGTTTAGTGGTACACGTGCAGGATGTGCAGATTTGTTACATGGATAAACATGTGCTGTGGTGGTTTGCTCCATCATCTAGGTAGTAAGCCTAGCATCCATTAGCTATTCTTCCTGATGCTCTCCCTTCCTGTGCACCCCTCCTCTGACAGGCCCCAGTGTGTGTTGTCCATGTGTTCTCATCATTCAGCTCCCATTTATAAGTGAGAATATGCGGTGTTTGGTTTTCTGTTCCTGTGTTAGTTTGCTCAGGATAATGACTTCCAACTCCATTCATGCCCTAAAATTCTTTCATTTTAAATTGTGTTCCCTCTTTGACATAAGGGTTGCTTAAAAGGTTTTTTTTTTTGTGTGTGTGGTTGTTGTTGTTTTGTATTTTTAGTTCCACCTGGACTCATATTTTTATTTCTTAGTTTTGTAATTCAATGCTAATTTCAGTTAATGGAAAACAGAGAATACCATCTGTGTATTCCTACTTTTTAGATTCATCAAGATTTTCTTTCTGCCCTAATACATGTTCAGATTTTATGAGTGTCCTATGCTAACTTAATAAAATGTATGTATTTTCAATTTTCTGAGTTAAAAATTAAGTTTTTATCAATCAGATATGACTGATTAAATGTTATTAAACATTTTGTGCTTGTTATTTTTTTCCACTTTTTAAAGCATTGACCAAGAGAAATAAATTAAAGTTGCTGCAAGTAGTCTGTTTCTAATTCTTCCTTCTTATGTTTCCTGAAATTTTGATTTATGAATCTTGATGCTATGTTACTTGGTGCAAACATATTCAAAAGTGTTAGGTCTTCATTTTGAACAGAATGTTAACATCATCATGTGTCCTTTTTTGTGCAATTTAATGCTATCTGGACTACACTCCACTTTTTCTGCATTAACATTCTTTAAATTTTTATTTATTTTTCTAAACCTTTGTCTTATGAGTATCTGCTATAAAAAGCAGCAGAGTTTTCTTTCTGAAACAATTTGGAACACCCCCCCCCCATTTATAAAGTTACTGTTTCAATCATGATTTGAACAGAAAAATTAAAATCATTCTATGCATTTTAATTAGAGAGAATTAAAGGTTTATACAACCACTGGAACCATTGAAAAAGACATTGTCAGCAAGCTGTCTTAAGAAAATCTGGAAGTGCCTATATCGCAATCAATGATTTCAGCTGCCTGCAGCACCAAAGAGGGTGATTCATAGGCGAAATCCCAAAGAGAAATGAACACCAATTTTCTCAGTTGCCTACACACAGAAGGTGTAAGCTCAGTTAATTTCTCACAGCACGTGTTTCTCAGGAAGGCCCAGAAACTACCCCTGATGACCTGATTTGGCCTGCTCAAGGTTTGGCAAATGTCTTACTAGGACATCTAGTCAGTAAGTTTTAGTCAGTGTGATATCATCTATGTATTGGGCCAGTAGATTCTCCTGTGGGATAGCAAGCTGATCAAAGAAAGTGAAAATATGGTTCCATTGTCTTCAGGCTGCTTTTATTTCTATCAAGAAATTTGTTGTCATATCCTTCGTAGGTTATTTCACTTTCCACTTTGCCTGACTTTTAAATTCTTCTCTTTATCAAATTCTATTGTTCTACAGTTTCAACATGATGTACCTTGGCACAGATTTCTTTTGTTTCATCCTGATTAGGGTACATTAGAATTTCTGAATCACAGTAACAGTCTCAACATTTGCCTCAGAACAAGTAGGTCTTTGCAATTAAAAAAAATTATGTTAAGTTCAGGGGTACATGTGCAGGTTTGTTTCATAGGTAAACTTGTGTCATGGGGGTTTGTTGTACAGATTATTTCATCATGCAAGTATTAAGCCTAGTACCCATTACTTACTTTTCCTGATTCTCTCTGTCCTCCCACTCTCCACCATCCAATAGGCTGCAGTGTGAGTTGTTTCCCTCTGTGTGTCCATATATTCTCATCATTTAGCTCCCACTTATAAGTGGAACATGTAGTATTTGGTTTTCTGTTCCTGTGTTAGTTTTCTAAGAATAATCGTTTCTAGCTCCATCCGTGTCCCTCCGAAGGACATGATCTCATTCTTTTTATAGCTGCGTGGTATTCCGTGGTATATATGTACCACATTTTCAGTTTTTTTGTGTGTTCACTGTTTCAAACTCTGGATTCAGCTCACTATTTTCTTCAGAGAGAGGGAGGAAATATACACTTCTCTTTATTTCTTGAGAAACCAAAACATAACACAAAGTTTATTATGTCCAGCATCTAGTTAGTTACATTTTATTGAGAGGCCTTCAGAGTGCTGTCAATTGAAAACATTTAGCTCAGACTATCTACCATAAATTTCATGTCTGAAATAACTATATTTGTTAAAATAATGTTAGGGTTCTTAATTATTTAAAACATCATCAAAACACTTGATATTTTTAAAATGGAAAGTCTGTAACTACACTCCTAATAAATGCATAATTTATAGACATTAAAAACATTGTCTTCCTTTAATCACTATCCCAGAGTTAAATTCTGATTCTTTGTGTTTTGCTCCTCAATGCTGGAAACATTCTGAAGCATTTACCCTGTTCAAGAGTTATACATTCTAAATTTCATGCTCTTTTCCTGAATTATGTATATATGAATATATATAATTATATATACTGATGCTAAATAATTTACTATGAATATATATTCATAGTAATATATACACTACTCATAGTATATATATACATACACACACAAACACATATATATCTTAGATATATTATTTAGCTTCATTCATGAGTAATTTGATGCTTCCTCTTTTAATGTTTTGGACCAAGAGATGATGCAATGAAACATCGTCTTGAGAGTCAAAGAAAAAAAAAGAAAAGACCAACTCAGTGTATTGATAGCTTTAGAAAATCTAAATGAAATGGTGCATTTGCCAGCAGTAACATTACTGTTATGAGAGCGTCACTTCTGGACTGGCCCATATCCACAGGAGTAAGAAGTTTTGGAAAAGATTCACTGCAATTCTTTTTGCCAATCTTCTTAAACATTATCAAAAAGATACTATATCATTGCTTTCTTTTTGAAAGTAATGTATACCCTATTTTTGTTATAGGCTTATCCTCTGTCAAATCAATCATTTATTGATTTTATATATATGCAATTATGTATATATGCAATCTAGAATTTCTATTACCCATTTCATTCCAGATGCTAAATTCTTCTTATGTCATATTTACCTACTCATTATTTTCATAAAGATGGCAAATATAAATATTATTGCTTACCATTTTCCACATGGCAAACATGAAGCAGGGAGTGATCAATTGTCATTATGCCAGGTTAAGAACCTAAGGCTCTCTTTAATTTTACGCAAGAGTTTGTTTTCTAAAACCTCTTAAAATATAACCAACCCAGAGGAGCCTGAATAGTCTAAAGGCTATCATTATCTATCTTGCCTCTAAAAAATTAAAGGTTCCTATCACAGCCCTAGTTTTATAAACTCATTTTGATAATTTCAGGCTGAATTTTTTCTGGATGTTTCTAAAGGATTTTTGCCAGTTTCATAACCAAGAGAACGCATGAGTGAAGAGAAAAAAATATATACTCAAATTTCTTCTTTACTACAAGGGTCTAAGCAATGATTGTAAACTCAATGCAGTGAGCCATCATTCCCCCAAGTCCTTTTTGTCCATTTGTTTCATCTGGGCTTCACCTCAGGTGCCACACTGCTCTTTGGTCCTTCCTCTGCCCCTCTTCTGCAGAAAACAGAACTCGCTTCACTGCAATCCACAACCTATCCACACATCCCCTATTCCGTCTCTGCCCTAGATTCTACTCCATGAGTTTAAGTCCTGTCTTATTTTACTCTCACAAAGTTTCATGTGGTTCTTCTTGTTATTATTAATTATTATTGTTATTGTTTCCATTTTATAGACAAGGAAATTGAAGCTCAGGGAGATAAAGTCACTTGGCCTAAGCCACTAGCTTGTAAGTAAAAGAGACAGAGTTTGAAACAGATTTGTTTGAGTTCAGAGATTCACTTCTTAACCCCTAGGCCATTGTATTAGCTTTTTCTCACGCTCCTGGATAAAGACATACCAGAGACTGAGTAATTTATAAGGAAAAAGAGGTTTAATGGACTCATGTAGCTGAAAAGACCTCACAATCATGATGGAAGATTCCACATGGCTGAAAAGGTCTCAAAATCATGACGGAAGGTGAATGGCACATCTTACATGGTAGCAGACAAGACACAATGAGAGTCAAGAAAAAGAGGAAACCCCTTATTGTTGTACCCGAGCGAGTTAGGGAAACACCACACTTTGAGATGAATTTAAGAGTCCTTTATTAGCCGGCGACCAAGAGACGGCTAATGCTCAAAATTCTCTCGGCCCTGAGGAAGGGGCTTGATTTTCTTTTATACTTGGGGTTGGGAAGGGGAGGGGGAGCTCAGTTGCACAATTTTACAGAAGTAAAAACATATAAAAAAGTTAAAAAGACAAATGTTTACAGAGAAACAAAGAGTTCCAGGTGCAGGGGCTCTAAATCTTTCATAAGATGTTATATATGTGGGCTCTGCCGGACACAAACTCAAGGTTTTATGGTGTTATCTCTTGAGCAAAATCCTGGGAACTTCGTATATTGCTTGCTTCAGTACCTTATCAGTTAATTGGACTCTTTGATATGTTGAGAGTCTGCTTAAACAAGTTAACTCCTTGAGGAAGGGGGTGGGTAAGGAGTCCTTGAAGCCTTGCAAATGATGGAGCCAAATGGAGTTCATCTGGCTTTCTCAGCTAAGGGAGAGCTTATTCATGTGGAAACAAGGCTAGGTGATTAGGGGAGAAAGGAAGAGTCTAAAAACAAAGTTAGTAAAAATCAAGGTTAGGTATTACATTTATAAAACCATCAGATCTCATGAGACTTATTCACTACCATGAGAACAGTATAGGGAAACCACCCCCATGATTCAGTTATCTCCCACCAGGTCCCTCCCACAACAGGTGGGAATTATAGGAGCTGCAATTCAAGATGAGATTTGGGTGGGGACACAGCCAAACCGTATCAGTCGCACACATTTTCATCTTTGCCTGATGTCTGTGGATAAAGTTGGAAAGCTACTCAGGGAAACATCATCCAATGTCCCACCTGTAGTTCTCCAAAACCCCTGCTTGTCCTGAGGCAGGGCTGACTTTTGTCTGACTCTGGTTGAGTTCCTAGGGAATCTTTCCCCACAGGGCCTATGTTTTCTCCTCCCGGGGATATTTTGTCTCGGGTGCATGTGAACGTGTATGGGTTGCTGTTGTGCCCGTCCCTATCTAACTGCTGTTTGCCTGTTTTTTATGGGATAAAATTAGGCCAATGTCTTGCCATTAAACTTTCTCTGAAAGACTTAGAAAGTCTCAGGCAGAAGGTTCCTCCAGAAAAGGCACTTAAAAAGATTACAGGACCTCAAATAACTCAATAAATTAAACACCCTTGCATATAAATGCAACCCGGGCTTTTATATGATATATTGCTAACAGACTAGAAGATTCTTCGGGGCAAGATCTGGGTCAAATTGTTGAATGTTCCTTATATATTCTATGCATCAAAATGATACAGGAAGAGGACAGGGAAGTGCTGGGTAAAGAGAGGTGGGGTCCCAGGTGAGGGGTCCACCCTCGGGCCTGTGCCCACGGACCTAGGTGAGGACAGGCACTCCTGTTTTCATGACCAAATGTTGCATTTTCCAAGATCAACGTGGCCTATCACACCCCCAGTCCTGTGCGTATAAAAACCCTGAGACCCTAGCAGGCACAGACACAAGCAGCTGGACGTCGAGAAGAACACACGGGCAGAAGAACACACCAGCAGAACACACCGGCACAAACCAGCAGACACCAGCAGGCCATCTACAGCGGGGCGATGTGGAGTTCAGCCGAGGGCGGTCAGAGGAGAGCTCCAATGCTGGGTGGCCTGACTCCAGGGGAAGACTTCTTTCCCATTCCATCCAGCTTCTGGCTTCCTCATCCACCTCCCTGAGAGCTATCACCACTCAAAAAACCTTTGCACCTATCCTCCAAGCCCATGAGTGATTCAATTTTTCTGGTACACTAAGGCAAGAACCCGAGGATACAGAAAGCCCTCTGTCCTTGCGATAAGGCAGAGGGTCTAATTGAGCTGATTAACACAAGCTGCCTGAGGATAGCTAAGCTGAAAGAGCGAGCTGCAGTGTAATGCGTGATGCCCACTGGGGCTTCAGGAGCTGTAAACACTCAAGCCTAGATGCTGCCCTGTGGTTGCCCCACATGTAACGTTGTCTTATTCTCTGTTCCACAAACTCTCAGAGATAGCAAACTGGGGCCCAGGAGGGAGACTGGTCTGAGAGATTTGTACAATGTATTTTTTTTTTCCATGAATAAATGCTTAACAGAAAAAAAATTAGGAACTTTCAAATAAAAATCTGGATTTTAGACACTTCTTGCAATGTCAAGAGATGAAGCAGCACTGGACCCCCATGTCTGCCTTACAGCCATAGGCTGGAGTGAAAAGCAACTGTCTCTTGCAAGGGGTATGAACTTCCCGTGTCTCTACCTCTTCTTGTGAAATTGCAAGCACTGAGGCCAAAACTCATTGCTGGTAACTTTGACACACTATTGTTTTTCTTCTAGCAGAGTTAAAAGGCCAGTAAAACAATTCATAGTGTCATTTCTCTATCCAAAGTGGAGAAATCAAAGACTGTGTGTTTCAAGAAAAATTGATGCGAACATATTTTTTTTTGCAAAGATGAAGACTATTCCTATGAGTTTTATGTAAAGAATGTTTGTGATCAAAGAAAAAACCTAAGATACCCTGAAAAATAATTTATGGTAAAAGTTATAAAAATATGTTGAAGACACACTTATTTAAAAACAATAAAAAATTAACAATATTTAAAATATTTTGTTTTTCAAAGTGATGTTGCTGTGAAACACAATTATGATGTGTGAGGGCAATTCTGTTTTTCATCTTGAGACCCTGGTCTAGAGGATTGGATTTCATTAGCCCGTTTGGTATGTTTCATTTATAATTTAATTTTATTACAATAATAATTCTGTTATATGAAATTAACATTTTTGGAGCTACAGTTTGTGATACAAAGATGTATAAAACATACCCTTTGCCCTCCAGCAACTCTCTAGATGTTGACTCATTCATTATTTCAGAAAATATTTATTGAGTCCCCCTGAGGGTCAAACACTGGGTTGAACGGGTGATGCCAAGATGAATTATAGAGTCTCATCTCATAAGAAGCTTATGGTCAAATTGGAGAGGCTTATATGTAGGCAAGTACAGTATAGTGTGGCAGTGGGTGGGCTCAGGGCACAGTGGGATCTTACAGTGGAAAGAGTGAAGAAGCAGGGGCAGGGCATGGGAAGGTAATGTGAAACAGAGCCAGGTAATCTGTTGGGAGTTAATTCTCCATGGGGTAACATGTTGTCCTGCACATTTTGTAAGCAGAGGCACAGAGTGTCTTTTACTCTGGAAACTTTTTTAAGGACACCTGTGCAGCAAATAGCCTTGGAAGATGAAGATGTCTCTCTGTAGAGCAAAGGGTGGGCATGCTTACCATCCTCTATAGTAAAGGTAATGTCTCCCTCTGGAGACTGTCCATCACAGGATTTGAGTTCCTTAAGCTCAGGGTTCCTCTCCTATATTACAATCCATTGAGTATGCAGGTGTCATCTGGGCCTGTCCACATCGCCCTCATGGGGTGTGAAGGCAAGGGGAACTGATGCAAATATGTTGATCCTTCTGCTGCTCCCCTTGCCATGAATAATAATGTTCTTTGTCTCTGACCCAGGAGTCTCACTTCTGTTAGCATCCATGAAACTGTAGCAGACTAGTTTCTTAGCTTATAAGCTGAGTACAATCTCAGACTCTTCACAGTTCTTTGTATAGCCTGTTGGCAGAATTTTGTCCTGTTTATCCAAAATCTTGTGTATCTAGGTTGGAGGAGGGATGTATTTATTTATTGGAGTTAAAAAACAAAATAGATTGTGAAAAAGTGTTTCGAGAAAATAGAGTCAAAGACCCTTCCTATCATTGCTCACATTTCTGTGCGGGTGAAATACAGGAAACATAGACATCAAAGACAGTCTAGAGGGAAATAGAAGGAAAGTTTTCACAAAACAGCAGCATGTGATCCAAGATAGTTGTGGTGCATTGGAGACATAATTATTACTGTTCACCATCTAGAGACTGGGTCATGAAATAGGAACTTCAAGCTTTTTCTAATTTGATTTTTTGGTTTTACTGGTTAGTGGCAGTACGTTAGCTGCCTGATTCCAATAGTCCTACCTTGCACGTTCCTCCACATCTTCATCCCTCTTCCAGCTCCAGCCAGATAGCGCCAGCTCCTGAGCTGTGACCTCTGAAGGGTGCTGTGCAAGGTCACTTCTCTGTCATGCTTACTTCTGAACCTTGGTGAATTCTTTCTGCTCATTATGTCATTATAACGGGGGGAGGGGGGCGGGTTCCTTTTCAGTGCCTGTTTATGGTTGAACTTGTTACCATGCTTGAACCGTTAAAGAACCAAAAATAGCTACACCTCTAGAGAAGTTACATTCTGAAGCTGGTTTAGATTTTATGTAACTGCTCTCTCTTCCTTGGATGTGTCTATTTCTGCCTCAAACTTTTCCTGTTCATAAAAAGCGTAGCTATTTTGATTGGATTTGCATTTTTTCTGTCATGCAGAAGCACACTGACATCCCTCAGGGGCAATGCTGGATTCACAGTCAAATGAGCACGTTCTTCTCCCTCTCCCTAGCATTTCATCTCTGTAGGAAAATGACCAGCCACTAGAGTGGTAGCATTGTTAGAACAGCCACACTTATCACAGAGATGTTTTAAACCAGGCAAATTAAAACAAGTCAGGAGAAGGTGGCTAATCCAATTAATTAGGAAGAGAGAACTTCCAGCAGAAGGCAAAGTGGGAGACTCACCAGGAGGCTTAGCGCAGCCGTGCACTGCAAAACATAGATGTGCAACTGCCTATGTTTTTCACAGCCATCCTGCTTCTCCTCAGACATGCACCACTCAATCATTAGCCTATAAAACAGGTTTTTTTTTTTTTTTTGTCTGTGCTTTTTCAGGTGAATGTGTGGGTGTGGGGGTTGAGGTGGAGGTGGAGAAGGGGATTTATTAAAGAAGAAAGACCAGAGGGGTGAGAGGGTAGAATTTATTAGAAATGGCACAAGTAAACTTTGGGAAGAGTTTATGTTTGACTGAAAGTAACAGTGAAAGAGGGAGTGGAGATTATATATCAGACACCAGGCTGGGTTTAGAAGACCAGTCCAGGCAGGGTGATGCCAGATGTCATGCTTTCCATGAGAGTCTTTTTAAAATATCTATTTTTAAAACTTTTAAAAATCTTTTTTAAAACTCTATTTTTGCAGATATTGGCATTGCTCTACTCTGGAAACACTTTAAAAGTCTACTCAACTACAGTTCTTTCTTCATTTTTTTTTCTCTCTCTGCTTTCTAAATTAACACCAAACTCACAGACCCAGATTATCTTTGCCTAATGGAAGGCAGCACTTGTGTGCTCTGTGAGATGGTAGTTTATCAGCCCAGTTGAAATGCAGTCTTTTAGGATTTGTGCTGCTTTTCTCAAGCTCTGTGCTAATCATCCTGTTATCATCTCTGTCAGGTTTGTTGATGATAATCAGTTTTCCATCAAAGGTAGGCATATCTGAACACAAGTAGCTAAGCTTTCATCCAATGATGAGTTCTTTCATTTGTGAACAGCTAAACCTAATAAAGTTTTAAACTATGAGTCACCTTTTATTAAGGATAAAAGCCACCTGTCACCTTCCATCTGTGTATTTGCCTATTTTGATGTAAGAACCCTTGATACACTCTATTTAGTTTCATAAACAAGAAAATGCAAGTCAAAAACTCCTGGTGATTTGTTTACTGGTCAATAATACAGCCAGAATCAGATTCAAGTACTCAGTGAAATATCTATATGGGGAATCATTAAGAACTTAAAAATATTTAGGTTGGTGCAAAAGTAATTGCAGTTTCTGCCATTCAAATAAAGGCAAAACCACCATCGTTTTGCACCAACCTAATGTCTTTCCCTCAATGTTCACTTTGGTATGAACACTAATTTTGAATTTGTGACAAAAGTAATCTAGGTAAAGACAGAATTTAGACAGTGATGTATCAAGCTAAAGAAATTGTTTTCCCTTTTTTTCTAGGCAGAGCGATTTTGAAAGAAACACTTTGATAGACAAATAAAGGGAAAGAATGGGATCCTGCAGTCTGCTCAGGCTTTAAAGGATGATTTCTATATACTGTGCATTAGACAAAGAGAAGACTTTGTTACCCTCCTTGGGAAGAAGAAAAGAGGAAAGGGAGAAAAAAGAGGGAGAGACTTTAGCCATTGACATGGTAAATGGCTGTGCTTTGAAAAAAAATGTGATTATTTCCTATGACTCTCCCTGTTTGGTCAGTAGCCAAACTCAAAATACTTTGTGGGGATAGAAGTTTGTTGAAAGCAGGGAGCTGTTTAAATCTTTTGTCCAGGCTGATTGATCTACAGTGAAAGTTGCTACTCTCATTGAGCATGCATTTAAGAGAGGATAGAGATAAATAAATTAACAAACATATAAACAATACAATTTAATATAGTGATAAAAGTTTCAAAGAAAGAAACACTTGGATAATGAAAAACAGTTGACTAGTGATGGGCTGGCTAGAGATGGTGAGGAAAAGACTCTTTAAGGAGGTGACATTATTATGCAGAGGCAAGCAGATACCCCTCCTTCTTCCAAAATAATGCATATTCAAATGTTTTGCTAGTTGATTGTAGAGAATAAAAGATGAAATGACAGTTTTGATGTGCAAGGGGCTCACGAACTAAGAGGAGAAACAAAATACAACAAAATGAAAGACGTTTAACACAGTTCTACAGACTCATTCAGAAATACCGCTTCAACATTAATCCAGTTGGAATTAATCTCTATGAGAATTGGAAGCATGACTGGTTAGCTCTATGTTAACATCTCTCTGGACAAAGGAGAGTGTGTTGGTCAAGTCTCTTGGCTGCAAACTTCAGAGTCCAACTCAAGCTTGCTTAATTGAAATGGGGAATTATTGAGGGAATTCAGAGGGGCTGTCAGAAGTGGTGGAAAAAATGGATGGCAAATCTCGGAAAACAGACAGGAAACAAGACGGTTCCTAAGACTATGCAGCAGCAAAAATCTGACCAAGATGCCACCAGGTCATCATTTCTCTAAGCCACAATTGCTTCTGGGGACACTGCTTCCATGAATGAATGAATCTCAGCCTGGCAGAGTCACTCATAGACTGTCTCACATCAATCAAACAAATTCTGACAGTCCTGTGCACTTTGGCCACTCCCACAAACTTCAAAGTCTCAGGCAGGTATATCCAATCAGTCAAGCTAAAAGACAGTTCATTTTCCAGGTCTCAACCGGGAGGGAGAGGGTAAGCCTGGCTGGTTTCCTTTTGTTTCAACAACGAGAAATGAAACTCCCTATTCTGCTAAGACTCGCACAAGGGAATTCCCTTGAAACAGGAAAGAGGATTGAAGTCTGGGTAGGAAAAATGTCAAATATTCCCAAATACGTTACTATGGTTGCTCCTTAGCTGCATTTACATCTTTATCCCCATACTAATATTTTAAAATAAAAAGCTCTTGTCTAATGTAACTATTATTTGTATTGTCAAAAATTGCAGCCACCCAATTCCAGTACTAGAATCCCTTCCATCTCTAGACCTGTCCCAACCTCACTTCCACAGTTTCTAACATAGAGCCACTCTGTGCCACTAGGTGTCCCTAGGCCAACAGCATTATCATCATCTGGGAACTGGTTAGAAATGGAAATTCTCCAACCACAACCCATCCCTAATGCATTGCAACCTTTGCACATAGGGCTCAGCCATCTGAATTTTAAGAAGCCCACTGGATGATTCCACGTTTTATTATGGAAGGATCTTGGTCTTTGTTGGTCCATTTTTGTATAACTAGTAGTCTTCTGTTAGTTTTTTCCACTGGACATGGTAGGACTAGTACCCCAGGGGCTTTCTCAGTTCCATAAATCCTCCTTCCATTCCCCTTGGTGAAACAGTCATCTTTGGCCACCTAATAAGTTTAATTCTTATTTTATTTAAGATTAAAATTTTATCATTCACTCTTCTCCCTCCCCCCCCCCCCCCCGCCATTGCATGAGTTTCGTAATGACTATCAGCCGTTTGTGTTGGACACTTTGATGCACTGTCCCAATCTCCCTTCTGGAATAAAAAACCCAAAAATCTAGCTGCTTTGGGGATTGCCTCCATTAAAGAGAGCCATTTCACTGGACTTCACACCCCCTTCCAGGGTGGTCCACATCCAGTAACTGATTGCTTCACAGGTGTAAAGGACTGACCCTCTCCTTACCCAGTTTAGGACAATGTTGAAGGATCAACAGAGCTTAGCTACCTATAGGGCCAGCTGAGGCTTCTTTTGAAGCTACAACACAGTGTGACTTTCCCCTCTGCCAGCTCCTGCTTCCTATTCTTTCCCTTCCACAGGTGTGGCTTTCCAGAACACTCGCTGATAAACCTGTATGCTAAGCCCCATCTCATATTCTGCTTCCTGGGGAGACCCACCTGTAAAACCATTTCATTCCAAATCTAAGGAATAATTGTTATATCCACTGGGAGAAACAATTCTTCATTGAATATTAACACTCCAAAACTCCAGAAATCCAAAGTTGCAAGAATAAGACACAAACATTTTGTGAGTGGATCATTGTTTTCTGAACACATTTATTCTGACATGAAACTAACTACTTCATACTTTGCTGGTTCGGAGCATCTAACACATCCAGCAGTTCTGCACCACCATCTCTCATGACATTGTCTCCAAGCTGGCATCATAAGAAAAATGGTAATCATTCTTTCTCTCATTTTGCTAGGGCCAGCTGTTTCTGGATACAGAATAAAACCATTGACTGACTTTGTTGATGTCCTAATGGAAAGCAGGACATTGTTTCCCATCAAGATTTATATCAAGAGGGATTATTTCCAAATAGAAAAGTTGTTTCAATGCCACACAACTAAAATATTGACATAGGGCTATGGAGACTTCAAGCTGGATGGCAAGGAATTATATGGGATGGGGAAAATAAACTCCAGTTGGGAAAAACAGGAGCAACATTGCATGTAGCTGGCTAAGCTTTAGATAGGTGCATAAAATGGAAAGCAGTCTGGTTTGTCACAAGATTGAAAGTAAACTTTATAAATACTGTCAGGATTCAGACATGTCCATCAATATACATACAAATATTTGATGCATTGGCTATTTACTCTCACACATTTAAAAAATGGGGTCTGGGGCATTCAATCTCCAGTGAGCACAATTTAAATTAATTTATATGCCCTAAGGTAAAAAAAATAACCATTTTATTTGAAATATTAGATAAGTCTGACTTTCATAATTGAGATGACTCTTCTCCCTAGTTAGCCTAATAACTGAATGTTCTGTATGTGTTGCATTCCATGGGTCATGGGTGACTATTTGGACCTTATCCAAAGACAAATGGTTAGAATCACTCAAAATTAATCTGTTAACTGATTTTTTTTCATGTGCATAGGAATGCAAATGTCACCTTGTGTCTGGCAGCCTAGTAGACTAATTTGAACTATTTGAATAGTTATGAAAACTTTATTTCAGAAATTTTAAAAATTAGCAGCAGATAGGTAAAGCAATTTCCCATATAAACAGAATTTATTTGACTTCTTGTCTTGACAGAAATATGAGCTAAAAGTATCTGTAAAGATTTTTCATATATATGTGAACTGTATATACTCATACATATACATACTTAACACTCATAAGAGTAAGATCAAGGAAATCATTCCAAAGTCCATTATACTTAAACTTTGTTACAAAGATCAGATTCTTCAAGTGAAGAACACCATGGGAATCAGTGGAAACTGTGCAAAGGTAAGAGAAAGAATCATGTATTACAAAAGTTCAAGGGATTTAGTGTGGCTGGAAAATGATTTGTACATGAGTACAGCAAGAAATAGGGTTAGAAATGAACAAGGATGAGGTCACAATGGGCATTTTATGTCACTCCAATGAGCTTAGATCTTGTTCTTCCCTTCAGTACCACAACTTCCCAAGATATTAACTTTAAACTGGAACCATAATTAAATTTCCAATCATCATTCCTTTTATTCTATCAAGCCCAACAGCCTTTGGGGAGAGGGGGAAAAAGAAATCAAATCCCTAAATTCAGCTAATGATTAAGCATTTCACAGTATTCAAGTAATAAGAAATATGTTTTTTAAAACAATTTTGTTTTAAATGATAATATGCATACAAGGAAACAGTTTGTAATTTCCCCATACCACAAGCCTTGCTTTAGCATGCAGGAGTTGTGTGAATCAATGAGTCCATCAAGGTAAAAGCAGACCCAGCCTGGTGCTTCAGATTTCATCATGAAACCCTGACTGCTGCCTCCCCTGTAACTTCTTCAACCAGCATCCTGATAGCCATTATTTCCCCAGAAATGTCCTGCTGCTTGCTTATCCAGGAGGACTGCCCTTCTACATTTATTAATGCTTTCTGTCATGTAACACATTTCCTGCCCAAGGTCTTTTCAGAGTCTGCAAATACGCCTGGAAGATTAACTTCTTTCCCCAGTAACAAAAGGCACTGGGCTAGTGTGTGGGTGCTTGGGGCAAGGAGAAACAAAGAGAGAGACTTTCTTAGGGAAGAGAAACTACCGTGGACAGGAAACATTTTGGAAATCAGAAAGGAAAACTTCACAAAGTTGCTTATGGCTGACATCACCTAATTATCTATAAATATGAATCCTTTGCTGATGAAAAATGAAAAGAGAAAGAAAAAGGCAAAGTGCATTAAATCTACCTGAGGCACATGGATTCTCATTAGGAATGAAGAGGTTTCCTTAGGGGCTCAGACTCATGAACCAGTGCTTATTTTCATGACCACTGTATTTGAACAATTGCATTCTTGTTTCCTGAATTTTATTTTTGTTTTCAAATAATGTTCTCAGGAATCTAAAATGCATACTAAAATCTATGAGGGATGCATGATTTATTTATTATATCTACTGTTAGGACCAAACTACTCTAGTTCTTCTCACAGAGACAATAATATTCTTAACAACAATCAAATTAATAGAGGAAAATGGTAAGAAATCACTATTTATAAGTATAGTTTATTTCCAAAGAAAGTTTCTCAAGTGTGTGTGAATATGTAATTACCCACCTGCCATGATTGCCCATAATATGTGTGGTGCAAATTAAGAAAATGACATCTCTAACGAGATAAACTCCTATGAAAATATTCCCTGACCTTAACATTTTCATTGGGAAGGTTTTGCTAGTAAAATTTTTATTGATAGAGTTTATATGACTTTACCAGGCCAAATTTGATGATATTCATATCATTAAAAGTTTAGAGTGATTGCTCTGTCATTAGACCTAGAGTTGTTATGAGACAATGATAGAAAATGCAGAGAAGAACACCTAATAGACTTGATGTAATCATAAATTTTCAACGTTCCTCTACTCTATGTTGGGATGTAGAATTGAAAAGCATTTTCCAGGCCGAGTGCGGTGGCTCACGCCTGTAATCCCAGCAATTTGGGAGGCCAAGGTGGGTGGATCACCTGAGGTTAGGAGTTCAAGACCAGCCTGGCCAACATGGTGAAACCCCATCTCTACTAAAAATACAAAACATTAGCTGGGCATGGTGGTGGGTGCCTGTAATACCAGCTACTCGGGAGGCTGAGGGAGGAGAATCGCTTGAAACCAGGAGGCAGAGGTTGCAGTATGCCGAGATCGCACCATCGTACTGCAGCCTGGACAACAAGAGCAAAACTTTGTCTCAAAAAACAAACAAAAAAACAAACAAAACAAAACAAAACAACAAAAAGGGAAACCCATTTTCCTTGCATAATTTAATTAACCTGTCTCTTTATTTTGGAGGCTTGCTAATTCATGATCCAAAAAGACTGATTTATGGAGCATCATGAGAACAAAAGCTAGGTGCTGAATACAATAGAATTAAGCAGACTAAGAATAATATAAGAACAAATTTATTTCTGAGTTGACATCAGTTATAAAATGAGTTCAAGAGAATATTTACTGCTAAAGCTGGAAAGTCTGTGGTTTATTGACCTGATTTTTTTTTTATCTGACTAGAGCTTCCTCTTATTTCTCACTGAAGAATTAAAATAATATTAAAAATAGTAACAGTAATCCTTTAATAGTGCTGATTAACAGATATAATGTAAGTTTCCATATATATTTTTCTGTTTTATAGTATATATTATTCCATTTTATATTCTCACAGAAAATCACCAAATAAAAATTATTATTAATGATGGTCAAACCACGTTCAGGGAATGTTATCATTCCAAGTTAGTTTGCAAAATTTGTTATGATACAAAAAGAATTAAAGTGAATGCAGAGGAATGGCAAAACAACAGCATTTGGCTTTGGGAGACTCTATTTTCCAAAATATTTTAAGAACTAAAATTTGATTGAGAATGTCTTAAATATCAGTCTCTTGACACAGTAGCTAAGAGGTATCTTCTTTTAGAATATTAGGAAGTTATCCTAGAAAATATAAGAACACATGTCTTTTAGTACTGAGAATATTTATAAGTGAATATTTATAAATTAATATTGGGAACATTTATAAATTAAAGGAGGAGACAGCGACACATGGAGAGCGAATGTTAGCACTGAGGGAAACAAAAGTGTAACTCTCCTGGTGTTTGAATGGTGGTCCTTTTCTTATTAGGCTTTTGGGACTGGGTTGTGCAGAATGGAAGCCTAGCATTTGAGCAGGAGTTAATAGAGTGAGAGATGGATGGTGAATGGGGTCCTTTTTGCACACTCCAGAAAGTTCCAGTGTTTTTTGGTGTTCTTGCAAGAGGTCATTATGGGTAAAGCTAAGGGGTGAGCTACAGGTAGGTAGCCCACACAGTATACTAAGGAAATTACTGGAGGGGTGATAGGGTTTGGCTGTGTCCCCATTCAGATCTCATCTTGAATTGCAGCTCCCATAATCCCCACGTGTCATGGGAGGGACCTGGTGGGAGGTAGTTAAATCACGGGGTTGGGTTTTTCCCATTCAATTATCATGATAGTGAATAAGTCTCACGAGATCTGATGGTTTTATAAAGGGCAGTTCCCATGCAAAAGCTCTCTTGTCAGCCAACATGTAAGACGTGCCTTTGCTCCTCCTTCACCTTTCGCCATGATCGTGAGGCACCCCCAGCCATGTGGAACTGTGACTCCATTAAACCCCTTTTTCTTTATAAATTACCCAGTCTCAGTTATTTCTTCATAGCAGTATGAAAACAAACTAATACGGATGGTTAGCTTCTATTTACACACAGCCTTATCATTCTTAGAATTAGGTAATAGGCACCCCACCCTTACCTCCACCTGACACCCACATTACTGTGAGCCCCTCTCCTGGCTCACCTGGAGTAGGAGTTTGTGGAACTAACACCACATGGTCACCGGAAACCCAGACCCTCCTCCTTCAAAATTGTGCTTGGATACCCAGGAATTGAAAATTCTCCCAGCAGTGTCCTGAGCCTCTTTCCAGGGCCCTGTGAGTCTGTTCCAGGGTCTATTCCTCTGAGTATGGGGAACCCACCCATGGGATCACCTTTGCGCCTAGCAGATAACCAAAGGGGGGCTGTGTGTAGGCATGATGGCAGAGTCAGGGCTTGCAAGCATGTCAGGCACCTCTTGATGTGGGACAAAGCCAAGGGTTAAAAGAAAAGGTTAACCTAGCTAGGGGCTGGGTGCTGGGACATGATTTTTCCTCACCTCTATGCTCCAGCACAGGATTTCAAGCATTCTAAATAAGATTCTGTCCTAGGGCTTTATGAAAGTATATTTGTCAAACTAGGAGAACAGAACATATTTTACTTAACAGATTGTGAGCTTGACATATAACATTTAAACATTCAGACAACAGCTTGTAGATTTCCATTTGTACTCCTGCCCTAGGCGCTGCTGATGTTAAGGGTGGGTGTGCCGAATATTCTAGATGAAAGTGTGTAAGTTTATATTGCATGATAGCAGAGGCTCTTTAATGATTAGCATCTATTATAGTGCCTGACATAATAGTAAATAATTAATATTTTGGGAATGAAAGACTACATTCTTTTATTATTAATCATTTATTCATCTTATAAGCACAGTGGTGAAAAATCATATCTCTGGAACACAAGCTCCTGGAATGGAAAGTAAGAGACAACATTTTCTACAACAACAGAGAGTAGATTACCTGTGTAGACCACTTAGCAATATCTCTGTCACTTAGTGAATCTACAGTAAACATTACCTATCATTATTAATTATATGGTCTATAGATTACGAATTCTGGATATTTCATCAGTCAACATTCAGTAAGCGTAGTTCGTGTAGTTGCTTTAAAATATGTCATCAATTTCCTAACATCATGAAAGTACCCGTGAAAAGACTTCTTGCCACCTAAATAATTTAGTATTCATCTTAATTGGTGATTTCCAGGACTTCTCAAACTATTTATTTGATTAATGTCTAGAGCAGTGACATCCTCAGAGTAGATATAAATTTTATTTTAGGATGTCTTTTAAATGAGAGAGTTTTATTGCCTTCAAATTCTAATATACCTGTTAATTTTTCCCCATATTTGTTTTGTTTGTTTGTTTGTTTGTTTTTGTGAGCACTCATCAATTCATACTCAGTCTATGAATCCAAAAGCACTCATCTAGGATGTTTAAACATACTGCATGCTGAGACCATTAAAGGATTTGATTAAGTTACAAGAATACTGTATATATTTGCTAAGTGAATATTATTTTTTAAGATAATCTGTCCAAAGGATACAGGATCTATTTATGAGTTTGTCCAAGTTTATCCCTGTATGAAAGAAGGTGACCCTAAAAAGAGCTGAGCCATAATTATTTCAGGCCTCCACAAAAAACAAACAAAAACCTCTTGACTGGGTTAGAGTCATACGTACCACCTGCCTTTTAAAAAGTTCAATACCGCATTTGCCTATTTGAACAATGTTTCTGTAATAAAGCAAGGATTACAATGACTCACCTACGTTTAGTTTCAGAGAAACCCTTGCCTTTCCAGAAACATTTGTAAGGCAGTGGTGAGGAAGAGTTTATTGGAATATTTGACATGCAAACATAAGTAAACCTCTTGTTATTTAGTGAGCCAAGATAAATCAAGTCATATCACTTTCCAAAGAATAGTGATTGCAATAGCTCATTGAAGGGGGCAGGTAAAAATCTATACATGTGCTTTTCTTGTATGATTTGTCATTTTTATTTTTAATTCTTTCCTTTCTCTCTTTGTTTCTTTTTCTTTCTTTTTACTTTGGCTTTATTCATATATACTACTCAAAATCCTCTTGGGAATCGGCAGAATAAAAACACCATGGACCCCACAGTGTAAACTCATGGAAGTTGCTGTGTGTTTTCAGTACCTGTCTCAGGGTCTGATCCAGTATACTGGCAATATGTACATAGCCAATAAATGAATAAAATAAATAGAACATTTCACTATTTTAAAGGGATCCCAGATTCTACTAGCCATTTGCAAAATCCACATGGAACTATAACTTGACAGGGAGAAATTATATCCTGAGCAGGAGAAATCAAATTTCGGTCGCCTAAACCTGTGCCATCTAATAGCATTACTGATTGAATCAAGCTGGCTTACTTTGCTACAAAGCCCATTGCTTGGGCACAGGCATGGAGGATAACAATAAGGAGGCCAATTTTCTGGAAAGTACTATGTTCTGTGCCCTTTCTGCCACTGTCTGTCACCAAAGAGGTGTTTAAACAGTTAAGGAAATTCAGTTCTGGATTATCACAATATAAATTTAAGCCAAGTGGTAAAAGCCCATTTTCCTCAGTTTTTCCAAATGTTGTTCCTCACATCCCTAGGAAAACACCCGTTCTCTCCATATACGTTTTCCATTATTCACATGAGGGAGCTGCATTCTTGCTGCTCTGTTGGGCCATGTTGCCTCAGTGAATGTCAGCTTGGCATCGGTCAATAGGAAGAGCTGTTCATAGGCAACTGTACCATACTCAACAACCTGCTGTCCACTGGTCATTGCAGTCCCATGGGACTATATTGACAAACCAGTAGCCCTTCTAGAATTGTAAATGTATGTGGGTGGAAAAAAAAGATGGAATTGTGACAATATTGTTATAAATATATATTGTTACAATGCTGTATTTATACCTTTCATCATATATCATTTGATTGTAACAATACCTCTGTGAGCTAGAAAGAATAATTATTAGTATATTCATTTCAGAGCTAAGCTAACTGATACTCAGAAAGACTCAGTAGCTGGTTCAAGCTTCATTGCTCACTTTGTTAATAAGGCAGAAATGTGGCCCTGTGCCATGCTGTCTCTCTAGCTGTGTCTGATAGGACACAATTAAAATGAAAATTAGACATAGGGAGAAAGGAGAGAGAGGTGCTTAGCTTCCTAAAAGGAGATTTTTTTTCTGAAGATTCTGCAAGGATGAAAAAGAAGAGCCAATTTAATTAAAATCCTTAGGAAAATAGTATAAATATCATCCAAGGCTTCTCCCAATTGCATAGTGTTGGAATTTGAAAGTTTACTTTATGTTGGATGCATTATATGTATCATACGAACAAGTGCTACTGTAGACTGGATGAGTCCTTTCATCAATAAAATAAAATAAAATAAAATAAAATAAAATAAAATAAAATGCCTCCGTTTCAATGGAAACCAGGAAGAAAAGCAAAATTATTTTTTTATCTACCTCCAAAACTGTGATCTCATTTTAGTAATGAATAGCTAAGCTAAACTTATTTGCTGCTTCAGGTACTCTTCTATATATTTTAAATCACTGAGTCTTCATAATAACCCTAGGAGCTTAGTTCTATAAATGTGCCATTTAATAGATGAAGAAACTGAGGCACACACTGGTTAGAAAGTGCCTGAGGTCACATCACTAGTGACTAGCAGAGGGAGAATTTGAACCTATCCCATATCCTTTACTTTTAACACTAGGTTCAAGCGTCTCTGAAATAAATGGCAGACTAACATTTCTCTGGTAGAAAACTCATACATGATACAGTTTCTTGGTGGATAGCTTCCTCTTACAAAAGTTACTGCCAAATATAAAATGCAACGTTTTATTTTGCGTGCTTTTTATTCCATCAATAATAAGTACAACAGTGTGGTCATTGTGATTTCAGGATCAAATAAAATACAGAAACACCAAAGGGTCTATTTTCACTTGAACTCACAGGCACTGCAGATACAATCACCTATTATTCTCATATATTTTTGATGTGGATCTCTAGAAGGAGATAAAACAATGATGAGATCATACTGAGTGCCTGTGTTTCAGGTGAAGTGTGTCACAGTTTGTTAAACCCCTCGAAAATAGGGATTAAATTGTCTATACAGGAAGTCACTACTTTCATCTGGAGAATGACCACAAAATTGTTCCATGAAAACACACACACAAAGAAGCAGTATAAAGTTAAATGTAAAAATAAAATGTCTGGGAGGTGTGCCCAAGATGGCCCAATAGGAACAGCTCCAGCCTCCAGCTCCCAGTGCGAACGACAGAGAAGATGGGTGATTTCTGCATTTTCCACTGAGGTACCAGGTTCATGTCAGTGGGGAGTGCCAGACAATCGGTGCTGGTCAGCTGGTGCAGCCCAATCAGTGAGAACTGAAGCAGGGTGAGGCATCACCTCACCTGGGAAGTGCAAGGGGGAAGGGAATCCCTTTTCCTAGCCAAGGGAAACTGAGACACACAACACCTGGAAAATCAGGTAACTCCCACCCTAATACTGCACTTTACCAAGGGTCTTAGCAAACGGCACATCAGGAGATTATATCCCACACCTGGCCCAGAGGATCCCACACCCACAGGGCCTCCCTCATTGCTACCACAGCAGTCTGAGATCTAACTGCAAGGCAGAAGCGAGGCTGGGGGAGGGGTGCCCACCATTGCTGAGGCTTAAGTAGGTAAACAAAGCCACTGGGAAGCTCGAACTGGGTGGAGCACACCACAGCTCAAGGAGGTCTGTCTGTCTCTGTAGACTCCTCCTCTGGTGACAGGTCACAGCTAAACAAAAAGCAGCAGAAACCTCAGCAGAGGTAAACGCCCCCATCTGACAGCTTTGAGGAGAGCAGTGGGTCTCCCAGCACGGAGGTTGAGATCTGAGAAGGGACAGACTGCCTGCTCAAGTGGGTCCCTGACCCCTGAGTAGCCTAACTGGGAGATATCCCCCACTAGGTGCAGACCGACCTACACCTCAGGGTCTTTATTGTTAGAAGGAAAACTAACAAACAGAAAGGACACCCACACCAAACTCCCATCAGTACATCACAATCATCAAAGATCAAAGGCAGATAAAACCACAAAGATGGGGAAAAAGCAGTGCAGAAAGATTGGAAATTCAAAAAATCAGAGCGCATCTCCCCCTCCAAAGGAATGCAGCTCATTGCCAGAAACTGAACAAAGGTGGATGGAGAATGACTTTGACGAGTTGACAGAAGAAGGCTTCAGTCGATCAAACTTCTCAGAGCTAAAGGAGGAACTACGTAACCAGCGCAAAGAAACTAAAAACCTTGAAAAAAGATTTGACAGGTTGCTAACTAGAATAACCAATGTAGAGAAGTCCTTAAAAGAACTGATAGAGATGAAAACCATAACACGAGAACTACGTGACCAATGCACAAGCTTCAGTAACTGACACAATCATCTGGAAGAAAGAGCATTAGCGATTGAAGATCAAATGAATGAAACGAAGCGAGAAGAGAAGTGTAGGAAAAAAAAAAGAGTATAAAGAAATGAACAAAGCCTCCAAGAAATAGGGGATTATGTGAAAGGACCAAATCTACGTTTGATTGATGTGCCTGAAAGTGATGGGGAAAATGGAACCAAGTTGGAAAACACTTTGCAGGATATCATCCAGGAAAACTTCCCCAACCTAGTAAGGCAGGCCAACACTCAAATTCAGGAAATACAGAGAACGACACAAAGATACTCCTCGAGAAGAGCAACTCCAAGACACATAATTGCCAGATTCACCAAAGTTGAAATGAAGGAAAAAATCTTAAGGGCAGCCAGAGAGAAGGTCAGGTTACACACAAACGGAAGCCCATCAGACTAACAGCAGATCTCTCGGCAGAAACTCTACAAGCCAGAAGAGAGTGGGGGCCAATATTCAGCATTTTTAAAGAAAAGAATTTTCAACCCAGAATTTCATATCCAGCCAAACTAAGTTTCACAAGTGAAGGAGAAATAAAATCTTTTACAGACAAGCAAATGCTGAGAGATTTTGTCACCACCAGGCCTGCCCTACAAGAGATCCGGAAGGAAACACTAAACATGGAAAGGAACAACAGGTACCAGCCATTGCAAAAACATGTCTAAAGGTAAAGTCTACCGATGCTCGGAAGAAACTGCATCAACTAATGAGCAAAATAACCAGCTAATATCATAATGACAGGATCAAGTTAACACATAACAATATTAACCTAAAATGTAAATGGACTAAATGGTCCAATTAAAAGACACAGACTGGCAAATTGGATAAAGAGTCAAGACGAATCAGTCTGCTGTATTCAGGAGACCCATCTCACATGTAGAGACACACATAGGCTCAAAACA
Source organism: Macaca nemestrina (assembly GCF_043159975.1). Lineage (NCBI taxonomy): Eukaryota > Metazoa > Chordata > Mammalia > Primates > Cercopithecidae > Macaca > Macaca nemestrina. Next base: position 63,902,758 of record NC_092129.1, on the reverse strand, counting down.
AAGGGATGGAGGAAGATCTACCAAGCAAATGGAAAACAAAAAAAAGCAGGGGTTGCAATCCTAGTCTGTCATAAAAAAGACTTTAAACCCTCAAAGACAAAAAAAGACAAAGAAGACCATTACATAACGATAAGGGGATCAATTCATCAGGAAGAGTTGACTATCCTAAATATATATGCACCCAATATAGGAGCACCCAGATTCATAAAGCAAGTCCTTAGAGACTTACAAAGAGACTTAGACTCCCATACAATAATAATGGGAGATTTCAACACCCCACTGTCAACATTAGACAGATCAATGAGACAGAAAGTTAACAAGGATATCCAGGAATTGAACTCAACTCTGTACCAAGCAGACCTAATAGACATCTACAGAACTCTCCACCCCAAATCAACAAAATAGACATTCTTCTCAGCACCACATCGCACTTATTCCAAAATTGACCATATAGTTGGAAGTAAAGCACTCCACAGCAAATGCAAAAGAACAGAAATTATAACAAACTGTCTCTCAGACCACAGTGCAATCAAACTAGAACTCAGGACTAAGAAACTCAATCAAAACCACTCAACTACATGGAAACTGAACAATCTGCTCCTGAATGACTACTGGGTACATAATGAAATGAAGGCAGAAATAAAGATGTTCTTTGAAACCAATGAGAACAAAGATAAAACATATCAGAATTTCTGGGACACATTTAAAGCAGTGTGTAGAGGGAAATTTGTAACACTAAATGCCCACAAGAGAAAGGAGAAAAGATCTAAAATTGACACCCTAGCATCACAATTAAAAGAACTAGAGAGGCAAGAGCAAATGCATTCAAAACCTAGAAGAAGGCAAGAAATAACTAAGACCAGAGCAGAACTGAAGGAGATAGAGACACAAAAAACCCTCCAAAAAAATCAATGAATCCAGGAGTTGGTTTTTTGAAAAGATCAACAAAATTGATTGACTGTTAGCAAGACTAATAAAGAAGAAAAGAGAGAAGAATCAAATAAATGCAATAAAAAATGATAAAGGGGATATCACCACCAACTCCACAGAAATACAAACTACCATCAGAGAGCACTATAAACACTTCTACACAAATAAACTAGAAAACCTAGAAGAAATGGATAATTTCCTGGACACTTACACTCTCCCAAGACTAAACCAGGAAGAAGTTGAATCCCTGAAGAGACCAATAACAGGCTCTGAAATTGAGGCCATAATTAATAGCCTACCAATCAATAAAAGTCCAGGACCAGACAGATTCACAGCCAAATTCTACCAGAGGTACAAGGAGGAGTTGGTACCATTCTTTCTGAAACTATTCCAATCAATAGAAAAAGAGGGAATCCTCCCTAACTCACTTTGTGTGGCCAACATCATCCTGATACCAAAGCCTGACAGAGATACAACAAAAAAAGAGAATTTTAGACCCATATCCCTGATGATCATCGATGCAAAAATCCTCAGTAAAAAATACTGGCAAACCGAATACAGCAGCACATCAAAAAGCTTATCCTTCGTGATGAAGTGGGCTTCATCCCTGGGATGCAAGGCTGGTTCAACATTCGCAAATCAATAAACGTAAACCAGCATATAAACAGAACCAAAGACAAAAACCACGCGATGATCTCAACAGATGCGGAAATTGCCTTTGACAAAATTCAACAGCACTTCATGCTAAAAACTCAATAAATTCGGTATTGATGGAACGTATCTCAAAATCATAAGAGCTATTTATGACAAACCCACAGCCAATGTGAAACTGAATGGGTGAAAACTGGAAGCATTCCCTTTGAAAACTGGCACATGACAGGGATGCCCTCTCTCACCACTCCTATTCAACATAGTGTTGGAAGTTCTGGCTAGGGCAATCAAGCAAGAGAAAGAAATCAAGGGTATTCAGTTAGGAAAAGAAGAAGTCAAATTGTCCCTGTTTACAGATGACATGATTGTATATCTAGAAAACCCCATGGTCTCAGCCCAAAGTCTTAAGCTGATAAGCAACTTCAGCAAAGTCTCAGGATACAAAATTAATGTGCAAAAATCATAAGCATTCTTGGACACCAGTAAAAGCCAGCCAGCCAAATCATGAATGAACTCCCATTCACAATACCGTCAAAGAGAATAAAATACCTAGGAGTCCATCTTACAAGGGATGTAAAGCACCTCTTCAAGGAGAACTACAAACCACTGCTCAGTGAAATAAAAGAGGACACAAACAAATAGAAGAACATACCATGCTCATGGATAGGAATAACCAATATTGTGAAAATGGCCATACTGCCCAAGATAATTTATAGATGCAATGCCATCCCCATTAAGCTACTGGGGCCTATTGTGGGGAGGGATAGCATTAGGAGATATACCTAATGTAAATGACAAGTTAATGGGTGCAGCATACCAACATGGCACATGTATACATATGTAACAAATCTACACATTGTGCACATGTACCCCAGAGCTTTTTTTTAAAATTATACTTTAAGTTCTAGGGTACATGTGCACACATGTGCATAACGTGCAGGTTTTTTGCATATGTATACTTGTGCCATGTTGGTGTGCTGCACCCATCAACTAGTCAGCACCCATCAACTCGTCATTTACATCAGGTATAACTCCCAATGCAATCCCTCCCCCCCCCTCCCCGTGATATGTCCCAGTGTGTGACGTTCCCATTCCCAAGTCCAAATGATCTCATTATTCAGTTCCCACCTATGAGTGAGAACATGCGGTGTTTGGTTTTCTGTTCTTGTGATAGTTTGCTGAGAATGATGGTTTCCAGCTGCATCCATGTCCCTACAAAGGACACAAACTCATCCTTTTTTATGACTGCATAACATTCCATGGTGTATATGTGCCACATTTTCTTAATCCAGTCTGTCACTGATGGACATTTGGGTTGATTCCAAGCCTTTGCTGTTGTGAATACTGCCACAATAAACAAACGTGTGCATGGGTCTTTATAGCATCATAATTTATAATCCTTTGGGTATATCCCCAGTAAAGGGATGGCTGGGTCATATGGTACATCTAGTTCTAGATCCTCGAGGAGGCGCCATACTGTTTGCCATAATGGTTGAACTAGTTTACAATCCCACCAACAGTGTAAAAGTGTTCCTATTTCTCCACATCCTCTCCAGCACCTGTTGTTCCTTGACTTTTTAATGATTGCCATTCTAACAGGTGGGAGATGGTATCTCATTGTGGTTTTGATTTGTATTTCTCTGATGGCCAGTGATGATGAGCATTTTTTCATGTGTCTGTTGGCTGTATGAATGTCTTCTTTTGAGAAATGTCTGTTCATATCCTTTGCCCACTTTTTGATGGGGTTGTTTGTTTTTTTTCTTGTAAATTTGTTTGAGTTCTTTGTAGGTTCTGGATATTAGCCCTTTGTCAGATGGGAACATTGTAAAAATTTTCTCCCATTCTGTAGGTTGCCTGTTCACTCTGATGGTAGTGTCTTTTGCTGTGCAGAAGCTCTTTAGTTTAATGAGATCCCATTTGTCAATTTTGGCTTTTGCTGCCGTTGCTTTTGGTGTTTTAGACATGAAGTCCTTGCCTATGCCTATGTCCTGAATGGTATTACCTAGGTTTTCTTCTAGAGTTTCTTTGGTATTAGGTCTAACATTGAAATCTTTAATCCATCTTGAATTAATTTTCGTAGAAGGAGTAAGGAAAGGAACCAGTTTCAGCTTTCTACTTATGGCTAGCCAATTGTCCCAGCACCATTTCTTAAATAGGGAATCCTTTCCCCATTTCTTGTTTCTCTCAGGTTTGTCAAAGATCAGATGGCTGTAGATGTGTGGTATTATTTCTGAGGACTCTGTTCTGTTCCATTGGTCTATATCTCTGTTTTGGTACCAGTACCATGCTGTTTTGGTTGCTGTAGTCTTGTAGTATAGTTTGAAGTCAGGTAGCGTGATGCCTCCAGCTTTGTTCTTTTGACTTAGGATTGTCTTTGCAATGCGTGCTCTTTTTTGGTTCCATATGAACTTTAAAGCAGTTTTTTCCAATTCTGTGAAGAAACACATTGGTAGCTTGATGGGGATGGCATTGAATCTATAAATTACCTTGGGCAGTATGGCCATTTTCACGATATTGATTCTTCCTATCCATGAGCATGGTATGTTCTTCCATTTGTTTGTGTCCTCTTTTATTTCACTGAGCAGTGGTTTGCAGTTCTCCTTGAAGAGGTCCTTTACATCCCTTGTAAGTTGGATTCCTAGGTATTTTATTCTCTTTGTAGCAATTGTGAATGGAAGTTCGTTCATGATTTGGCTCTCTGTTTGTCTGTTACTGGTGCATAAGAATGCCTGTGGGGGGGCGGAGCAAGATGGCCGAATAGGAACAGCTCCAGTCCCCAACTCCCAGTGCGAGCGACACAGAAGACGGTTGATTTCTGCATTTTCAAGTGTGGTACTGGGTTCATCTCACTAGGGTGTCCCGGACAATCAGTGCTGGTTGACTGCTGCAGCCCGACCAGCGAGAGCTGATGCAGTGCGAGGCATCGCCTCACCTGGGAAGCACAAGGGGAAAGGGAATCCCTTTTCCTAGCCAGGGGAACTGAGACACACAACACCTAGAAAATCGGGTAACTCCCACCCCAGTACTGCACTTTAACCAAACAGGCACACCAGGAGATTATATCCCACACCTTGCCGAGAGCGTCCCACACCCACGGAGCCTCCCTTATTGTTAGCACAGCAGTCTGCGATCTCGCGGTGAGGCAGCAACCAGGCTGGGGGAGGGGCACCCGCCATGGCTGAGGCTGAAGTAGGTAAACAAAGCCGCTGGGAAGCTCGAACTGGGTGGAGCTCACAGCAGCTCAAGGAAACCTGCCTGTCTCTGTAGACTCCACCTCTGGGGACAGGGCACAGTAAACAACCACAAAAGCAGCAGAAACCTCTGCAGATGCAAACGACTCTGAGAGCTTTGAAGAGAGCAGTGGATCTCCCAACATGGAGGTTGAGATCTGAGAAGGGACTGACTGCCTGCTCAAGTGGGTCCCTGACCCCTGAGTAGCCTAACTGGGAGACATCCTCCACTAGGGGCAGTCTGACACCCCACACCTCACAGGGTGGAGTACACCCCTGAGAGGAAGCCTCCAAAGCAAGAATCAGACAGGTACACTCGCTGTTCAGCAATATTCTATCTTCTGTAGCCTCTGCTGCTGACACCCAGGCAAACAGGGTCTGGAGTGGACCTCAAGCAATCTCCAACAGACCTGCAGCTGAGGGTCCTGACTGTTAGAAGGAAAACTATCAAACAGGAAGGACACCTACACCAAAACCCCATCAGTACGTCACCATCATCATCAGAGGCCAGAGGCAGATAAAACCACAAAGATAGGGAAAAAGCAGGGCAGAAAAGCTGGAAATTAAAAAAAATAAGAGCGCATCTCCCCCGGCAAAGGAGCGCAGCTCATCGCCAACAACGGTTCAAAGCTTGACGGAGAATGACTTTGAAGAGATGAGAGAAGGCGGCTTCAGTCCATCAAACTTCTCAGAGCTAAAGGAGGAATTACGTACCCAGTGCAAAGAAACTAAAAATCTTGAAAAAAAGTGGAAGAATTGATGGCTAGAGTAATTAATGCAGAGAAGGTCATAAATGAAATGAAAGAGATGAAAACCATGACACAAGAAATACGTGACAAATGCACAAGCTTCAGTAACCGACTCGATCAACTGGAAGAAAGAGTATCAGTGATTGAGGATCAAATAAACGAAAGGAAGCGAGAAGAGAAACCAGAAGAAAAAAGAAGAAAAAGAAATGAACAAAGCCTGCAAGAAGTATGGGATTATGTAAAAAGACCAAATCTACGTCTGATTGGGGTGCCTGAAAGCGAGGGGTAAAATGGAACCAAGTAGGAAAACACTTTGCAGGATATCATCCAGGAGAACTTCCCCAACCTAGTAGGGCAGGCCAACATTCAAATCCAGGAAATACAGAGAGCGCCACAAAGATACTCCTCGAGAAGAGCAACTCCAAGATACATAATTGCCAGATTCACCAAAGTTGAAATGAAGGAAAAAATCTTAAGGGCAGCCAGAGAGAAAGGTCGGGTTACCCACAAAGGGAAGCCCATCAGACTAACAGCAGATCTCTCGGCAGAAACTCTCCAAGCCAGAAGAGAGTGGGGGCGATATTCAACATTCTTAAAGAAAAGAATTTTAAACCCAGAATTTCATATCCAGCCAAACTAAGTTTCATAAGTGAAGGAGAAATAAAATCCTTTACAGATAAGCAAATGCTTAGAGATTTTGTCACCACTAGGCCTGCCTTACAAGAGACCCTGAAGGAAGCACTAAACACGGAAAGGAACAACCGGTACCAGCCATTGCAAAAACATGCCAAAATGTAAAGACCATTTAGGCTAGGAAGAACCTGCATCAACTAACGAGCAAAATAACTGGTTAATATCATAATGGCAGGATCAAGTTCACACATAACAATATTAACCTTAAATGTAAATGGACTAAATGTTACAATTAAAAGTCACAGACTGGCAAACTGGATAAAGAGTCAAGACCCACCAGTTTGCTGTATTCAGGAGACCTATCTCACATGCAGAGACATACATAGGCTCAAAATAAAGGGATGGAGGAAGATCTACCAAGCAAATGGAGAAAAAAAAAAAGCAGGGGTTGCAATAGTAGTCTCCGATAAAACAGACTTTAAACCCTAGAACTTAAAATATAATAAAAAATTTAAAAATTTAAAAAAAAGGTCTGAAGGAAAGTGTATGAACATAAAGTAATAATTGCCTCTAAATGGGAGAGTGGTAATGAATTTAAAACAATACTAATGTTGCTTAAAAATTGAAAGTAAGTATGTGTTGTTTTTCAAATAATTTGAAAAATAATATATATTTCTTAAAAATTTTAGAAGATACATAGGACAATTAATAACCACAAAAAATTAATTACTATATGAAAAGTTGCCATAAGATGACATGTGCAGCTATGCCCAGCTAATTTTGTATTTTTAGTAGAGATGGGGTTTCTCCATGGTGGTCAGGCTGGTCTCGAACTCCTGACCTCAGGTGATCCACCTGCCTCAGCCTCCCAAAGTGCTAAGATTGCAGGCATGAGCCACTGCACCCAGCCACAGTACAATTTTAGAATTTGGGTTTGATTACTAACCAAGGACTTAGACATAGAGCATCAACTATTTTTTAAATGTATAGCAACAACTATTTTAAACATGTATAACAATGGTCAGCAAACTTTTTCTGTAAAGGGCCAGATGACGATTATTTCAAGTTTTGCAATCCATAAATTCTCTATCACAACTACCGAGCCTGTGTAGCATAGACACAGTCGTACACAATATAGAAACAAATGAGCATACCTGTGTCCTAATAAAACTTTATTTACAAAAACAAGAAGCAAGCTGGACTTGGCCTATGGCTAGAGTTTGGTGACCCTGTAAAAAAATATTATTTTCCAAGTTGTAGAGTTACAGAAAATTAATCTGTTTAAGTTATGGATTAAAATTAAATTTTAAAATTTCAATTTTTAATCATACTAAATATTTCAAGTGCAATCATCACATATAGTTCCTGCCACCATATAGTATAGGAAGCACTTTTATTGTCCTAGAAAGTTTACTGGCTAGCATAGCTATAGATCCAGATATGATTGACAGAAAGAAAGATGTATGATAGATAGAAGGATAGATTGATGGATAGGAGGGTGGAACAAGATGGCCAAATAGAAACCTAAACTGCTTATTCCCACCCCCAACCCTGCAGATAGATGGAGGAATGGATAGATAGATAGATAGATAGATAGATAGATAGATAGATAGATAGATAGATAGAGATGGATATATAGATAGAGATGGATAGATAGATAATAGACATATATACAGATAGATGGTAGATAGCTAAATAGAGATAGATGATAGATATAGATTATATATAGATAGATCTAGATAGATAGATAGATAGATAGATAGATAGATAGATAGATATAGATAGATAGATAGATATAGATAGATAGATGATAGATGGATAGGTTGAAAGAGAAATAAGGTAGTGGTAGAGACAAAGATAGAGCTAGAAAAATATAAAGATACAGAAATACACATACAGAGTGACTGATTCTCTGAGGAGGTGATACTTGGTCAGAATAATGAGGAGATTGGTATCTTCTCATGAAAAATACTGTGACAGAGAGTTCCAGGGAGAGGCAGGAACAAGTACAAAGGCTGAGACCTAGAACAAGCTTACTGTACAAGGACAGAACAGAATGCGGGACGGGGAAGACTTAGAGGAGACGGTCAGGGGCAAATCATACAAGTTCTCATAAGTAGTTTGGATTCTAGGTTAATGCCAAAGAAATTCATTGGGGTGTTTGAAGTAAGGGATATCTTATTCTCATTTACATTTTTGACGGATAACTTTGGTACATATGTGGAGAATGGACTGTTTGGTTGCAAAGTTAGAAGTACAGCATTCTTAGAGAAGACTATCGTAGTAATCCAGGCAAGAGATAATAGTGGCTTGGACTGGAGGTAGCAGAGAAGATAGGAAAACATTTAGATTAGATTTTGAAGGTAATGTCAACTAGATATGCTATTGAATTGGATGAGTAGAGAGAGGGAAAAAGAAATAGTAAGCGTCACTTCTAGCTTATTTCTTGGAAATGGAAATGGCAACTAAGAAGAGAACAGGATTGGGGAGGAAATCCAGAGCTCTGCTTTAAAGCAGCAAACTAAGATGCCCATTGGACATATACATTAGTTTCCTAGGGCTGCAGTAACAAATTCCCACAAACTTGATGGCTTAAAACAACACAACTTTATTCTCTCATGGTCCTGGAGGACAGAAATACAACATCGATTTCACTGGGCCAAATGCAAGGTGTTAGCAGAGACAGACTTCCTTTGGAAGCTCCAGCAGAATTCATTTCTTGCCAATTCTGTCTTCTGGTGGTTGTTGGTTCTCTTTGGCTCCATGGTCACATTCCCTTCTTCTCTTCTTTGTATCTTCTCTTCTGTCCATGAGAAATTTTGTCAGGCTCTCTCTTACCGGGACATATAGGATTGTATTTAGGATCCACCTGGATAATCCAGGATAATTTCTTTTTATCAAGATCATTAATTTAGTCATTTTTGCAGACTCTTTTTCCAAATAAAGCAACGTCCACAGATTCTTGGATATCCTTTTCTAGGAGGTGAGAGTGGGAGGAGGCATTTTCCACTGTACCTCAATATCCAGGGGGAATTATTGAACTGAATATGTGCATTTGAACTTAAAAGAAGAGAACAGGAACTACATACATGAGTTCAGGTGTGGTATATAGATGGCAGATAAAGAAATAGCACAAGTGTAATCACTTAAGATGGGATGGAAGGGAGGGTTAAGAACCAGCCCCTATGACAGCCAAAAATTTAGAAGTTTGACAGAAAAAGAAGTGTTTGCAAGAACAGACTGAAAAGGGAAATCTACTGGGATAGAAAGAGAAACAGGAAAATGTGGTGCTTCTGACTCCAAAGTGGAAAGATATTTTAGAAAAAAAAGATTATGGAGTACACCATAAAACAGACTTTATAAAATTAATATCACAGAATCCATTAACTTTAATCACAAAACAACTAAGGTAGACATCTGCTACAAAATTACTGAAACAAAGTATCTATCTGGAAATTAAAAACATTCTTCTAAATAATTCATGGGTCAAAAAAAAATCATAAGAGAAATGTAAAAATACTTAGAACTCCTCAGAAACAAAAATGCAATCTAGCAACTTTTTAAAATAATAGATACAATATTTAGCAGACTGAAAATTTATAAGCTATTACAAGGAAGAAAAGCTGACTGATCACTAAGAAAATAGAGTGAACAAAGCAATAAAGTAAAATAAATGAATTTGAAAACAAATATACATAGAATGGACCAACAAAAACCAAAGCAATTTTTCTGAAAAGGTTGAAATTTACAAAATCTTTGACATGGCTGAAAAAGGAAAAGCAAGAAATAACGTATCTGAAATGAGGAGGTCTGTAACTACAGATGAGAGAGAAACCGGAAAGATAATAAAGAATGCTAAAAGAAGTTCAGGATAATAGTTGTGAAAACTAAGAGGAAGTAAATTATTTTCTAGAAAACTGTAACTTACTAAAACTAATTTCAAAAAAAATTGAAAAATTGAAAAACGCTTACAATCATTAAAGATTCTGAATAAGCAATTTAAAATCTACCTATAAAAACACGCAATGCTAAGCCTTTTATTGATGATACCTGCTGAAGATTCAAGTTATATATAATTTTAATCTATTCAAACTCTTCCAGGGAATAGAAACAGAGAGAACAATCTGTAACTCATATGAAGTTGGTGAGTCTGATTTTCTAATACAAGCTTCCCTAAAGAGAACACACACAGGAAAGGAATTAACATGTCATCACATTTATGAACATAGATGAAAACATTTTATCAAACTAAATATACAATGTTTTTAAAAATAAATTCAATATAGCCTAATTGGGTTTATTCTGAGTGTCCAATAGTATTGGCCTACAAAAATCACCTGAGACAAACTTAACATAAATAGAAAGTTGATTTGGCCCAAGCTTGAGGATTGCAAACCAAGAACACAGATCTAAATTGCCCTGAATATACACTCTGATTAGCATCAGTTGTAAGTGGATTTATAAAGGAAAAGAAAGGGCAATTTGTAAGTTTTTTACCAAGAATTTGCATTAAAATATCATACACTATCAATTGGCTATACATTGTTCTTTGTATCACAAATTCCAGGACTTAAATCTAATGCGGGAGGCAGCTAGTGAGGAAGAAAATGCCATTAAATGACTGGCCCCAGGAAGGGGTGTGTCAGGGAGGGAATGATTGAAGTCCCATACTGATGTTTCTCTGGGACTGATACATTTTGCATACCTCACAAAGCTCAGACTGCTGTGAGGTAGTTTTCTTTCCTCAACAGGCAAACATTAGATTAAATAGTGTGACACGATAATAAAGGAGAGAATTCGTACGATCAAAATTGTTTGTAATAGAAAAAAACAACCTCCACAATAACAACCACCTAAGGTCCGTTAATAGAAGAATGAATGAATCAAATGTGGTGTATTTATTCCATGGAATAATGTACAACAAATGAGAATGGTGAAATGGTTGGAAATAGGTCCACATATTAACAGGAGTAAATTTCATAAACATAACTTAGATCAAAAAAGACACTTTGTAGAATATATACAGTATAAAACAATTCTTATAAAATCTAAAAACACGCTAAACAATCATATATCTTTAGGGAAACATACATATGTATTAAAAGTAGAACTGTATACTTGAAAATGATTTTAAAAAGATAATTTAAAAATGAAAAAAATATTCAGTATTGTGGTTACTTTGGAGGCAATGGAGGTAGAAATGAGATCAAAAAGGAGTTTCATATTTTAGTTCAGATAATGGAAAAGTGGATTGTCAGCACATTAATCTTTTTTCATCTTTTATGTTTGAAATATTATTACTCTAAACATTTTTTATGAGTGAGGAGAGGTAACAAAGAGGGGAGTAAAGGGGAGTAAATTTGATAGAGTTGAGAAGCTGTATGTCCCAAAATGTTTGAAAGTTTGTTGGGCTAGCAATAGTAGAAAAAGGAAACTAAAAATGTTATCGACCGTGGTCTGTTAGGCTCTCAAGCCATAGATATTGAACTGACATGAAGCCAAAAAGTGTCCCAGACAAGGTTTTATTGGGGCTTATGATTGAGCACAAGGGAGTCAGCGTAAGAGGAAAAATTACCTGGTTGGCTTCCCAAAGGGAGCTGGAAGGACAGTATTAGAGGGGCTATAGCAGGAAAGGAGAGATGTTTTAGCATGCAGAGACAGGAAATATCAGCGCCTGTGCACTTGGATAACATGCTTCTTCGTGTGTTGCATGCCTAATTGGCATGTTAAATCTCTATCCCTGGATGTGATTTTTAGTATTATAATGAAGCTAGGGGTTAGAATCGGTCACTCTCAGGCTTTGTGCACATGTGAGTAGTGGGGGTACCAGCAAGAGATGGAAGTTAGAAGTTGGATACCTGAAATTGAGTTTCAGAAATGCAAAACTTAAGGCAGTAACGAAAGTGGTAATGTATCCATGGAGTACATAGTTTCATATGGAGTAAAAGATCATTGCTGTTGAAGAGGCCACAAAACTAATGGGTCAATGTGTTAGATAAATTACCTACCTGGAATTTGAAATTGCCCAGAATTATAGCAAAAATAACAATGGAGAAGACAACAGTGGTCCAGTGTCAATGTATAATGACTATATCCTGGAAATCTCCACTGATAGCAACGAGGAGGGGCAATATGGCAGTCTGATTTTCAAAAGGCCTGGTTTCTTTCTTTCTTCTTTTTGTTTTGTTTTGTTCTAATAAATAAGGAAGATAAAAGATTTTAAAAAGTAAACAGAGAGCAAAGCGGTCATAAATTCACCTGCTGAACCTGATACATGGGTTCAGAGGTGAAGGTAGTTGCAAGAGGCTTTATTTGGTAGTATTTCAAGCAAAGCAATGTCTTTGGGGGGCAGCCAAATTCAGTTATAGCTAGATGATGAATGAAGGTAATGTTCAGAAGAGAGGTTGAGGTGTGTTAGAGGCAGTTATCATTGACTTACTATGTTCTACAGAGAGCACAATCCAAGGGTGTGGGAAAATGGTATGGGAGGGAGATAGATCAAGTCAAGTTAGGTGATATGCTCAACAATATATATACAGGTTGAGTATCCCTTATCTGAAATGCTTGGGATCAGAAGTGCTTCGACTTGGGTTTTTTTTTTTTTTTTGCTTTTTTGATTTTAGAATATTTGCATTATGCTTACCAGTTCAGCACCTCTAATCTGAAAATCTGAAATTTGGAGTGCTCCAATGAGCATTTCCTTTGAGCATCATGTCAGTTCTCAAAAGGTTTCAAATTTGTGAGTGTTTCAGATTTCAGAGTTTTGAATTCGGGATGCTCAACCTGTACTGGGATGATGGAGAATTATCTGGGAAATGTGGGCTTCTAACAATCACTATAGGACATGATGAGAATAGCTGTGGCAATGTCTTATGGAAAGAGAAGAGACTGGTTTAAGTTAAACCTCAGAGTACTTAGGTCCAGAAGGTAAGCTTTGGCAGCTCACAATTGAAATTTTGTCTGCTTTCCTCAGCTCACCTGTCATCATTCTTCAACAAGAACGTCCACTCAGATCAATCCACTCTCTTTTTGTACTTTGATTCAGGTATTTCTTTCTCTTTTGTTTTCCCAACAAATTGTGATGTCTTTTAGAGCTTGGTTTTTCTGTAGTATTCCTGATTCACCAAGCAAAGAGAGTTGGACACACAGTGGATGTTTAATAAATATTTGATTGATTGAGCTGACATTTCATTTGTCTAGGTTATAATCAGTACTCAGACACTCAAGGTATGGCTATAAATTCAGAAGCAAAGGATTTGTACTTTAATTAGAAACATTTTCCGTGTTTAAAATAAAAGCTTGGCTTATAAAGATTTTGCCTTTACTCTTGCTTCCTCCCCATTTCATTGCAATCTGAGATTTACAGAAACATAAGTAGTTGCCGTGGAGACAATTGCTGGGCAATAGAGGAGCCATTTGGGAACAATAGCAAGAACAGCTATAATAGTCAACAGCAGAATTTTACATTAATCTTTTTGCTTTCAATAGTGGAAATGAAAATAGTCTTAGTTTTTTTTTTTTTTTTTTTTTTTTTTTTAATCTATTGGATACTGTGAACTCACTCTCTTTGCTACAGGGCTCATAAGCATCTGGTACATACAAGTAGACCCTACCACTTGTTAAGATATTGAAATGATTCCGCACTGGTTGGGAAATAATCATTGTCTCTCAGACTCACCTGAGTGCCACTCCATGGCCGCAGCTCCCCAGCCCCTGTCCCCATATCTTCCATAGCTCCTCATTATCCAGCAACTATAGTTTAAGCCCTGGTCAAGCAGGGCCCAGCACTATGGCTACAGTTAGCATACCAGCCGCTACACATCGTGAATCTACCAGCTCTTATATATAGTGAATACCATTTCTGACTATATTTATCAGACATCACAAACAAATATCCTTCAGGCATGATTGTGAGGCATTCTCAGGGTTTTACATTCCAGAATTATCAGGTAGCATTTGGAATTTCCATGAATTCATCTCATTTTAACTTCTCTTGAAAAATTGGAGATCCTGACTACATTGGACTTTCATTCCAAAAAATCAATAGAGCAGAGCAGCAATTGACCCCTTTGGACACTCCATGCGCTCTTTGTGCAGCAATCTCCACCACTTATTGTTCACCCAAATGACTGCCTCTTTTAATGTGGCTACTCTTACCCCTGTGGATGTTTAAGTTTCTGTGCCCTGCACTATCATACCCCAAATCAAATTCCTGGGAACTGTATTTGGTTCTAGACTTAAGGGTCATTTGATGGGACATGGGGTCAGTGTGGATCTGCTCCTGCTCTGTCTCCTTACTCTTTCGTACATCATTTGCTTCTAGAAACTACAACAGCAACTCAGCCACCTTCACTTCTAATTCAAAAAGGCATTTCTTTGCAGACAAGAAAATCTTGTCAATGCCTATACTCCTGAAGTTTCACTGAAAATAATCTAGCATTGGAAGGGGCATGTACACTGGTCTTGATAGTAACTACCAATAAAAGATAGAAATGAAATTGTGACCTCTGCTGTATATATTTGCACAGTAAGTGAAAATAATTGTATCTTCTACAGGAAAACTGCTGGTGCCAATTATGCTGCTAATTATGAGAAAGAAGTGCTTTAGGAGTGACAGGTCCAGGGTTTCTACCTGCTCAGCTGCTATTTTCTGCCTTAACTGTGACTGCCACCTGGCCAGTTTGTGAATTCACAGCTATATCTAACGAAAAACAAGAAGGAATGATCTAAAACCACATTTAATCTGAATCCTTGGTTCAGTTCTCCATTGCTGCAAAACACACCATCCAGATGTTAGTTGCTTAACATAACTGCAGTTGATTTTCTTGTACTTCTGTGGTTTAACAATTGCCTAGTCATTCATGCCGTTGTAGTCACCTGGAAGTTCAACTATGGCCCCTCTCACATCTCTGGTGATTTTCATAGGATGCAGTCAGGGAAGCTGGCTTCCCCACCACATGGCCATACAGTGTACCTTGACATGCTTTTCTCAAAGCAGCATTCCAAGAGGGTGAGAGCAGAAGCTTCCAAATTCTTACAGTGTCACTTCTGCCACATTCTGTTGGCCAAAGCCAGTCACAAGACCAGTCCAGACTCAAAGGGTGGGGAAATAAGTTCCAACTCTCGATGGGAGAAGCAGCAAGTCATAGGGGAATAAATGCAGGGATGAGAGGTGTTATTACCACATTCTATGTAAATAATCTGCCACATTCCTGAAGCTAGAACTGACACAGGGCTGGGCTCCACTAAAATAGAAGAGAGGAATTATGGTAGGCAAATCCTTAAAATATATTGGAAATCTTATACAGAAATTAAAAAGTCTCTAATGAGTGGAAACTGTAAAAATCAGGAAGATAGGGGAGGAGTTCCGATTTGGAATTCACTGGGACAGTTATGAAGGCAGAAAGAAAGGAGGAGGAAATGGGGGTAGGAAAAAAATAGTGAGAGCCAAAGAGTCTGGGAGGAAAAAGCCCTGATGGGAGGACCCTCTTCCTGAAAGGGTTCCCTGCCAGCTGCCACAGCATGGCCCAATCGCATTCCTGCCCTTGTTCAGTCCTCAAAGCCAGGGCTGTGTTTGCTGATCCATCCTGTCTACTATCAATCAATCCCAAGGGCAGGATCTCTTCATCTCAGACCTGATTACTACGGTATCATCCAAACAACTCCTCCAGGTTTCCTTTTCTGGTGCATCCTGCATATCACACCTGCTTGGTTTATTTGTTTTAAAAAATATTTCTATTTCTTTCTGAATAAGTAAAATATGCTCACTTTATAACATTTTAAATGTATGGGGCTGGAAGGAGTGGCTCACACCTATAATCCCAGCACTTTGGGAAGCTGAGGTAGACAGATCACTCGAGGTCAGGAGTTCAAGACCAGCCTGGTCAACATGGTGAAACCCTGTCTCTACTAAAAATACAAAATAAATTAACCGGATGTGGTGGCTCATGCCTGTAATCCCAGCTACTTGGGAGGCTGAGGCAGGACAATTGCTTGAACCTGGGCAGCAGAGGTTGCAGTGAGCCAAGATCGTGTCACTGGGCTGCAGCCTGGGTGACAGAGTGAAATTCTGCCTCAAAAAAGGATAAACAAAATAAAAATAAGATATGAAAGGTACACAGACAGGAAAACAGAGATTCAGAGAGGTTAAGCAACTTGCCTGCTAAGAAGCAGTGGAGCCTGGACTTGAATGCTGGAGGACCGTGTTCTTGGCCACAACATTGTTGGCTTCTGGAATCAGGTCTCCTCATCTGCCCTGACCACACAAAAGTTTGAGATTATTTTTCCCACCAACTATCAAAACTAGTACGTTGACTTGGGTTAGTAAGTGATAACTGTAGATCTGCACAATTCTTGACTAAAAGAATAAAGACTAGGACAGCCTTACAAGAAGTCAATATTGTCACGGTCACAAAAATAATAAATCATATGAAACAGACACCAACACTACTTGTACTATGACATAGTCATGATGTATTAATTTTTGCAACACTCGGACACCTTGTCATGCCAATAAAGACACTGAAGTTGAAAGCAGAAATTTAAAACTAGATGTCACCTGCATCTATCAGTGCAGGTGATGACCCAGGAGTCAGTAAGGAAGATTGAAGACGAGGGTTGTTGGGAGATAAATAATGAGCACTCAGGAAGGAAGGAAAGTTCTGTTGCTTCTTGCCTCATGTCTAGGCTCCTTATTTGCCTCAGGAGAGAGACCTTTTCCATTTGTGTTTCATCTTCTTGATTGAGAAAGGGTACATAGGAAGAAGCATGAGTATTTAGTTTATAAAACTAAAACCCACAGTGTTCAGATGATATATCTAAATATATTTCTGCTACAGCTGCAACATGGGTTGTGTCTGTTTGTGTATGATCATGAGGCATTTGCAAGGGTGTGCACACTGGCCAGAACACATTTACCAATAATACCTCACACAATGTATACCTGCAATAGCCTGCTGGGTTTTAAACACTGGTGTATGGCATCATGGAAGAGGAAGGTCATCTTTCCTACTGGGCTGTGCATAACTCCATCCTGCAGTCAGGTAGACTATCTGAAGCTGGATGTTCCAGCCATTCTTTACTCAATTAAACTTCTGGCAATACCTTTCTACTTATCAGACAACAACCACTTTCTTAAAAGATCATTTGCACATTTCTGGCCATTCAGAGGCATCCTGTAATAAGGAGTGTTTGTACTCAAAAAGATGGACTTTACCCATTTCTTGGAAAAACCATTTGGGGCATTTACTGATGCTAGCTTTTAATCAGCTACCTAAGCCACCCAGACTTGGGGAAGGTAGATTGATCTTGCTGCTCATTGATGAAAGGAGTGTTCCTCTAGCCACTATACCCATGCCAGCCTGTACATTGGGAATTTAAAAAAAAATTATTTATATAACATGAATTATCAAAGCTGCAGTTTGAGTCTTTTCTCTCTTTTCAGAAGAAAATTCTCTTTTATTTTCTCCCTTTCCTTGCATTTTATAAATAGATCAATCTCAAAGCAAGTCTCCAAGGGGCATTCAGGTGAAGTTAATGGAGGTTAATCCTTTTTTTACATGCTACACAAAATCCTATGATTCAAACACAAAAATATTACCTACCTGAACAGCTTGAGTTCCTCCCATTAGGGTGGATAAAGGGAAGGACATAGAGAAAAATGAAATTTCTTCTTACAGATGAGAAGCTGCCTGGATTCTCAAAGATACTGACTTGGATACCTTACAAATTCCAGATTATACACATTCATAAAAATCATTATTCCATATCATAGAATCAAGTTTTCTGGAAAAGATGTATGTACAATATTTGTAAAAATATAATTTGAATCTATAGGCATAAAATGTTATACAAATTAATTATATTAAATAAGAAAACTTATATCTATTGTTTTATATACTAGGCAAGAACAGTAAAATTATATATTGCCTTTCTTATCTGTGTGTGCATATGCTAAAAAAATACAAGGGAAATAAAAATAAGGGTGAAAGGATAAGTCTCTTATTTGCATTCTGGGGACAAAAATATACCTTCTGTGTCTTTAGCAATCACAGTCTGACCATGAAATGCAGAAACAGGACTCTCAGGGTCCTTTTTACAGTAACAGGACCATCAAGACAAGGGCAGACAGGTCATGGAGCCAGGTACTTTGTAATCACAGACTCAAATCAAATCCTCTGTAATGGAATATAAATTATACCCATTTTTTTTCTATGTTGCAGTGTTATAGTGGCCTTGCATTATGACATTTTTTTGAGTACATATGTACTCAACAGAAGGCAAGTTTCTCAAACCAAACATAATTTGAATGAGGGTGAGGGGAAGCCAGCCCCTTCCTGACTCTCAGGTCCCTAGTTCACAAGCCTGCCTTTGAGGCAGATGATAGAGATGAACATATTTCTGATAAGCCATTTCCAGTTTGGAGCACCACAGAGCATACAGCCTTCATAACCAAACTACTGAAGTCATTGGGCATCCAGGACAGTGGTTTGTGGACTGGGAGACAGCAGAAATAACCCTCCTCTGCTGATTCCTTCTGGTGAGATCACGCAAATTGCTTTAAAGAAAGTCTAAGTATCTTTATGAGAAGGGACAGGAGCAGGTACGAGATAACTGCTCTGAACAGGTCGTTAATTAGTACCAACACTTGCCACTCCAATCTACCAGATGATTCCCACCCTATTTGCCAAATATATATATATATATATACACATATATATATATTATTTTCTTTGATATCTTCCACTCACATATCAAGCCTGCAAAGACCGAATGAAGTCTTCAAACAAGTAGAATGATGAGGCGCTGCTGAAACCCTGGGAGGAGAAGCACCCGGTTTGTCTCTATTGCTTCAGTGCACAAAATTGCTTCCCACTGATCACCTCATCCCTGCTCTCAGCAAAAGCTCCTTTCTGGAATAATAACCTGAAACCAGTGTCGAAAGTTAATCCCCACTTGGCTTGAGGGATGAGTTTCAAAGACCTGTTTCAGGAATCAAGATTCCCAGTACCCTTTTAGCAAAGGTTTGCTATTTATACAGCACATTTCCCAAATGGGGCTTCTGGTTATTTATAGAAAAGCCAGACTGAACATGTGTCTGGGTTACTACTGTGATTGGCATACTGTGGGGAAAGTTGGTTGCATCAGTCAAGAGATGTTTATGGATTGTCTACTCTATGTAAAATAGTGTAAAAATGAAATTTGTATCCAAGCTTTACTCTTGAGTAAAACAGAGGATTTCAAAATTGAACTGTCTTAAAAAAAACCTGCATGATTGCCATTCTAACTGGTGTGAGATAGTATCTCATTGTGGTTTTGATTTGCATTTCTCTGATGGCCAGTGATGATGAGCATTTTTACATGCGTCTGTTGGCTGCATAGATGTCTTCTTTTGAGAAGTGTCTGTTCATATCCTTCGCCCACTTTTTGACAGGGTTGTTTGATTTTTTTTCTTGTAAATTTGTTTAAGTTATTTGTAGATTCTGGATATTAGCCCTTTGTCGGATGGGTACATTGCAAAAATTTTCTCCCATTCTGTAGGTTGCCTGTTCACTCTGATGATAGTTTCTTTTGCTATGCAGAAGCTCTTTAGTTTAATTAGATCCCACTTGTCTATTTTGGCTTTGGTGCCATTGCTTCTGGTGTTTTAGTCAGGAAGTCCTTGCCCATGCCTAGGTCCTGAATGGCATTGCCTAAGTCAGGAAGCAACAGGTGCTGGAGAGGATGTGGAGAAATAGGAACACTTTTGCACTGTTGGTGGGACTGCAAACTAGTTCAACCATTGTGCAAGACAGTGTGGCAATTCCTCAAGGATCTAGAACTAGAAATACCATTTGACCCAGTGATCCCATTACTGGGCATATACCCAAAGGATTATAAATCATTCTACTATAAAGACACAGGAACACGTATGTCTATTGTGGCACTATTCACAAGAGCAAAGACTTGGAATCAACCCAAATGCCCATCAGTGATAGACTGGATTAAGAAAATGTGGCACATATATACCATGGAATACTATGCAGCCATAAAAAAGGATGAGTTCCTGTCCTTTGTAGGGATATGGATGAAGCTGGAAACCATCATTCTCAGCAAACTATCGCAAAGACAGAAAACCAAACGCTGCATGTTCTCACTCCTAGGTGGGAATTGAACAATGAGAACACTTGGACACAGGGTGGGGAACATCACACACCGGGGCCTGTTGTGGGGTGGGGGAGGAGGGGAGGGATGGCATTAGCAGAAATGCTTAATGTAAATGACTAGTTAATGCGTGCAGTACACCAACATGGCACATGTAACAAACCTGCACAGTGTGCACATGTACCCTAGAACTTAAAGTATAATAAATAAATAAATAAATAAATAATAATAATAAAAAAACTGCATGATATGGTCTTTCCATATCCATGCTGTGTGTCAGAAAATGCTATTGAAACCTGTTTTCATAAGGAGTGATGACAAAAAATTAGTGCAAGATATATACTATGCCACTGTCATTCAAATAAGCATTTGCTTTAAAAAGTACACAACATGATATGAAATAAGCACTAGACTAGGACTCAGGACTAGATACTACTTTAAACATGACCATTAACACACTGGATGACCTGAGCAAATTCCTCTTTGAATCTGAGTTTTGACTTCCTAATGGGTAAAGCTAAGCAGGTAGAACAGGATGATGTATTAAGTTTATTCCAGTGTTGAAATTCTATGATTTTGTAATTCTACCTCAGTCATTCCTCCATTAACACTGAATTTCTTTTAACAGAAAACATATTAAGCATCAAAATAGCAAAATATTCATTCTGCCTTTCATCATTAATATATATCTCAAAGCTTTTGAATCTTTAGTTCACCAAATTATGTCACATAATTAATGCAACATCTACTGGTATTATCCACAAATGCTATATTTTGTCAAGAATCACTGTCGAGGAGTAATTTAAAATTCTGAACATTGAATTCATTACAAAGTACACTCATCAAACACTAATGATGAATAATTTTTGTTTTGCTGTGATTAACTCACCTTGTGTCTCATTATGATAATTTGTTCTAATTCCCTCATTCTTCCCTAGCAGAATAATCTCCAACAAACATTTGAAGGGAACATCAAAAAATCTGTTATTTTCGTAAGAAAAGACTGAGATACACTTAGTAATTATTTTCCAGAATATGAAGCCACAGATTATGATCAACTATTTTTCATTTACACAAAGGAGAGAAAACAAATCTAAACAGGAAGCAAGGTTGTGATTACCAAAGGAGTTTTCGTTATCGTTCCTCTCTAGAATCTGATACTGAGAAAAATTGGCAAACCTATTGTTCTAGATGCATTTCAGAATATGGGAGATACATTTGTGGTGCCTAATGTTTCTTTCTTGTTTTATCTGAGAAACGGGGAGTGGGGGTTTGGGGGGGAACACCAATATTTTTCACAAGTTCTGTTTTATATTTTCCACTATCACTTCACTACTTCCTACCTTCAAACTATCTTGATATATTTAAAAGGTAACCAAAAACACCTTTCTAACTATTTACTTCTACAAAAGTTAAGGCTCTGTTGCTGAGTCTGTGTCTTAAATAAGAACATTAAACATAGTTTCTACTAAGCTATATCTAAGCTCAGCCATTTGACCTATATAAGCATGCTCCCCCAAAATTTGGAGCAGACCTATCTCCGCTTCAGTATGCCCATGGAAAAGATTTCTGAAAGATTTTGGTCCCTTCTTTAGGGTTTGCTAAGTGCAATACAAATGATAGCACTGTTATCCATGATCAGAGGTCATTGCAGGGGGAGGGTAACAGGATGAGCTAAAGCAGATCTTTACAATATTAATAAATTAATACAAATGACTGCTATATTCTCCCAAATTTTGCATATTCTCTCATACAACCCTCACAACAAACCCAAAGCCATATTCCCAGAAAAATTTACTTGCCTAGCGTTGTACAACCTATAAGAAGAAGATGAGTAAGAATTTGAATCCAGGTAAATTTCTTTATGTTTAAAAGTGTTAAAGAAAAATTCTATATTGACAATATTTTCAGATAGATGATGTCCAGTTTGAAAGGTTTTATCTGCAAGTTTCAAGCGCATTCACTTACCTGACCCGATTAACCTGGGATCAATAACTTAGAATTTCAAAATAATGAAAAAGTTATTATGTATTTGTTAATAAATGATATTGGATAGTCATCCAGGAGGGAAAACAGTCAGTCAAATTCTTGCTTATTGGAATCAAATTGTTTGAAGATCTTAATATAAATAAAAATGAAACCATAAAAGTACTTAAAGAGATATGGGGAAAATATCGAATAATTGAGAGCAAAAAAGGCCTTTCTAAGAATGACACAAAATTCTGAAGACGTAATAGAAAAGTATTATAAATTAGATTATTTAAAAAATAAATTCAACATGGCAAAACCAACATAAGCAATATGAAAAGAACACAACCAATCAGAAAAAAAGATTTGGTATTTATATGATAATTAAAATGTTTCTAAAATATAAAAATGTCTAGAAATTAATATAAAAATACTCCACAGCAATCCAATAGAAAAAAGGACAGTAGGTATGAAAGGGCATTTCACATTTTTAAAAAATGAAAATACTTATCTTAAATTTAAGAAAAATATTTAACCTTACTCATAATAACAGAAAACAAATTATGAGATCATAATGATACCAGATTCTGTGTATTAGACTGGCAATGATGAAAGGTCTTGTTAATACCATATTAATACATCACGTTGAAAAGTGTGTGGAGAAATTGGCCTTTTCACAAATTTCTTAGGAGACTGATGTAACTTCCGTATAGGGCAATTTGGCAATATCAAGCAAGATTTTAAATGCACATACTCTTTCACCCAGCAATTTCACCCCCAGGATTTTATCATTTCATATTCATGAAATTTTGTATGTACAAAGTTATTCATTTTTGAATATTCATGTTTGTGACATTTTTGCAATAGCAAAAGATTGGAAGCACCTTAAATGTCTGTCAATAAGTGACGACCTAACCAAATTATGGTACATTTATAATGTTGAGGTTATGGGGGATGTAATTGCCACTCTCTTTTGTTGCCATCAAGAAGGGTTTTTCCTAAACATTCTTATATTCTTGCCCACTGTTTACTAAACTGAGTTGCCTAATTCATGAGTTTAGTGAGAAACTAGGTCCAGTACAACTGAGCCCCCTCATCCAACTTTCGCTTGGGATCTGCCTGCAGTGCATTTGCATCTGCTCCACCAGGTCATGAGCCCTTTAGGGAGGGTATCGTGGAGGGAGGCCTGTGGCTATTTGAGCTGTATATCTGGGTTGGTAAATATGCCCAATTTGAGGGCTTAGTGTTAGGAAATCATTGCGTTGTGCACCTGGGCTGCATTCTCCAGTACAGGCTTTAACAGTAATACAAAGATTTTTATTTTCATCTTCTTTGCACTTAATCTAATCTCTCAGTTAATGCAAAACACAGGTGGGAAAAGCATCAGCACCATTTACTTTGCCTCTCTTATACCAATATGCACATTTGAATCCTATTTACCCACAAAAATAAGAAATACCTCTCCTGGTACAAATAGGAGATCATCTGCAAGTTTAGTCACTGGGAGAAAAGAGCAAGGTGCAGAACAGCATGTGAAGAATGCTACCACTAGGTGGAAAGGGGCGAGAGAGCATATGTTCACATGTACCTACATAGCATATCTCTACAGGGAAATACTGGAAGCTGATAATATCGGTTGCCTCCAGACAGGGGAAGAGAGTGGCTGGAGACAGACAGAGGAGTTTTATTGTAGTATTCATTTTTGTATTTTTTGAATTGTGAATCCATGAGGATGTATGACCATATGAGTCCATTACTTCACAGTATATTGTACATGTTTCTAAAATTACCTCTTCTTTCCCTTTCCTGATCCCCAGGAAAATTATATTTCAATAGTGCTGGTGTTAGTAAAACAACATAATTGCAAAATATGTTAGGGGGCAAGAAATAATATATGATTACTCTTGGACTTTCTTACCTATGACAACCAAGGACCTTCCTTACTCAGTCTCTCCTTGGCCCTCCTAATCCATGAAGGACTCTTTCCCCAGGGTTTAAATTTAGGCTTTCCTGATGCAACATCAGGAGACAAGGAGGGGGACAGTAGCAAGCTAAACAGGGAAGGAAGCTGTAGAGAGGAGTTCAGGTTTTTTGAATGTGTCTGGTGCACTTCTATGGAAAACAGTATTAGAAATCAAGTGCAATCAAGGAAGTGCAATCAAGGAAGAGAAAGAAATAAAAGGCATCCAAAAAAAAAAAAAAAAAAAAGAGAGAGAGAGAAAGAGAGAGAGAGAGAAAGCCAAACTATTCGTGTTTGCAGACAACATGATCCTGTATCTAGAAAACTCCTTCGTCTCAATCCAAAAGCTCCTTAAGCTAACAAACTACTTCAGCAAAGTCTCAGGATACAAAATCCATGGGCAGAAATCACTAACATTCCGATACACCAACAACAGTCAAGCCAAGAGCCAAATCAGGAGTGAACTCCCATTCACAATTGCAACACAAATAAAATATAATACCTAAGAATACAACTAACCAGCAAGGTGAAAGGTCTCTACAAGAACTACAAAACACTGCTCAAAGAAATCACAGAGGAGACAAACATGGAAAAAACATTCCGTGCTCATGGATAGGAAGAATCAATATCATTAAAATGACCACACTGCCCAAAGCAATTTATAGATTTAATACTATTTCTATTAAACTACCATCAATGTTCTTCACAGAACTAGAAAAAACTATATTAAAATTCATATGGAACCAAAAAAAAAAAGCCCAAATAACCAAGGCAATCTCAGCAAAAAGAACAAAGCTGGAGGCATCATGCTACAAGACTTCAAACTATGCTACAGAGCTACAGTAACTGAAACAGCATGGTACTGGTACAAAACCAGACACATAGACCAATGGAACAAAACAAAGAGACCAGAAATAAGGCCACACACCTACAGCCATTTGACCTTTGACAAAACTGACAAAAAGTAAGCAATTAGGAAAAGACTCATTATTCAATAAATGAGGCTGGAATAACAGGCTAGCCATATGCAGAAAACGTAAATTGGACCCCTTCCTTATATCATATACAAAAACCAACTCAAGATGAACTAAAGACTTGAATGTAAAATCCAAAACTATAAAAATCCTGGAAACATTCTGGACATAGATATGGGCACAGATTTCATAATGAAGACACCAAAAGCAATTGCATCAAAAGCAAAAACTGACAAATGGGATCTAATTAAACTTAAGGGTTTCTTCAAAATGAAAGAAACTATAGCAACAGAGTAACCACATAACCTACAGAATGAGAAAAAAAATTTGCAAACTATGCATTCAACAAAGGTCAAATATCTGCAATCTACAAGGAACTTAAATTTACAAGCCAAAACAAACAATCCCATTAAAAAGTGGGCAAAGGACATGAACAGACACCTTTCAAAAGAAGACAAACATGTGACCACAAGCATATTAAAAGAGCTCAACATCACAGATCATTAGAGAAATGCAAATCAAAACCACAATAAGACACCATCTCACACTGGTCAGAACGGCTGTTATTAAAAAGTCAAAAAATAACAGTTGTTGGCAAGGTTGTAGAGGAAAAGGAATACTTATACTCTGTTAGTGATAACGTAAATTAGTTCAGCCATTGTGGAAAGCAGTGTGGCGATTCATCAAATAACTAAAAACAGAACTACCATTTGACCCAGGAATCCCGTTACTGATTATATACCCAAAGGAATATAAATCATTCTATTATAAAGATAGATGCATGCCTATGTTCATTGTAGCACTAGTCTCAATAGCAAACACATGGAATCAACCTGCATGCCCATCAATGGTAGACTGGATAAAGAAAATGTAGTACTTATACACGGTATTACTCTGCTCTCATGTTGCTAATAAAGACATACCTGAGACTGGATAATTTATAAAGCAAAGAGATTTAATGGACTCACAGTTTCACATGGTTGGAGAGGCCTCACAATCATGGCAAAAGGCAAATGAGAAGCAAAGTCATGTCTTACATGGTGGCAGGCAAGATAGTGTGTGCAGGGGAACCTCCCTTTATAAAACGTCAGATCGTGTGAGACTTATTATCACAGGAACAGCAAAAAAAAATACCTGCCCCCATGATTTGGTTACCTCCCACCAGTTCCCTCCCATGACATGTTGGAATTATGGGAGCTACAATTCAAGATTTGGGTGGGGATACAGCCAAACCACATCATACACCTTGGAAGACTATACGGCCATAAAAAAGAATGAGATTATATTCTTTGCAGGAACATGAATGGAATGGAGGCCATTATCCTCAGGGAATTAATGCAGGAACAGAAAAGCAAATACTGTATGTTCTCACTTGTAGGTGGGAACTAAATGAGAACACATGGACACATAGAGGGGAACAACACACACTGAGGTCTACCAGAAAGTGGAGGCTGGGAGGAGGGAGAGCATCAAGAAAAATAACTAATGGGTACTAGGCTTATTACCTGGATGACTAAATAATCTGTACGGCAAATTCCTGTGACACGTGTTTACCTGTATAACAAACTTGCACATTTTAAAAAAAGTTAAAACAAGAAAATGCAAAAAAAGAAAGAGATTGGTGGAAAGAATTGCTGGAATGTATGTTAAAAAGTCAACAGGAGAAAAGTCAGTACTTTTAGGAAGAAGTTCTGTGAACTTATATAAATATCATGGTTCTCGGGCTCTGAGATAGGACTACCTGGGTCCCAGTTTCAATGGACTTAACAAATATTATGACTTGGTGCTGAAACCTGAGCCATGATGGTGCCTTGCTGCTTCAGATGGCTCCCAGTACCACCATTTAGCAGACACATAAAACAAATTAAGGAGATTGAAATCCTCCCGCAGACAGGCTTTTCTTCTACTGATTCATTTACTATAGAGAGGCATCACCCGCTATCTAAGCTCCTAATGAGTCATAAAACTGGCATCTGTTTTTTTTTTTTTTTTTTTTTCCTTTCAGAAGAATATAATGGGGGTACCAATAGCCTGTGTTCTGGGAGCTCCTAATAAACAGTTTTGCTCATATATATATAAGATACATGCACTGGGCAGCCACTGTGGGCACTGGGCTGGTTTATCCAGCACCTCCATGTTGTGGGCCCTGCGAGGAGAAGGAAGTGAAGCAAAGGCAATTCCCTCTGGCAGGGATGAGAGGAGGGTTCACTCAAACCCCTTTCCCAATTTGGCTGACTCTGTAATCCACATCTCTCCTGCCCCTAACTTCTTTCTTTTTGTTTATCTCAGAATTGCTTAGTTTAACTATTCATAAAAGACATATCATTGATAGGACTAGCTTATTTTTACATAAAGTATAATACTACACAGTTCATGCATAGATCATTAAAGTGTCAGATTGTCTTTGTTACGAATTTTCTTTCATCTCAATATGAAATCCTGTTCACATATTTTTGGTTGTCACAGTTTGTGGCTCACAAACCTCATAATTTAAACACACACACACACACACACACACACACACACACACACACCCCAGAGGGAACCTTGAGCTTCAGTGCGATTAAGTAACATAGATCCCCTCTGCTGAGATTTGTTGGGATGTTTGTCAGAGTCCTTGAATTGCTGGCATTATCATTTGTTTCTACAATGATGGTAGTGATGGGAAATAATCACCGGCAAGAACTCTGATCCCCTTGCCAGAGAGGTTTGGAGTATGAGGAGAAAGCAGCCAAGAAACTTGATTTAAAATTCTAGAAAAAATCTTTTTTTGCAACAATAAATGTTAACTGTCATTCAGATACCTAAACAGAAGCAGCATTCCCTACAGGACAGAGATTGTTCTGAAATACATACCAAATAAAAAATCCTTCTTAGACATTTTATTATTATATATGACAGCAAGAAGAACAAAGGCAGCAAAAAAGGATATGCTCTGGAAGTCTTTCAATGCTCTCCTTATATCACATTTTCAGCTGTATTCTCCCACTCATGGAAGTCAAATCATCCCAGCTAGATTCTATTTTTGTTTGTGAATATTGCTTACATTAGGAGGTTAACATCAAATTTATCACATATATATATATATATATATTCAAAAACTGATTTCATTTTCCTGTATTTCTAAATCACCAAATCTTTCTTTCTTAAGGGAATCATTAATTCATTGAATCACTTCTTAATAAATAAATAAATAAATAAATATATTAATCTGCTTACACAGAACTGTGTTTTGTTTAATAAGATATCACAAGGGAACTATCCCCTGTTGCTGTGGTTTGGCTGCATCCCCACCGAAATCTCGACTTGAATTTTATCTCCTAGAATTCCCACATGGTGTGGGAGGGACCCAAGGAGAGGTAATTAAATCAGGGGGGCCAGACTTTCCCGTGCTATTCTTGTGATAATGAATAAGTCTCACTAGATCTGATGGGTTTATCAGGGGTTTCTGCTTTTGCTTCTTCCTCATCCTGTCTTGCTGCTGCCATGTAAGAAGTTCCTTTTGCTCTCTGCATGATTATGAGACCTCCTCAGCCATATGGAACCGTAAGTCCAGTTAAACCTCTTTTTCTTCCCAGTCTTGGGTATGTCTTTATCAGCAGTGTGAAAACAGACTAATACACCTGTGTTCTCTAAACTTTGGCTAATTAGGGTGAATGACTGGGCAGATGATCACCTCTTCCTTTTCTTCAATGTAGCCACAACACTGTGCCACGCATGTGATGATGCACATCGGAGCTACCTCCTCTGATGTAAGGGAGAAGAAGGAGCCCTTACCTGGACAGAGCCCTGTAACCTGGGAATCCTCAAGGTTGCCACCATTGGAGAAACCATACTTCCTCCATATGCCAAGTAATCCAGAACAACGGGAAGAATATTCCAGATTTGTGGCCAGAAAGGCAATCCTGAGAAAGATATTCTACAGCTCCAAGCTATTACAGTCAAATACTCTTCTGTCTAAATTCTACCTAAAACCTTCAAATCTTTCTGTCCTTCACCCTTGGGACAATTGTTCCCTTTCTGCTGAAATTTTAAGCATCTCCATTGACTAGCATCACTGCAGCCCTTGAGTCTTAGGTCATGGTTTCAACTTGAAACCTTGCTAGGTTTCAACATTTATGGGAGTTAATCAATACCACAAGTGGGTTTTACTTTTGAGACTATTGGAGGTAAATTTATTTCCATATTCTCAGGTGGCATCTAACTGCTGCCATGGTGTAGGCAATATGTGGATTGATTGCAAATTTTACTCAGAAAAGGAGGGGTGTGTGCTACTGGTAGCTACTATGAAGAGATGATGGTCATAATCCATCTTGGTTCTATTTTCTTTATGATGAAATATTAGACCAATGAAAATTATGACTTTTCTTTTTAATTTATCCATCTGATTACACAGTGTTTGATAGTTCTCTTATGCTCTCCATCATTGCCAATTTTGTATTCCATTCTGGGATTTGACCATTACATTGTGTGAAAAGGACAGGCCGCAGGTACTTTCTTATACCAACCACATGGTTAAGAGTTGAATAATCCTCATGTGCTATTTTGTTGTCATAAAATTGTATGCATGAATCATCAGCCAATGAGGCCCTGCACCTAAAAGATAAACAACCTGCTAGCTCTTGGGTAGAAGACTGAAGCCATAATTAGTCTCTGCTTAATTTGACTGCAAATGATTAATGGTGACAGCAAAGTTTTATTACTCTAAGTGCAGGTCACTTCTTAAAGTTATGGTTTCTCATAATAGAAAACTGCTTTCCTACTGTATTTTAAAGAGTAAGATTGCAGTCCTACTAATTAGGGTGATGGCAGAAATACTCTGAGATTTGGCAACCCAGGTTGGAGGCAAAATGAAGAGTTAAAAAGAATCTACATGACTTCTGTCTCCACGAGTCAGTACACCACAGCAGCAGTTAGATCCTACCTGAGAGTATGGAAATAAATTTGCCTTCAATCTTTTGACAAGTTAAATCCACTTGTGGAATTGATTAACTGTTGGAGCAAACACTAAGAGATTACAAAGTAGGTGACTGTGACACTTCAATAAAATGTGATCTGGTGCTAATTTCAGAATTATTAGTCAGACTCTTTCAAGATGGTAAGAAGCAAAGACCTACTCAGGTTATCTCCAACAGTGAACAGTTATCATAAGAAATCACAGGGAAGGAAGTCAGGAAACAATCTCAGGAGCCTCAAAACCAGGGATTAGAGAGCCCAGAAAGCTGCTCGGGATTCAACAGGGGCTTTTGTCTGAGATGTGACCCAACAGAATCTCTTTCTCTGGAATTGGAAACCCTTGGCTCTATCCTCCAAGCATTGCTACTGAAATGAATCTATAATTTTCTCTTCCTGCTTCTTTTACTCGCAGCCCTACAGACTCAGTTTACTCTCCTGTTTATCTGGTAGTTTCTTCTTATTTAAGGCTTTGCTGCCTCACGACTTCTGCTCCTCACCGTTCCTTCTAATGCATCCTTTTCGCTGCCGTTGACCCAATTGCCAGACTCCTTCTCTGTGTGTCTCCTTCAAATGAGCCACGTGAGACGATCTAAACAGGATAGCAAAGTCGCTGGTGCCCAGCATCATCTTGGACAGGAGTCGCATATCAGGCTACTTCATATGTCACTGACCAGCACAGAAATCTCTGCCATTGGGTTACAGGCCCATTAATTCTTGTTCTAATTAGCTGTAGCCAATGTAGCAGGAATGTGTGGTACAAAAATGATTCACTATGTGTAAGGAGCATCTCAGAAGAGTGCAGCAGGCTCTCTGATGATAACTAGAGGATCTCCTTCCATGGCTGATCCAGTACATTAGGAAATCAGGACAGAATTGTAACTGAGAAATTGGAAGCTGGTCAATTGTATTGTGCTGTGTGAATACAGGGATTCCTAGAGTGTGAAAGAGGAAATCCCTAACACCGGTGGGTGTCTATTCATTCTGCCCAGTAAAGAGCATGCCCACATAGGGAAGCTCAGGTGTTAGTCCATCTGAAAAGTACATTTATTCCAGAGATGTGGTATTTTCATGAAGCCCATATATTAACCCTCCTTGTTCTGAGCCCAAGCAGGCCCAGCAGGCTTCACATAAAGCCACTTGGTATTGTCAGCCTACTGGGCAGGGATGTATGGCTCTGTCAACATGAGTATGCCTGTCTACCTGACAGTCAGTCACAGTTGTCATTATAAATAAGCATTATGGTATATATTTGTTAATGTGAATACATCCCTGAGAGAGAAGAACTCACAAAAAGCAAGGTTTCTGGTCTTGCAAAATTGAGGACCAGCTCTGGAATGTGATCAATGCCTCCAAGATAGGTTTCATCTTGTGCGGCCCTAGCTTAGTTTCTGCAAACCTTCCCTATGTTCTCTTCTCTGCACCACCATGAATAATGAGCTGTATATTTGAAACTTAATAAAAAGTACTTTATTGCCAAGTAAATTCCATTTGTATTCACTCAGCAATTAATAAGCATCCGTTTAATTTAACCAAATCTTTGGCCATTGGAGAGCACGCTGGGTTCACAAAATGTTTTCCAAACAACCATGAAAGACAGTTAAAAGAAAAAAAAAAGTTTCAAAAATGTTTATAAGAACATTCTAAACTTGAGACAAATATACTATTATTTGAGGAATTAATTAGGCTCAAACATGGCCACTCAGCATCATCAGTTCTTAACCTTCCTTTCTGCCTCCCTCTTGTTCATGGGGTCAGTGGATTTCCATTAC
Source organism: Macaca nemestrina (assembly GCF_043159975.1). Classification (NCBI taxonomy): domain Eukaryota; kingdom Metazoa; phylum Chordata; class Mammalia; order Primates; family Cercopithecidae; genus Macaca; species Macaca nemestrina. The sequence goes on along the minus strand of NC_092129.1, from coordinate 63,870,796 downwards.
TGACACCTCTCACACATATACTGAGTTTCAGCCAAGTGGCATTCACATAGCTGAGGACAATTCTTTCATTATTCTGTATTACTGAAAGCTTCAGGGAGTACTGGGCACATTGTCTTCTATATGAATGGTACCCAGAGTTGCACAGTGTATAATCACATGACCACAGGTGTTGATGGACACTTGCATGTGGTAATATTAACTCTCTAATGTATGAACTTGTCTTCATAGGTAAAGAGTATGGATGAGAGAAAGATGTGGATAATTTGAGAAGCAATATCCAACTTTGATATATGAAAACGCTTTTCTGAAATATGACCAGATAGCTGGTAATTAAACTATTAAGAAAATTTGTTGAAAATGTTAAGAAAAGAATCTGTAGTGTTAGGAGTAACAGAAGCATTATTGAATTGAACAAATTAAATATTGAGTCAGGTGATGTGAAACCTTATGTTTTGGGAACTATGTACCATTAAGTGATTTGGAAGTAAAAGATACCTCTGGAGGGGAGGGGAGCATGAGTTGTTTAAGTAACTAAAACTTCCATACACCTGTTTTTAAGAAGTTATACCATTTATTTTATTTTCTTGTATTTGATTTATACACAGTCTAGGTTTAAACTACTGCTGTCTTTTCACTTCATCTTTTGAGCTCTTAGAATGTGTGAAAGGGCTATAATTATGGACAATTAGGAAACAAAAGTCTCCAATGTACGCATGTTTACTTTACTAAGTACAGTCAGTGATGAAATGTTTAATGCTCCAACTTAGTAAAAACCACAGGGCTAAGGGGCTTGTTTACATCCTTCTTCAAGGGTTTGAACGAAATAAACTGCATAAGGAGGAAATATTGCTTTATGTCTAGGGCCAATGCTTGAAAAATGAATGTTAAATGCAAGAAATTGCTTGAGGTGTTTCACTGCGGTCAATAATTCCAGAAAGCACACTGTATCTTAATTCTCTGGAAATTGGCTTCTGTGAGGCTCCTGTGTGTGTGTATGTGTATGTGTGTGTGTACAGAGAGTACATTTAGTTAAATTTGGACAGTCTAGTTATATGCAAGAGTGTATCACTTCCTTCAATCAGAAAAATCATTCTGAATAGAAATTGTTTGATTGCAGGGGTGGTTATGGGATCCCTTCAGCTTAAAAGCAGCAATTCTCCACCCCATTAATTCCTTATTCAAGTTCTTCACAGTTTAAACACTGCTGTTTGTCTCTTGCTCAGAGTTGCTGATTTGGAAAGAACCCTTTGATATTCATTACCCAATGAAGCATGCAAGGCTGTTGTTGCATTATCTTATTAAATGAGTAGTTGTTTTTGTGATGCATCATAAAAAAAGCACAAGAATTACTTCCTGTTATGAAAACCATACTGATTTAAAAACAAATCCAGCAAGATGGGCTCAAAACTTGTTTATGCCAAATTGATGATGACTAAAAACTTTTAGGATTTCTGCAAAATAGCTTTAAGACGAAGCACCAACAACAACTACTTTTGCTGAGACACAAACAGTACTAAGCGAACTAGTATGAGAACCTGGCTAGGTGAAATGGTCCCTATTATGTGCCTTAGCTTTTGATATGTCTTGAAGGTTTTAAGGTAATTAGAGAACTAAGGAACTAAATATGAGCAAAGTAAACATGTCTCTTACTTGCTTGACTTAATTAGTCCCCCTTCCTCTAATACTTTGCTGCCAGTACAGTCTCCAAATAACCAAAACGTCTTCCTTAGATTTGAGTCAATTAAAACTCCTGCATATTTTCCTCCTGTGTACAGATGAAGTTCAAGCTTTTTAGCATTCTATCTGATACCCTTATTATTTTTATTTTTCTGACTCTCTGGATGATGACTGTCTCCTAGTCTCATTGCTACCAAAGGCTCTTCCTATCTCTGTTTTATACTGTTCTTTCTACCTAGTATGCACTTCCATCCTTGGACCCTCAAAATCAAATTCAGACATAACTCCCAACTGGGTTCTTTCTGAGACTCCTTTCCCTCTTTTAAACTCTATCGTTGCACCTATCACCCTGTGATGGAGGCAGAGGAGGCATCTGGCAGACAGTTTGCTTGAAGTGGGTATTTGGAACTAGGATAATTACCTTTAGGTTGTAGTTGTTTGGCAAACACGTGGACTTCCCTAACTTATCTAAATTGGGTGTTCATTTGGGTGGTTTAGAGATGCTGCTGGAGATTTTGCACTAGGGCTCATTAAAGCCCTGTAAGCCACCCTTTGTTATCAAACTGAACTGGGATCTGTTCGCCAGCCACAGTGAGGCCAAAACATCCACACTGAGGTTTGCAGCGGAAGAAAGGAGGCATTTATTTGCAGGGTGCCAAACAAGGAGCATCGGGCAGCTCTAGCTTAAATCCCAAACTCCCTGAGGGCTTGCATGTAAGGGTTTTTAAAAGCAGGAGTAAATTTCAGGAAAGCAGAAGTTACAAGCAAAACCATAAATCAATATATAGGGATTACACATTGGTGTGACCTAAAAGGGCAGGATATCTTGAAGCAGGTGGCTTGCAGGTCATAGGTAGATTCCAACGTTTCTGATTTGCAATTGGTTAAGAAGGTGAAGCTTTGTCTAAAAATTTGGGGTCAGCAGAAAAGAACGTTGGCTCTGGCCCATGGGTGTGACCTTTTCCAAGTCCCTCAGGAAGAAACCTAGAACAAAGAGCAGTGGTCAGAGTTCAATCCTCAGTTTCCCCTTTTCAGAGATCTATGTGCCACAGATACATCTGGTGGACATCGAGGTTTCTGAAAAGCAACTTAAATACATATGTTAAGATATCATCTTCAGTTTCTGTAGGGGAACATCCTGTGATTCTAACTTCCTTGGCTATTGTTTTAAGATACTATTACCTTCTTGCTTATCAAGTCATTTATTTACTTCTCAGGGCTAAGTAGGTGCCTGGAATCTTCCTTTAAGGAACTAAAAACTTTTATTCTTCTCCGAGGGGGCCTGCAGGCCCTAAGTGAAGTTCCGGTTCCATCTAACCTTGGTACACCACAAGCCGCACGTGTTTCTTAACATCTTCCATCTGTATCTGGATTTCCATTTCTTTGGGCAGAAGCTTTTTCATCGCAGCATCCTACTGGCTAGCAGCGTTAGGCACTCTAGGTACTAATGCTTATTAAATTTTTTAGTTAATTGAAATAAACATATTATGAATAAGTCTTAATGAACAAAGTCATAACATCCCTGAGAAAATAAAAATAGCAACTAATAAATGAACCACTTGAGGATTTATAAGGATCTTGATGCATATTTTATTTAATCCACACATAACTCCATGAACACAGTTGAAGGCATAACAGCAGCTCATCCTCAAATACACCTGAGAGATTAATAGCTTTTGCTTTGCCTCTTTTCTCTGACTCTGACTTCATCCCTTTCATACCACACTGCCACCAGGCAAAGGCTGTGTCACAACTGTGACAGGCTGATGGCGAGCAGCCAAGAAGTCTCATAAAGTGACTTTTACAATAGTAACTTTGCCACAGTCAAAGGCCTAGTCCTTGTTCTTGAGGGTTCAGAAATTCGGTTGCTAAGACTTCATTAGTATATTAGTATCTCTCCTCAAGAAGGCTTTATCTGAATTCAGAAACATGGACTAGGTACTCCTTCTAAATGGTCCCACAGGAGTCTTTGTTTACCTCTCTCTAAGCACTGAACTCGATACTGTTAATATCCATGACTGTCTTCCTTATCAGATTATTGATATCTGGAAGGCAGAGCTGGTCCTAGCTCATTATCTCTTCCTATTGAAGTAGGGTGATGTATAGAAGGGAAAAATTGCTTCCCTCGACCTTCCTAGATCCTTTGGCTAGTCTACAAATTAAACGGACATAAAACAGATTAACAGGAGAATAACAGGCTGGGCACGGTGGCTCATGCCTATAATCCCAGCACTTTGGGAAAGCAAGGTTGGCGGATCACAAGGTCAGGAGATTGAGACCATCCTGGCTAACATGGCGAAACCCTGTTTCTACTAAAAATACAAAAAATTAGCCGGGTGTTGTGGTGGGCACCTGTAGTCCCAGCTACTCAGGAGGCTGGAGGCAGGAGAATGGCGTGAACCCAGGAGGTGGAGGTTGCATGAGCCGAGATCATGCCAATGCACTCCAGTCTGGGCGACAGAGCAAGACTCAATCTCAAAAAAAAAAAAAAAAAAAAGAAAAAAAAAAAAAGAAACAGGAGAATAACAATTTACAAGTATGTACATACAAGTATGTAACTTGTAGTATGTTAATTCATACATAACAAGTATTATGTTAGTTACATACTTACAAGTATTATGTCAGTTACATACTTACAGACGGGAATCTCACACACAGAAAAGTGAGACTCAAAGAAATGACCAGATGATTGAAGGCTGTACACCATCCTGAGCTACAGAAAGGAACAGGAGTTTGGGGCTTCCGGTAGGTGGTATAGAAACATTAGGGGAGTGTGAGGAGAGGAAATATATCATAAGTTAAGATTGCCTTGTTATGCAGATAAAAGTCTCAGGTCTCTCAGGTAGGCCGAGTGCAGTGGCAAGCGCCTGTAGTCCCAGCTACTGGAAAGGTTGAGGTCGGAGGCTCACCTGAGACCAACAGTTTGAGGCTGCAGCAAGCTATGATGGTACCACTATACTCCAGCTTGGGTGACAGAGTGAGACCCTGTCTTTAAAAATAAATAAATAAATAAAAATAAGCCTTTCAGTTGATAAAAGTTCTCTCAGAGTAGCTAGCTCTCTTCCTGGTCCTGATACCTTTACTAATGAAAATTTCCTTTATAAGTATATGTTTCTCTGTACAAAAGGGGTTTCATACTTTATTTTAGGCAGTTGAGTGGGAGGTGAAGAGCTTTTCCTGTGTTGGCTGGTTCTCAGTGTCTTTCAGCTCGAAGTAATCAATATGCCAGGGTGGCATGCTTTAGGTGGCCTCCTCAGTGTCAATAAGTGTTTAATAAATAATGAATGAATGCACACATTCACTTTGGAGATGCTTCATCTTGTTAAAAGTGTCACGAGATTCTGAAACCTAAAACCATCTCGTCAGTTTCATAGTTTTACATTTGAAAATGTCACTGTCATGTTGCAGCACCTTCACTCCTTTGGTCACGAGGGTTGTGGCATCTGATCTGTCTGTGTTCGAGATGACCCCCTGCCATTTCCACATTGAGTCCTGTGACTCTCCACTTTCTGATGGCTTTGCTGACCAGACTCTTGTTTTCCTGAACACATTATTTTCCAGTCAAATTCCTGTTGATCTTAGCAGCTTTGAACTCATCCTAGCTTCTAAAGATAGCCTTTATGTTTCTCCCTGGTCCATTACACATTGATTTATAATTTAACGCTGTAGGGGAAATATCTGGGGCACATAGGCTTTCACTACTCATTGTCAACCCATGTAGTACGTATAATTACTCTCTTATTTTATAGATAAATAACACAAGACCCAGAAAGGCCTTATTAATTAAACAGGTTATATAACTTTTAAACCACAAAATTTGGGCTAAAATAAATGGCTTCTACTTCCTAGTCCATGATGCTTCTCTCATTCAAAGAAGAATACATGTTGTTGAAGAATAATATACACAGAGAAAACTGCAAATATCATACTGTATGCCTAGATGAATTTATTCAAATTGAAAAAATCCATGTCATCACCAACCAGACTCAACATCATCACATTCCCAGCACCCCTGAAGGCCCTTTCAGTCTCTCCTCCAGTACTACACCATCTCCACCCAAAGTACACACACTATCCTAACTTCTAAGAGCGTAGATTAGTGTTCCTTAATTTAATACATTATATCAATGAGATCATACATTATGTACACTTTGACATCTGGCTCTTTTCACCCTATATCATGTTTATGACATTTATCCATATAGCTGCAGTTTGTTCATTCTCACGATTATATAGTATTACGTCGGATAAATGTATCTTACTTTTTAGCCACTCTTCTTGATGAACATCAGATGACTTCTACTTTGGGGCTGTATGAATAGGACTGCTGTTAACATTTCAGTGTCTCTCTTTTTGTGAATATCTGTTTTCATTTCTGTTTTATAATTGCTAGGTCATAAGGTACATGTAGATATTACCAAGCAGATTTCCAAAGTGATTATATCAATGTTATGAAAGTTAATACTGTCAACTTGATTGGATCGAAGGATACAAAGTATTGATCCTGGGTGTATCTGTGAGGGTGCTGACCAAAAAGATTAACATTTGAGTCAGTGGGCTGGGGAAGGCAGATCCACCCTTAATCTGGTGGGCACAATCTAATCAGTTGCCAGCAAATATAAAGCATGCAGAAAAACATGAAAAGGAGAGACAGGCCTACCCTCTCAGCCTACATCTTTCTCTTGTGCTGGATGCTTCCTGCCCTAGAACATCGGACTCCACGTTCTTCAGTTTTGGGACTTGGACTGGCTCTCCTTGTTCCCTAGCTTGCAGAAAGCCTATTGTGGGACTTTATGGTTGTGTAAGTTAATAAACAACTCCTATATATGTATGTATACCTATGTATATGTATATACATATACATCCTGTTAGTTCTGTCTCTCTGAGAACTCTAATACAAATGTATACTCCTAAAGCTATGGAAAAGGATTATCCTTTCCTTCCTTCCTTCCTTCCTTCCTTCCTTCCTTCCTTCCTTCCTTCCTTCCTTCCTTCCTTCCTTCCTTCCTTTCTTTCTTTCTTTCTTTCTTTCTTTCTTTCTTTCTTTCTTTCTCTCTCTCTCTCTCTCTCTCTCTCTCTCTCTCTCTCTCTCTCTCTCTCTGTGTGTGTGTGTGTGTGTGTGTGTGTGTGGAGATTAGATAGATAGACAGATAGATAGATAATGTGATTAGAATTATTTGAATGAATGGTTTCTAGTTATTAGTAAGGATACATCCTGGCCATTATCTACCAATTGTCAAATCTCAAGATTGTCAAATCTCAAGATTGGTTGAGAGCACATTATATGCAAGATACTATGCTAAAGACTAGAAATATAGCAAAAACTGGACATTAAAAGGTCTCTGCTTTCATGGAGCTTATAGTCTATAAGGCGAGACAGATGATCTACAAATAACTACATAAAGTTAATTAAGTAAATTTATAATAAATATGATAAAGGACAAATATAGTGTCTGATAAAAGTATATAGCAGAAAAGTACATATGTCTTAGTTAAAGAAGCAGGTCAAGTTCTGGGCCTTAGCTAAGAGAAACAAGGGAAATGGACAGTAGAATGACAACATGGGTAGAGGTGACATACTTAAATAGTAGTCGAGGTTAACTAAGAATCTTCATTGTTGGCAGATTATTCTACAGATTATAAAAGCTTCCAAATATCTTTAGGTTTTACTTCCTCATCCTGGAAATCCTGATTGTGCACATCAAATGATGTTAGAGATTAAAACATAAATCCATGGCAGAATGAATCAAGCCATGCTGTGGTCTAAATTTTTCTAAATGTTTGTGTTGCCACCAAAACTCATATGTTGAAATCCTAATCCCAAGGTGAAAATATCAGGAGGTGGAGACTTTGAGAAGTGATTGAGTCATGAGAGTGGAGCCCTCACGAATGGAATTAGTATTCATAAAAGAGACTCGAGAGAGACCCATTGTTCCTTCTATCACATGAGGATGCAGTGAAAAGGCATTATCTATGAACCAGAAAGTGGGCACTCACCAGAATGAATATGCTGGTGCCTTGATCTTGGACTTCCCAGGCTCCAGAACCGTGAGAAATAAATTTCTGTTGTTTATAACCTACCAACTATATGGTATTTGGTTACAGTAGATCGAACAGACTAAGATAAGCCATTGATTCTTAAAATGTTTGTTTAACCACAGAATGTCAAGGGTGGCATAATTTGACTAACACAATGATGACATTGAAAGTGTAAAAGGGGAAAAAATGATCATCTAAAGAGATACAAAATGTTTTCCAACAAAATTAATTGTGTAGCTCCAATTAAAATTCTTAACAACCTAAGAGCAAAAGGAAATTTTCTTAACATATTAAAGGTCTAAAAAAGTTCTACAGCAAAATGATACTTTTTTTTGAAATGTGGAAAAGCCTTCCCTTTGAGATCTGGAGCAAGACAAGTGTGTTGTCTCTTATTACTAGTCACTATGCTGAAGGCCTTAGTAAGCACAATGAAATGTGAAATAATAATAATAAGTGAAAGTTGCAAGGATCATGCAAAAAGCATTTTATCAACAAATGATATAATAAAATCTGTACACATAAAATATTAAATATAATTAAAATGTAACAAGTTTACTGGATGCAAAAAATTCTTTTAAAAATCTACTCAACACATAAGCAAAGACTGTTCAAAAATACAATTTAATTAAAAGGGTAGAATTTATATCACATTTTAAAAATGAAGTATTTAAAAATAACTCTAAGAACTCCTAAAATTAATTAAAAAGTGACAGGAAAATATTGGTAAAAGTCTTATAGAAGCATTGCATTGAAAAAGTCTCTATAGTATAGAAATAAACATGAGAAAAGATGTTCAATCTCATTACTAAGCAAAGAACTGCATGGAAATTAACTACATCCCATTTTCTTCCTACTTTATGTGCAAAAATTAGATGTTGTCAAGGTTATGGAGCAAATAGTACACTTAAAAAGTGTCTGGCACAGTGTAATCACTTCAGAAAACAATTTATCAGATAAAGTTGATTTTTGTGCACTGAATGCAACTCAACCATTTCAGTCCTGAAAGTATACCCTAGAGATACACTTAGACACATACCAATATCTATCCACAGTAGAATGGAAAAACATGAAATACTCATATGATGGATTACTTTATATTGGGGAAATGAATGCATTTCAGATACCTGTAACAACATAGATAAATGTTAGTGATATAATATTGAATAAAAAAGCAAATTTGAGATGATACACATATAGTATGATTCAATTTATGTGAAGTTTGAAAGCAGGAACAATGAAACTAAGCATTGACATATTTGATTAGTCTATAAAGTAAAGCAAGGAAATGGTAAACACAAAATTCAGATTAGTCATTACTAATTAGGGAAGAAAGAAGGGATAAGATTTGAGAAAGATAGGCAACTTGAAAGGTAACAGCAATGACCTTTATTTTCTTATCTGCATGGTATCCAAGCAGGCCTGATATTCACCCGGCATAAACTGGTAGATCTGGGCTAATACATTCTTAACTTGTTGCAAAGAGCTGCTTTTCTGAAACTTCTGATTTCACCCCCAACCACTGGAATTGCCCCAACCTTGGGTTATTAATGTATTTACATGTAATTTAATTATTGATATATTTGGATTTAGACCAATGACATTAGTTTATTTTCTACTTGTTGTCCCTGTTTTATGTTCCTTTTCTCCTCTCTTCCTGTCTTCTTTTGGTATTCTTTATCATTCCTATTCCATTTTATTATTTTTTTATCCTTTTGCTATACATTCTTGTATTTTCCTGGTTTTGGTACTCTAGAGATAAATGCATGCATCCTTGACTCACTACAGTATACCTTATATTAATATTTTATCACCCCTGAAACAATGCTGAGAACCTACAACAGTTAACTGGATGGCAAACTGGAATGTTAAACACTTTAAGATGGAATAACACATAGCAAAGGCAGTTTTGATACTTGCAAAATGTGCACTTTCTCATAAAAAATGAACAAGTATTGCAGATCAACTCCTTTAAAATGGCATGTCCCATTGGTCTGGCAAACTGGTAGATTTCTTGAGAGCAAGAAGGCAGCCTTGGATTTTCTTTAACTCTCCATCACTGCCCAGTCAGCTCCTCACATATAGGGTAGGAGTTCACTTGGTATCTGTTGTAAATATCCAAAACATTGAACGTAAACAATAATTTCTATGCCACTTTACAACATTAATCAATAAGTGAGTGTCATCATCCACTATTTAGCAATAAAAGCCTAGGAATTAGATTGCAGCATATATACAGGTAAGGAAGAGAAATTTTCAATTCCATCAGGTAAAACTGTTAAGAATGAGTATGCAGTCTCTTAATACACAGCACTGGTTCTGGTGCCCTTCTATAAGAAAATTCCAAGAAAATGTGGTTTGGACAAGCCACTTACTGAATATAATTTTCAGGTCACTCAACACAAAAGAGTTTTAAGAGAACATGGTAGTATTTGAGGGGAAAGGCAGGTATAAGTCATTAAAACTAGCTGATGTAACAGGCAAACTGAAATTACAAAGCCGTAACACAATAAGGAATTTTTTTTTCCCCGTCAGTCAAAACCTAATACAGGTTTCATATCCCACTTCATCATGAGGCTATGCTACCCAGGCCACATGACCTCCAAGGCCACCAGGACATGACCAACTGGACTGGAGGAACTAGAAGATATTTTAGAGGACTGCCATCACTTTGTTCATTTTCCACTGATCATAACCCAATCATGAGGCCCAACCAACTATAAAGAGGCTCAGAAATCTAGAAGAAGAGCTGTACTGTAAATTACTAAAACTCCGTATTTTCCCAATTCCTCAACATTCCCCATCAATAGTCAGTGAGCACCCCAACCAGGTGACCAGGTGCAGCAGTGTGATAAGGCTGTTCCCTGACACAGTGTTGTAAGGCTGACCCGTTCTTGCCCTCCCCGACTGTGACCTAATGACATTAAACCACACCAGTGAAATCCCCTCAGACCTTTTGCTTGGGTCCTCCACCATGATCTCCAGTAAAGTTATGTCCAGAATTGGTGGGTTCTTGGTCTCGTTGACTTCAAGAATGTAGCCGTGGACCCTTGTGGTGAATGTTACAGTTCTTAAAGATGGTATGTCCAGGGTTTGTTCCTTCTTATGTTCAGACATATTCGGAGTTTCTTCCTTCTGGTGGGTTCGTGGTCTCGCTGGCTTCAGGAGTGAAGCTGCAGACCTTCACGGTGAGCCTTACAGCTCATAAAGGTGGCGCATCTGGAGTTGTTCTTTCCTCCCCTCCAGAGTTGTTCATCCCTCTGGTTGGGTTCGTGGTCTCACTGGCCTCAGGAGTGAAGCTTCAGACTTTGGTGGTGAGTGTTACAGCTTATGGACCCAAAGAGTGAGCAGCAGCAAGATTTATTGCAAAGAGCAAAGGAACCATGCTTCCACAGCACAGAAAGGCACCTAAATGGGTTGCCCCGGTTGGCTAGGGCAGCCTGCTTTTATTCCTTTATCTGACCCCACCCACATCCTGCTGATTGGTCCATTTTACAGAGAGCTGATTGGTCCATTTTGACAGAGTACTGATTGGTGCGTTTACAATCCCTGAGCTAGACACAGAGTGCTGATTGGTGCATTTACAATCCTTTAGCTAGACAAAAAAGTTCTCCAAATCCCCACTAGATTAGACACAGAGTGCTGATTGGTGCCTTTACAATCCTTTAACTAGACACAAAAGTTCTCCAAGTCCCCACCAGATTAGCTAGATACAGAGTGCTGATTGGTGCATCCATGAACATGGAGCTAGAGACAGAGTGCTGATTGGTACATATACAGTCCTCTAGCTAGACATAAAAGTTCTACAAGTCCCCAGCCAACTCAGATGCCCAGCTGTCTTCCCCTAGTGGATCCCATGCTGGGCTGCGGGCAGAGCTGCCCACCAGTCCTGGCTGGGCGCCAGCACTCTTCAACCCTTGGGCAGTTGATGGGACCAGGACCAGGTGCCGCGAGCAGGGGGTGGCTCCAGCCGAGTGGGAGTCCACTAGTGGTGGGGGGTGGGGGGCCTCGTGCTTGGTGGGCTGCAGGTCCCCAGCCCTGCCAGGCAGGGAGGTGGCTGAGGCCCAGTGAGAATCTGCGTGCTGAGTGCGCAGGCCCCGGCAGTGTTGGGGAACCCTGCACACCCTCCGCAGCTGCTGGCCCGGGTGCTAAGCCCTTCACTGCTCCAGCCGGCAGCTCCAGCTGGTGGCTCTGAGTGCAGGGGCCCACTGAGCCCGTGCCCACACAGAACTCGAGCTGGCCTGTGAGCCCCGAGCGCAGCCTCAGTTCCCACCCGCACCTCTTCCTCCACACTTCCCCATAGGCAGAGGGAGCCTGCTCCAGCCTCTGCCAGCCCAGAGAGGGGCTCCCACAGTGCAGCGGTGGGCTGAAGGGCTCCTCAAGCACGGCCTGAGTGGATGCTGAGGCTGAGGAGGCACCGAAGGAGCGAGGGCTGCTAGCACGTTGTCACCTCTCAAAGGCACTTGCCCACTGGTCCTCAAATCTCTCTCTCTCTCTGTCTCCCCTCTGCACCTGCTTGCTTGAGCTCACTCACCAGGAGTTCCTCCCATATGGCTGGCTCCCTGTGTGGCAAGCCTTGCCGTGCCTCCTTTCTCTGGGTCCTGTGAGTATAATAAACACATGATAATTTTACATATTATATGCCTCTCCCAGTGTGATTTCTGTGACTATGTTGGAGTGATCTGTAAAGATTCCAACAGGACTTCCTTCCCCATTAGCAACATAGGGGCACATGGTATTTGGTGAGTGTTAAGAGTCTCTGTGGGAGGAAGAAGAGGAGAGGATATCTATGTGATGTCAAATTTATGTCAAAAGTATTGCTTGGCCTGGGTTTTTCACTCTTCTATTATTGGGTGAAAACAGAAACAGAGAATTCTGACAGTGGTGATAACAGAGGTGTAATGGTTAATTTTATGTGCCAATTTAGCTAGACCACAGTGCCCAGATTTGTGGTCAAACCTTATACTAAATGTTTCTGTGACGGTGTTTTTGAATGAGATTAGCATTTAAATTGTTAGATTTTGAGGAAAGCAGATTACCCTCCGTAATGTGTGGAGAATTCATCCAATCAGTGAAGGCCTGACTAGAACAAAGACTGACCTCTCCCAAGCAAAAATGAACTTAGCCAGCAAACTGCCTGTGGGCTTGAACTGCAACTTTTCCCTTGGTCTCCAGCTTGCTAGGTTATGCTCCAAATTTTGGATTTACTAAGCCTCCATAATCACATAAGCCACTTCCTTAAAATAAATCTCTCTCTGTCTCTCTTTCTCTCTGTGTGTGTGTATCTATCTATCTATCTATCTATCTATCTATCTATCTATCTATCTATCTATCTATCTATCTATCTCTGTACACACACACACACACACGCACACACACATCCTGTTGGTTTTGTTTTTCTGGAAAGCCTTGACTAATACAAATAGTTTTAGGGGCTTCTAAAGCAAATATTTTTCTTTTATTCATTTAATAAGGTGTATTACAGAACTACTATATGCATCCAACACTGCAATACGATGAAATAGAAATAAAAGTAAATCAGCCAAAATGTTTTCCTCAAGGAGCAAGATGTCAAAGAGGGAAGATAAAGACATGTTGCAAAATGACTACTCGTTTACCATTTCTTGTATCTGTCTCCCCAAACTATTGTTTTTTTTTTTTTCATTTCTTAACAAAAGTAACCAAAAGCATATAAACACCATTTTGAGTTCTTCATTTTATTTTTACGTTAGAAATTATATTCTTATCTGTATCTGCAGGCTGGTTGAACAGTTGTCAAATTAGTGTGAAAAACATGAGTATAGGAAGCTGTAATAATTTTGTTTTAATGTGGGGAGAGCATGCTGCCAGACATCAAAGCACTGGAGTTTTATTTTCCATTTGCAACTGTGATGTTCATCAGGCCAGCTCAACCCTAAGGTCTTTGATTTTCCCATGGTAGGTGAATATGTTCTCCAAGGTCTCTCTCTTCCAAGTGAGCTTTGTTTCTTTTTTCAGATTCGCTTTCACTATTTGTGCATTACTCTTCCCTCCCTAGCAAAATAAGTTTCCTCAGCTTCTGCCCATGAACCCCAACTGGTGACCCTGATGAGTTTGATGTCTCCAAACAAAGGCCCAGTCTCTAGACTCTGAATCTTCCTGAACCTCTTCTTGCTCTGCTTCTGTGTTGTCTTAGTTTGTTCAGGCTGCTATAACAGAAACCATAGACTCAGTGGTTTGTTTAATTTTATGTATGTATGTATATATGTATGTGTGTATTTATTTATTTATTTATTTATTTATTTATTTATTTATTTATTTATTTTGAGATGGAGTTTTGCTCTTTTTGCCCAAGCTGGAGTGCAGTGACGCAATCTCGGCTCACTGCAACCTCTGCCTCCCAAGTTCAAGCAATTCTTCTGCATCAGCCTCCTGACTAACTGGGATTACAGGCACCCACCACTAAGCCTGGCTATTTTTTTCTATTTTTAGTAGATATGGGGTTTCACCATGTTAGCCAGGCTGGTCTCGAATGCCTGACTTAGGTGATCCTCCCACCTCAGCCACCCAAAGTGCTGAAATTAACAGGCATGAGCCACTGCACGTGGCCTTATTTTACTTTATTTTTTGAGACTGGCTCGCTCTTGTCACCCAGGCTGGAGTGCAGTGGCGTGATCTCAGCTCACTGCAACCTCTGCTTCCCGGATTCTCCTGCTCAGCCTCCCAAGTAGCTGGGATTACAGGCACCCGCCGTCATGCCCGGCTAATCTTTTGTATTTTTAGTAGAGACGGGTTTTCACCATGTTGGCCAGGCTGGTTTTGAACTCCTGACCTCAAGTGATTCCCCCCCACTTCAGCTTCCCGAAGTGTTAGGATTACAGGCATGAACCACCGTGCCCAGCCGACTGGGTGGTTTAAGCCACAGAAATTTATTTTTCACAGTTTCAGAAGCTAAGTAGTCTGGGATCAGAGTACCAGTGTGGTCCGGTTCTGATGGGGGCTCATTTCCCGGTTTGCAGATGGCCATCTTCTTACTGTGTCCTCATGAGGCAGAGAGATGATCTCTCCCATCTCCCATCTTATAAGGACATGAATCCATTCATGATGGCTGCCCCTCTCTCCACCTCCCTCGGGTTCCCAATACCATCATATCTGGGATTAAGGCTTAAATGTATACATTTTGGAAAGATATGAACATTCAGTTCACAGCAAATGTATACCTGTCCTGTGGCTCATTCTCTCACAGTCCATTTTCTGCTTCTAGAGCTTTGTCTATTCAGGTAGATAAACTAACATGCACCAGTGGAATAGAGACCCTGTTGCTTCATGCCTATAGTAAGTAGCACACATGCAGGGAAATTTGTAGTTTTCTGGGAAACAAACAAACAAACAAAAAACAGAAACCTCACAAAGAGCACTGCTAAGGAGGCAAACATCAGGCTTCTTGTCTGATGAGAGGCCGAGAAGAGTGAAGCACCATACCACCTGATTAATTAATTGTTCCAGTGACATAGGATAGACAAGTCACTAAAACTATTAATATTTGCTGTGGATAATTTCATGACAGAGTATGTCTTACATCATCCCCTCTCTACAACAGCACCACTCTCTTTAGCCAGTCTTAATATCTTCCAAACTATGATTACACTGATTATGTAATAGTGCATAAAGAAAATGTGTTAAAATTTTACCAAATACTTTTTCAAGTGTAATGAGCTGATGATATGATTCCCTCTTTTATTTCATAACTGTCCTAAATTATGTCAACTGAGTTTAGAATGTTATGCCAAACTTGTATCTGGGAATAAACCCAACTTTTTAATCATATATTACCCTTTTTACATATTCCTGAATTTGATTTGCTAACATTTTGTTTAGGACTTTTGCATTTGTAATTTTCTTTTCTTGTAATGACTCTGAAAGTTTAGTATGCTGCACTCAAAAATAGAGTTAAAAAATATTTCTTCTACTATTCTCTAGAAAAGTTATATATATTTGATATTATTTCTTACTGAAAAATTTGTAGAATTCATTGCTAAAGCCACCTGAGAACTTTGTTGAATGGTTTTTAATTACATATTTCTTTTGATTAAGGTCTATTCTTAAGATTTTATACTTTTTGTCATTGTTAATAAGCTGTGTTTTCTTCAAGGAAATTTTTCATTTCAGTTACATATTTAATTGACTAGGGTAAAGTCAGAAATAATGTACATTTTTATTCTTTTAATATATAAAATACCTGTAGTGACTCTTTTTTATTCTTGATATTTGTAATTTATGTCATGTTCCTTTTTTTTCCTTGATCAATCTTCCCAGGAGTTTTTCATTATCATCAAACTTTTCAAAGAAGCAATTTTTGGCTTAGTTAGGTTTTCTCTATTGCATGGTTTCTGCTTTTATTATTATGGATTGAGTTTGCTATGACTCTTCTGATCTATTTATATGAGTGCTTCAAGATTTGATTTTTAGTCTTTTTTTTCTATCATATGCATTTAGAGATAGATATTTCTAAGCATGGCTGTTGTGGCATCACAGATGTTGATATATCATATTTTTGTTATCATTTAATTAAACATATTTTCTAATTCTCATTGTAATTTTTTCTTTGACCTAGGGTGTGCAGAAAAGAGTTAACATAGCAAGCTTGAATGCTATGTTTTGAACGTCCTAAACATAAGGTTGGCCTTGGAAGATTTACTAGAACTTGGATTTGGGGAAGGATCCCCCCATTCCCACAACTGATAAGAGTGGCTCACTATGCTTAAACTGTACAAAGAATATGATGTATGCTGAATACTTGCTTTCCTTCTAGGAGTCTGAAATTTTGGCACATGCCAGGCAGAGCCTGCCTATATGACCAACCTCCAATATAAACCCTTGGCACTAAGTCTTTAATGAGTTTTCCTGGTTGGCAACATTTCACATGTGTTGTCACAACTTGTTGGAAGAAATAAGCGCATCCTGTGTGTGATGGGTAATTTTATGTGTCAACTTGACTGGGCTAAGTAGTGTTCAGATCGCTGGTAAAATACTATTTCTGGGTGTGTTTGTGAGAGTTTCCAGAAGAGGTTAGCATTTGAATCAGTAGACTGAGTAAAGAAGATCCCATCTAACCAATAAAACCAGGCATCATCCAAGCTGTAGAAGGTTAGAATGGAATAAAAAGATGGAGGAAGAGTGAATTCTCTCTTTTCTTTGGTGGTGGCATCCAGCTTCTCCTGTACTTGGACATCAGAGCTCCTGGTTATTCAGCCTTTGGACTCCTGGGTTTACTCCAGTGTCTTCCTGCTCCCCAGTTCTCAAGTCTTCAGCCTTGGAGTGGGAGTTACACCACCAATGGCTCCCCTGATTTGTAGGCCTTTGGACTGGTACTGGACTACACCGTCTGCATTCCTCGTCCTCTACCTTGCAGATGGCATAATGTGAGACTTCTAGGCCATAATCATGTGAGCCAATTCTGATAAGTTTCTTCTTATATATGTCTATATGTATTCTATTAGTTCTATTTCTCTGGAGAACCCTAATACAATGTATGACCCTCTTTGGGAGAAGATTCTGGAAATTTGCCACTGTATTTTCCCCTAGACTTTACCCCATCAGTTTTTCCCTTTGCTGATTTTGCCTTTCATTTGTAACAAATCATAGCCATGAGTATGACAATATGATGAGTGCTGTGAGTCCTCATAGCAGATCATCGAACCTGGAAATTGCCCTGGAGACCCTCGTCAAACGTAGTCTTAAACACTTAGGAATCCCTCCCTTTTTTTTCTGTGCATCTGTTTTGCTTAATTCCATGTTGTTAGAGAACTACGCTGAATAATTCTAGTTAGAGTATGTTGAAACTGACTGCATGAAAAGCCAACTTTAGTAAATGTTCTATAAGCAATTTTAAAGGAAGCGTTTCTTGAACTTGTGTGCCTTATTTGTATATGCTGATTAGGTCAAGTTTCTTAATTGTATTTTCAAATATTTCTAATATTTAGTGATTTTGTCTGTTCCATCAGTTACTGAGAAAAATGCGTATAAGTGACTTAAAATAATTGTGAAATTTGAATATTTTTTTCTTACTAGTTCCATCCATTTTTGTTTTATGTATTTTGAGTCCATATTATTATTTGCAGTCAATTTTGAGTTAATGCATCTTCCTGGTGGATTGACCATTTTATTATAATGAAACATCGCTTCTTGTCGCTAATTATATTTCTTGCCTTAAATTCTACTTTGATTGATAGTAACAGTGCAGCATTCATTTTGGCATATGTATGTATGTGCATGTGCATATGTATGTGCATACGTGTTTTACTTAGGTTTGTACGGTATATATCTTTTTTATTCTGTGACTTTTTAATCTTTCTGTGCCGTTACATTTAGGTATGTCTCTTGTAAACAGCACATACTTAGCATGTTTAATTCTTATTCAATCTGAGTATTACATTCAGTTGGATTACTAATATTTTTTAATTTAAGCCTACCATCTTGCTCTTTGTTTTCTACTTCTTCTATGGGAATAAATAAAAAAAAATATGGGAAAGTATGGATATTCAAAAACTATATTGACTGGAGGAGGTCAGTTATGTCTTCAAAGGAGGATTTGACACACTTTTTCTAAAAAGGAAGATAATTAACATTTTACACTTGCAGTTCATTCAGTTTCTAGTACAACTAGCCAACTCCACTATTGTAACCCAGAAAACTTCCTTAATAATATGTAAATGAGTAGAAATGGCCATTTTTCAATAAATTGTATTTACCAAAATAGGCAGCCAATTTATAGACTATAGTTTGTCTGTTTTTGTTCTGGAATCAATTACTTATATCTTTATTTGTGCCACATATGTTTCTTGCATTTCCTTATATATTTTTGCTTTTATGTTTCTCTTTACTGGGTCTTAATATGTTCTATTGAGTTGTTTTCTATTTCACTAATCTTCTCTTCTGTGTATCTAATCTTCAGTAAAACAATTTATTGTGTACTTAATTTCAAGTATTTTTTTTGTTGCTGTTGCTACATTTTCTTTTTTCTTTCTTTCTTTCTTTTTTTTTTTTTTTGAGATGGAATCTCAAAAATTGAATTGCTGGAGTGCAATGGTACAATCTTGGCTCACTGCAACCTCCATGTCCTGGGTTCAAGCGATTCTCCTGCCTCAGCCTCCTGAGTAGCTGGGATTACAGGCATGTGCCACCACACGCAGCTAATTTTTTGTATTTTTAGTAGAGACAGTGTTGCATCATTTTGGCCAGGCTAGCCTCAAACTCCTGACCTCAAGTGATCTCGGCCTCCCAAAGTGCTGGGATTACAGGTGTGAGCCACTGGCCTGTTGGTATATTTTCTGTTTAATGTTTTTGTAGGTTCCAATTCTCTGGTAAAGTGCTCCATCTAATCATCTCTTTTCTTTAACTTATTGGTCATGGTTACATTAAAGTCCATTTCTATTAACACTATCTGAGTGGTCTGTGGTTCTATTTTTATTTTCTTTTTTTCTCCTTGGTTTTCAGTCATTTGTTTCTGTTTTCCAGTCTTCATGGTAGGCCAATAATTATGTACAAAAAGATGTGGAGATAACTGAAGGCTATATCTAATGTTATGTTTTTCCAGATAGAATTTAATTTTGTTTTCTTGTGGACATTCAGAATAGGGGTGTGCCACCTTAATCCAGATTGGGCTATAGCTAGATAAAAGAAAGGTTTTAATCTTTTGTATGTACAAGTTAATTCCTTTGTAAAACTGAATCCCAGAGTACAGATATTCAGGAGTTCTAACTGGAAGGGTGGCCCTCCTCCCCTGACAGGCTTTGGTTCCGAGTTAGTACCATCACCTTTTTGAAACTGTTAGAAACTCAGTTGTTGCCCAGCTTCTTAGCCAAACATTTCTGCTCTGCCTTGTAGCCTTTTGTTCTGCAGTTTAGGAATTGGAAAATACCTCAAGGGGAAAAGCAGTTCAGAGTATTGGCTCACATCAATATGTTTTTCCTTTTTCTAAGATCTTCATTTCTTAAGTCTTGATTGCCTTAGTAGCCCTCCTTTAGAATGTTAGGTGAGAGTTTTGAAAGCTTTGCTCAAGATCTCAGCCCCCTATCTTCACAGATTCTCAGTTTTATAGACTTTTGTTAAAATGGCTCAAGGGGAAGGATTTCACAGAACTCCCGGTCTATAACAATTCATTTAGCTTATTTCTTGAATCTTGGTAACTCAAATCATGACTGCTTAAAGAGCATTCCAATGTTTTCAAACAGGTGTGTGTGTGTGTGTGTGTGTGTGTGTGTGTGTGTGTGTGTGTGAGAGAGAGAGAGAGATGTGGTTCTGTCCATTTGTAAATTATTCTCTTTGAAAGGATTAATCTGTAATAAGCTATACCAATTAAAACAGGCAGGCAACTCAATGTACTCATTTATAAATCTAAGGCTTTAGATGTTACCAGTTCAAACCGCAATATGAGCTTCATTTACAATGACAGGAATTCTATCCTTCTATTAGTAAAATATAAATTTATATTAGTTAGTTTGAAAGCTTCTACTCTGCCTTCTTACATTGAATCACCAGCATGTAAAACTAGATTTTTTTTTAATGAACAACTACTGAGCAGTGTTTTTACTAGTGTAGTATATTTCTTTATGTAGAATTGTATATTGAAATTATATATTGTTAATTTAAATCATTCTTCTTTATAGTAAATAAAAATGAACCAAAATAATAATTTAAAAGTTATGTTTATTATTTCATATTTATATTAAATTTCTTGAGAAAACCATAAATCTTCCATCTTTTTTATTGTTTTTTTAAAAAACAGTTTAAAGCCACATTTTAATTCCCTTAGCAACTCACTGAAAATTTATTCAGATGAAAGATCATGACCAACAAGTCTCAAATCCCCTTATACCTAATGGATAGTGCCTTTTATGTGGTAGATCTACTGAATTTTTTGAAGGTTCTGTTGATTCTGGGTTTTTAGCGTTTTCTAATACTACTATTATGCTCTATGCCCTTCTTGTATAATCATTGCTGGTTACATCACTCTCTTCTATTATTTAAGTGTCCTTTAAAAATATAATTTTTTTTATGATGGCTATGAATTGTTAGATGCCTCCTTTTTTCCTCCGTGGGTCATTTTTTAAATTAGATTGCAAGTTTTCTTTTTGAAAGATTTTAACAGTCTTGGGCTACTTTCCTCTCCAAGCCTGGCCATTGGATTATTTTTTTCCTGAGTATATAGATATATGCCTGTCTAAGCTTTAGTTCACCTGTCTGTCCAGGCTCAGCATTCCCTTCTTTGGACACGAAAACTCTAAGATGAAAACGGTTCTTCTTTCTGAATCTGGCCTTATCTAGATAGCATGAAACATCTTTGTTGATTAGAATTAAGTATAAAAGAATAGCTCACACAGTTTTATCTTTTGAAAAGAAAGAAAACTGTCAATAAAGTAAATCAACAATTTATCAGACAGACTTCTTTGAGCAGAGAGAGATTTTCAGCAAATATACAGCTTGTTGGATTAAACACAATCCTTAGTACAACTTACCTCTTTAATAGTTGCTTGATTTTTATTAAATCACAAAATTTCAGCTCATGAGACAAACGGGGGAAAATGCCAAAATAGAAAATCAAATCAGGAAAAAAGAAATAAAATGAAAAACAATTTTGCATACAAATGAGTAAATGGAGGAAAAACATAAACGTATGTGAGCTCTAATTAGATGCTGATTTTTTTCTAAGTTGCACATCTATGATCATTTATTTAAATAGAAAACTGAAAATAATAAAGGATATTTAAAGAAAACAGAATGGAATTTAAGCAGAAGTTGACTTCAACTTTTGCACAAAAGCTGAAAAATTGGGAGGGAAAGAAGGAGAAACACTTATAAACTCAGCCAGCCAACTTATTCCAAAAGATGTAGCAAAATTGGGTACATAACTGCTTATTCTAGGCCACTGAGGTCTGTACTTGCAGCTAGCCAACTGCAAGCAACAAAGGGATAAAACTAGGTGGAATGGCTGCCTCCAGGAGTTGGCCAACTACTTCAAGACACATTCATATAGAACTTGGACGTTAATGGTTTTGGTAGTCAGCACAAAATTTTTAAATGATTATTTCTACTTCAGCTTGATCTCCAAATGCCAGATCTTCTTCTAAGGTGGCTGCAAGCTGTGCTGCCTGCCATTCACTTCAGGGTACAATGGAATATGCCATCTTGAAGTTGTCCAGATCTTGTTTTCTGGCTCTCCTTATAGATTGAATTTCACTGTATTTTCTTTTTCCTAGGCAAGTCTGGCACCAAGCTAAAATTCAAGAATAAACAAAGATGACCGAAGTTTTTTTTTTTTTTTTTAAATCAACATTTTTTACATAAGATTCTGTGTGGAAATGATATCTAGCTCTTCCCCCAAACATTTGTGTTCCCCTTCCATGATGCCATTGTAGCTAGGAAGGGACTACCTAGCTCCACCAGTTGTTTAAAGTGATGTCATGGAACTAGTTCTCACCAATGCAATATAAGCAGAATGGCGGGTGCCACTTCAAACCTGAAGTGGCTAGGATATAGGTAGATATATTCTCCTGTGTGTCTTATCCCATCTTCTGTGTGAACGCTGTTGCCCAGGGAGACCTCAGTAGTCCTTTCTTGGAGAGAGAGAAGTCTCCTGAGGCTAGGTTTCTAAATAAGTACGGGAAAAAAAATGTATCCTCTCCCACAACAAAGAGAAATGCATTAGACTTCTGTGGAGCAACAAAAATTTATTGTGTTAAATTACCGAGGTTTGTTTTAAGGATATTTGTTCTAACAGCTAGCATTACTCTAACTTATAGTGCCTTTGTCTCAATCATACACACACACACACACACACACACACACACACACACGCACAGAGAGAGAGAGAGAGAGAGAGAGAGAGAGAGAGAGATTGAGAGAGAGAGAGCACTCTTCAGCAATTTATCTCCAGGGTCTGTTAGACCAGCTGTATCAAGCAGGATTCAACTGGAGAAGCAGAACCAGTAGGAGGTATATATACATACATATTCACATGCATACATAGGGGGTGTGTGTGCATGTAAAAGATTTTTTACAGGAATTTGACCTTGCGCAGTTGTGAAAGTTAAGCACTGTTGGTAAGGCTATTGTCTTTGCATCTGATGCTGGAGCTTGAAGTCTGCTGCACAGGCTGTCAGAGGCAAGATGGCTATAGAATGTGGGAAAACTGGGACAAGCTAGAGCCCACAAGCAGATGCTGGGACCCACGAGGACACACTGGAGCCAGCCTCAGTTCTCAATGCTTCCAAACTTGCAGATGTGAGTATTCCACAGGGCACACCAGCACCCTTCATCATGGAGCTGAAGGTACAGGTGACATACAAACTGGAGAAATTCAAAGGGGATCTGGGGATAGGTGAAGCAGTTTCTGTCCTGGTTGCCATTCATGTCAAGGAGGTGCAACAGCAGATAAGCAACAATGTTGGTGAGCAACAAAAGCATCTGATGACCTTGCCTCAAACTTTTTAGTGCTTAAAAGCAATGTGTCTGCTGCTTCCTTTCTGCCCTCTGAAGCTTACACAGGATATTTCTCATGGATCACCCTAAAAGAAAAATTTCAGAAAAAAGGAAACCCTGTAAACATAAGTCAGTCTTGCCAAGTTGGCACATTACAAAGCCTCCATACTAGTTCACTGATTAAATAACCAGCCAATTTTTGTTCTTTAAAAGGTTACTACTCATTTATTAAATGTGCATTCAATTCTACTTATATTCTAGCATTTAGGAAAGTACTACAAATAAAAATAAAAATGTGAATAAATATAGCTTCAATCTTTAGCAGTGCACTATTGGAATTAACAAACCTATAAACAGAAAAGTATAATATAATGCTGTCATTGCAATGGTACTGTTATTCAAAGGACATTGTATGAACACTGTCTGAGGAGGAGCAGTGCAGGGTATTGATGTTAACAATTACACTAGACTGCTCTGCCCACATCTACATTTACAAATACCTGGGAAACATCCTGCTGTCCCAATACCAACTTCCAAGTCAGCTTTTTGCTCTCAGTAACATCCCCTACTGCCTTCCTAATGTGTTAGATAGACAGTCATAAGTGTAGAAAGAAACAGGGGCCTCATTTTAGCTTCAGAAGCCAGAGTTGAGGCTAAAAGCAGTCACCAGGAGAAAACAATGTCAATCATTTTATTTTAAATATAACATAACATATAGGAGAGGAAAACAAAGAGTGAACAAAGATTGGTAGACACTGCGTAAAGTCATTTTTTATACGCACTTCACCAGGACTACGCCATGGTATTACAGCAAGCACGCCACTGACAAGAAATGAGAACTGATCTGTCCTTCTAACTCTGATGAGTAAATTCTGTATAGGTCCATCATCAAGGCATGGGACATACAAATTGTTTTTCTCAAATTGTTGAAGGCGTTTCACCAGCATTCTCTAATTAAGCAACATATAGCAAGAAAATAAAAAGCCAATCATTATAACCTTCACTTCTCAAGTGGGAAAACCGAGGGAAATGATACATTTATTCAAGGTCAGGAAGAATTTATGACAAAGCAAGAAACAGGGGCCATGTCTCCGACTCTTTTTCAGGATCTACATTGCTCATCTCGATCACTGGGCAGTAACTGAAAGGTGTTGTGTAGTTCAGAGTACTTGTGTTGCACTTGAATTTAGTTGTTATTGCCCCCAATCTCCCCCAACCCCAGGTATGACTAGTTGTGTTTATTCCAACTTGTTTAAACAAAGCAGAACATTATTTCCTGAGGACCCAAGTATTAGAGGTGTGATTTTGTGGGTCCCAGAATGAATTAAGTCTGAAAGTGACCCAGGCTCTGGGAATCTTAAATCTTCAATTCACTGCAGTGTTAGAGGGATTTTGCCTGTGACACTAGAAATTTTTAATGGAAAACACAGAAGATTAGTGATGGAACTGTATTCTTTCACTAAATGCTTAATAGTGTGCATAGAGGGAGAATGGTCATAACTTATTATCCAAACTGGGATACTGTGAAAGTGAAAGAGTCCTAGTAATTATTATGCCCAGAAAGTAAGTGGAAACCAGCACTCCCTGGACGAACTGAGACAAACCTTGTCAATCTGTACCTCCCACATATTTAGCGATGATTGCAATATACCCTTTCATTAACCAATGTGTGGAGACGTTCGACACCATTGGTCAAATACCCACATCGTGCATTACTAGTTTGTCTCTATATGCTCACTAGCTTCTTACCCCTCACTCCAGAGATTTAAATTTAGATAGCATATTAGTTTCCTAGAGATGCTGTAATGAAATACTATTATACAAATTCAGTGGCTTTAAACAGCAGTAATGTATTCTTTCCCAGTTCTGGAGGCCAGATGTCTGAAATCAAGATATTAGCAGAGCCATTCTCTCCCTGAAGGCTCTAGGGGAGAACTTGTTCCATGCCTTTCTCTTAGTTTCTGGTATTGCCAGAAATCCTTGGTATTCCTGGCTAAGAGAGCATCATGCCAATCTCTGCCTCTGTTGTCATGTGGTATTCTCCTTGAGCGACCATGTCTGCCTCTTTCTTCCTCTTATTTTTTATGTATTTGTTTGTTTGTATGTTTGTTTGTTTATTTATTTATTTATTTTTGAGACTGAGTTTCACTCTTGTCGCCCAGGCTGGAGTGCAATGGCGGCTCACTGCAACCTCTGCCTCCTGGGTTCAACTGATTCTCCTGCCTCAGCCTCCCAAGTAGCTGGGATTACAAGTGCCCACCGCCATGCCCGGCTAATTTTTGTATATTTAGTAGAGATGGGGTTTCACCATGTTGGCCAGGCTAGTCCCAAACTCACGACCTCAGGTGATCTGCCCACCTCAGCCTCCCAAATTTCTAGGATTACAGGCATGAGCCACCACGCCGGGGCCTTTTCTCCTCTTCTTATGAGGGCATTAGTCATACTGAATTAGGTCCCACCCTAATGACCTTATCTTAACTTGTGTACATTTGCAAAGTGTACTTCCAAAGCGGGTCACATTCATAGGTACCTGGGGTTAGGGACTTCAGCATATCTTTTTGGGGTACACACTTTAGCCCATAACAGATAGCTATGGTATTTAGGAGCACATGCTTAGAGTGAGAAAACAGTATCCCAGATGTTATACAATGGCATGATTGCCTCTGGAGTGTACTTTTCAGTCCTTACTGTTATTGTCCTTTCTTGAACAAATGAACCTCTAGAGAGGCCAGAAACAAGTTGTTGAAAGGGGACACTAGAGAACTGCAGAGCACAGAGGAAGTTATTCCACAGCACGATTCAATCCATCATGCAGCAAATAGTGTTTAAGAATGCAAAATGCCTTCTGTATGGCTATGCCTTTATTGAAGAATATTCCCCACCCCTGTCCTTGAATAGAGCCTCAGTAAATTCAGGCAACAAAACCTTTTAAATATTTCTTAGTTTCTGTGGTAGAAAGAAAAATGCCACACCTATTTTAAAATAGCTCCTGGAAAGGCTGGTGATCGGATGCTGGTGGCTGTGAGCTCCAGTGATACACTCACTCACCTCCACAGCGCACAGCTAAATATATTCGCAGATGCATTTGATCCATTATTCATGTGATTTCTTTCAAAAAGCAACACTGCCATTTAATGCTCATCAGATTTACTTCCTCTCTGCCACATTCTTTTTTCTTTAGACAAACACCAGAGATAAATCATTACCATGTCTTCCTGAGGTATTGTTTGCAGCTCCATGCTGTCATTTCACAGAACTAAGTTATTTGTTACTCAGATATAAGTTAATTGTTAGCTGGAATGAAATACATGGTATGCTACAAAATCAGAGCTGAATTGTTATCTGGAAAAGCGAAAATGAATGAGGGAGAAAATATTCCTGCCTTCAAGCAATGTGTTTATATTTATAGAGTTTTCACATTTTATCATTGAAGTTTATTCCACCAAGATGCTTTACGGTAACCCATAGAATAGTGCCTTTCAAGATCATTTGTTTATTGACAAACAGTAACATATAGAAACCTTTCTCTCGAATGCCATTATTAAAATACCAGGGTGTGAAACCATTGTAGATTCATCATATTTTATTGGGAAAGCCAGTTATTATTATAAGATCCATATATGTAACTATTATTCCATAATATTTTTAGGTCTCATTGAAATGGAATCCTCTTTCTTTTGCCCAGAAGACATGCATCACACTTCCAAAGGATTTGTTGACTTAATGCAAATGTGTACTGTATACTGCATGGTGATGTCTGAATGCTGCATGCCTTCAACATCAATAGTCATCTTGCCTTCATGCAGTAAGAAGATTATATTTTATCTTACATTTTCACATGTTTCCTTGCAGACATCTAAGAGATCAGTTAAGAACGTTTCAAATGGCTGGGTGTGGTGGCTCATGCCTGTAATCCCAGCACTTTGGGAGGTGGAGGCAGAAGGACCACCTGAGGTCAGGAGTTCGAGACCAGCCTGGCCAACAGGGTGAAACCCTGTCTCTATTAAAAATACAAAAATTAGCTGGGCATGGTGGTGGGCACCTGTAATCCCAGCTACTCTGGAGACTGAGGCAGGAGAACTGCTTGAACCCGGGAGGCAGAGGTTGCAGTGAGCCGAGATGATGCCACTGAACTCCAGCATGGGCAACGGAGTGAGACTCTATCTCAAAAAAAAAAAAAAAAAAAAAAAAAAGGACATTTAAATTAAGGGATGGGGCACATATGAATTATTATAAATTTGAAAAAGGAAAATTTCGGGAATCTGATTAATAATAGAAACAATGATGTGGCTTCAGGTACTGCCATGACAGGTAAAAAAGACAGTAATAAGCTACGCTAAAATGGAATGCCTAAAAATTGCAACAGACAGTAATCTTTAAAAATCATCAAATGTCATGTATTGTACTTAATTCACATCACAATTCATGTACTCCTAAATATCTTGGCACTTGTGGCAAAATGTGTATCTCATATATATATTTTTTTATTATACTTTAAGTTCTGGGTTACATGTGCGAAATGTACAGTTTTGTTTGGGTATACATGTGCCATGGTGGTTTGCTGCACCCATCAACCCATCATCAACATTAGGTATTTCTCCTAATGTTCTCCCTCCCCTAGCCTCCCCATCCCCTGACAGTCCCTGATGTGTGATGTTCCCCTCCCTGTGTCCACGTGTTCTCATTGTTCAACTCCCACTTATGAGTGAGAACATACAGTGTTTGGTTTTCTGATCTTGTGATAATTTGCCGAGAATGATGGTTTACAACTTCATCCATGTCCCTGCAAAGGACATGGACTCATCCTTTTTTAAGGCTGCATAGTATTCCATGGTGTATAAGTGCCACATTTTCTTTATCCAGTCTATCATTGTGGACATTTGGGTTGGTTCCAAGTCTTTCCTATTGTGAATAGTGCCACAATAAACATACGTGTGCATGTATCTTTATCATAGAATGATTTATAATCCTTTGAGTATGTGCCCAGCAATGGGATTGCTGGGTC
The DNA here is from genome assembly GCF_043159975.1 of Macaca nemestrina. NCBI lineage: Eukaryota > Metazoa > Chordata > Mammalia > Primates > Cercopithecidae > Macaca > Macaca nemestrina. The sequence continues at coordinate 63,842,619 of NC_092129.1, read as the reverse complement.
AAATGGTATTTCTAGTTCTAGATCCTTGAGGAATCATCACACTGTCTCCCACAGTAGTTGAACTAATTTACACCCCCACCCACAGTGTAAAAGCATTCCTATTTTTCCACAACCTCTCCAGCATCTGTTGTTTCCTGACTTTTTAATGATTGCCATTCTAACTGGAGTGAGGTGGTATCTCATTGTGGTTTTGATTTGCATTTCTCTAATGGCCAGTGATGGTGAGTATTTTTTCTCATGTCTGTTGGCTGCATAAATGTCTTCTTTTGAGAAGAGTCTGTTCATATCCTTTGCCCATTTTTTGATTTTTTTTTTTTCTTGTAAATTTGTTTAAGTTCTTTGTAGAGTCTGGATATTAACCCTTTGTTAGATGGATAGATTGCAAAATTTTTCTCCCATTCCGTAGGTTGCCTGTTCACTCTGATGATAATTTCTTTTGCTGTACAGAAGCTCTTTAGTTTAATGAGATCCCATTTGTCAATTTTGACTATTGTTGCCATTGCTTTTGGTGTTTTAGACATGAAGTCTTTGCTCATGCCTATGTCCTGAATGGTATTGCCTAGGTTTTCTTCTAGGATTTTTATAGTCCTAGGTCTTACATTTAGATTTTTGATCCATCTTGAGTTGATTTTTGTGTAAGGTGTAAGGAAGTGGTCCAGTTTCAGTTTTCTGCATATGGCTAGCCAGTTTTCCCAACACCGTTTATTAAATAGGGAATCTTTTCCCCATTGCTTGTTTTTGTCAGGTTTGTCAAAGATCAGATGGTTGTAGATGTGTGGTGGTATTTCTAAGGCCTCTGTTCTGTTTCATTGGACTATATATCTGTTTTGGAACCAGTACCATGCCGTTTTGGTTACTGTAGCCTTGCAGTATAGTTTGAAGTCAGGTAGCATAATGCCTCCTCCTTTGTTCTTCTTGACCAGAATTGTCTTGGCTATGTGGGCTCTTTTTTGGTTCCATATGAAGTTTATAGTAGTTTTTTCTAATTCTGTGAAGAAAGTTATTGGGAGCTTGATGGGGATAGCATTGAATCAATAAATTACTTTGGGCAGTATGGCCATTTTCACTATATTGATTCATCCTGTCCACGAGGATGGAATGTTTTTCCACTTGTTTGTGTCCTCTCTTATTTCCCTGAGCATTGGTTTGTAGTTCTCCTTGAAGAGGTCCTTCACATTCCTTGTAAGTTGGATTCCTAGGCATTTTATTCTCTTAGTAGCAATTGTGAATGGGAGTTCACTCATGATTTGGCTGTCTGTCTATTATTGGTATATAGGAATGCTTGTGACTTTTGCACATTGATTTTGTATCCTGAGACTTTTCTGAAATCGCTTATCAGCTTAAGGAGATTTGGGGCTGAGATGATGAAGTTTTCTAAATATACAATCATGTCATCTGCAAACAGAGACAATTTGACTTCTTCTCTTCCTATTTGAATACCCTTTATTGCTTTCTCTTGACTGATTGCCCTGGCCAGAACTTCCAATACTATGTTGAATAGGAGTGGTGAGAGAGGGCATCCTTGTCTTGTGCTGGTTTTCAAAGGGAATGCTTCCAGCTTTTGCCCATTCAGTATGTTATTGGCTGTGGGTTTGTCATAAATAGCTGTTACTATTTTGAGGTAGGTTCCATTGATACCTAGTTTACTGAGAGTTTTAGCATGAAAAGGTGTTGAATTTTATTGAAGGCCTTTTCTGCATCTATTGAGATAATCGTGTTTTTTGTGATTGGTTCTGTTTATGTGATGGATTATGTTTATTGATTTGCATAAGTTGGACCAGCCTTGCATCCCGGGGATGAAGCAAACTTGTTCGTGGCACATAAGCTTTTTGATGAGCTGCTAGATTGCTTTGCCAGTATTTTATTGAGGAGCTTTGCATCAGTGTTCATCAAGGATATTGGCCTGAAATTTTCTTTTTGCTTGTGTCTCTGCCAGGTTTCAGTATCAGGATGATGCTGGCCTCATAAAATGAGTTAGGGAGGATTCCCTCTTTTTCTATTGTAGAAGGAATGGCACCACCTTCTCTTTGTACATCTGGTAGAATTCAGCTGTGAATCCGTCTGGTCCTAGACTTTTTTTGTTTGGTAGGCTATTACTTACTGCCTCAATTTCAGAACTTGTTATTGATTTATTCAGGGATTTGACCTCTTCCTGGCTTAAACTTGGGAGGGTATATGTATCCAGGAATTTATTCATTTCTTCTGGATTTTCTAGTTTATTTGCATAGAGTTGTTTCTAGTATTCTCTGATGGTAGTTTGTACTTCTGTGGGATCCGTGTTGATATCCCATATATCATTTTTCATTGCGTCTATTTGATTTTTCTCTCTTTTCTTCTTTGTGATCTGGCTAGCGGTCTATTTTGTTGATTTCTTCAAAAAACCAGCTCCTGGATTCATTGATTTTTTGAAGGGTTTTTTGTGTCTCTATCTCCTTCAGTACTGCTCTGTTTTTAGTTATTTCATGTCTTCTGCTAGTTTTAGAATTTGTTTGCTGTTGCTTCTCTAATTTGTTTGCTATTGCTTCTCTAAGTTCTTTTAATTTTGATGTTAGGGTATCAATTTTAGATCTTTCCTGCTTTCTGCTGTGGGCATTTAGTGCTATAAATTTCCCTCTAAACACTGCTTTAAATGTGTCCCGGAGATTCTAGTTACATTGTGTCTTCAATCTCACTGGTTTCAAAGTAGATCTTTACTTCTGCCTTCATTTCATTATTTATCCAGTAGTGAAAACCCTGCTCATTCAGGAGCAGGTTGTTCAGTTTCCATGTAGTTATGTGTTTTTAAGTGAGTTTCTTAATCCTGAGTTCTAATTTGATTGCACCACGGTCTGTGGGACTGTTTGTTATGATTTTCATTCTTTTGCATTTGCTGAGGAGTGTTTTACTTCTAATTATGTGGTCAATTTTGGAATAAGTGCGATGAGGTGCTGAGAAGAGTGTATATTTTGTTGTTTGGGGGTGGAGAGTTCTATAGATTTCTGTTAGGTCCATATGGTCCAGAGTTGAGTTCAAGTCCTGAATATTCCTGTTAATTTTCTGTCTCATTGATCTGTCTACTATTGACAGTGGGGTGAAAAGTCTCTCATTATTATTGTGTGGGAGTCTAAGTCTCTTTGTAGCTCTCTAAGAACTTGCTTTATGAATCGGGGTGCTCTTGTATTGGGTGCATATATATTTAGGATAGTTAGCTCTTCTTGCTGCATTGATCCCTTTACCATTATGTAATGCCCTGTTTTGTCCGTTTTGATCTTTGTTGGTTTAAAGTCTGTTTTATCAGAGATTAGTATTGCAGCTCCTGCATATTTTGTAGCCATTTGGAATCATTTTCCTCTTACAACCTTTTTGCTTTAATATAGACTTAGTTGTGAAGAACTGGCTAACTGTTCCAGTGTCGAGTTAAGGAATCATTACTGTTAGTAGCTTTACTTTTCTTTTTTGCTTTTTTTTTTTTTTTTTTTTTTTTGGTGACAGAGTCCTACTCTATCACCCAGACTGTAGTGCAGTGGCATAATCTTTGCTCACGGCAAACTTGGCCTCACAGGCTCAAGTGATCCTCCCACCTCAGCCTCCCTAGTAACCGGGACCACAGGCGCGCACTACAATCCCTGGATAATTTGTGATTTTGTTGGTGGGGTAGGGTTATATCTTCAGATAAAAACTGAAAAGAAGCGTTCTGAGAAACTGCATTGTGACGTGTGAATCTAACACACAGAGTTACACTTTTCTGTTCCTTGATCAGTGTGCTAACAAGGTTTTCTTCAAATCTACAATGGGATATTTCTTTGCACAATGAAGCTTACGGTGACAAAGTAAATATCTTCAGATAAAAAGTAGAAAGAAGCTTTCTGAGAAACTGCTTTGTGATGTGTGAATTCAACTCATTGAGTTACAGCTGTATTTCGTGGAGCTGTATGCTAGTCCTGTTTTTGTGGAATCTAAGACCTGATATTTCTGCTCGCTTTGAAGAGTATACAGCCAAAGGAAATATACACAGATAAAAACGAGAAAGAAGTTTTCTGAGAAATGTCTTTCTGATCTCTGAATTCATTTCACAGAGTTCCACGTTTCTGTTCATGTAGCTGTTTGCTAACACTCTTCTCTTGGAATCTGCAAAGTGATATTTGGGAGTGCATTGAGGGCTACAGTGAAAAAGGAAATATCTTCTGATAAAAACTGAAAAGAATCGTTCTTACAAACTGCATTGTGATGTGTGAATGCAACTTACAGAGTTACACTTTTCTGTTCATTGATCAGTTTGCTAACACAGTTTTCCTGAAATCTGCAATGGGATATTTCTTTCACCACTGATGCCTACGGTGACAAAGACAACATCGTCAGATAAAAAGTAGATAAAAGCTTTCTGAGAAACTGCTTTGTGATGTGTGAATTCAACTCACTGAGTACATCTATATTTTGTGGAGCTGTTTGCTAGTCCTGTTTTTGTGGGATCTAAGACCTGATATTTCGGATCGCTTTGAAGAGTATACAGCCAAAGGAAATATCCCCAGATAAAAGCGAGAAAGAAGTTTTCTGAGAAATGACTTTCTGATCTCTGATTTCATCTCACAGAGTTTCACCTTTCTCTTCCTGTAGCTGTTTGCTAACACTCTTCTCTGGGAATCTGCAAAGTGATATTCGGGAGTGCATTGAAGGCTACAGTGAAAAAGGAAATATTTTCAGTTAAAAACTGAAAAGAATCGTTCTGAGAAATTGCATTGTGACGTGTAAATACAACTTACAGAGTTAGACTTTGCTGTTCCTTGATCAGTTTGCTAACACAGTTTTCTTCAAATCTGCAATGGAATATTTCTTTGCCCAATGAAGCTTACAGTGACAAAGGAAACATCTTCAGATAAAAAGTAGAAAGAAGCTTTCTGAAAAACTGCTTTGTGATGTGTGAATTCAACTCACTGAGTTACATCTGTATATCATGGAGCTGTTTACTAGTCCTGTTTTTGTGGAATCTAAGACCTGATATTTCGTATAGCTTTGAAGAATATACAGCCAAAGGATATATCCCCAGATAAAAACGAGAAAGAAGTTTTCTGAGAAATGTCTTTTTCATCTCTGAATTCATCTCACAGAGTTCCACCTTTCTCTTCATGTAGTTTTTTGCTAAAACTCTTCTCTTGGAATCTGCAAAGTGATATTTGGGAGCACATTGAGGGCTACAGTGAAAAAGGAAATATCTTCAGATAAAAAGTGAAAAGAAGCCTTCTGATAAACTGCTTTGTGATGTGTGAATGCAACTCACAGCGTTACACTTTTCTATTCTTTGATCAGTTTGCTAACACAGTTTTCTTCAAATCTGCAATGGGATATTTCTTTGCCCAGTGAAGCTTAAGGTGACAAAGGAAACATTTTCAGTTAAAAAGTAGAAAGAAGCTTTCTAAAACACTGTTCTGTGATGTGTGAATTCAACTCACTGAGTTACATCTGTATTTCGTGAGGCTGTTTGCTAGTCCTGTTTTGGTGGAATCTAAGACCTGATATATCGGATTGCTTTGAAGAGTATACAGCCATAGGAAATATCCCCAGATAAAAATGAGAAAGAAGTTTTCTGAGATATGTCTTTCTGGTCTCTGAATTCATCTCACACAGTTCCACCTCTCTGTTCATGTAGCTGTTTGCTAACACTCTTCTCCGGTAACCTGCAAAGTGATATATGGGAGCGCTTTGAGGGCTACAGTGAAAAAGGAAATATCTTCTGAGAAAACCTGAAAAGAAGCCTTCTGAGAAACTGCATTGTGACGTGTGAATGCAACTCACAGAGTTACACTTTTCTGATCCTTGAGCAGTGTGTTAACACAGTTTTCTTCAAATCTACTGTTGGATATTTCTTTGGCCAATGAAGCTTACGGTGACAAAGGAACTATCTTCAGATAAAAAGTAGAAAGAAGCTTTCTGAGAAACTACTTTGTGATGTGTGAATTCACCTCACTGTGTTAGAGCTGTATTTCGTGGAGCTGTTTACTAGTCCTGTTTTGGTGGAATGTAAGACCTGATATTTCGGATAGGTTTGAAGAGTATACAGCCAAAGGGTATATCCCCAGATAAAAACGAGAAAGAAGTTTTCTGAGAAATGTCTTTTTCATCTCTGAATTCAACTCACAGAGTTCCACCTTTCTCTTCTTGTAGTTTTTTGCTAAAACTCTTCTCTTGGAATCTGCAAAGTGATATTTGGGAGCACATTGAGGGCTACAGTGAAAAAGGAAATATCTTCAGATAAAAAGTGAAAAGAAGCCTTCTGATAAACTGCATTGTAACGTGTGAATGCAACTCACAGAGTTACACTTTTCTATTCTTTGATCAGTTTGCTAACACAGTTTTCTTCAAATATGCAATGGGATATTTCTTTGCCCAGTGAAGCTTAGGGTGACAAAGGAAACATTTTCAGATAAAAAGTAGAAAGAAGCTTTCTGAAAAACTGCTTTGTGATGTGTGAATTCAACTCACTGAGTTACAGCTGTATTTCGTGGAGCTGTTGGCTAGTCCTGTTTGTGAGGAATGTAAGACCTGACATTTCGGATCGCTTTGAAGAGTATACAGCCAAAGGAAATATCCCCAGACAAAAGCGAGAAAGAAGTTTTCTGAGAAATGTCTTTCTGATCTCTGATTTCATCTCACAGAGTTTCACCTTTCTCTTCATGTAGCTGTTTGCTAACACTCTTCTCTTGGAATCTGCAAAGTGATATTTGGGAGCGCATTGATGGCTACAGTGAAAAAGCAAATATCTTCAGATAAAACCTGAAAAGAAGCGTTCTGAGAAGCTGCATTGTGACGTGTTTATGTATCTCACAGAGTTACACTTTTCTGTTCCTTGATCACTGGGCTAACACAGTTTTATTCAAATCTACAATGGGATATTTCTTTCCCAATGAAGCTTACGGTGACAAAGGAACTATCTTCAGATAAAAAGTAGAAAGAAGCTTTCTGAGAAACTGCTTTGTGATGTGTGAATTCAACTCACTGTGTTACAGCTGTATTTCGTGGAGCTGTATGCTAGTCCTGTTTTTGTGGAATCTAAGACGTGATATTTCCGATCGCTTTGAAGAGTATACAGCCAAAGGAAATATCCCCAGATAAAACGAGAAAGAAGTTTTCTGTGAAATGTCTTTCTGATCTCCGAATTCATCTCACAAAATTCCACCGTTCTGTTCACATAGCTGTTTGCTAACACTCTTCTCTTGGATTCTGCAAAGTGATATTTGGGAGCACATTGAGGTCTACAGTGAAAAAGGAATTATCGTCAGATAAAATCTGAAAAGAAGCATTCTGAAAAACTGCATTGTGAAGTGTGAATGCAACTCACAGAGTTACAGTTTTCTGTTCCTTGATCAGTTTGCTAACACCGTTTTCTGCATATCTACAATGGGATATTTCTTTGCCCAATGAAGCTTACGGTGACATAGGAAATATCTTCAGATAAAAAGTAGAAAGAAAGTTTCTGAGAAACTGCTTTGTGATGTGTTAAATCAACTCACTGAGTTACAGCTGTATTTCATGGAGCTGTTTGCTCGTCCTGTTTTTGTGGAATGTAAGACTTGATATTTCGGATCGCTTTGAAGAGTATACAGCCAAAGGAAATATCCCCAGATAAAAAAAGAGAAAGAAATTTTCTGAGAAGTGTCTTTCTGATTTCAGAATACATCTCACAGAGTTCCACCTCTCTGTTCATGTAGCTGTTTGCTAACTCTCTTCTCTTGGAATCTGCCGAGTGATATTTCGGAGCGCATTGAGGGCGACAGTGAAAAAGGAAATATCTTCAGATAAAAACTGAAAAGAAGCGTTCTGAGAAACTGGATTGTGACGTGTGAATGTAACTCACAGAGTTACACTTTTGTGTTCCTTTATCAGTTTGCTAACACAGTTATCTTCAAATCTACAATGGGATATTTCTTTGCCCAATGAAGCTTACGGTGGCAAAGGAATTATCTTCAGATAAAAAGTAGAAAGAAGGTTTCTGGGAAACTGCTCTGTGATGTGCGAATTCAACTCACTGCTTTACATCAACATTTCGTGGAGCTGTCTGCCAGTCCTGTTTTTGTGGAGTCTAAGACCTGATATTTCGGATCGCTTTAGAGTATACAGCCAAAAGAAATATCTGCAGATAAAAACGAGAAAGAATTTTCTGAGAAATGTCTTTCTGATCTCTGAATTCATGTCACAGAGTTTCACCTTTCTGTTCAGTTGGCTGTTTGATAGCACTCTTCTTGTGAATTCTGCAAAGTGATATTTCGGAGCTCAATGAGGGCTACAGTGAAAAAAGAAATATCTTCAGATAAAATCTGAAAAGAAGTGTTCTGAGAAACTGTATTGTGACGTGTGAATGCAACTCAAAAAGTTACACTTTTCTGTTCATTGATCAGTTTGCTAACACAGTTTTTTTTCAAATCTGCAAAGGGATATTTCTTCACCCAAAGAAGCTTAAGTTAACAAAGGAAACATCTTCAGATAAAAAGTAGAAAGAATCTTTCTGAGAAACTGCTTTGTGATGTGTGAATTCAACTCACTGAGTTACATCTGTGTTTCGTGGAGCTGTTTGCAAGTCTTGTTTTTGTGGAATGTAAGACCTGATATTTTGGATCGCTTTGAAGAGTATACAGCCAAAGGAAATATTCCCAGATAAAAATGAGAAATAAGTTTTCTGAGAAATGTCTTTCTCATCTCTGAATTCATCTCACAGAGTTCCACGTTTCTGTTCATGTAGCTGTTTGCTAACTCTCTTCTCGTGAAATCTGCAAAGTGTAATTTGGAAGCATAATGAGGGCTATAGTGACAAACGAAATATCTTCAGATAAAAACTGAAAAGAAGCGTTCTGAGAAACTGCATAGTGACATGTGAATGCAACTTACAGAGTTACACTGTTATGTTCTTTGATCAGCTTGCTAACACATTTTTCTTCAAATCTGCAAACGGATATTTCTTTCCCCAATGAAGCTTACGGTGACAAAGGAAACATCTTTAGAAAAAGTAGAAAGAAGGTTTCTGAAAAACTGCTTTGTGATGTGTGAATTCAACTCACTGAGTTAGAGCTGTATTTCGTGGGGCTGTTTGCTAGTCCTGTTTTGGTGGAATCTAAGACCTGATAATATCGGATCGCTTTGAAGAGTATACAGCCAAAGGAAATATCCCCAGATAAAAGCGAGAAAGAAGTTTTCTGAGAAATATCTGTCTGATCTCTGAATTCATCTCACAGAGTTCCACGTTTCTGTTCATGTAGCTGTTTGCTAACTCTCTTCTCGTGAAATCTGCAAAGTGTAATTTGGAAGCATAATGAGGGCTATAGTGACAAACGAAATATCTTCAGATAAAAACTGAAAAGAAGCGTTCTGAGAAACTGCATAGTGACATGTGAATGCAACTTACAGAGTTACACTGTTATGTTCTTTGATCAGTTTGCTAACACATTTTTCTTCAAATCTGCAAACGGATATTTCTTTCCCCAATGAAGCTTACGGTGACAAAGGAAACATCTTTAGAAAAAGTAGAAAGAAGGTTTCTGAAAAACTGCTTTGTGATGTGTGAATTCAACTCACTGAGTTAGAGCTGTATTTCGTGGGGCTGTTTGCTAGTCCTGTTTTTTTTTTTTTATTTTTTTTTTTTGTTTTGTTTTGTTTTTTTTTATTTTTTATTTTTTTTAATTATTATTATTATACTTTAAGTTGTAGGGTACATGTGCATAACGTGCAGGTTTGTTACATATGTATACTTGTGCCTTGTTGGTGTGCTGCACCCATCAACTCGTCATTTACATCAGGTATAACTCCCAATGCAATCCCTCCCCCCTCCCCCCTCCCCCCTCCCCCCTCCCCATGATAGGCCCCGGTGTGTGATGTTCCCCTTCCTGAGTCCGAGTGATCTCATTGCTCAGTTCCCACCTATGAGTGAGAACATGCGGTGTTTGGTTTTCTGTTCTTGTGATAGTTTGCTAAGAATGATGGTTTCCAGCTGCATCCATGTCCCTACAAAGGACACAAACTCATCCTTTTTGATGGCTGCATAGTATTCCATGGTGTATATGTGCCACATTTTCTTAATCCAATCTGTCATTGATGGACATTTGGGTTGATTCCAAGTCTTTGCTATTGTGAATAGTGCCACAATAAACATACGTGTGCATGTGTCTTTATAGCAGCATAATTTATAATCCTTTGGGTATATACCCAGTAATGGGATGGCTGGGGGGCTGTTTGCTAGTCCTGTTTTGGTGGAATCTAAGACCTGATAATATCGGATTGCTTTGAAGAGTATACAGCCATAGGAAATATCCCCAGATAAAAACGAGAAAGAAGTTTTCTGAGATATGTCTTTCTGGTCTCTGAATTCATCTCACACAGTTCCACCTCTCTGTTCATGTAGCTGTTTGCTAACACTCTTCTCCGGTAATCTGCAAAGTGATATATGGGAGCGCTTTGAGGGCTACAGTGAAAAAGGAAATATCTTCAGAGAAAACCTGAAAAGAAGCCTTCTGAGAAACTGCATTGTGACGTGTGAATGCAACTCACAGAGATACACTTTTCTGATCCTTGATCAGTGTGCTAACACAGTTTTCTTCAAATCTACTGTCTGATATTTCTCTGGCCGATGATGCTTACGGTGACAAAGGAACTATCTTCAGATAAAAATTAGAAAGAAGCTTTCTGAGAAACTACTTTGTGATGTGTGAATTCAACTCACTGAGTTAGAGCTGTATTTCGTGCAGCTGTTTGCCTATCCTGTTTTTTTGAAAAGTAAGACCTGATATTTCAGATTGCTTTGAAGAGTATACAGCCAAAGGAAATATCCCCAGATAAAAACGAGAAAGAAATTTTCTGAGAAATGTCTTCTGATCTCCGAATTCATCACAGAGTTCCACTTTTCTGTTCATTTTGCTGTTTGCTAACACTATTCTCTGGGAAAGATAAAGTGATATTTTGGAGCATATTGAGGGCTACAGTGAAAAAGGAATTATCTTGAGATAAAAACAGGAAAGAAGTGTTCTGAGAAACTGCATTGTGAAGTGTGAATGCAAATCACAGAGTTACACTTCTCTCTGCCTTGGTCAGTTTGCTAACATAGTTTTCTTCAAATCTACAATGGGATATTTCTTTGCCAGATGAAGCTTACGGTGACAAAGAAAATATTTTCAGATAAAAGTAGAAAGAAGCTTTCTGAGAAACTGCTTTGTGATGTGTGAATTCAACTCACTGAATTACAGCTGTATTTCGTGGAGCTGTTTGCTAGTCCCGTTTTTGTGGAATCTAAGACCTCATATTTTGGATAGCTTTGAAGAGTATACAGCCAAAGGACATATCCCCAGATAAAGACGAGAAAGAAGTTTTCTGAGAAATGTCTTTCTGATCTCTGAATTCATCTCCCACAGTTCCACCTTTCCGTTCATGTAGCTTTTCCCTAACACTCTTCTCTTGGAATCTGCAAAGTGATATTTGGGAGTGCATTGAGGCCTACCTTGAAAAAGGAAATATCTGCAGATAAAACCTGAAAAGAAGCGTTCTGATAAATTGCATTGTGACGTGTGAATGCAACTCACAGCGTTACACTTTTCTGTTCCTTGATCCGTTGCTAACACTGTTTTCTTCAAATCTACAGTGGGATATTTCTTTGCCCAAAGAAGCTTACAGTGACAAAGGAAACATCTTCAGATAAAAAGTAGAAAGAAGCTTTGTGAGAAACTGCTTTTTGATGTGTGAATTCAACTCACTGAGTTACTGCTATATTTCATGGAGCTGTTTGCTAGACCTGTTTTTGTGGAGTGTAAGACCTGATATTTCAGATCGCTTTGAAGATTATACAGCCAAAGGAGACATTCTCAGGTAAAAACAAGAAAGAAGTTTTCTGAGAATTGTCTTTCTGATCTCTGAATTCATCTCAAACTGTTCCACCTTTCTGTAAATGTAACTGTTTGCTAACATTCTTCGCATGGAATCTGCAAAGTGATATTTGGGAGCAACTTGCGGGCCACATTAAAAAAGAAATATCTTCAGATAAAAACTGCAAAGAAGCGTTCTGAGAAACTGCATTGTGATGTGTGAATGCAACTCACAGAGTTACACTTTTCTGTTGCTTGATCAGTTTGCTAACACAGTATTCTTCAAATCTACAATGGGATATTTCTTTACCCAATAAAGCTGACGTTGAAAAAGTAAATATCTTCAGGTAAAAAGTGGAAAGAAACTTTTTCAGATTCTGCTTTGTGATGTGTGAATTCAACACACTGAATTACGGCTATACTTCATGGAGCTGTTTGCTAGTCCAATTTTTGTTGAATCTGAGAACCGATATTTCGAATCACTTGGAGGAGTATACAGCCAAAGTAAATATCCCCAGGTAAAAACGAGAAAGAAGATTTCTGAGAAATGCCTTTCTGATCTCTGTGTTCATATCACACAGTTCCACCTTTCTGTTCATGGAGGTGTTTGCTAACACTCTTCTCATGGAATCTGCAAAGTGATATTTGGGAGCGCATTAAGGGCTGCAGTGAAAAAGGAAGTATCTTCAGATAAAAACTGAAAGGAAGCGTTCTGAGAAACTTCTACGTGGCCTGTGCATTCACCTCACAGAGTTACATTTCTGTTCATGTAGCTGTTTGCTAACATTCTTCTCGTGGAATCTGCTAAGTGATGTTTGGGAGCGCATTGACGGCTACAGTGAAAAAGGAAATATCTTCAGACAAAAACTGAAAAGAAGCGTTCTGAGAAACTGCATTGTGACCTGTGAATGCAACTCACAGAGTTACACTTTTCTGTTCATTGATCTGTTTGCTAAGACAGTTTTCTTGAAATCTGCATTGGGGTATTTCCTTGCCCAATGAAGCTTATGGTGACAAAGGAAATATCTTCAGGTAAAAAGTAGAAAGAAACTTTCTGAGAAACTGCTTTGTGATTTGTGAATTCTACTCACTGAGTTACAGCTGTATTTCCGGGAGCTGTTTGTTAGTCCAGTTTTTGTTGACTCTGAGAACGGATATTTCGGATCACTTGGAGGAGTACACAGCCAAAGAAAATATCACCAGATAAAAATGAGAAAGAAGATTTCTGAGAAATGTCTTTGTGATCTCTGAGTTCATCTCACAGAGTTCTAACTTTTTCTTCATGTAGCTGTTTGATAACACTCTTCTCGTGGAATCTGCAAAGTGATATTTGGGAGCGCATTGAGGGTTACAGTGAAAAAGGAAATATCTTCAGATAAAAACTGAAAGGAAGTGTTCTGAGAAACTTCTATGTGACCTGTGCATTCACCTCCCAGAATTCCACCTATCTGTTCATGTAGCTGTTTGGTAACACTCTTCTCAAGGAATCTGCAAAGTGATATTTGGGAGCACTTTGAAGGCTACAGTGAAAAAGGAAATAACTTCTGATAAAAACTAAAAGGAGATGTTGTGAGAAACTTCTATGTGACCTGTGCATTCAACTCACAGAGTTCCACCTTTCTGTTCATGTAGCTGTTTACTAACATTCTTCTCATGGGATCTGCTCAGTGATGTTTGGGAGCGCTTTGACGGCTACAGTGAAAAAGGAAATATCTTCAGATAAAAAATGAAAAGAAGCGTTCTGTGAAACTGCATTGTGATCTGTGAATGTAACTCACAGTTACACCGTTCTGTTCAGTGATCAGTTTGCTAACACAGTTTTCTTCAAAACTGCAGTGGGATATTTCATTGCGCAATGAAGCTTATGGTGACAAAGGGAATATCTTCAGGTAAAATGTAGAAAGGAACTTTCTTAGAAACTGCTTTGTGATGTGTGAATACAACTCACAGAGTTACAGCTGTACTTCATGGAGCTGTTTGCTAGTCCAGTTTTTGTTGAATCTGAGAACCGATATTTCGGATCACTTGGAGGAGTATACAGCCAAAGGAAATATCCCCAGATAAGAACGAGAAAGAAGATTTCTGAGAATGTCTCTCTGATCTCTGGGTTCATCTCACAGAGTTCCACCTTTCTGTTCCTGTAGTTGTTTGCTATCACTCTTCTGGTGGAATCTGCAAAGTGATATTTAGGAGCACATTGCGGGCTACAGTGGAAAAGGAAATATCTTCAGAAAAAAACTGAAAGGAAGTGTTCTGAGAAACTTCTATGTGACCTGTGCATTCATCTCACAGAGTTCCACCTTTCTGTTCATGTAGCTGTTTGCTAACATTCTTCTCGTGGAATCTGCTAAGAGATGTTTGGGAGCGCATTGACGGCTACAGTGAAAAAGGAAATATCCTCAGGCAAAAACTGAAAAGAAGCGTTCTGAGAAACTGCATTGTGACCTGTGAATGCAACTCACAGAGTTACACTTTTCTGTTCATTGATCAGTTTGCTAAGACAATTTTCCTGAAATCTGCAGTGGGATATTTATTTGCCCAATGAAGCTTATGGTGACAAAGGAAATATCTTCAGATAAAAAGTAGAAAGAAACTTTCTGAGAAACTGCTTTGTGATGTTTGAATTCAACTCACTGAGTTACAGCTGTACTCCATGGAGCTGTTTGCTAATCTAGCTTTTGTTGAATCTGAGAACCCATACTTCGGATCACTTGGAGGAGTATACAGCCAAAGGAAATATCCCCAGATAAAAACGAGAAAGAATGTTTCTGAGAAATGTCTTTCTGACCTCTGAGTTCATCTCAGAGAGTTCCACCTTTCTGTTCCTGTAGCTGTTTGATAACACTCTTCTCGTGGAATCTGTAAAGTGATAATTGGGAGCGCTTTGAGGGCTACAGTGAAAAGGAAACATCTTCAGATAAAAACTGAAAGGAAGTGTCCTGTGAAATTTCTATGTGGCCTATGCATTCACCTCACAGAGTTCCACCTTTCTGGTCCTGTAGCTGTTTGCTAACACTCTTCTCGTGGAATCCGCAAAGTGATATTTGGGAGCGCATTGAGGACTACAGTGAAAAAAAAAAATCTTCAGATAAACACTGAAAGGAAGTGTTCTGAGAAACTTCTATATGGTTTGTGCATTCACCTCACAGAGTTCCACCTTTCTGTTCATGTAGCTGTTTGCTAACATTCTTCTCGTGGAATCTGCTAAGTGATGTTTTGGAGCGCATTGACGGCTACAGTGAAAAAGGAGATATCTTCAGATAAAAACTGAAAAGAAGCGTTCTGAGAAACTGCATTGTGACCTGTTAATGCAACTCACAGAGTTACACTTTTCTAATCATTGATCAGTTTGCTAACATAGTTTTCTTGAAAACTGCAATGGGATATTTCTTTGCCCAATGAAGCTTATGGTGACAAAGGAAGTATCTTCAGATAGAAAGTAGAAAGACGCTTTCTGAGGAACTACTTTGTGATGTGTGAATTCAACTCACAGAGTTACAGCTGTATTTCATGGAGCTGTTTGCTATTCCAGTTTTTGATGAATCTGAGAACCGATATTTCAGATCACTTGGAGGAGTATACAGCCAAAGGAAATACCCGGAGATAAAATCGAGAAAGAAGATTTCAGAGAAATGTCTTTCTGATCTTTGAGTTCATCTCACAGAGTTCTACCTTTTTGTTCATATATCTGTTTGCAGACACTCTTCTCTTGGAATCTGCAAAGTGATATTTGGGAGCACATTGAGGGCTACAGTGAAAAAGGGAATATCTTCAGATAAAAAGTTAAAAGAAGCATTCTGAGAAACTGCATTGTGATGTGTGAATGCAACTCACAGAGTTACACTTTTCTGTTTCTTGTCAGTTTGCTAACACAGTTTTCTTCAAATCTACAGTGGGGTATTTCTTTGCCCAATGAAGCTTACAGTGACCAAGGAAATATCTTCAGATAAAAAGTATTAAAAGGCTTTCTGGGAAACTGCTTTGTGATGTGTAAATTCAACTCAGTGAGTTACAGTTGTATTTTGTGGAGATGTTTGCTAGGCCTGTTATTGTGGAATATAAGTCCTGATATTTCGGATCGCTTTGAAGTGTGTACGGCCAAAGGAAATATCCCCAGATAAAAAAGAGAAACAAGTTTTCTGAAAAAATGTCTTTCTGATCTCTGAATTCATCTCACAGAGTTCCACCTTTCTGTTCATGTAGCTGTTTGCTAACACTCTTCTCTTGGAATCTGCAAAGTGATATTTGGGGGCGCATTGATGGCTACAGTGAAAAAGGAAATATCTTCAGATAAAACCTGAAAAGCAGCATTATGAGTAACTGCATTGTGACGTGTTTATGTAACTCAGAGTTACACTTTTCTGTTTTTTGAGCATTGGGCTAACACAGTTTTATTCAAATCTACAATGGGATATTTCTTTCCCAATGAAGCTTACAGTGACCAAGGAAATATCTTCAGATAAAAAGTAGAAAGAAGCTTTCTGAGAAACTGCGTTGTGATGTGTGAATTCAACTCACTGTGTTACAGCTGTATTTCGTGAAGCTGTTTGCTAGTCCTGTTTTTGTGGAATCTAAGACGTGATATTTCCGATCACTTTGAAGAGTATACAGCCAAAGGAAATATCCCCAGATAAAAACAAGAAAGAAGTTTTCTGAGAAATGGCTTTCTAATCTCTGAATTCATCTCACAGCGTTACACCTTTCTGTTCATGTAGCTGTTTGCTAACACTCTTCTCTTGGAATCTGCAAGGTGATATTTGGAAGCGCATTGAGGTTTACAGTGAAAAAGGAAATATCTTCAAATAACAATGAAAAGAAGCCTTCTGAGAAACTGCATTTGAGAAACTGCATTGTGACGTGTGAATGCAACTCACAGAGTTACACTTTTCTGTTCCTTGATCAGTTTGCTAACACAGTTTTCTTCAAATCTACAATGGGATATTTCTTTGTCCAATGAAGCTTACGGTGACAAAAGAAATATCTGCAGATAAAAAGTAAAAAAAAGCTTTCTGAGCCATTTGTTTGTGATGTGTGAATTCAACTCACTGAGTTACAGCTGTATTTCGTGGAGCTGTTTGCTAGTCCTGTTGTTGTGGAATCTAAGACCTGATATTTCGGATCGCTTTGAAGAGTATACAGCCAAAGGAAATATCCCCAGATAAAAATGAGAAAGAAGTTTTCTGAGAAATATCTTTCTGATCTCTGAATTCATCTCACAGAGTTCCACCTTTCTGTTCATGTAGCTGTTTGCTAACACTCTTCTCTTTGAATCTGCAAAGTGATAGTTGGGAGCGCATTGAGGGCTGCAGTGAAAAAGGAAATATCCTCATATAAAAACTGAAACAAGCGTTCTGAGAGACTGCTTTATGATGTGTGAATTCATCTCATAGATTTACACGTTTCTCTCCATGAAGCAGTTTCCTAACACTGTTTTCGTGGAATTTGCAAAGTGATGTTTGAAAGGGCATTGAGACCTGTGTTGAAAAAGGCAATATCCTCAGATGAAAACCCGAAAGAAGGTTTCTGAGAAACTTCCATCTGATGTGTGAATTCATCTCACAGAGATACACTTTCCTTTCATGGAGTATTCTGTTACCAGAATACTTTTTGTTGAGGTTGGGAAGGAATATTTCGGTTCGCTATGAAGATTATAGGGACAGGAGAAATATCCTCCATTGAAAACGTGAAAGAAACTTTCTGAGAAACTGCTCTGTGATGTGTGAATTCATTTCACAGAGTTAAACCACTCTTGGATGGAGGAGTTTGCTAGCGCCGTTTTTGTGGAATCTCCGAAGTGATAGCTTGAATATCATTGAATTCCATGGTGAAAAATGAAATATCCTCAGATACAAACTGCAGAGAGGTCTTCTCAGAAACTTCTTTGTTGTGGGTGAAATCAGCTCTCAGAGTGACATCATTGTTTTCAGTGAGAAGCTTGCTAATAGTGTTTTCGCAGTGTGTGCAATGAGACACATGGGAGCGCTTGGAGACCACAAATAGCCTCAGCTGAAAAAAGAATGAAGCTTTCTGAGAAACTGTTTGTGATGTGTGAATTCAACTCTCTGAATTACCCCTGCATTTCATGGAGTCGTTTGTTAGCCTTGAATTTATGGAAATTGAGAGCGGATATTTCGAATCGCTTTGAAGACTACACCGCCAAAGGAAATATCCTCGGATAAAAACCAGAATGAACTTTCTGAGAAAATGCCTTGTGATGTGTGAATTCATCTCATAGGTTCCACATGTATTTCGTGGAGCCGTTTGGTAGCCCTGTTTTTGTGGAATCTCAGAAGTGATATTTTGGATCGCTATGAAGATTCCTCAGACAGAGGAAACATCCTCAGATAAAAACCAGAAAGAAGCTTTCTGAGAAACTGCTTTGTGATGTGTGAATTCGTCTCACAGACTTACACGTTTCTCTTCATGAAGCAGTTTGCTAACAGTGTTTTCGTGGAATCTGCAAAGTGATATTTGGGAGCACATTGAGGCTTATGGTGAAACAGGAAATATCCTTTGATGAAAACAAGAAGGAAGCTTTCTGAGAAACGGCTTTATGATGTGTGAGTTCATTTTAGAGAGTTATACGTTCACATCATGGAGCAGGCTATTACCACTGTCTTTGGGGAATGTGAGAAGGGCTATATTGCATCGCGTGGAGGCCTACACTGAGAAAGGAAATATCTTCAATTAAAAATGTGAAAGAAGTTTTCTGAGAAACTTCCTTGTGATGTGTTAATTAATCTCAGAGAGTTACACCTTAGTCTTCATGGAGAAGTTGGCTAACACTGTTTTCGTGGAAACTACAACTTGATATTTGAGAGCGCAATGGGGCCTGTGGTGACAAAGTAAATATCCTCAGATGAAAACTGGAAAGAAGCATTCTGAGAAACTGCATTGTGATGTGTGAATGCAACTCACAGACTTACACTGTTCTTTTCATTGGTCAGTTGGCCAACACTGTGTTCTTGAAATCTACAATGGGATATATCTTGACCAATTAAGCTTATGGTGAAAAAGGAAATATCTTCAGATAAAAAGTAGAAAGACGCTTTCTGAGAAATTGCTGTGTGATGTGTGAATTCATCTCACAGAGTTACACACGTATTTCATGGAGCTGTTTGCTAACACTCTTTCTGTGGCATCTGAGAAGTGATATTTTGAATCGCTTTGAAGACTCTTCCGACGAAGGAATTATTCTCAGATGAAAACTGGAAAGAATCTTTCTGAGAAACTTCTTTGTGATGTGTGAATTCATCTCACAGAGTTACCCTTTTCTCTTCATGAAGCAGTTTGCTAACACTGGTTTCGTGGAATCTGAAAAGTGATATTTGGGAATGCATTGAGGGCAATGGTGGAAAAGGATATATCCTCAGATGAAAACTTTAAAGAAGCGCTCTGAGAAACTGCATTGTGATGTGTGAATGCACCTCACAGAGTCACAGTGTTCTTTTCATTGATGAGTTTGCTAAAACTGTTTTCTTGAAATCTACAATGGGATATTTCTGAACGCCATGAAGCTTACGGTGTCAAAGGAAATATCCTCCAAGAAAAACTAGACAGAAGCTTTCCAAGAAACTGCTTTGTAATGAGTGAGTTCATCTCACAGAGGTACCATTTTCTCTCCATAAAGCAGTTTCCTAACGCAGTTTCGTGGAATCTGCAAAGTGATATTTGGGAACACATTGAGGCCTGTGGTGAAAAGGAAATATCATCAGATGAAAACTGGAAAGCAGCGATCGGAGAAACTGCTTTGTGATGTGTGAATTCATCTCACAGAGTTATACCTGTATTTCGTGGAGCCGTTTCCTAGCACTCTTTTTGTGGCATCTGAGAAGTGATCATTTGGATCGCTATGAAGATTCCTCAAACGTAGGAAATGTCCTCACAGAAAAACTAGAAAGAAGCTTTCTGAGAAACTTCTTTGTCATGTGTGGTTTCATCTCACAGAGTTACACCTTTCTCTTCATGAAGCAGTTTGCTAACTCTGATTTCGTGGAATCTGAAAAGTGATATTTGGGAGCTCATTGAGGGCTATGGTGAAAAAGGATATATCCTCATATGAAAACTTTAAAGAAGCGTTCTGAGAAACTGCATTGTGATGTGTGAATGCAACTTACAGAGTTACGGTGTCCATTTCATTGATCAGCTTGCTAACACTATTTTCTTGAAATCTGCAATGGGGTATTTCTTAGCACCATGAAGCTTACTGTGACAAAGGAAATATCCACTGATTAAAACGAGAAAGAAACTTTCTGAGAAACTGCTTTATGATGTGTGAATTCATCTCACAGATTTACATGTTTCTCTCCACGAAGCAGTCTCCTAATACTGTTTTCGTGGAATCTGCAAAGCGATATTTGGGAGCATATTGAGGCCTGTGGTGAAAAAGGTAATATCCTCAGATGAAACCCCGAAAGAAGGTTTCTGAGAAACTGCGATCTGATGTGTGAATTCATCTCACAGAGATACACTTTTCTTTCATGGCGCATTCTGTTACCACTCTTTTTGTTGAGTCTGGGAAAGATTATTTCGGTTCGCTATGAAGATTATAGGGACCAGGGAAATATCCTCCATTGAAAACGTGAAAGAAGCTTTCTGCGAAACTGCTCGGTGATGTGTGAATTCATTTCACAGAGTTAAACCACTATTAGATGGAGGAGTTTGCTAGCGCTGTTTTTGTGGAATCGTGGAAGTGATAGCTTGAATATTGTTGAATCCCATGGTGAAAAATGAAATATTCACAGATAAAAACGGCAGAGAGGTCTTCTCAGAAACTGCTTTGTTGTGGGTGAATTCAGCTCTCAGAGTGACATCATTGTTTTCAGTGAGAGGCTTGCTAATCGCAGAATGGGCACTGAGACACACGGGTTGCTTGGAGATCACAAATAGAATTCAAAGCGATGCAAAATATCAGGTCTTAGATTACACAAAAACAGGACTAGCAAACAGCTTCATGAAATACAGCTGTAACTCAGTGAATTGAATTCACAGATCACAAAGCAGT
Source organism: Macaca nemestrina (assembly GCF_043159975.1). NCBI lineage: Eukaryota > Metazoa > Chordata > Mammalia > Primates > Cercopithecidae > Macaca > Macaca nemestrina. Next base: position 63,821,802 of record NC_092129.1, on the reverse strand, counting down.
TTCTCAGAAAGCTTCTTTCTACTTTTATTCTGAAGATATTTCCTTTGTCACCACAAGCTTCATTGGACAAACAAATATCCTATTGCAGATTTGAAGAAAACAGTGTTAGGAAACTGAACAATGAAGAGAAAGTTGTAACACTGTGAGTTGCATTGACACGTCACAATGCAGTTTCTCAGAACGCTTCTTTTCAGTTTTTATCTGAAGATATTTCCTTTTTCACAGTAGCCCTCAAAACGCTCCCAAATATCACTTTGGCGATTCCATGAGAAGAGTGTTAGCAAACAGCTATATGAACAGAAAGGTGGAACTCTGTGAGATGAATTCAGAGATGAGAAAGATATTTCTCAGAAAAATTCTTTCTCGTTTTTAACTGGGGATATTTCCTTTGGATGTATGCTCTTCAAAGTGATCCGAAATATCAGTTCTCAGATTCCCCAAAACAGCACTAGCAAACAACTCCACGAAACACAGCAGTACCTCAGTGAGTTGAATTCACACATCACAAAGCAGTTTCTCAGAAAGCTTCTTCCCACTTTTTGTTTGAGTATATTTCCTTTGCCACCGCAAGCTTCATTGTGCAAAGAAATATCCTATTGCAGATTTGAAGAAAAGAGAGATAGCAAACTGATCAATGAAAAGAAATGTGGAACTCTGTGAGTTGCATTCACACGTCACAAAGCAGATTCTCAGAACGCTTCTTTCCAGGTTTTATCTGAGGATATTTCCTTTTACACCACAGCCCTAATGCACTTCCAAATATCACTTTGCAGTTTCCACAAGAACAGTGTGAGCAAACGGCTTCATGAACACAAAGTTTCACAGAAAACTTCTTTCTCATTTTTATCTGATTATATTTCCTTTTCCACCAAAGCATTCCATGCGCTTCCAAATATCACATTGTAGATTACACGAGAAGAGTGTTAGTAAACAGCTACAGGAACAGAAAGGTGACACTCTGTGAGATGAATTCAAAGATCAGAAAGACATTTCTCAGAAAACTTCTTTCTCGTTTTTACCTGGGGATATTTCCTTTGGCTGTATACTCTTCAAAGCGATCCGAAACATTGTGTCCTAAATTCCACAAAAACAGGACTCGCAAACAGCTCCATGAAATACAGCTGTAACTCAGTGAGTTGAATTCACATGTCACAAAGCAGTTTCTCAGAAAGCTTCTTTCTACTTTTTATCTGAAGATATTTCCTCTGTCACCATAAACTTCATTGGGCAAAGAAATATCCCATCGTAGATTTGAAGAAAATTGTGTGAGCAAACTGATAAATGAACAGAAAAGTGTAACTCTGTGAGTTGCATTCACACGTCACAATGCAGTTACTCAGAACGCTTCTTTTCAGTTTTTATCTGAAGATATTTCCTTTTTCACTGTACCCCTCAATGCGCTCCCAAATATCACTTTGCAGATTCCAAGAAAAGAATGTTAGCAATCAGCTACATGAACGGAAAGGTGGAACTCTGTGAGATGAATTCAGATATCAGAAAGACATTTCTCAGAAAACTTCTTTCTCGTTTGTATCTGGGGATATTTCCTTTGGCTGTATAGTCTTCAAAGCGATCCAAAATATCAGGTCTTAGATTCCAGAAAAACAGGAGAAGCAAATACATCCACGAAATACTGCTGAAACTCAGTGAGTTGAATTAACATTTCAAAAAGTACTTTCTCAGAAAGCTTCTCTCTACTTTTTACCTGAAGATATTTCCTTTGTCATCAAGAGCTTCATGGGGCAAAGAAATATCCCACTGTAGATTTGAAGAAAACTATGTTAGTAAACTGATCAAGGATCAGAAAATTGTAACTCTGTGAGATCCATTCAACCGTCACAATGCAGTTTCACAAAAGGCATCTTTTCACTTTTTATCTGAAGATATATCATTTTTCACTATGGCTCAAAGTGCGCTCCCAAATATCACCTTGCAGATTTCAAGAGAAGAGTGTTAGCAAACAGCTACGTGAACAGAAAGGTGGAACTCTGTAAGATGAATGCAGATATCAGAAAGATATTTCTCAGAAAACTTCTTTCTCGTTTCTATCTGGGGATATTTCCTTTCGCTGTACTCTTCATAGTGATCCGAAATATGAGGTCTTAGATTCCACAAAAACAGAACTAGCAAACTGCTCCACGAAATACAGCTGTAACTTCGCGAGTTGAATTCACACATCACAGAGCAGTTTCTCAGAAAACTTATTTCTACTTTTCATCTGAAGATATTTCCTTTGTCACCGTGAGCTTCATGGGGCAAGGAAATATCCCATTGTTGATTTGAAGAAAACTGTGCTAGCAAACTGATCAAGGAACAGAAAAGTGAATCTCTGTGAGTTGCATTCGCACGTCACAATGCAGTTTCTCAGAACGCTTCTTTTCAGTTTTTATCTGAAGATATTTCCTTTTTCACTGTAGCCCTCTGTGCGCTCCCAAGAATCACTTTGCAGATTCCAAGAGAAGAGTATTAGCAAACAACTACATGAACAGAAAGGTGGAACTCTGTGAGATGAATGCAGAGATCAGAAAGATATTTCTCAGAAAACTTCTTTCTCGTTTTTATCTTCGGATATTTCCTATGGCTGTATACTCTTCAAAGCGATCCGAAATATCAGGTCTTAGATTCCACAAAAGCAAAACTAGCAAACAGCTCCAGGAAATACAGCTGTAATTCAGTGAGTTGAATTCACACATCACAAAGCAGTTTCTCAGAAAGCTTCTTTCTACTTTTAATCTGCAAATATTTCCTTTTTCACGGTAAGTTCATTGGGGGAAAGGAATATCCCATTGTAGATTTGAAGAAAACTGTGTAAGCAAACTGATAAATGAACAGCAAAGTGTAACTCTTTGATTTGCAATCCCACGTCAAAATTCAGTTTATCAGAACGCTTCTTTTCAGTTTTTATCTGAAGATATTTCCTTTTTCACTGTAGCCCTCAATGCGCTCCCAAATATCTCTTTGCAGATTCCAAGAGAAGAGTGTTAGCAAAAAGCTACATGAACAGAAAGGTGTAACTCTGTGAGATGAATTCAGACATCAGGAAGACATTTATCAGAAAATTTCTTTCTCGTTTTTATCTGGGGATATTTCCTTTGGCTGCATACTCTTCAAAGCGATCTGAAATATCAGGTCTTAGATTCCATAAAAACAGGACTAGCAAACAGCTCCACGACATACAGCTGTAACTCAGTGAGTTGAATTCACACATCACAAAGCAGTTTCTCAGAAAGCTTCTTTCTACTTTTTATCTGAATATATTTCCTATGTCATCGTAAGTTTCATTGGGCAAAGAAATATCCCATTGTAGATTTGAAGGAAACTGTGTGAGCAAACTGATCAATGAAAACAAAAGTGTAAGTCTGTTAATTGCATTCACAGTTCAAAATGCAGTTTCTCAGAACGCTTCTTTTCAGTTTTTGTCTGAAGATATTTCCTTTTTCACTCTAGCCGTCAATACGCTCACAAACATCACTCAGCAGATTACACGAGAAGAATGTTAGCAAACCGCTACATGAACAGAAAGGTGGAACTCTGTGAGGTGAATGCACAGGCCACATAGAAGTTTCTCAGAACGCTTCCTTTCAGTTTTTATCTGAAGATATATCCTTTTTCACTGTAGCCCTCAATGCGCTCCCAAATATCACTTTGCAGATTCCACGAGAAGAGTGTTAGCAAACAGCTACAGGAACAGAAAGGTGGAACTCTGTGAGATGAACTCAGAGATCAGAAAGACATTTCTCAGAAATCTTCTTTCTCGTTTTTATCTGGGGATATTTCCTTTGGCTGTATACTCCTCCAAGTGATTCGAAACATCGGTTCTCAGATTCAACAAAAACTGGACTAGCAAACAGCTCCATGAAGTACAGCTGTAACTCAGTGAGATGAATTCACACATCGCAAAGCTGTTTCTCAGAAAGTTTCTTTCTACTTTTTACCTGAAGATATTTCCTTTGTCACCATTAGCTTCATTGGGTAATGAAATATCCCAATGCAGTTTTGAAGAAAACTGTGTTTGGAAACTGATCAAGGAACAGAAAAGTGTAACTGTGAGTTGCATTTACACGTCACAATGCAGTTTCTCAGAACGCTTCTTTTCAGTTTTTATCTGATGTTATTTTCTTTTTCACTGTAGCCCTCAATGCACTCCCAAATATCACTTGCAGATTCTAAGAGAAGAGTGATATCAAATAGCTACATGTACAGAAAGGTGGAACTCTGTGAGATAAATTCAGAGATCAGAAAGACATTTCTCAGAAAACTTCTTTCTCGTTTTTATCTGGGGATATTTCCTTTGACTGTGTACTCTTCAAAGTGATCCGAAATATGAAGTCGAGGGTACCACAAAAACAGAACTAGCAAACAGCTCCATGAAATACAGCTGTAACTCAGTGAGTTGAATTCACACATCACAAAGCAGTTTCTCAGAAAGCTTCTTTCTACTTTGTATCTGAAGATATTTCCTTTGTCACCGTAAGCTTCATTGGGCAATGAAATATCCCAGTGTACATTTGAAGAAATCTGTGTTAGCAAACTGATCAAGGAACAGAAAAGTATAACTGTGAGATGCATTCACATGTCACAATGCAGTTTCTCAGAACGCCTCTTTTCAGTTTTTATCTGAAGATATTTCCTTTTTCACTGTAGCCCTCAATGCACTACAAACATCACTTTGCAGTTTCCAAGAGCAGAGTGTTAGCAAACAGCTATATGAACAGAAATGTGGAACTCTGTGAGATGAATTCAGAGATCAGAAAGACATTTCTCAGAAAACTTCTTTCTCGTTTTTATCTGGGTATATTTCCTTTGGCTATGTACTCTTCAAAGCGATCCGAAATATCAGGTCTTACATTCCATAAAGACAGGACAAGCAAACAGCTCCATGAAATCGAGCTGTAACTAAGTGAGTTGAATACACACATCACAAAGCAGTTTCTCAGAAAGTTTCTTTCAACTTTTTTTCTGAAGATATTTCATTTGTCACCATAAAGTTCATCGGGCAAAGAAATATGCCATTGTAGATTTGAAGAAAAGTGTTTTAGCAAACTGATCAAGAAACAGAAAAATGTTACTCTGTGAGTTGCATTCACACGTCACAATGCAGTTTCTCAGAACGCTTCTTTTCAGTTTTTATCTGAAGATATTTCCTTTTTCACTGTAGCCCTCTGTGCGCTCCCAAGAATCACTATGCAGATTCCAAGAGAAGAGTATTAGCAAACAACTACATGAACAGAAAGGTGGAACTCTGTGAGATGAATGCAGAGATCAGAAAGATATTTCTCAGAAAACTTCTTTCTCGTTTTTATCTGCGGATATTTCCATTGACTGTATACTCTTCAAAGCCATCCGACATATCAGGACTCAGATTCCACAAAAGCAGGACGAGCAAACAGCTAAACGAAATACAGGTGTAACTCAGTGAGCTGAATTCTCACATCACAAAGCAGTTTCTCAGAAAGCTTCTTTCTAATTTTTATCTCAAGATATTTCCTTTGTCACCATAAGCTTCATTGGGCAAAGAAATATCCCATTGTTGATTCGAAGAAAACTGTGTTAGCAAACTGATCAAGGAACAGAAAAGTGTAACACTGTGAGTTGCATTCACACATCACAATGCAGTCTCTCATAACGCTTCTTTTCAGTTTCTATCTGAAGATATTTTCTTTTTCACTGTAGCCCTTAAAGCGCTCCCAAATATCACTTTGCAGATTCAAAGAGAAGAGTGTTAGCAAACAGCTACATGAACAGAAAGGTAGAATACTGTGAGACGAATTCTGAGATCAAAAACACATTTCTCATAAAACTTCTTTCTCGTTTTTATCTGGGGATATTTCCTTTGGCTGTATACTCTTCAAAGAGATCCGAAATATCAGGTCTTAGATTCGAAAAAAACAGGACTAGCAAATAGCCCCCGAAATCGAGCTGTAACTCGGTGAGTTAAATACACACATCGCAAAGCAGTTTCTCAGAAAGTTTCTTTCTACTTTTTATCTGAAGATATTTCAGTGGTCACCATAACCTTCTTTGGGCAAAGGAAAATGCCATTGCAGATTTGAAGAAAACTGTTTTAGCAAACTGATGAAGGAACAGAAAAGTGTAATTCTCTGAGTTGCACTCACACGTCAGAATGCAGTTTCTCGGAACGCTTCTTTTCAGTTTTAATCTGAACATAATTCCTTTTTCACTGTAGCCCTCAATGCGCTCCCAAATTTCACTTTGCAGATTCCACGTGAAGAGTGTTAGCAAACAGCTACATACAGAAAGGTGGAACTCTGTGAGATGAATTCAGAATTCAGAATGACATTTCTCTGAAAACTTCTTTCTCGTTTTTATCTGGGGATATTTCCTTTGGCTGTATACTCTTAAAAGGGATCCGAAATATCAGCTCTAATATTCCACAAAACAGGACTAGCAAACAGCTCCACGAAATACCGATGTAACTTAGGGAGTGGAATTCACACATCACAAAGCAGTTTTTTAGAAATCTACTTTGTACTTTTTATCTGAAGGTATTTCCTTTATCACATTAAGCTTCATTGGGCAAAGAAATATCCCATTGCAGATTTGAAGAAAACTGTGTTAGCAAACTGATCAAGGAAGAGAAAAGTATGACTCTGTGAGTTGCATTCACACGTCACAATGCAGTTTCTCAGAACGCTTCTTTTCAGATTTTATCTGAAGATATTTACTTTTTCACTGTAGCCCTGAATGTGCTCCCAAATATCACTTTGCAGATTCCAAGAGAAGAGTGTTAGCAAGCAGCTACGTGAACGGAAAGGTGGAACTCTGTGAGATGAATTCAGAGATCAGAAAGACATTTCTCAGAAAACTTCTTTCTCGTTTTTATCTGGGGAAATTTCCTTTGACTCTACACTCTTCAAAGAGATCCGAAATATCAGATCGTAGTTTCCACAAAAACAGGACTAGCATCAGCTCCAGGAAATACAGCTGTAACTCAGTGAGTTGAATTCACCCATCACAAAGGAGTTTTTCAGAAAGCTTCTATCTACTTTTTAACTGAAGATTTTTCCTTTTTCCCCCTAAGCTTCATTGGGCAATGAAATATCCCATTGCAGATATGAAGAAAACTGTGTTAGCAAACTGATCAATGAACACAGAAGTGTTACTCTGTAAGTTTCATTCACACGTCACAATGCAGTTTATCAGAACGCTTCTTGTCAGTTTTAATCTGAAGATATTTCCTCTTTTAATGTACCCTCAATGTGCTACCAAATATCACTTTGCAGATTCCACGAGAAGAGCATTAGCAAACACCTACATCAACAGAAATGTGGAACACTGTGAGATGAATTAAGAGACCAGAAGGACATTTCTCAGAAAACTTCATTCTCGTTTTTATCTGGGGATATTTCCTTTGGCTGTATACTCTTCAAAGCGATCCGAAATATCAGGTCTGACATTCCACAAAAACAGGACTAGCAAACAGCTCCACAAAATACAGCTGTAACTCAGTGAGTTGAATTCACACATCAAAAAGCAGTTTCTCAGAAAGCTTCTTTCTACTTTTTATCTGAAGATGTTTCCTTTCTCACCGTCAACTCCATTGGGCAAAAAATGTCCCATTACAGATTTGAAGAAAACTGTGTTAGCAAACTGATCAATGAAGGGAAAAGTGAAACTTTCAAGTTACATTCACACGTAACAATGCGTTTCCTCCGAACGCTTCTTTTCAGTGTTTATCGTTTTTATCTGAAGGTATTTCCTTTAACACCATAAACTTCATTGGGCAAATAAATATCCCATTGTAGATTTGAAGAAAACTGTGTTAGCAATCTGATCAAGGAACAGAAAAGTGTAACTCTGTGAGTTGCATTCACACATCACAATGCAGTTTCTCAGAATGCTTCTTTTCAGTTTTTACCTTAACATATTTTCTTTTTCACTGTAGCCCTCAAAGCGCTCCCAAATATCACTTTTCAGATTACCGGAGAAGAGTGTTAGCAAAGAGCTACATGAACAGAATGGTGGAACTCTGTGAGATGAATTCAGAGACCAGAAAGACATTTATCAGAAAACTTCTTTCTCGTTTTTGTTGGGATATTTCCAATGGCTGTATACTCTTCAAAGCAATCCGATATATCAGGTCTTAGATTCCACAAAAACAGGACTAGCAAACAACCCCACGAAATGAGCTCTAATTCAGTGAGTTGAATTCACACATCTGAAAACAGTTTCTCAGAAAGTTTCTTTCTACTTTGAATCTGAAGGTGTTCCCTTTGTCACCGTAATCTTCATTGGGCAAAGAAATATCCTATTCCAGATTTAAAGAAAACTGTGTTAGCAAACTGATCAAGGAACAGAAAAGTGTAACTCTGTTAGCTGAATCCACACATCATAATGCAGTTTCTCCGAACGCTTCTTTTCGGTTTTTATCTGAAGATATTTCCTTTTCCACTGTAGCCATCAATGTGCTCCGAAATATCCCTTTGCAGATTCCAAGAGAAGAGTGTTAGCAAACGGATACATGGACAGAAAGGTGGAACTCTGTGAGATAAATTCAGAGATCAGAGAGATATATCTCAGAAAACTTCTTTCTCGTTTTTATCTGGGGATATTTCCTTTGGCTGTATACTCTTCAAAGCAATCCGAAATATCAGGTCTTAGATTCCACAAAAAGAGGACTAGCAAACAGCTCCACGAAAAACAGCTGTAACTCAATGAGTTGAATTCTCACATCACGAAGCAGTTTCTCAGAAAGTTTCTTTCTACTTTTTATCTGAAAATATTTCCTTTATCACGGTAAGCTTCATTGGGCAAAGAAATATCCCATTGCACATTTGAGGAAAACTGCATTAGCAACTTGATCAAGGAACAGAAAGGTGGAACTCTGTGAGATGAATTCAGAATTCAGGATGACATTTCTCTGAAAACTTCTTTCTCGTTTTTATCTGGGGATATTTCCATTGCCTGTATACTCTTCAAAGCGATCCGAAATATCAGGTCTAATATTCCACAAAAACAGGACTAGCAAACAGCTCCACGAAATACAGATGTAACTTAGTGAGTTGAATTCACACATCACAAAGCAGTTTTTCGGAAAACTACTTCGTACTTTTTATCTGAAGGTATTTCCTTTGTCACATTAAGCTTCATTGGGCAAAGAAATATCCCATTGCAGATTTGAAGAAAACTGTGTTAGCAAACTGATCAATGAACAGAAAAGTATAACTCTGTGAGTTTCATTCACACGTCACAATGCAGTTTCTCAGAACGCTTCTTTTCAGTTTTTTTCGTTTTTATCTGAAGATATTTCCTTTTTCACTATAGCCCTCAATGTGTTCCCAAATATCACTTTGCGGGTTAAACGAGAAGAGTGTTAGCAAACAGTTATGTGAACAGAAAGGTGGAACTCTGTGAGATGAATTCAGAGATCAGAAAGACATTTCTCACAAAATTTCTTTCTCGTTTTAGCTGGGGGTATTTCCTTTGGCTGTATACTCTTAAAGGCCATCTGAAATATCAGGCCTTAGATTCCACAAAAACAGGACTAGCAAACAGCTCCACGAAATCCAGTTGCAACTCAGTGAGTTGAATTCACACATCTCAAAGCAGTTTTTCAGAAAACTACTTTGTACTTTTTATCTGAAGATATATCCTTTGTCACCGTAATCTTCAGTGGTGAAAGAAATATCCCTTTGTAGATTTGAAGAAAACTGTGTTAGCAAACGGATCAAGGAACAGAAAAGTATGACTCTGTGAGATGCATTCACAAGTCACAATGCAGTTTGTAAGAACGATTCTTTTCAGATTTTATCTGAAGATATTTACTTTTTCACTGTAGCCCTGAATGTGCTCCCAAATATCACTTTGCAGATTCCAAGAGAAGAGTGTTAGCAAACAGCTACGTGAACAGAAAGGTGGAACCCTGTGAGATGAATTCAGAGATCAGAAAGACATTTCTCAGAAAACTTCTTTCTCATTTTTATCTGGGGAAATTTCCTTTGACTGTATACTCTTCAAAGCGATCCGAAATATCAGGTCTTACATTCCACAGAAACAGGACTAGCATCAGCTCCAGGAAATACAGCTGTAACTCAGTGAGTTGAATTCACCCATCACAAAGGAGTTTTTCAGAAAGATTCTATCTACTTTTTAACTGAAGATTTTTCCTTTTTCCCCCTAAGCTTCATTGGGCAATGAAATATCCCATTGCAGATTTGAAGAAAACTGTGTTAGCAAACTGATCAATGAACACAGAAGTGTTACTCTGTAAGTTGCATTCACACGTCACAATGCAGTTTATCAGAATGCTTCTTTTCAAATTCAATCTGAAGATATTTTCTCTTTTAATGTACCCTCAATGTGCTACCAAATATCACTTTGCAGATTCCACGAGAAGAGCGTTAGCAAACACCTACATCAACAGAAAGGTGGAACTCTCAGAGATGAATTAAGAGACCAGAAAGACATTTCTCAGAAAACTTCTTTCTCGTTTTTTTCTGGGGAAATTTCCTTTGACTGTATACTCTTCAAAGCGATCCAAAATATCAGGTCTTATATTCCATGAAAACAGGACTAGCATCAGCTACACGAAATACAGATGTAACTCAGTGAGTTGAATTCACACATCGCAAAGCAGTTTTTCAGAAAGCTTGTATTTACTTTTTAACTGAAGATTTTTCCTTTTCCCCCTAAGCTTCATTGGGCAATGAAATATCCCATTGCAGATTTGAAGAAAACTGTTAGCAAACTGATCAATGAACACAAAAGTGTAACTCTGTAAGTTACATTCACACGTCCCAATGCAGTTTCTCAGAACGCTTCTTTTCAGTTTTTATCTGAAGATATTTATATTTTCACTGTAGCCCTCAATGTGCTCCCAAACTCCATTTTACAGATTAAACGAGAAGGGTGTTAGCAAACAGTTACATGAACAGAAAGGTGGAACTCTATGAGATGAATTCAGAGATCAGAAAGACATTTCTCAGAAAACTTCTTTCTCGTTTTTATCTGGGGATATTTCCTTTGGCTGTATACTCTTCAAAGCGATCCAAAATATCAGGTCTTACATTCCACAAAAACAAGACTAGAATCAGCTCCATGAAATACAGATGTAACTCTGTGTGTTGAATTCACACATCACAAAACAGTTTTTCAGAAAGTTTCTTTCCACTTTTTATCTGAAGCTGTTTCCTAGTCACCGTAAGCTCCATTGGGCAAAAAATATCCCATTGCAGATTTGAAGAAAACTGTGTTCGCAAACTGATCAATGAACACAGAAGTGTTACTCTGTAAGTTTCATTCACACGTCACAATGCAGTTTATCAGAACGCTTCTTTTCAGTTTTTATCTGAACATATTTCCTCTTTTAATGTACCCTCAATGTGCTACCAAATATCACTTTGCAGATTCCACGGGAAGAGTGTTAGCATACACCTACATCAACAGAAAAGTGGAACTCTGTGAGATGAATTAAGAGACCAGAAAGACATTTCGAAGAAAACTTCATTCTTGTTTTTATCTGAGGATATTTCCTTTCGCTGTAAACTCTTCAAAGCGATCTGAAATATCAGGTCTGACATTCCACAAAAACAGGACTAGCAAACAGCTCCACGAAATACAGCTGTAACTCAGTGAGTTGAATACACACATCAAAAAGCAGTTTCTCAAGAAACTTCTTTCTACTTTTTATCTGAAGATGTTTCCTTTCTCACCGTCAACACCATTGGGCAAAAAATGTCCCATTACAGATTTGAAGAAAAATGTGTTAGCAAACTGATCAATGAAGGGAAAAGTGTAACTTTCAAGTTGCATTCACATGTAACAATGCGGTTCCTCCGAACGCTTCTTTTCAGTTTTTATCCTTTTTTATCTGAAGATATTTCCTTTGACACCGTAACCTTCATTGGGCAAAGAAATATCCCACTGTAGATTTGAAGAAAACTGTGTTTGCAATCTGATCAAGGAACAGAAAAGTGTAACTCTGTGAGTTGCATTCACACGTCACAATGCAGTTTCTAGGAAGGCTTCTTTTCACTTTTTCTCTGAAGATATTTCCTTTTTCACTGTAGCCCTCAAAGCGCTCCCAAATATCACTTTTCAGATTACCGGAGAAGAGTGTTAGCAAACAGCTACATGAACAGAAAGGTGGAACTCTGTGAGATGAATTCAGAAAGCAGAAAGACATTTCTCAGAAAACTTCTTTCTCGTTTTTATATGGGGATATTTCCTTTGACTGTATATTCTTCAAAGCGATCCGAAATATCAGGTCTTACATTCCACAAAAACAGGACTAGCAAACAGCTCCACGAAATACAGCTGTAACTCAGTGAGTTGAATTCACACAACAGAAAGCAGTTTTTCAGAAAGTTTCTTTCTACTTTTTATCTGAAGATGTTTCCTTTCTCCCCGTAAGCTTCATTTTCCAAAGAAATATCCCATTGCAGATTTGAAGAAAACTGTGTTAGCAAACTGATCAACGAACAGAAAAGTGTAACTCTGTAACTTGCATACGCATGTCACAATGCAGTTTCTCAGAACGCTTCTTTTCAATGTTTATCTGAAGATATTTCCTTTTTCGCTGAAGCCCTCAATGCGCTACCAAATACCACTTTGCAGATTCCAAGAGAAGAGTGTTAGCACACAACTACATGAACAGAACTGTGGAACACTGTGAGACGAATTCTGAGATCAAAAACACATTTCTCAGAAAACTTCTTTCTCGTTTTTATCTGGGGATATTTCCTTTGGCTGTATACTCTTCAAAGCGATCCGAAATATCAGATCTTAGATTCCACAAAAACAGGACTAGCAAATAGCTCCACGAAATCGAGCTGTAACTCAGTGAGTTGAATTCACACATCTGAAAACAGTTTCTCAGATAGCTTCTTTCTACTTTGTATCTGAAGATATTTCCTTGGTCACCATAACCTTCTTTGGGCAAAGAAAAATCCCATTGCAGATTTGAAGACAACTTTTTTGGCAAACTGATGAAGGAACAGAAAAGTGTAATTCTGTGAGTTGCACTCACACGTCACAGTGCAGTTTCTCAGAACGTGTCTTTTTGTTTTTATCTGAATATATTACCTTTTTCACTGTAGTCCTCAATGCGCTCCCAAATACCACTTTGCAGATTCCAAGAGAAGAGTGTTATCAAACATCTACATGAATAGAAAGGTGGAACACTTTGAGATAAATTCAGAGATCAGAAAGACATTTCCCAGAAAACTTCTTTCTCGTTTTTATCTGGGGATATTTCCTTTGGCTGTATACTCTTCAGAGCGAGCAGAAATATCAGGTGTTACATTTCACAAAAACAGGACTAGCAAACAGCTCCATGGAATACAGCTGTAACTCAGTGAGGAGAATTCACACATCACAAAGCAGTTTTTCGGAAAGCTTCTTTCTACATTTATCTGAAAATGTTTCCTTTGTCACCGTAAGCTTCATTGAGAAAACAAATATCCCATTGTAGATTTGAGGAAAACTGTGTTAGAAATCTGATCAATGAACAGAAAAGTGAAACTCTGTAAGTTGCATTCACACATCACAATGCAGTTTCTCAGAACGTTTCTTCTCAGTTTTTATTTGAAGATATTTCCTTTTTCACAGTGGCCCTCAATATGCTCCAAATACCACATTACAGATTCCACGAGAAGAGTGTTAGGAAACAGCTACAAGAACAGAAAGGTGGAACTCTGTGAGATGAATTCAGAGATCAGAAAGACAATTCTCATAAAACTTCTTTCTAGCTTTTATCTGGGTATATTTCCTTTGGCTGTATACTATTCAAAGCTATCCGAAATATCAGGTCTTAGATTCGAAAAAAACAGGACTAGCAAATAACTCCACAAAATACAGATGTACTCAGTGAGTTGAATTCACACATCACAAAGCAGTTTCTCAGAAAGCTTCTATCTACTTTTTATCTGAAGATGTTTTCTTTGTCACTGTAGGCTTCATTTGTGAAAGAAATATCCCATTGCAGATTTCAGGAAAACTGTGTTAGCAAACTGATCAAGGAACAGAAAAGTGTTACTCTGTAAGTTGCATTCACATGCCACAATGCAGTTTGTAAGAACGATTCTTTTCAGTTTTTATCAGAAGATATTTCCTTTTTCACTGTAGCCCTCAATGCGCTCCCAAATATCACTTTGCAGATTCCAAGAGAAGAGTGTTAGCAAACAGCTACGTGAACAGAAACGTGGAACTCTGTGAAATGAATTCAGAGATGAGAAAGACATTTCTCAGAAAACTTCTTTCTCATTTTTATCTGGGGATACTTCCTTTGGCTGTATACTCTTCAAAGTGATCAGATATATCAGGTCTTACATTCCCCAAAAACAGGACTAGCAAACAGCCTCACGAAATACAGATGTAACTCAGTGAGTTGAATTCACAAATCACAGAACAGTTTTTTAGAAAGCTTCTTTCTACTTTTTATCTGAAAATGTTTCCTTTGTCACCTTAAGCTTCACTGGGCAAAGAAATATCCCATTGCAGATTTGAAGAAAATTGTGTTAGCAAACTGATCAAAGAACAGAAAAGTGTAACTCTGTGAGTTGCATTCACACGTCACAATGCAGTTTATCAGAAGGCTTCTTTTCACTTTTTATCTGAAGATATTTCCTTTTTCACTGTAGCCCTCAATGTGCTCCCAAATATCACTTTGCAGATTCCAAGAGAAGAGTTTCAGCAAAAAACTACATGAAGAGAAAGGTGGAACTCTGTGAGATGAATTCAGAGATGAAAAAGACATTTCTCAGAAAACTTCTTTCTCATTTTTATCTGGGGATATATCCTTTGGCTGTATATTCTTCAAAGCTATACGAAATATCACGTCTTAGATTCCACAAAAAAAGGACTTGTAAACAGCTCCATGATATACAGATGTAACTCAGTGAGTTGAATTCACACATCACAAAGCAGTTTTTCAGAAAGCTTCTTTCTACTTTTTATCTGAAGATGCTTCCTTTGTCACTGTAAGCTTCATTGGGCAAAGAAATATTCCACTGCATATTTGAAGAAAACTGTGTTAGCAAACTGATCAAGGAACAGCAAAGTCTAACTCTGTAAGTTGTATTTACACGTCACAATGCAATTTCTCAGAACGATTCTTTTCAGTTTTTAACTGAAAATATTTCCTTTTTCACTGTAGCCTTCAATGTACTCCCAAATATCACTTTGCAGATTCCAAGAGAAGAGTGTTAGCAAACAGCTACAGGAAGAGACAGGTGAAACTCTGTGAGATGAAATCAGAGATCAGAAAGACATTTCTCAGAAAACTTCTTTCTCGCTTTTATCTGGGGATATTTCCTTTGGCTGTATACTCTTCAAAGCGATCCGAAATATCAGGTCTTAGATCCCACAAAAACAGGACTAGCAAGCAGTTCCACAAAATATAGATGTACTCAGTGAGTTGAATTCACACATCACAAAGCAGTTTCTCAGAAAGCTTCTATCTACTTTTTATCTGACGATGTTGTCTTTGTCACCGTAGGCATCAGTGGTGAAAGAAATATCCCATTGCAGATTTCAGGAAAACTGTGTTAGCAAACTGATCAATGAACAGAAAAGTGTAACTCTGTAAGTTGCATTCACACATCACAATGCAGTTTGTAAGAACGATTCTTTTCAGTTTTTATCAGAAGATATTTCCTTTTTCACTGTAGCCCTCAATGCACTCCCAAATATCACTTTGCAGATTCCAAGAGAAGAGTGTTAGCAAACAGCTACGTGAACAGAAACGTGGAACTCTGTGAAATGAATTCAGAGATCAGAAAGACATTTCTCAGAAAACTTCTTTCTCGTTTTTATCTGTGTATATTTCCTTTGGCTGTATACTCTTCAAAGCGAGCAGAAATATCAGGTCTTAGATTCCACAAAAACAGGACTAGCATACAGCTCCACGAAATACAGCTGTAACTCAATGAGTTGAATTCACACATCACAAAGCAGTTTCTCAGAAAGCTTCTTTCTACTTTTTATCTGAAGATATTTACTTTGTCACCGTAAGCTTCATTGTGCAAAGAAATATCCCATTGTAGATTTGAAGAAAACCTTGTTAGCACACTGATCAAGGAACAGAAAAGTGTAACTCTGTGTGTTAGATTCACACGTCACAATGCAGTTTCTCAGAACGCTTCTTTTCAGTTTTTATCTGAAGATATAACCCTACCCCACCAACAAAATCACAAATTATCCAGGGATTGTAGTGCGCGCCTGTGGTCCCGGTTACTAGGGAGGCTGAGGTGGGAGGATCACTTGAGCCTGTGAGGCCAAGTTTGCCGTGAGCAAAGATTATGCCACTGCACTACAGTCTGGGTGATAGAGTAGGACTCTGTCACCAAAAAAAAAAAAAAAAAAAAAAAAGCAAAAAAGAAAAGTAAAGCTACTAACAGTAATGATTCCTTAACTCGACACTGGAACAGTTAGCCAGTTCTTCACAACTAAGTCTATATTAAAGCAAAAAGGTTGTAAGAGGAAAGTGATTCCAAATGGCTACAAAATATGCAGGAGCTGCAATACTAATCTCTGATAAAACAGACTTTAAACCAACAAAGATCAAAACGGACAAAACAGGGCATTACATAATGGTAAAGGGATCAATGCAGCAAGAAGAGCTAACTATCCTAAATATATATGCACCCAATACAAGAGCACCCCGATTCATAAAGCAAGTTCTTAGAGAGCTACAAAGAGACTTAGACTCCCACACAATAATAATGAGAGACTTTTCACCCCACTGTCAATAGTAGACAGATCAATGAGACAGAAAATTAACAGGAATATTCAGGACTTGAACTCAACTCTGGACCATATGGACCTAACAGAAATCTATAGAACTCTCCACCCCCAAACAACAAAATATACACTCTTCTCAGCACCTCATCGCACTTATTCCAAAATTGACCACATAATTAGAAGTAAAACACTCCTCAGCAAATGCAAAAGAATGAAAATCATAACAAACAGTCCCACAGACCGTGGTGCAATCAAATTAGAACTCAGGATTAAGAAACTCACTTAAAAACACATAACTACATGGAAACTGAACAACCTGCTCCTGAATGAGCAGGGTTTTCACTACTGGATAAATAATGAAATGAAGGCAGAAGTAAAGATCTACTTTGAAACCAGTGAGATTGAAGACACAATGTAACTAGAATCTCCGGGACACATTTAAAGCAGTGTTTAGAGGGAAATTTATAGCACTAAATGCCCACAGCAGAAAGCAGGAAAGATCTAAAATTGATACCCTAACATCAAAATTAAAAGAACTTAGAGAAGCAATAGCAAACAAATTAGAGAAGCAACAGCAAACAAATTCTAAAACTAGCAGAAGACATGAAATAACTAAAAACAGAGCAGTACTGAAGGAGATAGAGACACAAAAAACCCTTCAAAAAATCAATGAATCCAGGA
Source organism: Macaca nemestrina (assembly GCF_043159975.1). Taxonomy (NCBI): domain Eukaryota; kingdom Metazoa; phylum Chordata; class Mammalia; order Primates; family Cercopithecidae; genus Macaca; species Macaca nemestrina. The sequence continues at coordinate 63,804,420 of NC_092129.1, read as the reverse complement.
GCTGGTTTTTTGAAGAAATCAACAAAATAGACCGCTAGCCAGATCACAAAGAAGAAAAGAGAGAAAAATCAAATAGACGCAATGAAAAATGATATATGGGATATCAACACGGATCCCACAGAAGTACAAACTACCATCAGAGAATACTAGAAACAACTCTATGCAAATAAACTAGAAAATCCAGAAGAAATGAATAAATTCCTGGATACATATACCCTCCCAAGTTTAAGCCAGGAAGAGGTCAAATCCCTGAATAAATCAATAACAAGTTCTGAAATTGAGGCAGTAAGTAATAGCCTACCAAACAAAAAAAGTCTAGGACCAGACGGATTCACAGCTGAATTCTACCAGATGTACAAAGAGAAGGTGGTGCCATTCCTTCTACAATAGAAAAAGAGGGAATCCTCCCTAACTCATTTTATGAGGCCAGCATCATCCTGATACTGAAACCTGGCAGAGACACAAGCAAAAAGAAAATTTCAGGCCAATATCCTTGATGAACACTGATGCAAAGCTCCTCAATAAAATACTGGCAAAGCAATCTAGCAGCTCATCAAAAAGCTTATGTGCCACGAACAAGTTTGCTTCATCCCCGGGATGCAAGGCTGGTCCAACTTATGCAAATCAATAAACATAATCCATCACATAAACAGAACCAATCACAAAAAACACGATTATCTCAATAGATGCAGAAAAGGCCTTCAATAAAATTCAACACCTTTTCATGCTAAAACTCTCAGTAAACTAGGTATCAATGGAACCTACCTCAAAATAGTAACAGCTATTTATGACAAACCCACAGCCAATAACATACTGAATGGGCAAAAGCTGGAAGCATTCCCTTTGAAAACCAGCACAAGACAAGGATGCCCTCTCTCACCACTCCTATTCAACATAGTATTGGAAGTTCTGGCCAGGGCAATCAGTCAAGAGAAAGCAATAAAGGGTATTCAAATAGGAAGAGAAGAAGTCAAATTGTCTCTGTTTGCAGATGACATGATTGTATATTTAGAAAACTTCATCATCTCAGCCCCAAATCTCCTTAAGCTGATAAGCGATTTCAGAAAAGTCTCAGGATACAAAATCAATGTGCAAAAGTCACAAGCATTCCTATATACCAATAATAGACAGACAGCCAAATCATGAGTGAACTCCCATTCACAATTGCTACTAAGAGAATAAAATGCCTAGGAATCCAACTTACAAGGAATGTGAAGGACCTCTTCAAGGAGAACTACAAACCAATGCTCAGGGAAATAAGAGAGGACACAAACAAGTGGAAAAACATTCCATCCTCGTGGACAGGATGAATCAATATAGTGAAAATGGCCATACTGCCCAAAGTAATTTATTGATTCAATGCTATCCCCATCAAGCTCCCAATAACTTTCTTCACAGAATTAGAAAAAACTACTATAAACTTCATATGGAACCAAAAAAGAGCCCACATAGCCAAGACAATTCTGGTCAAGAAGAACAAAGGAGGAGGCATTATGCTACCTGACTTCAAACTATACTGCAAGGCTACAGTAACCAAAACGGCATGGTACTGGTTCCAAAACAGATATATAGTCCAATGAAACAGAACAGAGGCCTTAGAAATACCACCACACATCTACAACCATCTGATCTTTGACAAACCTGACAAAAACAAGCAATGGGGAAAAGATTCCCTATTTAATAAACGGTGTTGGGAAAACTGGCTAGCCATATGCAGAAAACTGAAACTGGACCACTTCCTTACACCTTACACAAAAATCAACTCAAGATGGATCAAAAATCTAAATGTAAGACCTAGGACTATAAAAATCCTAGAAGAAAACCTAGGCAATACCATTCAGGACATAGGCATGAGCAAAGACTTCATGTCTAAAACACCAAAAGCAATGGCAACAATAGTCAAAATTGACAAATGGGATCTCATTAAACTAAAGAGCTTCTGTACAGCAAAAGAAATTATCATCAGAGTGAACAGGCAACCTACGGAATGGGAGAAAAATTTTGCAATCTATCCATCTAACAAAGGGTTAATATCCAGACTCTACAAAGAACTTAAACAAATTTACAAGAAAAAAAAAAAATCAAAAAATGGGCAAAGGATATGAACAGACTCTTCTCAAAAGAAGACATTTATGCAGCCAACAGACATGAGAAAAAATACTCACCATCACTGGCCATTAGAGAAATGCAAATCAAAACCACAATGAGATACCACCTCACTCCAGTTAGAATGGCAATCATTAAAAAGTCAGGAAACAACAGATGCTGGAGAGGTTGTGGAAAAATAGGAATGCTTTTACACTGTGGGTGGGGGTGTAAATTAGTTCAACTACTGTGGGAGACAGTGTGATGATTCCTCAAGGATCTAGAACTAGAAATACCATTTGACCCAGCAATCCCATTGCTGGGCACATACTCAAAGGATTATAAATCATTCTATGATAAAGATACATGCACACGTATGTTTATTGTGGCACTATTCACAATAGGAAAGACTTGGAACCAACCCAAATGTCCACAATGATAGACTGGATAAAGAAAATGTGGCACTTATACACCATGGAATACTATGCAGCCTTAAAAAAGGATGAGTCCATGTCCTTTGCAGGGACATGGATGAAGTTGTAAACCATCATTCTCGGCAAATTATCACAAGATCAGAAAACCAAACACTGTATGTTCTCACTCATAAGTGGGAGTTGAACAATGAGAACACGTGGACACAGGGAGGGGAACATCACACATCAGGGACTGTCAGGGGATGGGGAGGCTAGGGGAGGGAGAACATTAGGAGAAATACCTAATGTTGATGATGGGTTGATGGGTGCAGCAAACCACCATGGCACATGTATACCCAAACAAAACTGTACATTTCGCACATGTAACCCAGAACTTAAAGTATAATAAAAATATATATATATGAGATACACATTTTGCCACAAGTGCCAAGATATTTAGGAGTACATGAATTGTGATGTGAATTAAGTACAATACATGACATTTGATGATTTTTAAAGATTACTGTCTGTTGCAATTTTTAGGCATTCCATTTTAGCGTAGCTTATTACTGTCTTTTTTACCTGTCATGGCAGTACCTGAAGCCACATCATTGTTTCTATTATTAATCAGATTCCCGAAATTTTCCTTTTTCAAATTTATAATAATTCATATGTGCCCCATCCCTTAATTTAAATGTCCTTTTTTTTTTTTTTTTTTTTTTTTTTGAGATAGAGTCTCACTCCGTTGCCCATGCTGGAGTTCAGTGGCATCATCTCGGCTCACTGCAACCTCTGCCTCCCGGGTTCAAGCAGTTCTCCTGCCTCAGTCTCCAGAGTAGCTGGGATTACAGGTGCCCACCACCATGCCCAGCTAATTTTTGTATTTTTAATAGAGACAGGGTTTCACCCTGTTGGCCAGGCTGGTCTCGAACTCCTGACCTCAGGTGGTCCTTCTGCCTCCACCTCCCAAAGTGCTGGGATTACAGGCATGAGCCACCACACCCAGCCATTTGAAACGTTCTTAACTGATCTCTTAGATGTCTGCAAGGAAACATGTGAAAATGTAAGATAAAATATAATCTTCTTACTGCATGAAGGCAAGATGACTATTGATGTTGAAGGCATGCAGCATTCAGACATCACCATGCAGTATACAGTACACATTTGCATTAAGTCAACAAATCCTTTGGAAGTGTGATGCATGTCTTCTGGGCAAAAGAAAGAGGATTCCATTTCAATGAGACCTAAAAATATTATGGAATAATAGTTACATATATGGATCTTATAATAATAACTGGCTTTCCCAATAAAATATGATGAATCTACAATGGTTTCACACCCTGGTATTTTAATAATGGCATTCGAGAGAAAGGTTTCTATATGTTACTGTTTGTCAATAAACAAATGATCTTGAAAGGCACTATTCTATGGGTTACCGTAAAGCATCTTGGTGGAATAAACTTCAATGATAAAATGTGAAAACTCTATAAATATAAACACATTGCTTGAAGGCAGGAATATTTTCTCCCTCATTCATTTTCGCTTTTCCAGATAACAATTCAGCTCTGATTTTGTAGCATACCATGTATTTCATTCCAGCTAACAATTAACTTATATCTGAGTAACAAATAACTTAGTTCTGTGAAATGACAGCATGGAGCTGCAAACAATACCTCAGGAAGACATGGTAATGATTTATCTCTGGTGTTTGTCTAAAGAAAAAAGAATGTGGCAGAGAGGAAGTAAATCTGATGAGCATTAAATGGCAGTGTTGCTTTTTGAAAGAAATCACATGAATAATGGATCAAATGCATCTGCGAATATATTTAGCTGTGCGCTGTGGAGGTGAGTGAGTGTATCACTGGAGCTCACAGCCACCAGCATCCGATCACCAGCCTTTCCAGGAGCTATTTTAAAATAGGTGTGGCATTTTTCTTTCTACCACAGAAACTAAGAAATATTTAAAAGGTTTTGTTGCCTGAATTTACTGAGGCTCTATTCAAGGACAGGGGTGGGGAATATTCTTCAATAAAGGCATAGCCATACAGAAGGCATTTTGCATTCTTAAACACTATTTGCTGCATGATGGATTGAATCGTGCTGTGGAATAACTTCCTCTGTGCTCTGCAGTTCTCTAGTGTCCCCTTTCAACAACTTGTTTCTGGCCTCTCTAGAGGTTCATTTGTTCAAGAAAGGACAATAACAGTAAGGACTGAAAAGTACACTCCAGAGGCAATCATGCCATTGTATAACATCTGGGATACTGTTTTCTCACTCTAAGCATGTGCTCCTAAATACCATAGCTATCTGTTATGGGCTAAAGTGTGTACCCCAAAAAGATATGCTGAAGTCCCTAACCCCAGGTACCTATGAATGTGACCCGCTTTGGAAGTACACTTTGCAAATGTACACAAGTTAAGATAAGGTCATTAGGGTGGGACCTAATTCAGTATGACTAATGCCCTCATAAGAAGAGGAGAAAAGGCCCCGGCGTGGTGGCTCATGCCTGTAATCCTAGAAATTTGGGAGGCTGAGGTGGGCAGATCACCTGAGGTCGTGAGTTTGGGACTAGCCTGGCCAACATGGTGAAACCCCATCTCTACTAAATATACAAAAATTAGCCGGGCATGGCGGTGGGCACTTGTAATCCCAGCTACTTGGGAGGCTGAGGCAGGAGAATCAGTTGAACCCAGGAGGCAGAGGTTGCAGTGAGCCGCCATTGCACTCCAGCCTGGGCGACAAGAGTGAAACTCAGTCTCAAAAATAAATAAATAAATAAACAAACAAACATACAAACAAACAAATACATAAAAAATAAGAGGAAGAAAGAGGCAGACATGGTCGCTCAAGGAGAATACCACATGACAACAGAGGCAGAGATTGGCATGATGCTCTCTTAGCCAGGAATACCAAGGATTTCTGGCAATACCAGAAACTAAGAGAAAGGCATGGAACAAGTTCTCCCCTAGAGCCTTCAGGGAGAGAATGGCTCTGCTAATATCTTGATTTCAGACATCTGGCCTCCAGAACTGGGAAAGAATACATTACTGCTGTTTAAAGCCACTGAATTTGTATAATAGTATTTCATTACAGCATCTCTAGGAAACTAATATGCTATCTAAATTTAAATCTCTGGAGTGAGGGGTAAGAAGCTAGTGAGCATATAGAGACAAACTAGTAATGCACGATGTGGGTATTTGACCAATGGTGTCGAACGTCTCCACACATTGGTTAATGAAAGGGTATATTGCAATCATCGCTAAATATGTGGGAGGTACAGATTGACAAGGTTTGTCTCAGTTCGTCCAGGGAGTGCTGGTTTCCACTTACTTTCTGGGCATAATAATTACTAGGACTCTTTCACTTTCACAGTATCCCAGTTTGGATAATAAGTTATGACCATTCTCCCTCTATGCACACTATTAAGCATTTAGTGAAAGAATACAGTTCCATCACTAATCTTCTGTGTTTTCCATTAAAAATTTCTAGTGTCACAGGCAAAATCCCTCTAACACTGCAGTGAATTGAAGATTTAAGATTCCCAGAGCCTGGGTCACTTTCAGACTTAATTCATTCTGGGACCCACAAAATCACACCTCTAATACTTGGGTCCTCAGGAAATAATGTTCTGCTTTGTTTAAACAAGTTGGAATAAACACAACTAGTCATACCTGGGGTTGGGGGAGATTGGGGGCAATAACAACTAAATTCAAGTGCAACACAAGTACTCTGAACTACACAACACCTTTCAGTTACTGCCCAGTGATCGAGATGAGCAATGTAGATCCTGAAAAAGAGTCGGAGACATGGCCCCTGTTTCTTGCTTTGTCATAAATTCTTCCTGACCTTGAATAAATGTATCATTTCCCTCGGTTTTCCCACTTGAGAAGTGAAGGTTATAATGATTGGCTTTTTATTTTCTTGCTATATGTTGCTTAATTAGAGAATGCTGGTGAAACGCCTTCAACAATTTGAGAAAAACAATTTGTATGTCCCATGCCTTGATGATGGACCTATACAGAATTTACTCATCAGAGTTAGAAGGACAGATCAGTTCTCATTTCTTGTCAGTGGCGTGCTTGCTGTAATACCATGGCGTAGTCCTGGTGAAGTGCGTATGAAAAATGACTTTACGCAGTGTCTACCAATCTTTGTTCACTCTTTGTTTTCCTCTCCTATATGTTATGTTATATTTAAAATAAAATGATTGACATTGTTTTCTCCTGGTGACTGCTTTTAGCCTCAACTCTGGCTTCTGAAGCTAAAATGAGGCCCCTGTTTCTTTCTACACTTATGACTGTCTATCTAACACATTAGGAAGGCAGTAGGGGATGTTACTGAGAGCAAAAAGCTGACTTGGAAGTTGGTATTGGGACAGCAGGATGTTTCCCAGGTATTTGTAAATGTAGATGTGGGCAGAGCAGTCTAGTGTAATTGTTAACATCAATACCCTGCACTGCTCCTCCTCAGACAGTGTTCATACAATGTCCTTTGAATAACAGTACCATTGCAATGACAGCATTATATTATACTTTTCTGTTTATAGGTTTGTTAATTCCAATAGTGCACTGCTAAAGATTGAAGCTATATTTATTCACATTTTTATTTTTATTTGTAGTACTTTCCTAAATGCTAGAATATAAGTAGAATTGAATGCACATTTAATAAATGAGTAGTAACCTTTTAAAGAACAAAAATTGGCTGGTTATTTAATCAGTGAACTAGTATGGAGGCTTTGTAATGTGCCAACTTGGCAAGACTGACTTATGTTTACAGGGTTTCCTTTTTTCTGAAATTTTTCTTTTAGGGTGATCCATGAGAAATATCCTGTGTAAGCTTCAGAGGGCAGAAAGGAAGCAGCAGACACATTGCTTTTAAGCACTAAAAAGTTTGAGGCAAGGTCATCAGATGCTTTTGTTGCTCACCAACATTGTTGCTTATCTGCTGTTGCACCTCCTTGACATGAATGGCAACCAGGACAGAAACTGCTTCACCTATCCCCAGATCCCCTTTGAATTTCTCCAGTTTGTATGTCACCTGTACCTTCAGCTCCATGATGAAGGGTGCTGGTGTGCCCTGTGGAATACTCACATCTGCAAGTTTGGAAGCATTGAGAACTGAGGCTGGCTCCAGTGTGTCCTCGTGGGTCCCAGCATCTGCTTGTGGGCTCTAGCTTGTCCCAGTTTTCCCACATTCTATAGCCATCTTGCCTCTGACAGCCTGTGCAGCAGACTTCAAGCTCCAGCATCAGATGCAAAGACAATAGCCTTACCAACAGTGCTTAACTTTCACAACTGCGCAAGGTCAAATTCCTGTAAAAAATCTTTTACATGCACACACACCCCCTATGTATGCATGTGAATATGTATGTATATATACCTCCTACTGGTTCTGCTTCTCCAGTTGAATCCTGCTTGATACAGCTGGTCTAACAGACCCTGGAGATAAATTGCTGAAGAGTGCTCTCTCTCTCTCAATCTCTCTCTCTCTCTCTCTCTCTCTCTCTCTCTCTCTCTCTGTGCGTGTGTGTGTGTGTGTGTGTGTGTGTGTGTGTGTGTATGATTGAGACAAAGGCACTATAAGTTAGAGTAATGCTAGCTGTTAGAACAAATATCCTTAAAACAAACCTCGGTAATTTAACACAATAAATTTTTGTTGCTCCACAGAAGTCTAATGCATTTCTCTTTGTTGTGGGAGAGGATACATTTTTTTTCCCGTACTTATTTAGAAACCTAGCCTCAGGAGACTTCTCTCTCTCCAAGAAAGGACTACTGAGGTCTCCCTGGGCAACAGCGTTCACACAGAAGATGGGATAAGACACACAGGAGAATATATCTACCTATATCCTAGCCACTTCAGGTTTGAAGTGGCACCCGCCATTCTGCTTATATTGCATTGGTGAGAACTAGTTCCATGACATCACTTTAAACAACTGGTGGAGCTAGGTAGTCCCTTCCTAGCTACAATGGCATCATGGAAGGGGAACACAAATGTTTGGGGGAAGAGCTAGATATCATTTCCACACAGAATCTTATGTAAAAAATGTTGATTTAAAAAAAAAAAAAAAAACTTCGGTCATCTTTGTTTATTCTTGAATTTTAGCTTGGTGCCAGACTTGCCTAGGAAAAAGAAAATACAGTGAAATTCAATCTATAAGGAGAGCCAGAAAACAAGATCTGGACAACTTCAAGATGGCATATTCCATTGTACCCTGAAGTGAATGGCAGGCAGCACAGCTTGCAGCCACCTTAGAAGAAGATCTGGCATTTGGAGATCAAGCTGAAGTAGAAATAATCATTTAAAAATTTTGTGCTGACTACCAAAACCATTAACGTCCAAGTTCTATATGAATGTGTCTTGAAGTAGTTGGCCAACTCCTGGAGGCAGCCATTCCACCTAGTTTTATCCCTTTGTTGCTTGCAGTTGGCTAGCTGCAAGTACAGACCTCAGTGGCCTAGAATAAGCAGTTATGTACCCAATTTTGCTACATCTTTTGGAATAAGTTGGCTGGCTGAGTTTATAAGTGTTTCTCCTTCTTTCCCTCCCAATTTTTCAGCTTTTGTGCAAAAGTTGAAGTCAACTTCTGCTTAAATTCCATTCTGTTTTCTTTAAATATCCTTTATTATTTTCAGTTTTCTATTTAAATAAATGATCATAGATGTGCAACTTAGAAAAAAATCAGCATCTAATTAGAGCTCACATACGTTTATGTTTTTCCTCCATTTACTCATTTGTATGCAAAATTGTTTTTCATTTTATTTCTTTTTTCCTGATTTGATTTTCTATTTTGGCATTTTCCCCCGTTTGTCTCATGAGCTGAAATTTTGTGATTTAATAAAAATCAAGCAACTATTAAAGAGGTAAGTTGTACTAAGGATTGTGTTTAATCCAACAAGCTGTATATTTGCTGAAAATCTCTCTCTGCTCAAAGAAGTCTGTCTGATAAATTGTTGATTTACTTTATTGACAGTTTTCTTTCTTTTCAAAAGATAAAACTGTGTGAGCTATTCTTTTATACTTAATTCTAATCAACAAAGATGTTTCATGCTATCTAGATAAGGCCAGATTCAGAAAGAAGAACCGTTTTCATCTTAGAGTTTTCGTGTCCAAAGAAGGGAATGCTGAGCCTGGACAGACAGGTGAACTAAAGCTTAGACAGGCATATATCTATATACTCAGGAAAAAAATAATCCAATGGCCAGGCTTGGAGAGGAAAGTAGCCCAAGACTGTTAAAATCTTTCAAAAAGAAAACTTGCAATCTAATTTAAAAAATGACCCACGGAGGAAAAAAGGAGGCATCTAACAATTCATAGCCATCATAAAAAAAATTATATTTTTAAAGGACACTTAAATAATAGAAGAGAGTGATGTAACCAGCAATGATTATACAAGAAGGGCATAGAGCATAATAGTAGTATTAGAAAACGCTAAAAACCCAGAATCAACAGAACCTTCAAAAAATTCAGTAGATCTACCACATAAAAGGCACTATCCATTAGGTATAAGGGGATTTGAGACTTGTTGGTCATGATCTTTCATCTGAATAAATTTTCAGTGAGTTGCTAAGGGAATTAAAATGTGGCTTTAAACTGTTTTTTAAAAAAACAATAAAAAAGATGGAAGATTTATGGTTTTCTCAAGAAATTTAATATAAATATGAAATAATAAACATAACTTTTAAATTATTATTTTGGTTCATTTTTATTTACTATAAAGAAGAATGATTTAAATTAACAATATATAATTTCAATATACAATTCTACATAAAGAAATATACTACACTAGTAAAAACACTGCTCAGTAGTTGTTCATTAAAAAAAAATCTAGTTTTACATGCTGGTGATTCAATGTAAGAAGGCAGAGTAGAAGCTTTCAAACTAACTAATATAAATTTATATTTTACTAATAGAAGGATAGAATTCCTGTCATTGTAAATGAAGCTCATATTGCGGTTTGAACTGGTAACATCTAAAGCCTTAGATTTATAAATGAGTACATTGAGTTGCCTGCCTGTTTTAATTGGTATAGCTTATTACAGATTAATCCTTTCAAAGAGAATAATTTACAAATGGACAGAACCACATCTCTCTCTCTCTCTCACACACACACACACACACACACACACACACACACACACACACACCTGTTTGAAAACATTGGAATGCTCTTTAAGCAGTCATGATTTGAGTTACCAAGATTCAAGAAATAAGCTAAATGAATTGTTATAGACCGGGAGTTCTGTGAAATCCTTCCCCTTGAGCCATTTTAACAAAAGTCTATAAAACTGAGAATCTGTGAAGATAGGGGGCTGAGATCTTGAGCAAAGCTTTCAAAACTCTCACCTAACATTCTAAAGGAGGGCTACTAAGGCAATCAAGACTTAAGAAATGAAGATCTTAGAAAAAGGAAAAACATATTGATGTGAGCCAATACTCTGAACTGCTTTTCCCCTTGAGGTATTTTCCAATTCCTAAACTGCAGAACAAAAGGCTACAAGGCAGAGCAGAAATGTTTGGCTAAGAAGCTGGGCAACAACTGAGTTTCTAACAGTTTCAAAAAGGTGATGGTACTAACTCGGAACCAAAGCCTGTCAGGGGAGGAGGGCCACCCTTCCAGTTAGAACTCCTGAATATCTGTACTCTGGGATTCAGTTTTACAAAGGAATTAACTTGTACATACAAAAGATTAAAACCTTTCTTTTATCTAGCTATAGCCCAATCTGGATTAAGGTGGCACACCCCTATTCTGAATGTCCACAAGAAAACAAAATTAAATTCTATCTGGAAAAACATAACATTAGATATAGCCTTCAGTTATCTCCACATCTTTTTGTACATAATTATTGGCCTACCATGAAGACTGGAAAACAGAAACAAATGACTGAAAACCAAGGAGAAAAAAAGAAAATAAAAATAGAACCACAGACCACTCAGATAGTGTTAATAGAAATGGACTTTAATGTAACCATGACCAATAAGTTAAAGAAAAGAGATGATTAGATGGAGCACTTTACCAGAGAATTGGAACCTACAAAAACATTAAACAGAAAATATACCAACAGGCCAGTGGCTCACACCTGTAATCCCAGCACTTTGGGAGGCCGAGATCACTTGAGGTCAGGAGTTTGAGGCTAGCCTGGCCAAAATGATGCAACACTGTCTCTACTAAAAATACAAAAAATTAGCTGCGTGTGGTGGCACATGCCTGTAATCCCAGCTACTCAGGAGGCTGAGGCAGGAGAATCGCTTGAACCCAGGACATGGAGGTTGCAGTGAGCCAAGATTGTACCATTGCACTCCAGCAATTCAATTTTTGAGATTCCATCTCAAAAAAAAAAAAAAAGAAAGAAAGAAAGAAAAAAGAAAATGTAGCAACAGCAACAAAAAAAATACTTGAAATTAAGTACACAATAAATTGTTTTACTGAAGATTAGATACACAGAAGAGAAGATTAGTGAAATAGAAAACAACTCAATAGAACATATTAAGACCCAGTAAAGAGAAACATAAAAGCAAAAATATATAAGGAAATGCAAGAAACATATGTGGCACAAATAAAGATATAAGTAATTGATTCCAGAACAAAAACAGACAAACTATAGTCTATAAATTGGCTGCCTATTTTGGTAAATACAATTTATTGAAAAATGGCCATTTCTACTCATTTACATATTATTAAGGAAGTTTTCTGGGTTACAATAGTGGAGTTGGCTAGTTGTACTAGAAACTGAATGAACTGCAAGTGTAAAATGTTAATTATCTTCCTTTTTAGAAAAAGTGTGTCAAATCCTCCTTTGAAGACATAACTGACCTCCTCCAGTCAATATAGTTTTTGAATATCCATACTTTCCCATATTTTTTTTTATTTATTCCCATAGAAGAAGTAGAAAACAAAGAGCAAGATGGTAGGCTTAAATTAAAAAATATTAGTAATCCAACTGAATGTAATACTCAGATTGAATAAGAATTAAACATGCTAAGTATGTGCTGTTTACAAGAGACATACCTAAATGTAACGGCACAGAAAGATTAAAAAGTCACAGAATAAAAAAGATATATACCGTACAAACCTAAGTAAAACACGTATGCACATACATATGCACATGCACATACATACATATGCCAAAATGAATGCTGCACTGTTACTATCAATCAAAGTAGAATTTAAGGCAAGAAATATAATTAGCGACAAGAAGCGATGTTTCATTATAATAAAATGGTCAATCCACCAGGAAGATGCATTAACTCAAAATTGACTGCAAATAATAATATGGACTCAAAATACATAAAACAAAAATGGATGGAACTAGTAAGAAAAAAATATTCAAATTTCACAATTATTTTAAGTCACTTATACGCATTTTTCTCAGTAACTGATGGAACAGACAAAATCACTAAATATTAGAAATATTTGAAAATACAATTAAGAAACTTGACCTAATCAGCATATACAAATAAGGCACACAAGTTCAAGAAACGCTTCCTTTAAAATTGCTTATAGAACATTTACTAAAGTTGGCTTTTCATGCAGTCAGTTTCAACATACTCTAACTAGAATTATTCAGCGTAGTTCTCTAACAACATGGAATTAAGCAAAACAGATGCACAGAAAAAAAAGGGAGGGATTCCTAAGTGTTTAAGACTACGTTTGACGAGGGTCTCCAGGGCAATTTCCAGGTTCGATGATCTGCTATGAGGACTCACAGCACTCATCATATTGTCATACTCATGGCTATGATTTGTTACAAATGAAAGGCAAAATCAGCAAAGGGAAAAACTGATGGGGTAAAGTCTAGGGGAAAATACAGTGGCAAATTTCCAGAATCTTCTCCCAAAGAGGGTCATACATTGTATTAGGGTTCTCCAGAGAAATAGAACTAATAGAATACATATAGACATATATAAGAAGAAACTTATCAGAATTGGCTCACATGATTATGGCCTAGAAGTCTCACATTATGCCATCTGCAAGGTAGAGGACGAGGAATGCAGACGGTGTAGTCCAGTACCAGTCCAAAGGCCTACAAATCAGGGGAGCCATTGGTGGTGTAACTCCCACTCCAAGGCTGAAGACTTGAGAACTGGGGAGCAGGAAGACACTGGAGTAAACCCAGGAGTCCAAAGGCTGAATAACCAGGAGCTCTGATGTCCAAGTACAGGAGAAGCTGGATGCCACCACCAAAGAAAAGAGAGAATTCACTCTTCCTCCATCTTTTTATTCCATTCTAACCTTCTACAGCTTGGATGATGCCTGGTTTTATTGGTTAGATGGGATCTTCTTTACTCAGTCTACTGATTCAAATGCTAACCTCTTCTGGAAACTCTCACAAACACACCCAGAAATAGTATTTTACCAGCGATCTGAACACTACTTAGCCCAGTCAAGTTGACACATAAAATTACCCATCACACACAGGATGCGCTTATTTCTTCCAACAAGTTGTGACAACACATGTGAAATGTTGCCAACCAGGAAAACTCATTAAAGACTTAGTGCCAAGGGTTTATATTGGAGGTTGGTCATATAGGCAGGCTCTGCCTGGCATGTGCCAAAATTTCAGACTCCTAGAAGGAAAGCAAGTATTCAGCATACATCATATTCTTTGTACAGTTTAAGCATAGTGAGCCACTCTTATCAGTTGTGGGAATGGGGGGATCCTTCCCCAAATCCAAGTTCTAGTAAATCTTCCAAGGCCAACCTTATGTTTAGGACGTTCAAAACATAGCATTCAAGCTTGCTATGTTAACTCTTTTCTGCACACCCTAGGTCAAAGAAAAAATTACAATGAGAATTAGAAAATATGTTTAATTAAATGATAACAAAAATATGATATATCAACATCTGTGATGCCACAACAGCCATGCTTAGAAATATCTATCTCTAAATGCATATGATAGAAAAAAAAGACTAAAAATCAAATCTTGAAGCACTCATATAAATAGATCAGAAGAGTCATAGCAAACTCAATCCATAATAATAAAAGCAGAAACCATGCAATAGAGAAAACCTAACTAAGCCAAAAATTGCTTCTTTGAAAAGTTTGATGATAATGAAAAACTCCTGGGAAGATTGATCAAGGAAAAAAAAGGAACATGACATAAATTACAAATATCAAGAATAAAAAAGAGTCACTACAGGTATTTTATATATTAAAAGAATAAAAATGTACATTATTTCTGACTTTACCCTAGTCAATTAAATATGTAACTGAAATGAAAAATTTCCTTGAAGAAAACACAGCTTATTAACAATGACAAAAAGTATAAAATCTTAAGAATAGACCTTAATCAAAAGAAATATGTAATTAAAAACCATTCAACAAAGTTCTCAGGTGGCTTTAGCAATGAATTCTACAAATTTTTCAGTAAGAAATAATATCAAATATATATAACTTTTCTAGAGAATAGTAGAAGAAATATTTTTTAACTCTATTTTTGAGTGCAGCATACTAAACTTTCAGAGTCATTACAAGAAAAGAAAATTACAAATGCAAAAGTCCTAAACAAAATGTTAGCAAATCAAATTCAGGAATATGTAAAAAGGGTAATATATGATTAAAAAGTTGGGTTTATTCCCAGATACAAGTTTGGCATAACATTCTAAACTCAGTTGACATAATTTAGGACAGTTATGAAATAAAAGAGGGAATCATATCATCAGCTCATTACACTTGAAAAAGTATTTGGTAAAATTTTAACACATTTTCTTTATGCACTATTACATAATCAGTGTAATCATAGTTTGGAAGATATTAAGACTGGCTAAAGAGAGTGGTGCTGTTGTAGAGAGGGGATGATGTAAGACATACTCTGTCATGAAATTATCCACAGCAAATATTAATAGTTTTAGTGACTTGTCTATCCTATGTCACTGGAACAATTAATTAATCAGGTGGTATGGTGCTTCACTCTTCTCGGCCTCTCATCAGACAAG
This sequence comes from Macaca nemestrina, assembly GCF_043159975.1. Lineage (NCBI taxonomy): Eukaryota > Metazoa > Chordata > Mammalia > Primates > Cercopithecidae > Macaca > Macaca nemestrina. The sequence continues at coordinate 63,788,988 of NC_092129.1, read as the reverse complement.
AAGCCTGATGTTTGCCTCCTTAGCAGTGCTCTTTGTGAGGTTTCTGTTTTTTGTTTGTTTGTTTGTTTCCCAGAAAACTACAAATTTCCCTGCATGTGTGCTACTTACTATAGGCATGAAGCAACAGGGTCTCTATTCCACTGGTGCATGTTAGTTTATCTACCTGAATAGACAAAGCTCTAGAAGCAGAAAATGGACTGTGAGAGAATGAGCCACAGGACAGGTATACATTTGCTGTGAACTGAATGTTCATATCTTTCCAAAATGTATACATTTAAGCCTTAATCCCAGATATGATGGTATTGGGAACCCGAGGGAGGTGGAGAGAGGGGCAGCCATCATGAATGGATTCATGTCCTTATAAGATGGGAGATGGGAGAGATCATCTCTCTGCCTCATGAGGACACAGTAAGAAGATGGCCATCTGCAAACCGGGAAATGAGCCCCCATCAGAACCGGACCACACTGGTACTCTGATCCCAGACTACTTAGCTTCTGAAACTGTGAAAAATAAATTTCTGTGGCTTAAACCACCCAGTCGGCTGGGCACGGTGGTTCATGCCTGTAATCCTAACACTTCGGGAAGCTGAAGTGGGGGGGAATCACTTGAGGTCAGGAGTTCAAAACCAGCCTGGCCAACATGGTGAAAACCCGTCTCTACTAAAAATACAAAAGATTAGCCGGGCATGACGGCGGGTGCCTGTAATCCCAGCTACTTGGGAGGCTGAGCAGGAGAATCCGGGAAGCAGAGGTTGCAGTGAGCTGAGATCACGCCACTGCACTCCAGCCTGGGTGACAAGAGCGAGCCAGTCTCAAAAAATAAAGTAAAATAAGGCCACGTGCAGTGGCTCATGCCTGTTAATTTCAGCACTTTGGGTGGCTGAGGTGGGAGGATCACCTAAGTCAGGCATTCGAGACCAGCCTGGCTAACATGGTGAAACCCCATATCTACTAAAAATAGAAAAAAATAGCCAGGCTTAGTGGTGGGTGCCTGTAATCCCAGTTAGTCAGGAGGCTGATGCAGAAGAATTGCTTGAACTTGGGAGGCAGAGGTTGCAGTGAGCCGAGATTGCGTCACTGCACTCCAGCTTGGGCAAAAAGAGCAAAACTCCATCTCAAAATAAATAAATAAATAAATAAATAAATAAATAAATAAATAAATAAATACACACATACATATATACATACATACATAAAATTAAACAAACCACTGAGTCTATGGTTTCTGTTATAGCAGCCTGAACAAACTAAGACAACACAGAAGCAGAGCAAGAAGAGGTTCAGGAAGATTCAGAGTCTAGAGACTGGGCCTTTGTTTGGAGACATCAAACTCATCAGGGTCACCAGTTGGGGTTCATGGGCAGAAGCTGAGGAAACTTATTTTGCTAGGGAGGGAAGAGTAATGCACAAATAGTGAAAGCGAATCTGAAAAAAGAAACAAAGCTCACTTGGAAGAGAGAGACCTTGGAGAACATATTCACCTACCATGGGAAAATCAAAGACCTTAGGGTTGAGCTGGCCTGATGAACATCACAGTTGCAAATGGAAAATAAAACTCCAGTGCTTTGATGTCTGGCAGCATGCTCTCCCCACATTAAAACAAAATTATTACAGCTTCCTATACTCATGTTTTTCACACTAATTTGACAACTGTTCAACCAGCCTGCAGATACAGATAAGAATATAATTTCTAACGTAAAAATAAAATGAAGAACTCAAAATGGTGTTTATATGCTTTTGGTTACTTTTGTTAAGAAATGAAAAAAAAAAAAACAATAGTTTGGGGAGACAGATACAAGAAATGGTAAACGAGTAGTCATTTTGCAACATGTCTTTATCTTCCCTCTTTGACATCTTGCTCCTTGAGGAAAACATTTTGGCTGATTTACTTTTATTTCTATTTCATCGTATTGCAGTGTTGGATGCATATAGTAGTTCTGTAATACACCTTATTAAATGAATAAAAGAAAAATATTTGCTTTAGAAGCCCCTAAAACTATTTGTATTAGTCAAGGCTTTCCAGAAAAACAAAACCAACAGGATGTGTGTGTGCGTGTGTGTGTGTGTGTGTACAGAGATAGATAGATAGATAGATAGATAGATAGATAGATAGATAGATAGATAGATAGATACACACACACAGAGAGAAAGAGAGACAGAGAGAGATTTATTTTAAGGAAGTGGCTTATGTGATTATGGAGGCTTAGTAAATCCAAAATTTGGAGCATAACCTAGCAAGCTGGAGACCAAGGGAAAAGTTGCAGTTCAAGCCCACAGGCAGTTTGCTGGCTAAGTTCATTTTTGCTTGGGAGAGGTCAGTCTTTGTTCTAGTCAGGCCTTCACTGATTGGATGAATTCTCCACACATTACGGAGGGTAATCTGCTTTCCTCAAAATCTAACAATTTAAATGCTAATCTCATTCAAAAACACCGTCACAGAAACATTTAGTATAAGGTTTGACCACAAATCTGGGCACTGTGGTCTAGCTAAATTGGCACATAAAATTAACCATTACACCTCTGTTATCACCACTGTCAGAATTCTCTGTTTCTGTTTTCACCCAATAATAGAAGAGTGAAAAACCCAGGCCAAGCAATACTTTTGACATAAATTTGACATCACATAGATATCCTCTCCTCTTCTTCCTCCCACAGAGACTCTTAACACTCACCAAATACCATGTGCCCCTATGTTGCTAATGGGGAAGGAAGTCCTGTTGGAATCTTTACAGATCACTCCAACATAGTCACAGAAATCACACTGGGAGAGGCATATAATATGTAAAATTATCATGTGTTTATTATACTCACAGGACCCAGAGAAAGGAGGCACGGCAAGGCTTGCCACACAGGGAGCCAGCCATATGGGAGGAACTCCTGGTGAGTGAGCTCAAGCAAGCAGGTGCAGAGGGGAGACAGAGAGAGAGAGAGATTTGAGGACCAGTGGGCAAGTGCCTTTGAGAGGTGACAACGTGCTAGCAGCCCTCGCTCCTTCGGTGCCTCCTCAGCCTCAGCATCCACTCAGGCCGTGCTTGAGGAGCCCTTCAGCCCACCGCTGCACTGTGGGAGCCCCTCTCTGGGCTGGCAGAGGCTGGAGCAGGCTCCCTCTGCCTATGGGGAAGTGTGGAGGAAGAGGTGCGGGTGGGAACTGAGGCTGCGCTCGGGGCTCACAGGCCAGCTCGAGTTCTGTGTGGGCACGGGCTCAGTGGGCCCCTGCACTCAGAGCCACCAGCTGGAGCTGCCGGCTGGAGCAGTGAAGGGCTTAGCACCCGGGCCAGCAGCTGCGGAGGGTGTGCAGGGTTCCCCAACACTGCCGGGGCCTGCGCACTCAGCACGCAGATTCTCACTGGGCCTCAGCCACCTCCCTGCCTGGCAGGGCTGGGGACCTGCAGCCCACCAAGCACGAGGCCCCCCACCCCCCACCACTAGTGGACTCCCACTCGGCTGGAGCCACCCCCTGCTCGCGGCACCTGGTCCTGGTCCCATCAACTGCCCAAGGGTTGAAGAGTGCTGGCGCCCAGCCAGGACTGGTGGGCAGCTCTGCCCGCAGCCCAGCATGGGATCCACTAGGGGAAGACAGCTGGGCATCTGAGTTGGCTGGGGACTTGTAGAACTTTTATGTCTAGCTAGAGGACTGTATATGTACCAATCAGCACTCTGTCTCTAGCTCCATGTTCATGGATGCACCAATCAGCACTCTGTATCTAGCTAATCTGGTGGGGACTTGGAGAACTTTTGTGTCTAGTTAAAGGATTGTAAAGGCACCAATCAGCACTCTGTGTCTAATCTAGTGGGGATTTGGAGAACTTTTTTGTCTAGCTAAAGGATTGTAAATGCACCAATCAGCACTCTGTGTCTAGCTCAGGGATTGTAAACGCACCAATCAGTACTCTGTCAAAATGGACCAATCAGCTCTCTGTAAAATGGACCAATCAGCAGGATGTGGGTGGGGTCAGATAAAGGAATAAAAGCAGGCTGCCCTAGCCAACCGGGGCAACCCATTTAGGTGCCTTTCTGTGCTGTGGAAGCATGGTTCCTTTGCTCTTTGCAATAAATCTTGCTGCTGCTCACTCTTTGGGTCCATAAGCTGTAACACTCACCACCAAAGTCTGAAGCTTCACTCCTGAGGCCAGTGAGACCACGAACCCAACCAGAGGGATGAACAACTCTGGAGGGGAGGAAAGAACAACTCCAGATGCGCCACCTTTATGAGCTGTAAGGCTCACCGTGAAGGTCTGCAGCTTCACTCCTGAAGCCAGCGAGACCACGAACCCACCAGAAGGAAGAAACTCCGAATATGTCTGAACATAAGAAGGAACAAACCCTGGACATACCATCTTTAAGAACTGTAACATTCACCACAAGGGTCCACGGCTACATTCTTGAAGTCAACGAGACCAAGAACCCACCAATTCTGGACATAACTTTACTGGAGATCATGGTGGAGGACCCAAGCAAAAGGTCTGAGGGGATTTCACTGGTGTGGTTTAATGTCATTAGGTCACAGTCGGGGAGGGCAAGAACGGGTCAGCCTTACAACACTGTGTCAGGGAACAGCCTTATCACACTGCTGCACCTGGTCACCTGGTTGGGGTGCTCACTGACTATTGATGGGGAATGTTGAGGAATTGGGAAAATACGGAGTTTTAGTAATTTACAGTACAGCTCTTCTTCTAGATTTCTGAGCCTCTTTATAGTTGGTTGGGCCTCATGATTGGGTTATGATCAGTGGAAAATGAACAAAGTGATGGCAGTCCTCTAAAATATCTTCTAGTTCCTCCAGTCCAGTTGGTCATGTCCTGGTGGCCTTGGAGGTCATGTGGCCTGGGTAGCATAGCCTCATGATGAAGTGGGATATGAAACCTGTATTAGGTTTTGACTGACGGGGAAAAAAAAATTCCTTATTGTGTTACGGCTTTGTAATTTCAGTTTGCCTGTTACATCAGCTAGTTTTAATGACTTATACCTGCCTTTCCCCTCAAATACTACCATGTTCTCTTAAAACTCTTTTGTGTTGAGTGACCTGAAAATTATATTCAGTAAGTGGCTTGTCCAAACCACATTTTCTTGGAATTTTCTTATAGAAGGGCACCAGAACCAGTGCTGTGTATTAAGAGACTGCATACTCATTCTTAACAGTTTTACCTGATGGAATTGAAAATTTCTCTTCCTTACCTGTATATATGCTGCAATCTAATTCCTAGGCTTTTATTGCTAAATAGTGGATGATGACACTCACTTATTGATTAATGTTGTAAAGTGGCATAGAAATTTTTGTTTACGTTCAATGTTTTGGATATTTACAACAGATACCAAGTGAACTCCTACCGTATATGTGAGGAGCTGACTGGGCAGTGATGGAGAGTTAAAGAAAATCCAAGGCTGCCTTCTTGCTCTCAAGAAATCTACCAGTTTGCCAGACCAATGGGACATGCCATTTTAAAGGAGTTGATCTGCAATACTTGTTCATTTTTTACGAGAAAGTGCACATTTTGCAAGTATCAAAACTGCCTTTGCTATGTGTTATTCCATCTTAAAGTGTTTAACATTCCAGTTTGCCATCCAGTTAACTGTTGTAGGTTCTCAGCATTGTTTCAGGGGTGATAAAATATTAATATAAGGTATACTGTAGTGAGTCAAGGATGCATGCATTTATCTCTAGAGTACCAAAACCAGGAAAATACAAGAATGTATAGCAAAAGGATAAAAAAATAATAAAATGGAATAGGAATGATAAAGAATACCAAAAGAAGACAGGAAGAGAGGAGAAAAGGAACATAAAACAGGGACAACAAGTAGAAAATAAACTAATGTCATTGGTCTAAATCCAAATATATCAATAATTAAATTACATGTAAATACATTAATAACCCAAGGTTGGGGCAATTCCAGTGGTTGGGGGTGAAATCAGAAGTTTCAGAAAAGCAGCTCTTTGCAACAAGTTAAGAATGTATTAGCCCAGATCTACCAGTTTATGCCGGGTGAATATCAGGCCTGCTTGGATACCATGCAGATAAGAAAATAAAGGTCATTGCTGTTACCTTTCAAGTTGCCTATCTTTCTCAAATCTTATCCCTTCTTTCTTCCCTAATTAGTAATGACTAATCTGAATTTTGTGTTTACCATTTCCTTGCTTTACTTTATAGACTAATCAAATATGTCAATGCTTAGTTTCATTGTTCCTGCTTTCAAACTTCACATAAATTGAATCATACTATATGTGTATCATCTCAAATTTGCTTTTTTATTCAATATTATATCACTAACATTTATCTATGTTGTTACAGGTATCTGAAATGCATTCATTTCCCCAATATAAAGTAATCCATCATATGAGTATTTCATGTTTTTCCATTCTACTGTGGATAGATATTGGTATGTGTCTAAGTGTATCTCTAGGGTATACTTTCAGGACTGAAATGGTTGAGTTGCATTCAGTGCACAAAAATCAACTTTATCTGATAAATTGTTTTCTGAAGTGATTACACTGTGCCAGACACTTTTTAAGTGTACTATTTGCTCCATAACCTTGACAACATCTAATTTTTGCACATAAAGTAGGAAGAAAATGGGATGTAGTTAATTTCCATGCAGTTCTTTGCTTAGTAATGAGATTGAACATCTTTTCTCATGTTTATTTCTATACTATAGAGACTTTTTCAATGCAATGCTTCTATAAGACTTTTACCAATATTTTCCTGTCACTTTTTAATTAATTTTAGGAGTTCTTAGAGTTATTTTTAAATACTTCATTTTTAAAATGTGATATAAATTCTACCCTTTTAATTAAATTGTATTTTTGAACAGTCTTTGCTTATGTGTTGAGTAGATTTTTAAAAGAATTTTTTGCATCCAGTAAACTTGTTACATTTTAATTATATTTAATATTTTATGTGTACAGATTTTATTATATCATTTGTTGATAAAATGCTTTTTGCATGATCCTTGCAACTTTCACTTATTATTATTATTTCACATTTCATTGTGCTTACTAAGGCCTTCAGCATAGTGACTAGTAATAAGAGACAACACACTTGTCTTGCTCCAGATCTCAAAGGGAAGGCTTTTCCACATTTCAAAAAAAAGTATCATTTTGCTGTAGAACTTTTTTAGACCTTTAATATGTTAAGAAAATTTCCTTTTGCTCTTAGGTTGTTAAGAATTTTAATTGGAGCTACACAATTAATTTTGTTGGAAAACATTTTGTATCTCTTTAGATGATCATTTTTTCCCCTTTTACACTTTCAATGTCATCATTGTGTTAGTCAAATTATGCCACCCTTGACATTCTGTGGTTAAACAAACATTTTAAGAATCAATGGCTTATCTTAGTCTGTTCGATCTACTGTAACCAAATACCATATAGTTGGTAGGTTATAAACAACAGAAATTTATTTCTCACGGTTCTGGAGCCTGGGAAGTCCAAGATCAAGGCACCAGCATATTCATTCTGGTGAGTGCCCACTTTCTGGTTCATAGATAATGCCTTTTCACTGCATCCTCATGTGATAGAAGGAACAATGGGTCTCTCTCGAGTCTCTTTTATGAATACTAATTCCATTCGTGAGGGCTCCACTCTCATGACTCAATCACTTCTCAAAGTCTCCACCTCCTGATATTTTCACCTTGGGATTAGGATTTCAACATATGAGTTTTGGTGGCAACACAAACATTTAGAAAAATTTAGACCACAGCATGGCTTGATTCATTCTGCCATGGATTTATGTTTTAATCTCTAACATCATTTGATGTGCACAATCAGGATTTCCAGGATGAGGAAGTAAAACCTAAAGATATTTGGAAGCTTTTATAATCTGTAGAATAATCTGCCAACAATGAAGATTCTTAGTTAACCTCGACTACTATTTAAGTATGTCACCTCTACCCATGTTGTCATTCTACTGTCCATTTCCCTTGTTTCTCTTAGCTAAGGCCCAGAACTTGACCTGCTTCTTTAACTAAGACATATGTACTTTTCTGCTATATACTTTTATCAGACACTATATTTGTCCTTTATCATATTTATTATAAATTTACTTAATTAACTTTATGTAGTTATTTGTAGATCATCTGTCTCGCCTTATAGACTATAAGCTCCATGAAAGCAGAGACCTTTTAATGTCCAGTTTTTGCTATATTTCTAGTCTTTAGCATAGTATCTTGCATATAATGTGCTCTCAACCAATCTTGAGATTTGACAATCTTGAGATTTGACAATTGGTAGATAATGGCCAGGATGTATCCTTACTAATAACTAGAAACCATTCATTCAAATAATTCTAATCACATTATCTATCTATCTGTCTATCTATCTAATCTCCACACACACACACACACACACACACACACAGAGAGAGAGAGAGAGAGAGAGAGAGAGAGAGAGAGAGAGAGAGAGAGAGAAAGAAAGAAAGAAAGAAAGAAAGAAAGAAAGAAAGAAAGGAAGGAAGGAAGGAAGGAAGGAAGGAAGGAAGGAAGGAAGGAAGGAAGGAAGGAAGGAAGGAAGGAAAGGATAATCCTTTTCCATAGCTTTAGGAGTATACATTTGTATTAGAGTTCTCAGAGAGACAGAACTAACAGGATGTATATGTATATACATATACATAGGTATACATACATATATAGGAGTTGTTTATTAACTTACACAACCATAAAGTCCCACAATAGGCTTTCTGCAAGCTAGGGAACAAGGAGAGCCAGTCCAAGTCCCAAAACTGAAGAACGTGGAGTCCGATGTTCTAGGGCAGGAAGCATCCAGCACAAGAGAAAGATGTAGGCTGAGAGGGTAGGCCTGTCTCTCCTTTTCATGTTTTTCTGCATGCTTTATATTTGCTGGCAACTGATTAGATTGTGCCCACCAGATTAAGGGTGGATCTGCCTTCCCCAGCCCACTGACTCAAATGTTAATCTTTTTGGTCAGCACCCTCACAGATACACCCAGGATCAATACTTTGTATCCTTCGATCCAATCAAGTTGACAGTATTAACTTTCATAACATTGATATAATCACTTTGGAAATCTGCTTGGTAATATCTACATGTACCTTATGACCTAGCAATTATAAAACAGAAATGAAAACAGATATTCACAAAAAGAGAGACACTGAAATGTTAACAGCAGTCCTATTCATACAGCCCCAAAGTAGAAGTCATCTGATGTTCATCAAGAAGAGTGGCTAAAAAGTAAGATACATTTATCCGACGTAATACTATATAATCGTGAGAATGAACAAACTGCAGCTATATGGATAAATGTCATAAACATGATATAGGGTGAAAAGAGCCAGATGTCAAAGTGTACATAATGTATGATCTCATTGATATAATGTATTAAATTAAGGAACACTAATCTACGCTCTTAGAAGTTAGGATAGTGTGTGTACTTTGGGTGGAGATGGTGTAGTACTGGAGGAGAGACTGAAAGGGCCTTCAGGGGTGCTGGGAATGTGATGATGTTGAGTCTGGTTGGTGATGACATGGATTTTTTCAATTTGAATAAATTCATCTAGGCATACAGTATGATATTTGCAGTTTTCTCTGTGTATATTATTCTTCAACAACATGTATTCTTCTTTGAATGAGAGAAGCATCATGGACTAGGAAGTAGAAGCCATTTATTTTAGCCCAAATTTTGTGGTTTAAAAGTTATATAACCTGTTTAATTAATAAGGCCTTTCTGGGTCTTGTGTTATTTATCTATAAAATAAGAGAGTAATTATACGTACTACATGGGTTGACAATGAGTAGTGAAAGCCTATGTGCCCCAGATATTTCCCCTACAGCGTTAAATTATAAATCAATGTGTAATGGACCAGGGAGAAACATAAAGGCTATCTTTAGAAGCTAGGATGAGTTCAAAGCTGCTAAGATCAACAGGAATTTGACTGGAAAATAATGTGTTCAGGAAAACAAGAGTCTGGTCAGCAAAGCCATCAGAAAGTGGAGAGTCACAGGACTCAATGTGGAAATGGCAGGGGGTCATCTCGAACACAGACAGATCAGATGCCACAACCCTCGTGACCAAAGGAGTGAAGGTGCTGCAACATGACAGTGACATTTTCAAATGTAAAACTATGAAACTGACGAGATGGTTTTAGGTTTCAGAATCTCGTGACACTTTTAACAAGATGAAGCATCTCCAAAGTGAATGTGTGCATTCATTCATTATTTATTAAACACTTATTGACACTGAGGAGGCCACCTAAAGCATGCCACCCTGGCATATTGATTACTTCGAGCTGAAAGACACTGAGAACCAGCCAACACAGGAAAAGCTCTTCACCTCCCACTCAACTGCCTAAAATAAAGTATGAAACCCCTTTTGTACAGAGAAACATATACTTATAAAGGAAATTTTCATTAGTAAAGGTATCAGGACCAGGAAGAGAGCTAGCTACTCTGAGAGAACTTTTATCAACTGAAAGGCTTATTTTTATTTATTTATTTATTTTTAAAGACAGGGTCTCACTCTGTCACCCAAGCTGGAGTATAGTGGTACCATCATAGCTTGCTGCAGCCTCAAACTGTTGGTCTCAGGTGAGCCTCCGACCTCAACCTTTCCAGTAGCTGGGACTACAGGCGCTTGCCACTGCACTCGGCCTACCTGAGAGACCTGAGACTTTTATCTGCATAACAAGGCAATCTTAACTTATGATATATTTCCTCTCCTCACACTCCCCTAATGTTTCTATACCACCTACCGGAAGCCCCAAACTCCTGTTCCTTTCTGTAGCTCAGGATGGTGTACAGCCTTCAATCATCTGGTCATTTCTTTGAGTCTCACTTTTCTGTGTGTGAGATTCCCGTCTGTAAGTATGTAACTGACATAATACTTGTAAGTATGTAACTAACATAATACTTGTTATGTATGAATTAACATACTACAAGTTACATACTTGTATGTACATACTTGTAAATTGTTATTCTCCTGTTTCTTTTTTTTTTTTTCTTTTTTTTTTTTTTTTTTTTGAGATTGAGTCTTGCTCTGTCGCCCAGACTGGAGTGCATTGGCATGATCTCGGCTCATGCAACCTCCACCTCCTGGGTTCACGCCATTCTCCTGCCTCCAGCCTCCTGAGTAGCTGGGACTACAGGTGCCCACCACAACACCCGGCTAATTTTTTGTATTTTTAGTAGAAACAGGGTTTCGCCATGTTAGCCAGGATGGTCTCAATCTCCTGACCTTGTGATCCGCCAACCTTGCTTTCCCAAAGTGCTGGGATTATAGGCATGAGCCACCGTGCCCAGCCTGTTATTCTCCTGTTAATCTGTTTTATGTCCGTTTAATTTGTAGACTAGCCAAAGGATCTAGGAAGGTCGAGGGAAGCAATTTTTCCCTTCTATACATCACCCTACTTCAATAGGAAGAGATAATGAGCTAGGACCAGCTCTGCCTTCCAGATATCAATAATCTGATAAGGAAGACAGTCATGGATATTAACAGTATCGAGTTCAGTGCTTAGAGAGAGGTAAACAAAGACTCCTGTGGGACCATTTAGAAGGAGTACCTAGTCCATGTTTCTGAATTCAGATAAAGCCTTCTTGAGGAGAGATACTAATATACTAATGAAGTCTTAGCAACCGAATTTCTGAACCCTCAAGAACAAGGACTAGGCCTTTGACTGTGGCAAAGTTACTATTGTAAAAGTCACTTTATGAGACTTCTTGGCTGCTCGCCATCAGCCTGTCACAGTTGTGACACAGCCTTTGCCTGGTGGCAGTGTGGTATGAAAGGGATGAAGTCAGAGTCAGAGAAAAGAGGCAAAGCAAAAGCTATTAATCTCTCAGGTGTATTTGAGGATGAGCTGCTGTTATGCCTTCAACTGTGTTCATGGAGTTATGTGTGGATTAAATAAAATATGCATCAAGATCCTTATAAATCCTCAAGTGGTTCATTTATTAGTTGCTATTTTTATTTTCTCAGGGATGTTATGACTTTGTTCATTAAGACTTATTCATAATATGTTTATTTCAATTAACTAAAAAATTTAATAAGCATTAGTACCTAGAGTGCCTAACGCTGCTAGCCAGTAGGATGCTGCGATGAAAAAGCTTCTGCCCAAAGAAATGGAAATCCAGATACAGATGGAAGATGTTAAGAAACACGTGCGGCTTGTGGTGTACCAAGGTTAGATGGAACCGGAACTTCACTTAGGGCCTGCAGGCCCCCTCGGAGAAGAATAAAAGTTTTTAGTTCCTTAAAGGAAGATTCCAGGCACCTACTTAGCCCTGAGAAGTAAATAAATGACTTGATAAGCAAGAAGGTAATAGTATCTTAAAACAATAGCCAAGGAAGTTAGAATCACAGGATGTTCCCCTACAGAAACTGAAGATGATATCTTAACATATGTATTTAAGTTGCTTTTCAGAAACCTCGATGTCCACCAGATGTATCTGTGGCACATAGATCTCTGAAAAGGGGAAACTGAGGATTGAACTCTGACCACTGCTCTTTGTTCTAGGTTTCTTCCTGAGGGACTTGGAAAAGGTCACACCCATGGGCCAGAGCCAACGTTCTTTTCTGCTGACCCCAAATTTTTAGACAAAGCTTCACCTTCTTAACCAATTGCAAATCAGAAACGTTGGAATCTACCTATGACCTGCAAGCCACCTGCTTCAAGATATCCTGCCCTTTTAGGTCACACCAATGTGTAATCCCTATATATTGATTTATGGTTTTGCTTGTAACTTCTGCTTTCCTGAAATTTACTCCTGCTTTTAAAAACCCTTACATGCAAGCCCTCAGGGAGTTTGGGATTTAAGCTAGAGCTGCCCGATGCTCCTTGTTTGGCACCCTGCAAATAAATGCCTCCTTTCTTCCGCTGCAAACCTCAGTGTGGATGTTTTGGCCTCACTGTGGCTGGCGAACAGATCCCAGTTCAGTTTGATAACAAAGGGTGGCTTACAGGGCTTTAATGAGCCCTAGTGCAAAATCTCCAGCAGCATCTCTAAACCACCCAAATGAACACCCAATTTAGATAAGTTAGGGAAGTCCACGTGTTTGCCAAACAACTACAACCTAAAGGTAATTATCCTAGTTCCAAATACCCACTTCAAGCAAACTGTCTGCCAGATGCCTCCTCTGCCTCCATCACAGGGTGATAGGTGCAACGATAGAGTTTAAAAGAGGGAAAGGAGTCTCAGAAAGAACCCAGTTGGGAGTTATGTCTGAATTTGATTTTGAGGGTCCAAGGATGGAAGTGCATACTAGGTAGAAAGAACAGTATAAAACAGAGATAGGAAGAGCCTTTGGTAGCAATGAGACTAGGAGACAGTCATCATCCAGAGAGTCAGAAAAATAAAAATAATAAGGGTATCAGATAGAATGCTAAAAAGCTTGAACTTCATCTGTACACAGGAGGAAAATATGCAGGAGTTTTAATTGACTCAAATCTAAGGAAGACGTTTTGGTTATTTGGAGACTGTACTGGCAGCAAAGTATTAGAGGAAGGGGGACTAATTAAGTCAAGCAAGTAAGAGACATGTTTACTTTGCTCATATTTAGTTCCTTAGTTCTCTAATTACCTTAAAACCTTCAAGACATATCAAAAGCTAAGGCACATAATAGGGACCATTTCACCTAGCCAGGTTCTCATACTAGTTCGCTTAGTACTGTTTGTGTCTCAGCAAAAGTAGTTGTTGTTGGTGCTTCGTCTTAAAGCTATTTTGCAGAAATCCTAAAAGTTTTTAGTCATCATCAATTTGGCATAAACAAGTTTTGAGCCCATCTTGCTGGATTTGTTTTTAAATCAGTATGGTTTTCATAACAGGAAGTAATTCTTGTGCTTTTTTTATGATGCATCACAAAAACAACTACTCATTTAATAAGATAATGCAACAACAGCCTTGCATGCTTCATTGGGTAATGAATATCAAAGGGTTCTTTCCAAATCAGCAACTCTGAGCAAGAGACAAACAGCAGTGTTTAAACTGTGAAGAACTTGAATAAGGAATTAATGGGGTGGAGAATTGCTGCTTTTAAGCTGAAGGGATCCCATAACCACCCCTGCAATCAAACAATTTCTATTCAGAATGATTTTTCTGATTGAAGGAAGTGATACACTCTTGCATATAACTAGACTGTCCAAATTTAACTAAATGTACTCTCTGTACACACACACATACACATACACACACACAGGAGCCTCACAGAAGCCAATTTCCAGAGAATTAAGATACAGTGTGCTTTCTGGAATTATTGACCGCAGTGAAACACCTCAAGCAATTTCTTGCATTTAACATTCATTTTTCAAGCATTGGCCCTAGACATAAAGCAATATTTCCTCCTTATGCAGTTTATTTCGTTCAAACCCTTGAAGAAGGATGTAAACAAGCCCCTTAGCCCTGTGGTTTTTACTAAGTTGGAGCATTAAACATTTCATCACTGACTGTACTTAGTAAAGTAAACATGCATACATTGGAGACTTTTGTTTCCTAATTGTCCATAATTATAGCCCTTTCACACATTCTAAGAGCTCAAAAGATGAAGTGAAAAGACAGCAGTAGTTTAAACCTAGACTGTGTATAAATCAAATACAAGAAAATAAAATAAATGGTATAACTTCTTAAAAACAGGTGTATGGAAGTTTTAGTTACTTAAACAACTCATGCTCCCCTCCCCTCCAGAGGTATCTTTTACTTCCAAATCACTTAATGGTACATAGTTCCCAAAACATAAGGTTTCACATCACCTGACTCAATATTTAATTTGTTCAATTCAATAATGCTTCTGTTACTCCTAACACTACAGATTCTTTTCTTAACATTTTCAACAAATTTTCTTAATAGTTTAATTACCAGCTATCTGGTCATATTTCAGAAAAGCGTTTTCATATATCAAAGTTGGATATTGCTTCTCAAATTATCCACATCTTTCTCTCATCCATACTCTTTACCTATGAAGACAAGTTCATACATTAGAGAGTTAATATTACCACATGCAAGTGTCCATCAACACCTGTGGTCATGTGATTATACACTGTGCAACTCTGGGTACCATTCATATAGAAGACAATGTGCCCAGTACTCCCTGAAGCTTTCAGTAATACAGAATAATGAAAGAATTGTCCTCAGCTATGTGAATGCCACTTGGCTGAAACTCAGTATATGTGTGAGAGGTGTCAGTAATGGAAATCCACTGACCCCATGAACAAGAGGGAGGCAGAAAGGAAGGTTAAGAACTGATGATGCTGAGTGGCCATGTTTGAGCCTAATTAATTCCTCAAATAATAGTATATTTGTCTCAAGTTTAGAATGTTCTTATAAACATTTTTGAAACTTTTTTTTTTCTTTTAACTGTCTTTCATGGTTGTTTGGAAAACATTTTGTGAACCCAGCGTGCTCTCCAATGGCCAAAGATTTGGTTAAATTAAACGGATGCTTATTAATTGCTGAGTGAATACAAATGGAATTTACTTGGCAATAAAGTACTTTTTATTAAGTTTCAAATATACAGCTCATTATTCATGGTGGTGCAGAGAAGAGAACATAGGGAAGGTTTGCAGAAACTAAGCTAGGGCCGCACAAGATGAAACCTATCTTGGAGGCATTGATCACATTCCAGAGCTGGTCCTCAATTTTGCAAGACCAGAAACCTTGCTTTTTGTGAGTTCTTCTCTCTCAGGGATGTATTCACATTAACAAATATATACCATAATGCTTATTTATAATGACAACTGTGACTGACTGTCAGGTAGACAGGCATACTCATGTTGACAGAGCCATACATCCCTGCCCAGTAGGCTGACAATACCAAGTGGCTTTATGTGAAGCCTGCTGGGCCTGCTTGGGCTCAGAACAAGGAGGGTTAATATATGGGCTTCATGAAAATACCACATCTCTGGAATAAATGTACTTTTCAGATGGACTAACACCTGAGCTTCCCTATGTGGGCATGCTCTTTACTGGGCAGAATGAATAGACACCCACCGGTGTTAGGGATTTCCTCTTTCACACTCTAGGAATCCCTGTATTCACACAGCACAATACAATTGACCAGCTTCCAATTTCTCAGTTACAATTCTGTCCTGATTTCCTAATGTACTGGATCAGCCATGGAAGGAGATCCTCTAGTTATCATCAGAGAGCCTGCTGCACTCTTCTGAGATGCTCCTTACACATAGTGAATCATTTTTGTACCACACATTCCTGCTACATTGGCTACAGCTAATTAGAACAAGAATTAATGGGCCTGTAACCCAATGGCAGAGATTTCTGTGCTGGTCAGTGACATATGAAGTAGCCTGATATGCGACTCCTGTCCAAGATGATGCTGGGCACCAGCGACTTTGCTATCCTGTTTAGATCGTCTCACGTGGCTCATTTGAAGGAGACACACAGAGAAGGAGTCTGGCAATTGGGTCAACGGCAGCGAAAAGGATGCATTAGAAGGAACGGTGAGGAGCAGAAGTCGTGAGGCAGCAAAGCCTTAAATAAGAAGAAACTACCAGATAAACAGGAGAGTAAACTGAGTCTGTAGGGCTGCGAGTAAAAGAAGCAGGAAGAGAAAATTATAGATTCATTTCAGTAGCAATGCTTGGAGGATAGAGCCAAGGGTTTCCAATTCCAGAGAAAGAGATTCTGTTGGGTCACATCTCAGACAAAAGCCCCTGTTGAATCCCGAGCAGCTTTCTGGGCTCTCTAATCCCTGGTTTTGAGGCTCCTGAGATTGTTTCCTGACTTCCTTCCCTGTGATTTCTTATGATAACTGTTCACTGTTGGAGATAACCTGAGTAGGTCTTTGCTTCTTACCATCTTGAAAGAGTCTGACTAATAATTCTGAAATTAGCACCAGATCACATTTTATTGAAGTGTCACAGTCACCTACTTTGTAATCTCTTAGTGTTTGCTCCAACAGTTAATCAATTCCACAAGTGGATTTAACTTGTCAAAAGATTGAAGGCAAATTTATTTCCATACTCTCAGGTAGGATCTAACTGCTGCTGTGGTGTACTGACTCGTGGAGACAGAAGTCATGTAGATTCTTTTTAACTCTTCATTTTGCCTCCAACCTGGGTTGCCAAATCTCAGAGTATTTCTGCCATCACCCTAATTAGTAGGACTGCAATCTTACTCTTTAAAATACAGTAGGAAAGCAGTTTTCTATTATGAGAAACCATAACTTTAAGAAGTGACCTGCACTTAGAGTAATAAAACTTTGCTGTCACCATTAATCATTTGCAGTCAAATTAAGCAGAGACTAATTATGGCTTCAGTCTTCTACCCAAGAGCTAGCAGGTTGTTTATCTTTTAGGTGCAGGGCCTCATTGGCTGATGATTCATGCATACAATTTTATGACAACAAAATAGCACATGAGGATTATTCAACTCTTAACCATGTGGTTGGTATAAGAAAGTACCTGCGGCCTGTCCTTTTCACACAATGTAATGGTCAAATCCCAGAATGGAATACAAAATTGGCAATGATGGAGAGCATAAGAGAACTATCAAACACTGTGTAATCAGATGGATAAATTAAAAAGAAAAGTCATAATTTTCATTGGTCTAATATTTCATCATAAAGAAAATAGAACCAAGATGGATTATGACCATCATCTCTTCATAGTAGCTACCAGTAGCACACACCCCTCCTTTTCTGAGTAAAATTTGCAATCAATCCACATATTGCCTACACCATGGCAGCAGTTAGATGCCACCTGAGAATATGGAAATAAATTTACCTCCAATAGTCTCAAAAGTAAAACCCACTTGTGGTATTGATTAACTCCCATAAATGTTGAAACCTAGCAAGGTTTCAAGTTGAAACCATGACCTAAGACTCAAGGGCTGCAGTGATGCTAGTCAATGGAGATGCTTAAAATTTCAGCAGAAAGGGAACAATTGTCCCAAGGGTGAAGGACAGAAAGATTTGAAGGTTTTAGGTAGAATTTAGACAGAAGAGTATTTGACTGTAATAGCTTGGAGCTGTAGAATATCTTTCTCAGGATTGCCTTTCTGGCCACAAATCTGGAATATTCTTCCCGTTGTTCTGGATTACTTGGCATATGGAGGAAGTATGGTTTCTCCAATGGTGGCAACCTTGAGGATTCCCAGGTTACAGGGCTCTGTCCAGGTAAGGGCTCCTTCTTCTCCCTTACATCAGAGGAGGTAGCTCCGATGTGCATCATCACATGCGTGGCACAGTGTTGTGGCTACATTGAAGAAAAGGAAGAGGTGATCATCTGCCCAGTCATTCACCCTAATTAGCCAAAGTTTAGAGAACACAGGTGTATTAGTCTGTTTTCACACTGCTGATAAAGACATACCCAAGACTGGGAAGAAAAAGAGGTTTAACTGGACTTACGGTTCCATATGGCTGAGGAGGTCTCATAATCATGCAGAGAGCAAAAGGAACTTCTTACATGGCAGCAGCAAGACAGGATGAGGAAGAAGCAAAAGCAGAAACCCCTGATAAACCCATCAGATCTAGTGAGACTTATTCATTATCACAAGAATAGCACGGGAAAGTCTGGCCCCCCTGATTTAATTACCTCTCCTTGGGTCCCTCCCACACCATGTGGGAATTCTAGGAGATAAAATTCAAGTCGAGATTTCGGTGGGGATGCAGCCAAACCACAGCAACAGGGGATAGTTCCCTTGTGATATCTTATTAAACAAAACACAGTTCTGTGTAAGCAGATTAATATATTTATTTATTTATTTATTTATTAAGAAGTGATTCAATGAATTAATGATTCCCTTAAGAAAGAAAGATTTGGTGATTTAGAAATACAGGAAAATGAAATCAGTTTTTGAATATATATATATATATATATGTGATAAATTTGATGTTAACCTCCTAATGTAAGCAATATTCACAAACAAAAATAGAATCTAGCTGGGATGATTTGACTTCCATGAGTGGGAGAATACAGCTGAAAATGTGATATAAGGAGAGCATTGAAAGACTTCCAGAGCATATCCTTTTTTGCTGCCTTTGTTCTTCTTGCTGTCATATATAATAATAAAATGTCTAAGAAGGATTTTTTATTTGGTATGTATTTCAGAACAATCTCTGTCCTGTAGGGAATGCTGCTTCTGTTTAGGTATCTGAATGACAGTTAACATTTATTGTTGCAAAAAAAGATTTTTTCTAGAATTTTAAATCAAGTTTCTTGGCTGCTTTCTCCTCATACTCCAAACCTCTCTGGCAAGGGGATCAGAGTTCTTGCCGGTGATTATTTCCCATCACTACCATCATTGTAGAAACAAATGATAATGCCAGCAATTCAAGGACTCTGACAAACATCCCAACAAATCTCAGCAGAGGGGATCTATGTTACTTAATCGCACTGAAGCTCAAGGTTCCCTCTGGGGTGTGTGTGTGTGTGTGTGTGTGTGTGTGTGTGTGTGTTTAAATTATGAGGTTTGTGAGCCACAAACTGTGACAACCAAAAATATGTGAACAGGATTTCATATTGAGATGAAAGAAAATTCGTAACAAAGACAATCTGACACTTTAATGATCTATGCATGAACTGTGTAGTATTATACTTTATGTAAAAATAAGCTAGTCCTATCAATGATATGTCTTTTATGAATAGTTAAACTAAGCAATTCTGAGATAAACAAAAAGAAAGAAGTTAGGGGCAGGAGAGATGTGGATTACAGAGTCAGCCAAATTGGGAAAGGGGTTTGAGTGAACCCTCCTCTCATCCCTGCCAGAGGGAATTGCCTTTGCTTCACTTCCTTCTCCTCGCAGGGCCCACAACATGGAGGTGCTGGATAAACCAGCCCAGTGCCCACAGTGGCTGCCCAGTGCATGTATCTTATATATATATGAGCAAAACTGTTTATTAGGAGCTCCCAGAACACAGGCTATTGGTACCCCCATTATATTCTTCTGAAAGGAAAAAAAAAAAAAAAAAAAAAAAACAGATGCCAGTTTTATGACTCATTAGGAGCTTAGATAGCGGGTGATGCCTCTCTATAGTAAATGAATCAGTAGAAGAAAAGCCTGTCTGCGGGAGGATTTCAATCTCCTTAATTTGTTTTATGTGTCTGCTAAATGGTGGTACTGGGAGCCATCTGAAGCAGCAAGGCACCATCATGGCTCAGGTTTCAGCACCAAGTCATAATATTTGTTAAGTCCATTGAAACTGGGACCCTGGTAGTCCTATCTCAGAGCCCGAGAACCATGATATTTATATAAGTTCACAGAACTTCTTCCTAAAAGTACTGACTTTTCTCCTGTTGACTTTTTAACATACATTCCAGCAATTTTTTCCACCAATCTCTTTCTTTTTTTGCATTTTCTTGTTTTAACTTTTTTTTAAATGTGCAAGTTTATTATACAGGTAAACACGTGTCACAGGAATTTGCCGTACAGATTATTTAGTCATCCAGGTAATAAGCCTAGTACCCATTAGTTATTTTTCTTGATGCTCTCCCTCCTCCCAGCCTCCACTTTCTGGTAGACCTCAGTGTGTGTTGTTCCCCTCTATGTGTCCATGTGTTCTCATTTAGTTCCCACCTACAAGTGAGAACATACAGTATTTGCTTTTCTGTTCCTGCATTAATTCCCTGAGGATAATGGCCTCCATTCCATTCATGTTCCTGCAAAGAATATAATCTCATTCTTTTTTATGGCCGTATAGTCTTCCAAGGTGTATGATGTGGTTTGGCTGTATCCCCACCCAAATCTTGAATTGTAGCTCCCATAATTCCAACATGTCATGGGAGGGAACTGGTGGGAGGTAACCAAATCATGGGGGCAGGTATTTTTTTTTGCTGTTCCTGTGATAATAAGTCTCACACGATCTGACGTTTTATAAAGGGAGGTTCCCCTGCACACACTATCTTGCCTGCCACCATGTAAGACATGACTTTGCTTCTCATTTGCCTTTTGCCATGATTGTGAGGCCTCTCCAACCATGTGAAACTGTGAGTCCATTAAATCTCTTTGCTTTATAAATTATCCAGTCTCAGGTATGTCTTTATTAGCAACATGAGAGCAGAGTAATACCGTGTATAAGTACTACATTTTCTTTATCCAGTCTACCATTGATGGGCATGCAGGTTGATTCCATGTGTTTGCTATTGAGACTAGTGCTACAATGAACATAGGCATGCATCTATCTTTATAATAGAATGATTTATATTCCTTTGGGTATATAATCAGTAACGGGATTCCTGGGTCAAATGGTAGTTCTGTTTTTAGTTATTTGATGAATCGCCACACTGCTTTCCACAATGGCTGAACTAATTTACGTTATCACTAACAGAGTATAAGTATTCCTTTTCCTCTACAACCTTGCCAACAACTGTTATTTTTTGACTTTTTAATAACAGCCGTTCTGACCAGTGTGAGATGGTGTCTTATTGTGGTTTTGATTTGCATTTCTCTAATGATCTGTGATGTTGAGCTCTTTTAATATGCTTGTGGTCACATGTTTGTCTTCTTTTGAAAGGTGTCTGTTCATGTCCTTTGCCCACTTTTTAATGGGATTGTTTGTTTTGGCTTGTAAATTTAAGTTCCTTGTAGATTGCAGATATTTGACCTTTGTTGAATGCATAGTTTGCAAATTTTTTTTCTCATTCTGTAGGTTATGTGGTTACTCTGTTGCTATAGTTTCTTTCATTTTGAAGAAACCCTTAAGTTTAATTAGATCCCATTTGTCAGTTTTTGCTTTTGATGCAATTGCTTTTGGTGTCTTCATTATGAAATCTGTGCCCATATCTATGTCCAGAATGTTTCCAGGATTTTTATAGTTTTGGATTTTACATTCAAGTCTTTAGTTCATCTTGAGTTGGTTTTTGTATATGATATAAGGAAGGGGTCCAATTTACGTTTTCTGCATATGGCTAGCCTGTTATTCCAGCCTCATTTATTGAATAATGAGTCTTTTCCTAATTGCTTACTTTTTGTCAGTTTTGTCAAAGGTCAAATGGCTGTAGGTGTGTGGCCTTATTTCTGGTCTCTTTGTTTTGTTCCATTGGTCTATGTGTCTGGTTTTGTACCAGTACCATGCTGTTTCAGTTACTGTAGCTCTGTAGCATAGTTTGAAGTCTTGTAGCATGATGCCTCCAGCTTTGTTCTTTTTGCTGAGATTGCCTTGGTTATTTGGGCTTTTTTTTTTTGGTTCCATATGAATTTTAATATAGTTTTTTCTAGTTCTGTGAAGAACATTGATGGTAGTTTAATAGAAATAGTATTAAATCTATAAATTGCTTTGGGCAGTGTGGTCATTTTAATGATATTGATTCTTCCTATCCATGAGCACGGAATGTTTTTTCCATGTTTGTCTCCTCTGTGATTTCTTTGAGCAGTGTTTTGTAGTTCTTGTAGAGACCTTTCACCTTGCTGGTTAGTTGTATTCTTAGGTATTATATTTTATTTGTGTTGCAATTGTGAATGGGAGTTCACTCCTGATTTGGCTCTTGGCTTGACTGTTGTTGGTGTATCGGAATGTTAGTGATTTCTGCCCATGGATTTTGTATCCTGAGACTTTGCTGAAGTAGTTTGTTAGCTTAAGGAGCTTTTGGATTGAGACGAAGGAGTTTTCTAGATACAGGATCATGTTGTCTGCAAACACGAATAGTTTGGCTTTCTCTCTCTCTCTCTTTCTCTCTCTCTCTTTTTTTTTTTTTTTTTTTTGGATGCCTTTTATTTCTTTCTCTTCCTTGATTGCACTTCCTTGATTGCACTTGATTTCTAATACTGTTTTCCATAGAAGTGCACCAGACACATTCAAAAAACCTGAACTCCTCTCTACAGCTTCCTTCCCTGTTTAGCTTGCTACTGTCCCCCTCCTTGTCTCCTGATGTTGCATCAGGAAAGCCTAAATTTAAACCCTGGGGAAAGAGTCCTTCATGGATTAGGAGGGCCAAGGAGAGACTGAGTAAGGAAGGTCCTTGGTTGTCATAGGTAAGAAAGTCCAAGAGTAATCATATATTATTTCTTGCCCCCTAACATATTTTGCAATTATGTTGTTTTACTAACACCAGCACTATTGAAATATAATTTTCCTGGGGATCAGGAAAGGGAAAGAAGAGGTAATTTTAGAAACATGTACAATATACTGTGAAGTAATGGACTCATATGGTCATACATCCTCATGGATTCACAATTCAAAAAATACAAAAATGAATACTACAATAAAACTCCTCTGTCTGTCTCCAGCCACTCTCTTCCCCTGTCTGGAGGCAACCGATATTATCAGCTTCCAGTATTTCCCTGTAGAGATATGCTATGTAGGTACATGTGAACATATGCTCTCTCGCCCCTTTCCACCTAGTGGTAGCATTCTTCACATGCTGTTCTGCACCTTGCTCTTTTCTCCCAGTGACTAAACTTGCAGATGATCTCCTATTTGTACCAGGAGAGGTATTTCTTATTTTTGTGGGTAAATAGGATTCAAATGTGCATATTGGTATAAGAGAGGCAAAGTAAATGGTGCTGATGCTTTTCCCACCTGTGTTTTGCATTAACTGAGAGATTAGATTAAGTGCAAAGAAGATGAAAATAAAAATCTTTGTATTACTGTTAAAGCCTGTACTGGAGAATGCAGCCCAGGTGCACAACGCAATGATTTCCTAACACTAAGCCCTCAAATTGGGCATATTTACCAACCCAGATATACAGCTCAAATAGCCACAGGCCTCCCTCCACGATACCCTCCCTAAAGGGCTCATGACCTGGTGGAGCAGATGCAAATGCACTGCAGGCAGATCCCAAGCGAAAGTTGGATGAGGGGGCTCAGTTGTACTGGACCTAGTTTCTCACTAAACTCATGAATTAGGCAACTCAGTTTAGTAAACAGTGGGCAAGAATATAAGAATGTTTAGGAAAAACCCTTCTTGATGGCAACAAAAGAGAGTGGCAATTACATCCCCCATAACCTCAACATTATAAATGTACCATAATTTGGTTAGGTCGTCACTTATTGACAGACATTTAAGGTGCTTCCAATCTTTTGCTATTGCAAAAATGTCACAAACATGAATATTCAAAAATGAATAACTTTGTACATACAAAATTTCATGAATATGAAATGATAAAATCCTGGGGGTGAAATTGCTGGGTGAAAGAGTATGTGCATTTAAAATCTTGCTTGATATTGCCAAATTGCCCTATACGGAAGTTACATCAGTCTCCTAAGAAATTTGTGAAAAGGCCAATTTCTCCACACACTTTTCAACGTGATGTATTAATATGGTATTAACAAGACCTTTCATCATTGCCAGTCTAATACACAGAATCTGGTATCATTATGATCTCATAATTTGTTTTCTGTTATTATGAGTAAGGTTAAATATTTTTCTTAAATTTAAGATAAGTATTTTCATTTTTTAAAAATGTGAAATGCCCTTTCATACCTACTGTCCTTTTTTCTATTGGATTGCTGTGGAGTATTTTTATATTAATTTCTAGACATTTTTATATTTTAGAAACATTTTAATTATCATATAAATACCAAATCTTTTTTTCTGATTGGTTGTGTTCTTTTCATATTGCTTATGTTGGTTTTGCCATGTTGAATTTATTTTTTAAATAATCTAATTTATAATACTTTTCTATTACGTCTTCAGAATTTTGTGTCATTCTTAGAAAGGCCTTTTTTGCTCTCAATTATTCGATATTTTCCCCATATCTCTTTAAGTACTTTTATGGTTTCATTTTTATTTATATTAAGATCTTCAAACAATTTGATTCCAATAAGCAAGAATTTGACTGACTGTTTTCCCTCCTGGATGACTATCCAATATCATTTATTAACAAATACATAATAACTTTTTCATTATTTTGAAATTCTAAGTTATTGATCCCAGGTTAATCGGGTCAGGTAAGTGAATGCGCTTGAAACTTGCAGATAAAACCTTTCAAACTGGACATCATCTATCTGAAAATATTGTCAATATAGAATTTTTCTTTAACACTTTTAAACATAAAGAAATTTACCTGGATTCAAATTCTTACTCATCTTCTTCTTATAGGTTGTACAACGCTAGGCAAGTAAATTTTTCTGGGAATATGGCTTTGGGTTTGTTGTGAGGGTTGTATGAGAGAATATGCAAAATTTGGGAGAATATAGCAGTCATTTGTATTAATTTATTAATATTGTAAAGATCTGCTTTAGCTCATCCTGTTACCCTCCCCCTGCAATGACCTCTGATCATGGATAACAGTGCTATCATTTGTATTGCACTTAGCAAACCCTAAAGAAGGGACCAAAATCTTTCAGAAATCTTTTCCATGGGCATACTGAAGCGGAGATAGGTCTGCTCCAAATTTTGGGGGAGCATGCTTATATAGGTCAAATGGCTGAGCTTAGATATAGCTTAGTAGAAACTATGTTTAATGTTCTTATTTAAGACACAGACTCAGCAACAGAGCCTTAACTTTTGTAGAAGTAAATAGTTAGAAAGGTGTTTTTGGTTACCTTTTAAATATATCAAGATAGTTTGAAGGTAGGAAGTAGTGAAGTGATAGTGGAAAATATAAAACAGAACTTGTGAAAAATATTGGTGTTCCCCCCCAAACCCCCACTCCCCGTTTCTCAGATAAAACAAGAAAGAAACATTAGGCACCACAAATGTATCTCCCATATTCTGAAATGCATCTAGAACAATAGGTTTGCCAATTTTTCTCAGTATCAGATTCTAGAGAGGAACGATAACGAAAACTCCTTTGGTAATCACAACCTTGCTTCCTGTTTAGATTTGTTTTCTCTCCTTTGTGTAAATGAAAAATAGTTGATCATAATCTGTGGCTTCATATTCTGGAAAATAATTACTAAGTGTATCTCAGTCTTTTCTTACGAAAATAACAGATTTTTTGATGTTCCCTTCAAATGTTTGTTGGAGATTATTCTGCTAGGGAAGAATGAGGGAATTAGAACAAATTATCATAATGAGACACAAGGTGAGTTAATCACAGCAAAACAAAAATTATTCATCATTAGTGTTTGATGAGTGTACTTTGTAATGAATTCAATGTTCAGAATTTTAAATTACTCCTCGACAGTGATTCTTGACAAAATATAGCATTTGTGGATAATACCAGTAGATGTTGCATTAATTATGTGACATAATTTGGTGAACTAAAGATTCAAAAGCTTTGAGATATATATTAATGATGAAAGGCAGAATGAATATTTTGCTATTTTGATGCTTAATATGTTTTCTGTTAAAAGAAATTCAGTGTTAATGGAGGAATGACTGAGGTAGAATTACAAAATCATAGAATTTCAACACTGGAATAAACTTAATACATCATCCTGTTCTACCTGCTTAGCTTTACCCATTAGGAAGTCAAAACTCAGATTCAAAGAGGAATTTGCTCAGGTCATCCAGTGTGTTAATGGTCATGTTTAAAGTAGTATCTAGTCCTGAGTCCTAGTCTAGTGCTTATTTCATATCATGTTGTGTACTTTTTAAAGCAAATGCTTATTTGAATGACAGTGGCATAGTATATATCTTGCACTAATTTTTTGTCATCACTCCTTATGAAAACAGGTTTCAATAGCATTTTCTGACACACAGCATGGATATGGAAAGACCATATCATGCAGTTTTTTTATTATTATTATTTATTTATTTATTTATTTATTATACTTTAAGTTCTAGGGTACATGTGCACACTGTGCAGGTTTGTTACATGTGCCATGTTGGTGTACTGCACGCATTAACTAGTCATTTACATTAAGCATTTCTGCTAATGCCATCCCTCCCCTCCTCCCCCACCCCACAACAGGCCCCGGTGTGTGATGTTCCCCACCCTGTGTCCAAGTGTTCTCATTGTTCAATTCCCACCTAGGAGTGAGAACATGCAGCGTTTGGTTTTCTGTCTTTGCGATAGTTTGCTGAGAATGATGGTTTCCAGCTTCATCCATATCCCTACAAAGGACAGGAACTCATCCTTTTTTATGGCTGCATAGTATTCCATGGTATATATGTGCCACATTTTCTTAATCCAGTCTATCACTGATGGGCATTTGGGTTGATTCCAAGTCTTTGCTCTTGTGAATAGTGCCACAATAGACATACGTGTTCCTGTGTCTTTATAGTAGAATGATTTATAATCCTTTGGGTATATGCCCAGTAATGGGATCACTGGGTCAAATGGTATTTCTAGTTCTAGATCCTTGAGGAATTGCCACACTGTCTTGCACAATGGTTGAACTAGTTTGCAGTCCCACCAACAGTGCAAAAGTGTTCCTATTTCTCCACATCCTCTCCAGCACCTGTTGCTTCCTGACTTAGGCAATGCCATTCAGGACCTAGGCATGGGCAAGGACTTCCTGACTAAAACACCAGAAGCAATGGCACCAAAGCCAAAATAGACAAGTGGGATCTAATTAAACTAAAGAGCTTCTGCATAGCAAAAGAAACTATCATCAGAGTGAACAGGCAACCTACAGAATGGGAGAAAATTTTTGCAATGTACCCATCCGACAAAGGGCTAATATCCAGAATCTACAAATAACTTAAACAAATTTACAAGAAAAAAAATCAAACAACCCTGTCAAAAAGTGGGCGAAGGATATGAACAGACACTTCTCAAAAGAAGACATCTATGCAGCCAACAGACGCATGTAAAAATGCTCATCATCACTGGCCATCAGAGAAATGCAAATCAAAACCACAATGAGATACTATCTCACACCAGTTAGAATGGCAATCATGCAGGTTTTTTTTAAGACAGTTCAATTTTGAAATCCTCTGTTTTACTCAAGAGTAAAGCTTGGATACAAATTTCATTTTTACACTATTTTACATAGAGTAGACAATCCATAAACATCTCTTGACTGATGCAACCAACTTTCCCCACAGTATGCCAATCACAGTAGTAACCCAGACACATGTTCAGTCTGGCTTTTCTATAAATAACCAGAAGCCCCATTTGGGAAATGTGCTGTATAAATAGCAAACCTTTGCTAAAAGGGTACTGGGAATCTTGATTCCTGAAACAGGTCTTTGAAACTCATCCCTCAAGCCAAGTGGGGATTAACTTTCGACACTGGTTTCAGGTTATTATTCCAGAAAGGAGCTTTTGCTGAGAGCAGGGATGAGGTGATCAGTGGGAAGCAATTTTGTGCACTGAAGCAATAGAGACAAACCGGGTGCTTCTCCTCCCAGGGTTTCAGCAGCGCCTCATCATTCTACTTGTTTGAAGACTTCATTCGGTCTTTGCAGGCTTGATATGTGAGTGGAAGATATCAAAGAAAATAATATATATATATGTGTATATATATATATATATATTTGGCAAATAGGGTGGGAATCATCTGGTAGATTGGAGTGGCAAGTGTTGGTACTAATTAACGACCTGTTCAGAGCAGTTATCTCGTACCTGCTCCTGTCCCTTCTCATAAAGATACTTAGACTTTCTTTAAAGCAATTTGCGTGATCTCACCAGAAGGAATCAGCAGAGGAGGGTTATTTCTGCTGTCTCCCAGTCCACAAACCACTGTCCTGGATGCCCAATGACTTCAGTAGTTTGGTTATGAAGGCTGTATGCTCTGTGGTGCTCCAAACTGGAAATGGCTTATCAGAAATATGTTCATCTCTATCATCTGCCTCAAAGGCAGGCTTGTGAACTAGGGACCTGAGAGTCAGGAAGGGGCTGGCTTCCCCTCACCCTCATTCAAATTATGTTTGGTTTGAGAAACTTGCCTTCTGTTGAGTACATATGTACTCAAAAAAATGTCATAATGCAAGGCCACTATAACACTGCAACATAGAAAAAAAATGGGTATAATTTATATTCCATTACAGAGGATTTGATTTGAGTCTGTGATTACAAAGTACCTGGCTCCATGACCTGTCTGCCCTTGTCTTGATGGTCCTGTTACTGTAAAAAGGACCCTGAGAGTCCTGTTTCTGCATTTCATGGTCAGACTGTGATTGCTAAAGACACAGAAGGTATATTTTTGTCCCCAGAATGCAAATAAGAGACTTATCCTTTCACCCTTATTTTTATTTCCCTTGTATTTTTTTAGCATATGCACACACAGATAAGAAAGGCAATATATAATTTTACTGTTCTTGCCTAGTATATAAAACAATAGATATAAGTTTTCTTATTTAATATAATTAATTTGTATAACATTTTATGCCTATAGATTCAAATTATATTTTTACAAATATTGTACATACATCTTTTCCAGAAAACTTGATTCTATGATATGGAATAATGATTTTTATGAATGTGTATAATCTGGAATTTGTAAGGTATCCAAGTCAGTATCTTTGAGAATCCAGGCAGCTTCTCATCTGTAAGAAGAAATTTCATTTTTCTCTATGTCCTTCCCTTTATCCACCCTAATGGGAGGAACTCAAGCTGTTCAGGTAGGTAATATTTTTGTGTTTGAATCATAGGATTTTGTGTAGCATGTAAAAAAAGGATTAACCTCCATTAACTTCACCTGAATGCCCCTTGGAGACTTGCTTTGAGATTGATCTATTTATAAAATGCAAGGAAAGGGAGAAAATAAAAGAGAATTTTCTTCTGAAAAGAGAGAAAAGACTCAAACTGCAGCTTTGATAATTCATGTTATATAAATAATTTTTTTTAAATTCCCAATGTACAGGCTGGCATGGGTATAGTGGCTAGAGGAACACTCCTTTCATCAATGAGCAGCAAGATCAATCTACCTTCCCCAAGTCTGGGTGGCTTAGGTAGCTGATTAAAAGCTAGCATCAGTAAATGCCCCAAATGGTTTTTCCAAGAAATGGGTAAAGTCCATCTTTTTGAGTGCAAACACTCCTTATTACAGGATGCCTCTGAATGGCCAGAAATGTGCAAATGATCTTTTAAGAAAGTGGTTGTTGTCTGATAAGTAGAAAGGTATTGCCAGAAGTTTAATTGAGTAAAGAATGGCTGGAACATCCAGCTTCAGATAGTCTACCTGACTGCAGGATGGAGTTATGCACAGCCCAGTAGGAAAGATGACCTTCCTCTTCCATGATGCCATACACCAGTGTTTAAAACCCAGTGGGCTGTTGCAGGTATACATTGTGTGAGGTATTATTGGTAAATGTGTTCTGGCCAGTGTGCACACCCTTGCAAATGCCTCATGATCATACACAAACAGACACAACCCATGTTGCAGCTGTAGCAGAAATATATTTAGATATATCATCTGAACACTGTGGGTTTTAGTTTTATAAACTAAATACTCATGCTTCTTCCTATGTACCCTTTCTCAATCAAGAAGATGAAACACAAATGGAAAAGGTCTCTCTCCTGAGGCAAATAAGGAGCCTAGACATGAGGCAAGAAGCAACAGAACTTTCCTTCCTTCCTGAGTGCTCATTATTTATCTCCCAACAACCCTCGTCTTCAATCTTCCTTACTGATTCCTGGGTCATCACCTGCACTGATAGATGCAGGTGACATCTAGTTTTAAATTTCTGCTTTCAACTTCAGTGTCTTTATTGGCATGACAAGGTGTCCGAGTGTTGCAAAAATTAATACATCATGACTATGTCATAGTACAAGTAGTGTTGGTGTCTGTTTCATATGATTTATTATTTTTGTGACCGTGACAATATTGACTTCTTGTAAGGCTGTCCTAGTCTTTATTCTTTTAGTCAAGAATTGTGCAGATCTACAGTTATCACTTACTAACCCAAGTCAACGTACTAGTTTTGATAGTTGGTGGGAAAAATAATCTCAAACTTTTGTGTGGTCAGGGCAGATGAGGAGACCTGATTCCAGAAGCCAACAATGTTGTGGCCAAGAACACGGTCCTCCAGCATTCAAGTCCAGGCTCCACTGCTTCTTAGCAGGCAAGTTGCTTAACCTCTCTGAATCTCTGTTTTCCTGTCTGTGTACCTTTCATATCTTATTTTTATTTTGTTTATCCTTTTTTGAGGCAGAATTTCACTCTGTCACCCAGGCTGCAGCCCAGTGACACGATCTTGGCTCACTGCAACCTCTGCTGCCCAGGTTCAAGCAATTGTCCTGCCTCAGCCTCCCAAGTAGCTGGGATTACAGGCATGAGCCACCACATCCGGTTAATTTATTTTGTATTTTTAGTAGAGACAGGGTTTCACCATGTTGACCAGGCTGGTCTTGAACTCCTGACCTCGAGTGATCTGTCTACCTCAGCTTCCCAAAGTGCTGGGATTATAGGTGTGAGCCACTCCTTCCAGCCCCATACATTTAAAATGTTATAAAGTGAGCATATTTTACTTATTCAGAAAGAAATAGAAATATTTTTTAAAACAAATAAACCAAGCAGGTGTGATATGCAGGATGCACCAGAAAAGGAAACCTGGAGGAGTTGTTTGGATGATACCGTAGTAATCAGGTCTGAGATGAAGAGATCCTGCCCTTGGGATTGATTGATAGTAGACAGGATGGATCAGCAAACACAGCCCTGGCTTTGAGGACTGAACAAGGGCAGGAATGCGATTGGGCCATGCTGTGGCAGCTGGCAGGGAACCCTTTCAGGAAGAGGGTCCTCCCATCAGGGCTTTTTCCTCCCAGACTCTTTGGCTCTCACTATTTTTTTCCTACCCCCATTTCCTCCTCCTTTCTTTCTGCCTTCATAACTGTCCCAGTGAATTCCAAATCGGAACTCCTCCCCTATCTTCCTGATTTTTACAGTTTCCACTCATTAGAGACTTTTTAATTTCTGTATAAGATTTCCAATATATTTTAAGGATTTGCCTACCATAATTCCTCTCTTCTATTTTAGTGGAGCCCAGCCCTGTGTCAGTTCTAGCTTCAGGAATGTGGCAGATTATTTACATAGAATGTGGTAATAACACCTCTCATCCCTGCATTTATTCCCCTATGACTTGCTGCTTCTCCCATCGAGAGTTGGAACTTATTTCCCCACCCTTTGAGTCTGGACTGGTCTTGTGACTGGCTTTGGCCAACAGAATGTGGCAGAAGTGACACTGTAAGAATTTGGAAGCTTCTGCTCTCACCCTCTTGGAATGCTGCTTTGAGAAAAGCATGTCAAGGTACACTGTATGGCCATGTGGTGGGGAAGCCAGCTTCCCTGACTGCATCCTATGAAAATCACCAGAGATGTGAGAGGGGCCATAGTTGAACTTCCAGGTGACTACAACGGCATGAATGACTAGGCAATTGTTAAACCACAGAAGTACAAGAAAATCAACTGCAGTTATGTTAAGCAACTAACATCTGGATGGTGTGTTTTGCAGCAATGGAGAACTGAACCAAGGATTCAGATTAAATGTGGTTTTAGATCATTCCTTCTTGTTTTTCGTTAGATATAGCTGTGAATTCACAAACTGGCCAGGTGGCAGTCACAGTTAAGGCAGAAAATAGCAGCTGAGCAGGTAGAAACCCTGGACCTGTCACTCCTAAAGCACTTCTTTCTCATAATTAGCAGCATAATTGGCACCAGCAGTTTTCCTGTAGAAGATACAATTATTTTCACTTACTGTGCAAATATATACAGCAGAGGTCACAATTTCATTTCTATCTTTTATTGGTAGTTACTATCAAGACCAGTGTACATGCCCCTTCCAATGCTAGATTATTTTCAGTGAAACTTCAGGAGTATAGGCATTGACAAGATTTTCTTGTCTGCAAAGAAATGCCTTTTTGAATTAGAAGTGAAGGTGGCTGAGTTGCTGTTGTAGTTTCTAGAAGCAAATGATGTACGAAAGAGTAAGGAGACAGAGCAGGAGCAGATCCACACTGACCCTATGTCCCATCAAATGACCCTTAAGTCTAGAACCAAATACAGTTCCCAGGAATTTGATTTGGGGTATGATAGTGCAGGGCACAGAAACTTAAACATCCACAGGGGTAAGAGTAGCCACATTAAAAGAGGCAGTCATTTGGGTGAACAATAAGTGGTGGAGATTGCTGCACAAAGAGCGCATGGAGTGTTCAAAGGGGTCAATTGCTGCTCTGCTCTATTGATTTTTTGGAATGAAAGTCCAATGTAGTCAGGATCTCCAATTTTTCAAGAGAAGTTAAAATGAGATGAATTCATGGAAATTCCAAATGCTACCTGATAATTCTGGAATGTAAAACCCTGAGAATGCCTCACAATCATGCCTGAAGGATATTTGTTTGTGATGTCTGATAAATATAGTCAGAAATGGTATTCACTATATATAAGAGCTGGTAGATTCACGATGTGTAGCGGCTGGTATGCTAACTGTAGCCATAGTGCTGGGCCCTGCTTGACCAGGGCTTAAACTATAGTTGCTGGATAATGAGGAGCTATGGAAGATATGGGGACAGGGGCTGGGGAGCTGCGGCCATGGATTGGCACTCAGGTGAGTCTGAGAGACAATGATTATTTCCCAACCAGTGCGGAATCATTTCAATATCTTAACAAGTGGTAGGGTCTACTTGTATGTACCAGATGCTTATGAGCCCTGTAGCAAAGAGAGTGAGTTCACAGTATCCAATAGATTAAAAAAAAAAAAAAAACTAAGACTATTTTCATTTCCACTATTGAAAGCAAAAAGATTAATGTAAAATTCTGCTGTTGACTATTATAGCTGTTCTTGCTATTGTTCCCAAATGGCTCCTCTATTGCCCAGCAATTGTCTCCACAGCAACTACTTATGTTTCTGTAAATCTCAGATTGCAATGAAATGGGGAGGAAGCAAGAGTAAAGGCAAAATCTTTATAAGCCAAGCTTTTATTTTAAACACGGAAAATGTTTCTAATTAAAGTACAAATCCTTTGCTTCTGAATTTATAGCCATACCTTGAGTGTCTGAGTACTGATTATAACCTAGACAAATGAAATGTCAGCTCAATCAATCAAATATTTATTAAACATCCACTGTGTGTCCAACTCTCTTTGCTTGGTGAATCAGGAATACTACAGAAAAACCAAGCTCTAAAAGACATCACAATTTGTTGGGAAAACAAAAGAGAAAGAAATACCTGAATCAAAGTACAAAAAGAGAGTGGATTGATCTGAGTGGACGTTCTTGTTGAAGAATGATGACAGGTGAGCTGAGGAAAGCAGACAAAATTTCAATTGTGAGCTGCCAAAGCTTACCTTCTGGACCTAAGTACTCTGAGGTTTAACTTAAACCAGTCTCTTCTCTTTCCATAAGACATTGCCACAGCTATACTCATCATGTCCTATAGTGATTGTTAGAAGCCCACATTTCCCAGATAATTCTCCATCATCCCAGTACAGGTTGAGCATCCCGAATTCAAAACTCTGAAATCTGAAACACTCACAAATTTGAAACCTTTTGAGAACTGACATGATGCTCAAAGGAAATGCTCATTGGAGCACTCCAAATTTCAGATTTTCAGATTAGAGGTGCTGAACTGGTAAGCATAATGCAAATATTCTAAAATCAAAAAAGCAAAAAAAAAAAAAAAAAAAAAAAAAAAACCCAAGTCGAAGCACTTCTGATCCCAAGCATTTCAGATAAGGGATACTCAACCTGTATATATATTGTTGAGCATATCACCTAACTTGACTTGATCTATCTCCCTCCCATACCATTTTCCCACACCCTTGGATTGTGCTCTCTGTAGAACATAGTAAGTCAATGATAACTGCCTCTAACACACCTCAACCTCTCTTCTGAACATTACCTTCATTCATCATCTAGCTATAACTGAATTTGGCTGCCCCCCAAAGACATTGCTTTGCTTGAAATACTACCAAATAAAGCCTCTTGCAACTACCTTCACCTCTGAACCCATGTATCAGGTTCAGCAGGTGAATTTATGACCGCTTTGCTCTCTGTTTACTTTTTAAAATCTTTTATCTTCCTTATTTATTAGAACAAAACAAAACAAAAAGAAGAAAGAAAGAAACCAGGCCTTTTGAAAATCAGACTGCCATATTGCCCCTCCTCGTTGCTATCAGTGGAGATTTCCAGGATATAGTCATTATACATTGACACTGGACCACTGTTGTCTTCTCCATTGTTATTTTTGCTATAATTCTGGGCAATTTCAAATTCCAGGTAGGTAATTTATCTAACACATTGACCCATTAGTTTTGTGGCCTCCTCAACAGCGATGATCTTTTACTCCATATGAAACTATGTACTCCATGGATACATTACCACTTTCGTTACTGCCTTAAGTTTTGCATTTCTGAAACTCAATTTCAGGTATCCAACTTCTAACTTCCATCTCTTGCTGGTACCCCCACTACTCACATGTGCACAAAGCCTGAGAGTGACCGATTCTAACCCCTAGCTTCATTATAATACTAAAAATCACATCCAGGGATAGAGATTTAACATGCCAATTAGGCATGCAACACACGAAGAAGCATGTTATCCAAGTGCACAGGCGCTGATATTTCCTGCCTCTGCATGCTAAAACATCTCTCCTTTCCTGCTATAGCCCCTCTAATACTGTCCTTCCAGCTCCCTTTGGGAAGCCAACCAGGTAATTTTTCCTCTTACGCTGACTCCCTTGTGCTCAATCATAAGCCCCAATAAAACCTTGTCTGGGACACTTTTTGGCTTCATGTCAGTTCAATATCTATGGCTTGAGAGCCTAACAGACCACGGTCGATAACATTTTTAGTTTCCTTTTTCTACTATTGCTAGCCCAACAAACTTTCAAACATTTTGGGACATACAGCCTCTCAACTCTATCAAATTTACTCCCCTTTACTCCCCTCTTTGTTACCTCTCCTCACTCATAAAAAATGTTTAGAGTAATAATATTTCAAACATAAAAGATGAAAAAAGATTAATGTGCTGACAATCCACTTTTCCATTATCTGAACTAAAATATGAAACTCCTTTTTGATCTCATTTCTACCTCCATTGCCTCCAAAGTAACCACAATACTGAATATTTTTTTCATTTTTAAATTATCTTTTTAAAATCATTTTCAAGTATACAGTTCTACTTTTAATACATATGTATGTTTCCCTAAAGATATATAAGATTGTTTAGCATGTTTTTAGATTTTATAAGAATTGTTTTATACTGTATATATTCTACAAAGTGTCTTTTTTGATCTAAGTTATGTTTATGAAATTTACTCCTGTTAATATGTGGACCTATTTCCAACCATTTCACCATTCTCATTTGTTGTACATTATTCCATGGAATAAATACACCACATTTGATTCATTCATTCTTCTATTAACGGACCTTAGGTTGTTGTTATTGTGGAGGTTGTTTTTTTCTATTACAAACAATTTTGATCGTACGAATTCTCTCCTTTATTATCGTGTCACACTATTTAATCTAATGTTTGCCTGTTGAGGAAAGAAAACTACCTCACAGCAGTCTGAGCTTTGTGAGGTATGCAAAATGTATCAGTCCCAGAGAAACATCAGTATGGGACTTCAATCATTCCCTCCCTGACACACCCCTTCCTGGGGCCAGTCATTTAATGGCATTTTCTTCCTCACTAGCTGCCTCCCGCATTGGATTTAAGTCCTGGAATTTGTGATACAAAGAACAATGTATAGCCAATTGATAGTGTATGATATTTTAATGCAAATTCTTGGTAAAAAACTTACAAATTGCCCTTTCTTTTCCTTTATAAATCCACTTACAACTGATGCTAATCAGAGTGTATATTCAGGGCAATTTAGATCTGTGTTCTTGGTTTGCAATCCTCAAGCTTGGGCCAAATCAACTTTCTATTTATGTTAAGTTTGTCTCAGGTGATTTTTGTAGGCCAATACTATTGGACACTCAGAATAAACCCAATTAGGCTATATTGAATTTATTTTTAAAAACATTGTATATTTAGTTTGATAAAATGTTTTCATCTATGTTCATAAATGTGATGACATGTTAATTCCTTTCCTGTGTGTGTTCTCTTTAGGGAAGCTTGTATTAGAAAATCAGACTCACCAACTTCATATGAGTTACAGATTGTTCCCTCTGTTTCTATTCCCTGGAAGGGTTTGAATAGATTAAAATTATATATAACTTGAATCTTCAGCAGGTATCATCAATAAAAGGCTTAGCATTGCGTGTTTTTATAGGTAGATTTTAAATTGCTTATTCAGAATCTTTAATGATTGTAAGCGTTTTTCAATTTTTCAATTTTTTTTGAAATTAGCTTTAGTAAGTTACAGTTTTCTAGAAAATAATTTACTTCCTCTTAGTTTTCACAACTATTATCCTGAACTTCTTTTAGCATTCTTTATTAGCTTTCCGGTTTCTCTCTCATCTGTAGTTACAGACCTCCTCATTTCAGATACCTTATTTCTTGCTTTTCCTTTTTCAGCCATGTCAAAGATTTCATAAATTTCAACCTTTTCAGAAAAATTGCTTTGGTATTTGTTGGTCCATTCTATGTATATTTGTTTTCAAATTCATTTATTTTACTTTATTGCTTTGTTCACTCTATTTTCTTAGTGGTCAGCTTTTCTTCCTTGTAATAGCTTATAAATTTTCAGTCTGCTAAATATTGTATCTATTATTTTAAAAAGTTGCTAGATTGCATTTTTGTTTCTGAGGAGTTCTAAGTATTTTTACTTTTCTCTTATGATTTTTTTTGACCCATGAATTATTTAGAAGAATGTTTTTAATTTCCAGATAGATACTTTGTTTCAGTAATTTTGTAGCAGATGTCTACCTTAGTTGTATTGTGATTAAAGTTAATGGATTCTGTGATATTAATTTTATAAAGTCTGTTTTATGGTGTACTCCATAATCTTTTTTTTCTAAAATATCTTTCCACTTTGGAGTCAGAAGCACCACATTTTCCTGTTTCTCTTTCTATCCCAGTAGATTTCCCTTTTCAGTCTGTTCTTGCAAACACTTCTTTTTCTGTCAAACTTCTAAATTTTTGGCTGTCATAGGGGCTGGTTCTTAACCCTCCCTTCCATCCCATCTTAAGTGATTACACTTGTGCTATTTCTTTATCTGCCATCTATATACCACACCTGAACTCATGTATGTAGTTCCTGTTCTCTTCTGTTAAGTTCAAACGCACATATTCAGTTCAATAATTCCCCCTGGATATTGAGGTACAGTGGAAAATGCCTCCTCCCACTCTCACCTCCTAGAAAAGGATATCCAAGAATCTGTGGACGTTGCTTTATTTGGAAAAAGAGTCTGCAAAAATGACTAAATTAATGATCTTGATAAAAAGAAATTATCCTGGATTATCCAGGTGGATCCTAAATACAATCCTATATGTCCCGGTAAGAGAGAGCCTGACAAAATTTCTCATGGACAGAAGAGAAGATACAAAGAAGAGAAGAAGGGAATGTGACCATGGAGCCAAAGAGAACCATCAACCACCAGAAGACAGAATTGGCAAGAAATGAATTCTGCTGGAGCTTCCAAAGGAAGTCTGTCTCTGCTAACACCTTGCATTTGGCCCAGTGAAATCGATGTTGTATTTCTGTCCTCCAGGACCATGAGAGAATAAAGTTGTGTTGTTTTAAGCCATCAAGTTTGTGGGAATTTGTTACTGCAGCCCTAGGAAACTAATGTATATGTCCAATGGGCATCTTAGTTTCCTGCTTTAAAGCAGAGCTCTGGATTTCCTCCCCAATCCTGTTCTCTTCTTAGTTGCCATTTCCATTTCCAAGAAATAAGCTAGAAGTGACGCTTACTATTTCTTTTTCCCTCTCTCTACTCATCCAATTCAATAGCATATCTAGTTGACATTACCTTCAAAATCTAATCTAAATGTTTTCCTATCTTCTCTGCTACCTCCAGTCCAAGCCACTATTATCTCTTGCCTGGATTACTACGATAGTCTTCTCTAAGAATGCTGTACTTCTAACTTTGCAACCAAACAGTCCATTCTCCACATATGTACCAAAGTTATCCGTCAAAAATGTAAATGAGAATAAGATATCCCTTACTTCAAACACCCCAATGAATTTCTTTGGCATTAACCTAGAATCCAAACTACTTATGAGAACTTGTATGATTTGCCCCTGACTGTCTCCTCTAAGTCTTCCCCGTCCCGCATTCTGTTCTGTCCTTGTACAGTAAGCTTGTTCTAGGTCTCAGCCTTTGTACTTGTTCCTGCCTCTCCCTGGAACTCTCTGTCACAGTATTTTTCATGAGAAGATACCAATCTCCTCATTATTCTGACCAAGTATCACCTCCTCAGAGAATCAGTCACTCTGTATGTGTATTTCTGTATCTTTATATTTTTCTAGCTCTATCTTTGTCTCTACCACTACCTTATTTCTCTTTCAACCTATCCATCTATCATCTATCTATCTATATCTATCTATCTATCTATCTATCTATATCTATCTATCTATCTATCTATCTATCTATCTATCTATCTATCTAGATCTATCTATATATAATCTATATCTATCATCTATCTCTATTTAGCTATCTATCATCTATCTGTATATATGTCTATTATCTATCTATCCATCTCTATCTATATATCCATCTCTATCTATCTATCTATCTATCTATCTATCTATCTATCTATCTATCTATCTATCTATCCATTCCTCCATCTATCTGCAGGGTTGGGGGTGGGAATAAGCAGTTTAGGTTTCTATTTGGCCATCTTGTTCCACCCTCCTATCCATCAATCTATCCTTCTATCTATCATACATCTTTCTTTCTGTCAATCATATCTGGATCTATAGCTATGCTAGCCAGTAAACTTTCTAGGACAATAAAAGTGCTTCCTGTACTATACTATATGGTGGCAGGAACTATATGTGATGATTGCACTTGAAATATTTAGTATGATTAAAAATTGAAATTTTAAAATTTAATTTTAATCCATAACTTAAACAGATTAATTTTCTGTAACTCTACAACTTGGAAAATAATATTTTTTTACAGGGTCACCAAACTCTAGCCATAGGCCAAGTCCAGCTTGCTTCTTGTTTTTGTAAATAAAGTTTTATTAGGACACAGGTATGCTCATTTGTTTCTATATTGTGTACGACTGTGTCTATGCTACACAGGCTCGGTAGTTGTGATAGAGAATTTATGGATTGCAAAACTTGAAATAATCGTCATCTGGCCCTTTACAGAAAAAGTTTGCTGACCATTGTTATACATGTTTAAAATAGTTGTTGCTATACATTTAAAAAATAGTTGATGCTCTATGTCTAAGTCCTTGGTTAGTAATCAAACCCAAATTCTAAAATTGTACTGTGGCTGGGTGCAGGGGCTCATGCCTGCAATCTTAGCACTTTGGGAGGCTGAGGCAGGTGGATCACCTGAGGTCAGGAGTTCGAGACCAGCCTGACCACCATGGAGAAACCCCATCTCTACTAAAAATACAAAATTAGCTGGGCATAGCTGCACATGTCATCTTATGGCAACTTTTCATATAGTAATTAATTTTTTGTGGTTATTAATTGTCCTATGTATCTTCTAAAATTTTTAAGAAATATATATTATTTTTCAAATAATTTGAAAAACAACACATACTTACTTTCAATTTTTAAGCAACATTAGTATTGTTTTAAATTCATTACCACTCTCCCATTTAGAGGCAATTATTACTTTATGTTCATACACTTTCCTTCAGACCTTTTTTTTAAATTTTTAAATTTTTTATTATATTTTAAGTTCTAGGGTTTAAAGTCTGTTTTATTGGAGACTACTATTGCAACCCCTGCTTTTTTTTTTCTCCATTTGCTTGGTAGATCTTCCTCCATCCCTTTATTTTGAGCCTATGTATGTCTCTGCATGTGAGATAGGTCTCCTGAATACAGCAAACTGGTGGGTCCAGTTTGCCAGTCTGTGACTTTTAATTGTAACATTTAGTCCATTTACATTTAAGGTTAATATTGTTATGTGTGAACTTGATCCTGCCATTATGATATTAACCAGTTATTTTGCTCGTTAGTTGATGCAGGTTCTTCCTAGCCTAAATGGTCTTTACATTTTGGCATGTTTTTGCAATGGCTGGTACCGGTTGTTCCTTTCCATGCTTAGTGCTTCCTTCAGGGTCTCTTGTAAGGCAGGCCTGGTGGTGACAAAATCTCTAAGCATTTGCTTATCTGTAAAGGATTTTATTTCTCCTTCACTTATGAAACTTAGTTTGGCTGGATATGAAATTCTGGGTTGAAAATTCTTTTCTTTAAGAATATTCAATATTGGCCCCCACTCTCTTCTGGCTTGGAGAGTTTCTGCCGAGAGATCTGCTGTCAGTACGATGGGCTTCCGTTTGTGTGTAACCTGACCTTCTCTCTGGCTGCCCTTAAGATTTTTTCCTGCATTTCAACTTTGGTGAATCTGGCAATTATGTGTCTTGGAGTTGCTCTTCTCGAGGAGTATCTTTGTGGCGTTCTCTGTATTTCCAGAATTTGAATGTTGGCCTGCCCTACTAGGTTGGGGAAGTTCTCCTGGATGATATCCTGCAAAGTGTTTTCCAACTTGGTTCCATTTTACCCCTCGCTTTCAGGCACCCCAATCAGACGTAGATTTGGTCTTTTTACATAATCCCATACTTCTTGCAGGCTTTGTTCATTCCTTTTTCTTCTTTTTTCTTCTGGTTTCTCTTCTCACTTCATTTCATTCATTTGATACTCAATCGCTGATACTCTTTCTTCCAGTTGATCGAGTCGGTTACTGAAGCTTGTGCATTTGTCGCGTATTTCTCGTTTCATGGTTTTCATCTCTGTCAGTTCGTGTATGGCCTTCTCTGTAGTAATTATTCTGGTTATCAATTCTTCCACTCTTTTTTAAAGATTTTTAGTTTCTTTGTGCTGGGTACGTAATTCCTCCTTTAGCTCTGAGAAGTTTGATGGACTGAAGCTTTCTTCTCTCATCTCATCAAAGTCATTCTCGGTCCAGCTTTATTCCATTGCTGGCGATGAGCTGCGTTCCTTTGGAGGGGGAGATGCACTCTTATTTTTTTAATTTCCAGTTTTTCCACCCTGCTTTTTTCCCATCTTTGTGGTTTTATCTGCCTCTGGTCTTTCATGATGGTGACGTACTGATGGGGTTTTGGTGTGGGTGTCCTTCCTGTTTGTTAGTTTTCCTTCTGACAGTCAGGACCCTCAGCTGTAGGTCTGTTGGAGATTGCTTGAGGTCCACTCCAGACCCTATTTGCCTGGGTATCAGCAGCAGAGGCTGCAGAAGATAGAATACTGTTGAACAGTGAGTATACCTGTCTGATTCTGGCTATGGAAGCTTCCCCTTGGGGTGTACTCCACCGTGTGAGGTGTGGGGTGTCGGTCTGCCCCTAGTGAAGGATGTCTCCTAGTTAGGCTACTCAAGGGTCAGGGACCCACTTGAGCAGGCGATCTGTCCATTCTCAACTCTCAACCCCCGTGTTGGGAGATCCCTAGTCTCTGATAAAACAGACTTTAAAACATCAAAGATCAAAAGAGACAAAGAAGGCCATTACATAAAGGTAAAGGGAACAATTCTACAGGAAGAGCTAACTGTCCCAAATATATATGCGCCCAATACAGGAGCACCCAGATTCATAAAGCAAGTCCTTAGAGACTTACAAAGAGACTTAGACCACCATACAATAATAATGGGAGACTTCAACACCCCACTGTCAACATTAGACAGATCAATGAGACAGAAAGTTAACAAGGATATCCAGGAATGGAACTCATCTCTGCAGCAAGCAGACCTAATAGACATCTATAGAACTCTCCACCCCAAATCAACAGAATATACATTCTTCTCAGCACCACATCACACTTCTTCCAAAATTGACCACATAATTGGAAGTAAAGCACTCCTCAGCAAATGTACACGAACAGAAATTATAACAAACTGTCTCTCAGACCACAGTGCAATCAAACTAGAACTCAGGACAAAGAAACTCAATCAAAACCGCTCAACTACATGGAAACTGAACAACCTGCTCCTGAATGACTACTGGGTACATAACGAAATGAAGGCAGAAATAAAGATGTTCTTTGAAACCAACGAGAACAAAGATACAACATACCAGAATCTCTGGGACACATTTAAAGCAGTGTGTAGAGGGAAATTTATAGCACTAAATGCACACAAGAGAAAGGAGGAAAGATCTAAAATGGACACTCTAACATCACAATTAAAAGAACTAGAGAAGCAAGAGCAAACACATTCAAAAGCTAGCAGAAGGCAAGAAATAACTAAGATCAGAGCAGAACTGAAAAAGATAGAGACACAAAAAACCCTTCAAGAAATCAGTGAATCCAGGAGCTCGTTTTTTGAAAAGATCAACAAAATTGATAGACTGCTAGCAAGACTAATAAAGAAGAAAAGAGAGAAGAATCAAATAGATGCAATAAAAAATGATAAAGGGGATATCACCACCGACCCCACAGAAACCCAAACTACCATCAGAGAATACTATAAACACCTCTCTGCAAATAAACTAGAAAATCTAGAAGAAATGGATAATTTCCTGGACACTTACACTCTCCCAAGACTAAACCAGGAAGAAGTTGAATCCCTGAATAGACCAATAGCAGGCTCTGAAATTGAGGCTGTAATTAATAGCCTACCAAGCAAAAAAAGTCCAGGACCAGATGGATTCACAGCTGAATTCTACCAGAGGTACAAGGAGGAGCTGGTACCATTCCTTCTGAAAGGATTCCAATCAATAGAAAAAGAGGGAATCCTCCCTAACTCATTTTATGAGGCCAACATCATCCTGATACCAAAGCCTGGCAGAGACACAACAAAAAAAGAGAATTCTAGACCAATATCGCTGATGAACATCGATGCAAAAATCCTCAATAAAATACTGGAAAACCGGGACCAGCAGCACATCAAAAGCTTATGCACCATGATCAAGTGGGCTTCATCCCCGGGATGCAAGGCTGGTTCAACATTCGCAAATCAA
Source organism: Macaca nemestrina (assembly GCF_043159975.1). Taxonomy (NCBI): domain Eukaryota; kingdom Metazoa; phylum Chordata; class Mammalia; order Primates; family Cercopithecidae; genus Macaca; species Macaca nemestrina. The sequence continues at coordinate 63,745,341 of NC_092129.1, read as the reverse complement.
TAAACGTAATCCAGCATATAAACAGAACCAAAGACAAAAACCGCATGGTTATCTCGATAGAGGCAGAAAAGGCCTTTGACAAAATTGAACAGCCCTTCATGCTAAAAACGCTCAATAAATTCGGTATTGATGGAATGTATCTCAAAATAATAAGAGCTATTTATGACAAACCCACAGCCAATATCATACTGAATGGGCAAAAACTGGAAAAATTCCCTTTGAAAACTGGCACAAGACAGGGATGCCCTCTCTCACCACTCCTATTCAACATAGTGTTGGAAGTTCTGGCTAGGGCAATCAGGCAAGAGAAAGAAATCAAACGTATTCAGTTAGGAAAAGAAGAAGTCAAATTGTCCCTGTTTGCAGATGACATGATTGTATATTTAGAAAATCCCATGGTCTCAGCCCAATATCTCCTTAAGCTGATAAGCAAACTCAGCAAAGTCTCAGGATACAAAATTAATGTGCAAAAATCACAAGCATTCTTTTTTCTTTCTTTCTTTTTTATTATACTTTAATTTCTAGGGTACATGTGCATAACGTGCAGGTTTATTACATATGTATACTTGTGCCATGTTGGTGTGCTGCACCCATCAACTCGTCATTTACATCAGGTATAACTCCCAATGCAATCCCTCCCCCCTACCCCCTCCCCATGATAGGCCCCAGTATGTGATGTTCCCCTTCCCGAGTCCAAGTGATCTCATTGTTCAGTTCCCACCTATGAGTGAGAACATGCAGTGTTTGGTTTTCTGTTCTTGCGATAGTTTGCTGAGAATGATGGTTTCCAGCTGCATACATGTCCCTACAAAGGACACAAACTCATCTTTTTTATGGCTGCATAGTATTCCATGGTGTATATGTGCCACATTTTCTTAATCCAGTCTGTCACTGATGGACATTTGGGTTGATTCCAAGCCTTTGCTACTGTGAATACTGCCACAATAAACACACGTGTGCATATGTCTTTATAGCAGCATGATTTATAATCCTTTGGGTATATACCCAGTAATGGGATGGCTGGGTCATATGGTACATCTAGTTCTAGATCCTCGAGGAGTCGCCATACTGTTTGCCATAATGGTTGAACTAGTTTAGAATTCCGCCAACAGTGTAAAAGTGTTCCTATTTCTCCACATCCTCTCCAGCACCTGTTGTTTCCTGACTTTTTAATGATCGCCATTCTAACTGGTGTAAGATGGTATCTCATTGTGGTTTTGATTTGCATTTCTCTGATGGCCAGTGATGATGAGCATTTTTTCATGTGTCTGTTGGCTGTATGAATGTCTTCTTTTGAGAAATGTCTGTTCATATCCTTTGCCCACTTTTTGATAGGGTTGTTTGTTTTTTTCTTGTAAATTTGTTTGAGTTCTTTGTAGGTTCTGGATATTAGCCCTTTGTCTGATGAGTAGATTGCAAAAATTTTCTCCCATTCTGTAGGTTGCCTGTTCACTCTGATGGTAGTTTCTTTTGCTGTGCAGAAGCTCTTTAGTTTAATGAGATCCCATTTGTCAATTTTGGCTTTTGCTGCCGTTGCTTTTGGTGTTTTAGACATGAAGTCTTTGCACATGCCTGTGTCCTAAATGGTACTACCTAGGTTTTCCTCTAGGGATTTTATGGTATTAGGTCTAACATTTAAGTCTCTAATCCATCTTGAATTAATTTTCATGTAAGGAGTAAGGAAATTATCCAGTTTCAGCTTTCTACTTATGGCTAGCCAATTTTCCCAGCACCATTTCTTAAATAGGGAATCCTTTCCCCATTTCTTGTTTCTCTCAGGTTTGTCAAAGATCAGATGGCTGTAGATGTGTGGTATTATTTCTGAGGACTCTGTTCTGTTCCATTGGTCTATATCTCTGTTTTGGTACCAGTACCATGCTGTTTTGGTTACTGTAGCCTTGTAGTATAGTTTGAAGTCAGGTAGCGTGATGCCTCCAGCTTTGTTCTTTTGACTTAGGATTGTCTTGGAGATGCGGGCTCTTTTTTGGTTCCATATGAACTTTAAAGCAGTTTTTTCCAATTCTGTGAAGAAACTCATTGGTAGCTTGATGGGGATGGCATTGAATCTATAAATAACCTTAGACAGTATGGCCATTTTCACAATATTGATTCTTCCTATCCATGAGCATGGTATGTTCTTCCATTTGTTTGTGTCCTCCTTTATTTCACTGAGCAGTGGTTTGTAGTTCTCCTTGAAGAGGTCCTTTACATCCCTTGTAAGTTGGATTCCTAGGTATTTTATTCTCTTTGTAGCAATTGTGAATGGAATTTCATTCATGATTTGGCTCTCTGTTTGTCTGTTACTGGTGTATAAGAATGCTTGTGATTTTTTCACATTAATTTTGTATCCTGAGATTTGCTGAAGTTGCTTATCAGCTTAAGGAGATTTTGGGCTGAGACCATGGGATTTTCTAAATATACAATCATGTCATCTGCAAACAGGGACAATTTGACTTCTTCTTTTCCTAACTGAATACCCTTGATTTCTTTCTCTTGCCTGATTGCCCTAGCCAGAACTTCCAACACTATGTTGAATAGGAGTGGTGAGAGAGGGCATCCCTGTCTTGTGCCAGTTTTCAAAGGGAATTTTTCCAGTTTTTGCCCATTCAGTATGATATTGGCTGTGGGTTTGTCATAAATAGCTCTTATTATTTTGAGGTACGTTCCATCAATACCGAATTTATTGAGCGTTTTTAGCATGAAGGGCTGTTCAATTTTGTCAAAGGCCTTTTCTGCATCTATTGAGATAATCATGTGGTTCTTGTCTTTGGTTCTGTTTATATGCTGGATTATGTTTATTGATTTGCGAATGTTGAACCAGCCTTGCATCCCGGGGATGAAGCCCACTTGATCATGGTGCATAAGCTTTTTGATGTGCTGCTGGTCCCGGTTTTCCAGTATTTTATTGAGGATTTTTGCATCGATGTTCATCAGCGATATTGGTCTAAAATTCACTTTTTTTTGTTGTGTCTCTGCCAGGCTTTGGTATCAGGATGATGTTGGCCTCATAAAATGAATTAGGGAGGATTCCCTCTTTTTCTATTGATTGGAATCCTTTCAGAAGGAATGGCACCAGCTCCTCCTTGTACCTCTGGTAGAATTCAGCTGTGAATCCATCTGGTCCTGGACTTTTATTGATTGGTAGGCTATTAATTGCTGCCTCAATTTCAGAGCCTGCTATTGGTCTATTCAGGGATTCAACTTCTTCCTGGTTTAATCTTGGGAGAGTGTAAGTGTCCAGGAAATTATCCATTTCTTCTAGATTTTCTAGTTTATTTGCAGAGAGGTGTTTATAGTATTCTCTGATGGTAGTTTGGGTTTCTGTGGGGTCGGTGGTGATATCCCCTTTATCATTTTTTATTGCATCTATTTGATTCTTCTCTCTTTTCTTCTTTATTAGTCTTGCTAGCAGTCTATCAATTTTGTTGATCTTTTCAAAAAACCAACTCCTGGATTCATTGATTTTTTGAAGGGTTTTTTGTGTCTCTATCTCCTTCAGTTCTGCTCTGATCTTAGTTATTTCTTGCCTTCTGCTAGCTTTTGAATGTGTTTGCTCTTGCTTCTCTAGTTCTTTTAATTGTGATGTTAGAGTGTCCATTTTAGATCTTTCCTCCTTTCTCTTGTGTGCATTTAGTGCTATAAATTTCCCTCTACACACTGCTTTAAATGTGTCCCAGAGATTCTGGTATGTTGTATCTTTGTTCTCGTTGGTTTCAAAGAACATCTTTATTTCTGCCTTCATTTCGTTATGTACCCAGTAGTCATTCAGGAGCAGGTTGTTCAGTTTCCATGTAGTTGAGCGGTTTTGATTGAGTTTCTTTGTCCTGAGTTCTAGTTTGATTGCACTGTGGTCTGAGGGACAGTTTGTTATAATTTCTGTTCGTGTACATTTGCTGAGGAGTGCTTTACTTCCAATTATGTGGTCAATTTTGGAGTAAGTGTTATGTGGTGCTGAGAAGAATGTATATTCTGTTGATTTGGGGTGGAGAGTTCTATAGATGTCTATTAGGTCTGCTTGCTGCAGAGATGAGTTCCATTCCTGGATATCCTTGTTAACTTTCTGTCTCATTGATCTGTCTAATGTTGACAGTGGGGTGTTGAAGTCTCCCATTATTATTGTATGGTGGTCTAAGTCTCTTTGTAAGTCTCTAAGGACTTGCTTTATGAATCTGGGTGTTCCTTTTTTGTGTGCATATATATTTAGGATACTTAGCTTTTCCTGTTGAATTGATTCTTTTACCATTATGTAATGGCCTCCTTTGTCTCTTTTGATCTTTGATGTTTTAAAATCTGTTTTATCAGAGACTAGTATTGCAACCCCTGCTTTCTTTTGTTCTCCATTTGCTTGGTAAATCTTCCTCCATCCCTTTATTTTGAGCCTATGTATGTCTCTGCATGTGAGATGGGTCTCCTGAATACAGCAGACTGATGGGTCTTGACTCTTTATCCAGTTTGCCAGTCTGTGTCTTTTAATTGGACCATTTAGTCCATTTACATTTAAGGTTAAGATTGTTATCTGTGAACTTGATCCTGCCATTATGATATTAACCAGTTATTTTGCTCGTTAGTTGATGCAGGTTCTTCCTAGCCTAAATGGTCTTTACATTCTGGCATGGTTTTGCAGTGATGGGTACCGGTTGTTTCTTTCCATGTTGAGTGCTTCCTTCAGGGTCTCTTGTAAGGCAGGCCTGGTGGTGACAAAATCTCTAAGCATTTGCTTATCTGTAAAGGATTTTATTTCTCCTTCACTTATGAAACTTAGTTTGGCTGGATATGAAATTCTGGGTTGAAAATTCTTTTCTTTAAGAATGTTGAATATTGGCCCCCACTCTCTTCTGGCTTGGAGAGTTTCTGCGGAGAGGTCTGCTGTTAGTCTGATGGGCTTCCCTTTGTGGGTAACCCGACCTTTCTCTCTGGCTGCCCTTAAGATTTTTTCCTTCATTTCAACTTTGGTGAATCTGGCAATTATGTGTCTTGGAGTTGCTCTTCTCGAGGAGTATCTTTGTGGCGTTCTCTCTATTTCCTGGATTTGAATGTTGGCCTGCCCTACTAGGTTGGGGAAGTTCTCCTGGATGATATCCTGTAAAGTGTTTTCCATCTTGGTTCCATTTTCCCCCTCGCTTTCAGGCACCCCAATCAGACGTAGATTTGGTCTTTTTACATAATCCCATACTTCTTGCAGGCTTTGTTCATTTCTTTTTCTTCTGGTTTCTCTTCTCGCTTCCTTTCGTTTATTTGATCCTCAATCGCTGATACTCTCTCTTCCAGTTGATCAAGTTGGTTACTGAAGCTTGTGCATTTGTCATGTATTTCTCGTGTCATGGTTTTCATCTCTTTCATTTCGTTTATGACCTTCTCTGCATTAATTACTCTAGCCATCAATTCTTCCACTTTTTTTTCAAGATTTTTAGTTTCTTTGCACTGGGTACGTAATTCCTCCTTTAGCTCTGAGAAGTCTGATGGACTGAAGCCACCTTCTCTCATCTCTTCAAAATCATTCACCGTCAAGCTTTGAACCGTTGCTGGCGATGAGCTGTGCTCCTTTGCCGGGGGAGATGCGCTCTTATTTTTTTAATTTCCAGCTTTTCTGCCCTGCTTTTTCCCTATCTTTGTGGTTTTATCTGCCTCTGGCCTTTGATGATGATGGTGACGTACTGATGGGGTTTTGGTGTAGGTGTCCTTCCTGTTTGATAGTTTTCCTTCTAACAGTCAGGACCCTCAGCTGCAGGTCTGTTGGAGATTGCTTGAGGTCCACTCCAGACCCTGTTTGCCTGGGTGTCAGCAGCAGAGGCTTCAGAAGATAGAATATTGCTGAACAGCGAGTGTACCTGTCTGATTCTTGCTTTGGAAGCTTCCTCTCAGGGGTGTACTCCACCCTGTGAGGTGTGGGGTGTCAGACTGCCCCTAGTGGAGGATGTCTCCCAGTTAGGCTACTCAGGGGTCAGGGACCCACTTGAGCAGGCAATCTGTCCCTTCTCAGATCTCAACCTCCGTGTTGGGAGATCCACTGCTCTCTTCAAAGCTCTCAGAGTCATTTGCATCTGCAGAGGTTTCTGCTGCTTTTGTGGTTGTTTACTGTGCCCTGTCCCCAGAGGTGGAGTCTACAGAGACAGGCAGGTTTCCTTGAGCTGCTGTGAGCTCCACCCAGTTCGAGCTTCCCAGCGGCTTTGTTTACCTTCTTCAGCCTCAGCAATGGCGGGTGCCCCTCCCCGAGCCTGGTTGCTGCCTCACCGCGAGATCGCAGACTGCTGTGCTAACAATAAGGGAGGCTCCGTGGGTGTGGGACGCTCCCGGCAAGGTGTGGGATATAATCTCCTGGTGTGCCTGTTTGGTTAAAGCGCAGTACTGGGGTGGGAGTTACCGATTTTCTAGGTGTTGTGTGTCTCAGTTCCCCTGGCTAGGAAAAGGGATTCCCTTTCCCCTTGAGCTTCCCAGGTGAGGCGATGCCTCGCCCTGCTTCAGCTCTCGCTGGTGGGGCTGCAGCAGTCAACCAGCACTGATTGTCTGGGACTCCCTAGTGAGATGAACCCAGTACCACAGTTGAATATGCAGAAATCAACCATCTTCTGTGTCGCTCGCACTGGGAGTTGGGGACTGGAGCTGTTCCTATTTGGCCATCTTGATCTGCCCCCCCACAAGCATTCTTATGCACCAGTAACAGACAAACAGAGAGCCAAATCATGAATGAACTTCCATTCACAATTGCTACAAAGACAATAAAATACCTAGGAATCCAACTTACAAGGGATGTAAAGGAACTCTTCAAGGAGAACTACAAACCACTGCTCAGTGAAATAAAAGAGGACACAAACAAATGGAAGAACATACCATGCTCATGGATAGGAAGAATCAATATCGTGAAAATGGCCCAAGGTAATTTATAGATTCAATGCCATCCCCATCAAGCTACCAATGAGTTTCTTCACAGAATTGGAAAAAACTGCTTTAAAGTTCATATGGAACCAAAAAAGAGCCCGCATCTCCAAGACAATCCTAAGTCAAAAGAACAAAGCTGGAGGCATCACGCTACCTGACTTCAAACTATACTACAAGGCTACAGCAACCAAAACAGCATGGTACTGGTACCAAAACGGAGATATAGACCAATGGAACAGAACAGAGTCCTCAGAAATAATACCACACATCTACAGCCATCTGATCTTTGACAAACCTGAGAGAAACAAGAAATGGGGAAAGGATTCCCTATTTAAGAAATGGTGCTGGGAAATTGGCTAGCCATAAGTAGAAAGCTGAAACTGGTTCCTTTCCTTACTCCTTATACGAAAATTAATTCAAGATGGATTAGAGATTTCAATGTTAGTCCTAATACCATAAAAACTCTAGAAGAAAACCTAGGTAATACCATTCAGGACATAGGCATGGGCAAGGACTTCATGTCTAAAACACCAAAAGCAATGGCAGCAAAAGCCAAAATTGACAAATGGGATCTCATTAAACTAAAGAGCTTCTGCACAGCAAAAGAAACTACCATCAGAGTGAACAGGCAACCTACAGAATGGGAGAAAATTTTTACAATGTTCCCATCCGACAAAGGGCTAATATCCAGAACCTACAAAGAACTCAAACAAATTTACAAGAAAAAAACAAACAACCCCATCAAAAAGTGGGCAAAGGATATGAACAGACATTTCTCAAAAGAAGACATTCATACAGCCAACAGACACATGAAAAAATGCTCATCATCACTGGTCATCAGAGAAATGCAAATCAAAAAAACAATGAGATACCATCTCACACCAGTTAGAATGGCAATCATTAAAAAGTCAAGGAACAACAGGTGCTGGAGAGGATGTGGAGAAATAGGAACACTTTTTCACTGTTGGTGGGATTGTAAACTAGTTCAACCATTATGGCAAACAGTATGGTGATTCCTCAAGGATCTAGAACTCGATGTACCATATGACCCAGCCATCCCATTACTGGGTATATACCCAAAGGATTATAAATTATGCTGCTATAAAGACCCATGCACACGTATGTTTATTGCGGCAGTATTCACAACAGCAAAGGCTTGGAATCAACCCAAATGTCCATCAGTGACAGACTGGATTAAGAAAATGTGGCACATATACACCATGGAATGTTATGCAGTCATAAAAAAGGATGAGTTTGTGTCCTTTGTAGGGACATGGATGCAGCTGGAAACCATCATTCTCAGCAAACTATCACAAGAACAGAAAACCAAGCACCGCATGTTCTCACTTATAGGTGGGAACTGAATAATGAGATCATTTGGACTTGGAAATGGGAACATCACACACAGGGACATATCACGGGGAGGGGGTAGGGGTGAGGGATTGCATTGGGAGTTATACCTGATGTAAATGACGAGTTGATGGGTGCTGACGAGTTGATGGGTGCAGCACACCAACATGGCACAAGTATACGTATGCAAAAAACCTGCACGTTATGCACATGTGTGCACATGTACCCTAGAACTTAAAGTATAATTTAAAAAAAAAGCTCTAGGGTACATGTGCACAATGTGCAGATTTGTTACATATGTATACATGTGCCATGTTGGTATGCTGCACCCATTAACTTGTCATTTACATTAGGTATATCTCCTAATGCTATCCCTCCCCACAATAGGCCCCAGTAGCTTAATGGGGATGGCATTGCATCTATAAATTATCTTGGGCAGTATGGCCATTTTCACAATATTGATTATTCCTATCCATGAGCATGGTATGTTCTTCTATTTGTTCGTGTCCTCTTTTATTTCACTGAGCAGTGGTTTGTAGTTCTCCTTGAAGAGGTGCTTTACATCCCTTGTAAATTGGACTCCTAGGTATTTTATTCTCTTTGAAGGTATTGTGAATGGGAGTTCATTCATGATTTGGCTGGCTGGCTGTTACTGGTGTCCAAGAATGCTTGTGATTTTTGCACATTAATTTTGTATCCTGAGACTTTGCTGAAGTTGCTTATCAGCTTAAGACTTTGGGCTGAGACCATGGGGTTTTCTAGATATACAATCATGTCATCTGTAAACAGGGACAATTTGACTTCTTCTTTTCCTAACTGAATACCCTTGATTTCTTTCTCTTGCTTGATTGCCCTAGCCAGAGCTTCCAACACTACGTTGAATAGGAGTGGTGAGAGAGGGCATCCCTGTCATGTGCCAGTTTTCAAAGGGAATGCTTCCAGTTTTCGCCCATTCAGTTTCACATTGGCTGTGGGTTTGTCATAAATAGCTCTTATGATTTTGAGATACGTTCCATCAATACCGAACTTATTGAGTTTTTAGCATGAAGGGCTGTTGAATTTTGTCAAAGGCAATTTCCGCATCTGTTGAGATCATCGCGTGGTTTTTGTCTTTGGTTCTGTTTATATGCTGGTTTACGTTTATTGATTTGCGAATGTTGAACCAGCCTTGCATCCCAGGGATGAAGCCCACTTCATCACGAAGGATAAGCTTTTTGATGTGCTGCTGTATTCGGTTTGCCAGTATTTTTTACTGAGGATTTTTGCATCGATGATCATCAGGGATATGGGTCTAAAATTCTCTTTTTTTGTTGTATCTCTGTCAGGCTTTGGTATCAGGATGATGTTGGCCACACAAAGTGAGTTAGGGAGGATTCCCTCTTTTTCTATTGATTGGAGCAGTTTCAGAAAGAATGGTACCAACTCCTCCTTGTACCTCTGGTAGAATTTGGCTGTGAATCTGTCTGGTCCTGGACTTTTATTGATTGGTAGGCTATTAATTATTGCCTCAATTTCAGCGCCTGTTATTGGTCTCTTCAGGGATTCAACTTCTTCCTGGTTTAGTCTTGGGAGAGTGTAAGTGTCCAGGAAATTATCCATTTCTTCTAGGTTTTCTAGTTTATTTGTGTAGAGGTGTTTATAGTGTTCTCTGATGGTAGTTTGTATTTCTGTGGAGTTAGTGATGATATCCCCTTTATCATTTTTTATTGCATTTATTTGATTCTTCTCTCTTTTCTTCTTTATTAGTCTTGCTAACAGTCAATCAATTTTGTTGATCTTTTCAAAAAACCAACTCCTGGATTCATTGATTTTTTGGAGGGTTTTTTGTGTCTCTATCTCCTTCAGTTCTGCTCTGGTCTTAGTTATTTCTTGCCTTCTGCTAGGTTTTGAATGCATTTGCTCTTGCCTCTCTAGTTCTTTTAATTGTGATGCTAGGGTGTCAATTTTAGATCTTTTCTCCTTTCTCTTGTGGGCATTTAGTGTTACAAATTTCCCTCTACACACTGCTTTAAATGTGTCCCAGAAATTCTGATATGTTGTATCTTTGTTCTCATTGGCTTCAAAGAACATCTTTATTTCTGCCTTCATTTCATTATGTACCCAGTAGTCATTCAGGAGCAGATTGTTCAGTTTCCATGTAGTTGAGCGGTGTTGATTGAGTTTCTTTGTCCTGAGTTCTAGTTTGATTGCACTGTGGTCTGAGAGACAGTTTGTTATAATTTCTGTTCTTTTGCATTTGCTGTGGAGTGCTTTACTTCCAACTATATGGTCAATTTTGGAATAAGTGTGATGTGGTGCTGAGAACAATGTCTATTCTGTTGATTTGGGGTGGAGAGTTCTGTAGATGTCTACTAGGTCTGCTTGGTACAGAGTTGAGTTCAATTCCTGGATATCCTTGTTAACTTTCTGTCTCGTGGATCTGTCTAATGTTGACAGTGGAGTGTTGAAGTCTCCCATTATTATTGTATGGGAGTCTAAGTCTCTTTGTAAGTCTCTAAGGACTTGCTTTATGAATCTGGGTGCTCCTATATTGGGTGCATATATATTTAGGATAGTCAACTCTTCCTGATTAATTGATCCCCTTATCGTTATGTAATGGTCTTCTTTGTCTCTTTTTGTCTTTGAGGGTTTAAAGTCTTTTTTATGACAGACTAGGATTGCAACCCCTGCTTTTTTTTTGTTTTCCATTTGCTTGGTAGATCTTCCTCCATCCCTTTGTTTTGAGCCTATGTGTGTCTCTACATGTGAGATGGGTCTCCTGAATACAGCAGACTGATGGGTCTTGACTCTTTATCCAATTTGCCAGTCTGTGTCTTTTAATTGGACCATTTAGTCCATTTACATTTTAGGTTAATATTGTTATGTGTTAACTTGATCCTGCCATTATGATATTAGCTGGTTATTTTGCTCATTAGTTGATGCAGTTTCTTCCTAGCATCAGTAGACTTTACCTTTAGACATGTTTTTGCAATGGCTGGTACCTGTTGTTCCTTTCCATGTTTAGTGTTTCCTTCCGGATCTCTTGTAGGGCAGGCCTGGTGGTGACAAAATCTCTCAGCATTTGCTTGTCTGTAAAAGATTTTATTTCTCCTTCACTTGTGAAACTTAGTTTGGCTGGATATGAAATTCTGGGTTGAAAATTCTTTTCTTTAAGAATGCTGAATATTGGCCCCCACTCTCTTCTGGCTTGTAGAGTTTCTGCCGAGAGATCTGCTGTTAGTCTGATGGGCTTCCGTTTGTGTGTAACCTGACCTTCTCTCTGGCTGCCCTTAAGATTTTTCCCTCATTTCAACTTTGGTGAATCTGGCAATTATGTGTCTTGGAATTGCTCTTCTCGAGGAGTATCTTTGTGGCGTTCTCTGTATTTCCTGAATTTGAATGTTGGCCTGCCTTACTAAGTTGGGGAAGTTTTCCTGGATGATATCCTGCAAAGTGTTTTCCAACTTGGTTCCATTTTCCCCATCACTTTCAGGCACATCAATCAAACGTAGATTTGGTCCTTTCATATAATCCCCTATTTCTTGGAGGCTTTGTTCATTTCTTTATACTCTTTTTTTTTCCTACACTTCTCTTCTCGCTTCGTTTCATTAATTTGATCTTCAATCACTAATGCTCTTTCTTCCAGATGATTGTGTCAGTTACTGAAGCTTGTGCATTGGTCACGTAGTTCTCGTGTTATGGTTTTCATCTCTATCAGTTCTTTTAAGAACTTCTCTACATTGGTTATTCTAGTTAGCAACCTGTCAAATCTTTTTTCAAGGTTTTTAGTTTATTTGCGCTGGTTACGTAGTTCCTCCTTTAGCTCTGAGAAGTTTGATCGACTGAAGCCTTCTTCTGTCAACTCGTCAAAGTCATTCTCCATCCACCTTTGTTCAGTTTCTGGCAATGAGCGGCATTCCTTTGGAGGGGGAGATGCGCTCTGATTTTTTGAATTTCCAATCTTTCTGCACTGCTTTTTCCCCATCTTTGTGGTTTTATCTGCCTTTGATCTTTGATGATGGTGATGTACTGATGGGAGTTTGGTGTGGGTGTCCTTTCTGTTTGTTAGTTTTCCTTCTAACAATAAAGACCCTGAGGTGTAGGTCGGTCTGCACCTAGTGGGGGATATCTCCCAGTTAGGCTACTCAGGGGTCAGGGACCCACTTGAGCAGGCAGTCTGTCCCTTCTCAGATCTCAACCTCCGTGCTGGGAGACCCACTGCTCTCCTCAAAGCTGTCAGATGGGGGCGTTTACCTCTGCTGAGGTTTCTGCTGCTTTTTGTTTAGCTGTGACCTGTCACCAGAGGAGGAGTCTACAGAGACAGACAGACCTCCTTGAGCTGTGGTGTGCTCCACCCAGTTCGAGCTTCCCAGTGGCTTTGTTTACCTACTTAAGCCTCAGCAATGGTGGGCACCCCTCCCCCAGCCTCGCTTCTGCCTTGCAGTTAGATCTCAGACTGCTGTGGTAGCAATGAGGGAGGCCCTGTGGGTGTGGGATCCTCTGGGCCAGGTGTGGGATATAATCTCCTGATGTGCCGTTTGCTAAGACCCTTGGTAAAGTGCAGTATTAGGGTGGGAGTTACCTGATTTTCCAGGTGTTGTGTGTCTCAGTTTCCCTTGGCTAGGAAAAGGGATTCCCTTCCCCCTTGCACTTCCCAGGTGAGGTGATGCCTCACCCTGCTTCAGTTCTCACTGATTGGGCTGCACCAGCTGACCAGCACCGATTGTCTGGCACTCCCCACTGACATGAACCTGGTACCTCAGTGGAAAATGCAGAAATCACCCATCTTCTCTGTCGTTCGCACTGGGAGCTGGAGGCTGGAGCTGTTCCTATTGGGCCATCTTGGGCACACCTCCCAGACATTTTATTTTTACATTTAACTTTATACTGCTTCTTTGTGTGTGTGTTTTCATGGAACAATTTTGTGGTCATTCTCCAGATGAAAGTAGTGACTTCCTGTATAGACAATTTAATCCCTATTTTCGAGGGGTTTAACAAACTGTGACACACTTCACCTGAAACACAGGCACTCAGTATGATCTCATCATTGTTTTATCTCCTTCTAGAGATCCACATCAAAAATATATGAGAATAATAGGTGATTGTATCTGCAGTGCCTGTGAGTTCAAGTGAAAATAGACCCTTTGGTGTTTCTGTATTTTATTTGATCCTGAAATCACAATGACCACACTGTTGTACTTATTATTGATGGAATAAAAAGCACGCAAAATAAAACGTTGCATTTTATATTTGGCAGTAACTTTTGTAAGAGGAAGCTATCCACCAAGAAACTGTATCATGTATGAGTTTTCTACCAGAGAAATGTTAGTCTGCCATTTATTTCAGAGACGCTTGAACCTAGTGTTAAAAGTAAAGGATATGGGATAGGTTCAAATTCTCCCTCTGCTAGTCACTAGTGGTGTGACCTCAGGCACTTTCTAACCAGTGTGTGCCTCAGTTTCTTCATCTATTAAATGGCACATTTATAGAACTAAGCTCCTAGGGTTATTATGAAGACTCAGTGATTTAAAATATATAGAAGAGTACCTGAAGCAGCAAATAAGTTTAGCTTAGCTATTCATTACTAAAATGAGATCACAGTTTTGGAGGTAGATAAAAAAATAATTTTGCTTTTCTTCCTGGTTTCCATTGAAACGGAGGCATTTTATTTTATTTTATTTTATTTTATTTTATTTTATTTTATTTTATTTTATTTTATTGATGAAAGGACTCATCCAGTCTACAGTAGCACTTGTTCGTATGATACATATAATGCATCCAATATAAAGTAAACTTTCAAATTCCAACACTATGCAATTGGGAGAAGCCTTGGATGATATTTATACTATTTTCCTAAGGATTTTAATTAAATTGGCTCTTCTTTTTCATCCTTGCAGAATCTTCAGAAAAAAAATCTCCTTTTAGGAAGCTAAGCACCTCTCTCTCCTTTCTCCCTATGGCTAATTTTCATTTTAATTGTGTCCTATCGGACACAGCTAGAGAGACAGCATGGCACAGGGCCACATTTCTGCCTTATTAACAAAGTGAGCAATGAAGCTTGAACCAGCTACTGAATCTTTCTGAGTATCAGTTAGCTTAGCTCTGAAATGAATATACTAATAATTATTCTTTCTAGCTCACAGAGGTATTGTTACAATCAAATGATATATGATGAAAGGTATAAATACAGCATTGTAACAATATATATTTATAACAATATTGTCACAATTCCATCTTTTTTTTCCACCCACATACATTTACAATTCTAGAAGGGCTACTGGTTTGTCAATATAGTCCCATGGGACTGCAATGACCAGTGGACAGCATGTTGTTGAGTATGGTACAGTTGCCTATGAACAGCTCTTCCTATTGACCGATGCCAAGCTGAAATTCACTGAGGCAACATGGCCCAACAGAGCAGCAAGAATGCAGCTCCCTCATGTGAATAATGGAAAACGTATATGGAGAGAACGGGTGTTTTCCTAGGGATGTGAGGAACAACATTTGGAAAAACTGAGGAAAATGGGCTTTTACCACTTGGCTTAAATTTATATTGTGATAATCCAGAACTGAATTTCCTTAACTGTTTAAACACCTCTTTGGTGACAGACAGTGGCAGAAAGGGCACAGAACATAGTACTTTCCAGAAAATTGGCCTCCTTATTGTTATCCTCCATGCCTGTGCCCAAGCAATGGGCTTTGTAGCAAAGTAAGCCAGCTTGATTCAATCAGTAATGCTATTAGATGGCACAGGTTTAGGCGACCGAAATTTGATTTCTCCTGCTCAGGATATAATTTCTCCCTGTCAAGTTATAGTTCCATGTGGATTTTGCAAATGGCTAGTAGAATCTGGGATCCCTTTAAAATAGTGAAATGTTCTATTTATTTTATTCATTTATTGGCTATGTACATATTGCCAGTATACTGGATCAGACCCTGAGACAGGTACTGAAAACACACAGCAACTTCCATGAGTTTACACTGTGGGGTCCATAGTGTTTTTATTCTGCCGATTCCCAAGAGGATTTTGAGTAGTATATATGAATAAAGCCAAAGTAAAAAGAAAGAAAAAGAAACAAAGAGAGAAAGGAAAGAATTAAAAATAAAAATGACAAATCATACAAGAAAAGCACATGTATAGATTTTTACCTGCCCCCTTCAATGAGCTATTGCAATCACTATTCTTTGGAAAGTGATATGACTTGATTTATCTTGGCTCACTAAATAACAAGAGGTTTACTTATGTTTGCATGTCAAATATTCCAATAAACTCTTCCTCACCACTGCCTTACAAATGTTTCTGGAAAGGCAAGGGTTTCTCTGAAACTAAACGTAGGTGAGTCATTGTAATCCTTGCTTTATCACAGAAACATTGTTCAAATAGGCAAATGCGGTATTGAACTTTTTAAAAGGCAGGTGGTACATATGACTCTAACCCAGTCAAGAGGTTTTTGTTTGTTTTTTGTGGAGGCCTGAAATAATTATGGCTCAGCTCTTTTTAGGGTCACCTTCTTTCATACAGGGATAAACTTGGACAAATTCATAAATAGATCCTGTATCCTTTGGACAGATTATCTTAAAAAATAATATTCACTTAGCAAATATATACAGTATTCTTGTAACTTAATCAAATCCTTTAATGGTCTCAGCATGCAGTATGTTTAAACATCCTAGATGAGTGCTTTTGGATTCATAGACTGAGTATGAATTGATGAGTGCTCACAAAAACAAACAAACAAACAAACAAAACAAATATGGGGAAAAATTAACAGGTATATTAGAATTTGAAGGCAATAAAACTCTCTCATTTAAAAGACATCCTAAAATAAAATTTATATCTACTCTGAGGATGTCACTGCTCTAGACATTAATCAAATAAATAGTTTGAGAAGTCCTGGAAGTCACCAATTAAGATGAATACTAAATTATTTAGGTCGCAAGAAGTCTTTTCACGGGCACTTTCACTTTCATGATGTTAGGAAATTGATGACATATTTTAAAGCAACTACACGAACTACGCTTACTGAATGTTGACTAATGAAATATCCAGAATTCGTAATCTATAGACCATATAATTAATAATGATAGGTAATGTTTACTGTAGATTCACTAAGTGACAGAGATATTGCTAAGTGGTCTACACAGGTAATCTACTCTCTGTTGTTGTAGAAAATGTTGTCTCTTACTTTCCATTCCAGGAGCTTGTGTTCCAGAGATATGATTTTTCACCACTGTGCTTATAAGATGAATAAATGATTAATAATAAAAGAATGTAGTCTTTCATTCCCAAAATATTAATTATTTACTATTATGTCAGGCACTATAATAGATGCTAATCATTAAAGAGCCTCTGCTATCATGCAATATAAACTTACACACTTTCATCTAGAATATTCGGCACACCCACCCTTAACATCAGCAGCGCCTAGGGCAGGAGTACAAATGGAAATCTACAAGTTGTTGTCTGAATGTTTAAATGTTATATGTCAAGCTCACAATCTGTTAAGTAAAATATGTTCTGTTCTCCTAGTTTGACAAATATACTTTCATAAAGCCCTAGGACAGAATCTTATTTAGAATGCTTGAAATCCTGTGCTGGAGCATAGAGGTGAGGAAAAATCATGTCCCAGCACCCAGCCCCTAGCTAGGTTAACCTTTTCTTTTAACCCTTGGCTTTGTCCCACATCAAGAGGTGCCTGACATGCTTGCAAGCCCTGACTCTGCCATCATGCCTACACACAGCCCCCCTTTGGTTATCTGCTAGGCGCAAAGGTGATCCCATGGGTGGGTTCCCCATACTCAGAGGAATAGACGCTGGAACAGACTCACAGGGCCCTGGAAAGAGGCTCAGGACACTGCGGGGAGAATTTTCAATTCCTGGGTATCCAAGCACAATTTTGAAGGAGGAGGGTCTGGGTTTCCGGTGACCATGTGGTGTTAGTTCCACAAACTCCTACTCCAGGTGAGCCAGGAGAGGGGCTCACAGTAATGTGGGTGTCAGGTGGAGGCAATGGTGGGGTGCCTATTACCTAATTCTAAGAATGATAAGGCTGTGTGTATAAAGAAAAAGGGGTTTAATGGAGTCACAGTTCCACATGGCTGGGGGTGCCTCACGATCATGGCGAAAGGTGAAGGAGGAGCAAAGGCACGTCTTACATGTTGGCTGACAAGAGAGCTTTTGCATGGGAACTGCCCTTTATAAAACCATCAGATCTCGTGAGACTTATTCACTATCATGATAATTGAATGGGAAAAACCCAACCCCGTGATTTAACTACCTCCCACCAGGTCCCTCCCATGACACGTGGGGATTATGGGAGCTGCAATTCAAGATGAGATCTGAATGGGGACACAGCCAAACCCTATCACCCCTCCAGTAATTTCCTTAGTATACTGTGTGGGCTACCTACCTGTAGCTCACCCCTTAGCTTTACCCATAATGACCTCTTGCAAGAACACCAAAAAACACTGGAACTTTCTGGAGTGTGCAAAAAGGACCCCATTCACCATCCATCTCTCACTCTATTAACTCCTGCTCAAATGCTAGGCTTCCATTCTGCACAACCCAGTCCCAAAAGCCTAATAAGAAAAGGACCACCATTCAAACACCAGGAGAGTTACACTTTTGTTTCCCTCAGTGCTAACATTCGCTCTCCATGTGTCGCTGTCTCCTCCTTTAATTTATAAATGTTCCCAATATTAATTTATAAATATTCACTTATAAATATTCTCAGTACTAAAAGACATGTGTTCTTATATTTTCTAGGATAACTTCCTAATATTCTAAAAGAAGATACCTCTTAGCTACTGTGTCAAGAGACTGATATTTAAGACATTCTCAATCAAATTTTAGTTCTTAAAATATTTTGGAAAATAGAGTCTCCCAAAGCCAAATGCTGTTGTTTTGCCATTCCTCTGCATTCACTTTAATTCTTTTTGTATCATAACAAATTTTGCAAACTAACTTGGAATGATAACATTCCCTGAACGTGGTTTGACCATCATTAATAATAATTTTTATTTGGTGATTTTCTGTGAGAATATAAAATGGAATAATATATACTATAAAACAGAAAAATATATATGGAAACTTACATTATATCTGTTAATCAGCACTATTAAAGGATTACTGTTACTATTTTTAATATTATTTTAATTCTTCAGTGAGAAATAAGAGGAAGCTCTAGTCAGATAAAAAAAAAACCAGGTCAATAAACCACAGACTTTCCAGCTTTAGCAGTAAATATTCTCTTGAACTCATTTTATAACTGATGTCAACTCAGAAATAAATTTGTTCTTATATTATTCTTAGTCTGCTTAATTCTATTCTATTCAGCACCTAGCTTTTGTTCTCATGATGCTCCATAAATCAGTCTTTTTGGATCATGAATTAGCAAGCCTCCAAAATAAAGAGACAGGTTAATTAAATTATGCAAGG
The DNA here is from genome assembly GCF_043159975.1 of Macaca nemestrina. Lineage (NCBI taxonomy): Eukaryota > Metazoa > Chordata > Mammalia > Primates > Cercopithecidae > Macaca > Macaca nemestrina. Next base: position 63,726,698 of record NC_092129.1, on the reverse strand, counting down.
AAAATGGGTTTCCCTTTTTGTTGTTTTGTTTTGTTTTGTTTGTTTTTTTGTTTGTTTTTTGAGACAAAGTTTTGCTCTTGTTGTCCAGGCTGCAGTACGATGGTGCGATCTCGGCATACTGCAACCTCTGCCTCCTGGTTTCAAGCGATTCTCCTCCCTCAGCCTCCCGAGTAGCTGGGATTACAGGCACCCACCACCATGCCCAGCTAATGTTTTGTATTTTTAGTAGAGATGGGGTTTCACCATGTTGGCCAGGCTGGTCTTGAACTCCTAACCTCAGGTGATCCACCCACCTTGGCCTCCCAAATTGCTGGGATTACAGGCGTGAGCCACTGCACTCGGCCTGGAAAATGCTTTTCAATTCTACATCCCAACATAGAGTAGAGGAACGTTGAAAATTTATGATTACATCAAGTCTATTAGGTGTTCTTCTCTGCATTTTCTATCATTGTCTCATAACAACTCTAGGTCTAATGACAGAGCAATCACTCTAAACTTTTAATGATATGAATATCATCAAATTTGGCCTGGTAAAGTCATATAAACTCTATCAATAAAAATTTTACTAGCAAAACCTTCCCAATGAAAATGTTAAGGTCAGGGAATATTTTCATAGGAGTTTATCTCGTTAGAGATGTCATTTTCTTAATTTGCACCACACATATTATGGGCAATCATGGCAGGTGGGTAATTACGTATTCACACACACTTGAGAAACTTTCTTTGGAAATAAACTATACTTATAAATAGTGATTTCTTACCATTTTCCTCTATTAATTTGATTGTTGTTAAGAATATTATTGTCTCTGTGAGAAGAACTAGAGTAGTTTGGTCCTAACAGTAGATATAATAAATAAATCATGCATCCCTCATAGATTTTAGTATGCATTTTAGATTCCTGAGAACATTATTTGAAAACAAAAATAAAATTCAGGAAACAAGAATGCAATTGTTCAAATACAGTGGTCATGAAAATAAGCACTGGTTCATGAGTCTGAGCCCCTAAGGAAACCTCTTCATTCCTAATGAGAATCCATGTGCCTCAGGTAGATTTAATGCACTTTGCCTTTTTCTTTCTCTTTTCATTTTTCATCAGCAAAGGATTCATATTTATAGATAATTAGGTGATGTCAGCCATAAGCAACTTTGTGAAGTTTTCCTTTCTGATTTCCAAAATGTTTCCTGTCCACGGTAGTTTCTCTTCCCTAAGAAAGTCTCTCTCTTTGTTTCTCCTTGCCCCAAGCACCCACACACTAGCCCAGTGCCTTTTGTTACTGGGGAAAGAAGTTAATCTTCCAGGCGTATTTGCAGACTCTGAAAAGACCTTGGGCAGGAAATGTGTTACATGACAGAAAGCATTAATAAATGTAGAAGGGCAGTCCTCCTGGATAAGCAAGCAGCAGGACATTTCTGGGGAAATAATGGCTATCAGGATGCTGGTTGAAGAAGTTACAGGGGAGGCAGCAGTCAGGGTTTCATGATGAAATCTGAAGCACCAGGCTGGGTCTGCTTTTACCTTGATGGACTCATTGATTCACACAACTCCTGCATGCTAAAGCAAGGCTTGTGGTATGGGGAAATTACAAACTGTTTCCTTGTATGCATATTATCATTTAAAACAAAATTGTTTTAAAAAACATATTTCTTATTACTTGAATACTGTGAAATGCTTAATCATTAGCTGAATTTAGGGATTTGATTTCTTTTTCCCCCTCTCCCCAAAGGCTGTTGGGCTTGATAGAATAAAAGGAATGATGATTGGAAATTTAATTATGGTTCCAGTTTAAAGTTAATATCTTGGGAAGTTGTGGTACTGAAGGGAAGAACAAGATCTAAGCTCATTGGAGTGACATAAAATGCCCATTGTGACCTCATCCTTGTTCATTTCTAACCCTATTTCTTGCTGTACTCATGTACAAATCATTTTCCAGCCACACTAAATCCCTTGAACTTTTGTAATACATGATTCTTTCTCTTACCTTTGCACAGTTTCCACTGATTCCCATGGTGTTCTTCACTTGAAGAATCTGATCTTTGTAACAAAGTTTAAGTATAATGGACTTTGGAATGATTTCCTTGATCTTACTCTTATGAGTGTTAAGTATGTATATGTATGAGTATATACAGTTCACATATATATGAAAAATCTTTACAGATACTTTTAGCTCATATTTCTGTCAAGACAAGAAGTCAAATAAATTCTGTTTATATGGGAAATTGCTTTACCTATCTGCTGCTAATTTTTAAAATTTCTGAAATAAAGTTTTCATAACTATTCAAATAGTTCAAATTAGTCTACTAGGCTGCCAGACACAAGGTGACATTTGCATTCCTATGCACATGAAAAAAAATCAGTTAACAGATTAATTTTGAGTGATTCTAACCATTTGTCTTTGGATAAGGTCCAAATAGTCACCCATGACCCATGGAATGCAACACATACAGAACATTCAGTTATTAGGCTAACTAGGGAGAAGAGTCATCTCAATTATGAAAGTCAGACTTATCTAATATTTCAAATAAAATGGTTATTTTTTTTACCTTAGGGCATATAAATTAATTTAAATTGTGCTCACTGGAGATTGAATGCCCCAGACCCCATTTTTTAAATGTGTGAGAGTAAATAGCCAATGCATCAAATATTTGTATGTATATTGATGGACATGTCTGAATCCTGACAGTATTTATAAAGTTTACTTTCAATCTTGTGACAAACCAGACTGCTTTCCATTTTATGCACCTATCTAAAGCTTAGCCAGCTACATGCAATGTTGCTCCTGTTTTTCCCAACTGGAGTTTATTTTCCCCATCCCATATAATTCCTTGCCATCCAGCTTGAAGTCTCCATAGCCCTATGTCAATATTTTAGTTGTGTGGCATTGAAACAACTTTTCTATTTGGAAATAATCCCTCTTGATATAAATCTTGATGGGAAACAATGTCCTGCTTTCCATTAGGACATCAACAAAGTCAGTCAATGGTTTTATTCTGTATCCAGAAACAGCTGGCCCTAGCAAAATGAGAGAAAGAATGATTACCATTTTTCTTATGATGCCAGCTTGGAGACAATGTCATGAGAGATGGTGGTGCAGAACTGCTGGATGTGTTAGATGCTCTGAACCAGCAAAGTATGAAGTAGTTAGTTTCATGTCAGAATAAATGTGTTCAGAAAACAATGATCCACTCACAAAATGTTTGTGTCTTATTCTTGCAACTTTGGATTTCTGGAGTTTTGGAGTGTTAATATTCAATGAAGAATTGTTTCTCCCAGTGGATATAACAATTATTCCTTAGATTTGGAATGAAATGGTTTTACAGGTGGGTCTCCCCAGGAAGCAGAATATGAGATGGGGCTTAGCATACAGGTTTATCAGCGAGTGTTCTGGAAAGCCACACCTGTGGAAGGGAAAGAATAGGAAGCAGGAGCTGGCAGAGGGGAAAGTCACACTGTGTTGTAGCTTCAAAAGAAGCCTCAGCTGGCCCTATAGGTAGCTAAGCTCTGTTGATCCTTCAACATTGTCCTAAACTGGGTAAGGAGAGGGTCAGTCCTTTACACCTGTGAAGCAATCAGTTACTGGATGTGGACCACCCTGGAAGGGGGTGTGAAGTCCAGTGAAATGGCTCTCTTTAATGGAGGCAATCCCCAAAGCAGCTAGATTTTTGGGTTTTTTATTCCAGAAGGGAGATTGGGACAGTGCATCAAAGTGTCCAACACAAACGGCTGATAGTCATTACGAAACTCATGCAATGGCGGGGGGGGGGGGGGAGGGAGAAGAGTGAATGATAAAATTTTAATCTTAAATAAAATAAGAATTAAACTTATTAGGTGGCCAAAGATGACTGTTTCACCAAGGGGAATGGAAGGAGGATTTATGGAACTGAGAAAGCCCCTGGGGTACTAGTCCTACCATGTCCAGTGGAAAAAACTAACAGAAGACTACTAGTTATACAAAAATGGACCAACAAAGACCAAGATCCTTCCATAATAAAACGTGGAATCATCCAGTGGGCTTCTTAAAATTCAGATGGCTGAGCCCTATGTGCAAAGGTTGCAATGCATTAGGGATGGGTTGTGGTTGGAGAATTTCCATTTCTAACCAGTTCCCAGATGATGATAATGCTGTTGGCCTAGGGACACCTTGTGGCACAGAGTGGCTCTATGTTAGAAACTGTGGAAGTGAGGTTGGGACAGGTCTAGAGATGGAAGGGATTCTAGTACTGGAATTGGGTGGCTGCAATTTTTGACAATACAAATAATAGTTACATTAGACAAGAGCTTTTTATTTTAAAATATTAGTATGGGGATAAAGATGTAAATGCAGCTAAGGAGCAACCATAGTAACGTATTTGGGAATATTTGACATTTTTCCTACCCAGACTTCAATCCTCTTTCCTGTTTCAAGGGAATTCCCTTGTGCGAGTCTTAGCAGAATAGGGAGTTTCATTTCTCGTTGTTGAAACAAAAGGAAACCAGCCAGGCTTACCCTCTCCCTCCCGGTTGAGACCTGGAAAATGAACTGTCTTTTAGCTTGACTGATTGGATATACCTGCCTGAGACTTTGAAGTTTGTGGGAGTGGCCAAAGTGCACAGGACTGTCAGAATTTGTTTGATTGATGTGAGACAGTCTATGAGTGACTCTGCCAGGCTGAGATTCATTCATTCATGGAAGCAGTGTCCCCAGAAGCAATTGTGGCTTAGAGAAATGATGACCTGGTGGCATCTTGGTCAGATTTTTGCTGCTGCATAGTCTTAGGAACCGTCTTGTTTCCTGTCTGTTTTCCGAGATTTGCCATCCATTTTTTCCACCACTTCTGACAGCCCCTCTGAATTCCCTCAATAATTCCCCATTTCAATTAAGCAAGCTTGAGTTGGACTCTGAAGTTTGCAGCCAAGAGACTTGACCAACACACTCTCCTTTGTCCAGAGAGATGTTAACATAGAGCTAACCAGTCATGCTTCCAATTCTCATAGAGATTAATTCCAACTGGATTAATGTTGAAGCGGTATTTCTGAATGAGTCTGTAGAACTGTGTTAAACGTCTTTCATTTTGTTGTATTTTGTTTCTCCTCTTAGTTCGTGAGCCCCTTGCACATCAAAACTGTCATTTCATCTTTTATTCTCTACAATCAACTAGCAAAACATTTGAATATGCATTATTTTGGAAGAAGGAGGGGTATCTGCTTGCCTCTGCATAATAATGTCACCTCCTTAAAGAGTCATTTCCTCACCATCTCTAGCCAGCCCATCACTAGTCAACTGTTTTTCATTATCCAAGTGTTTCTTTCTTTGAAACTTTTATCACTATATTAAATTGTATTGTTTATATGTTTGTTAATTTATTTATCTCTATCCTCTCTTAAATGCATGCTCAATGAGAGTAGCAACTTTCACTGTAGATCAATCAGCCTGGACAAAAGATTTAAACAGCTCCCTGCTTTCAACAAACTTCTATCCCCACAAAGTATTTTGAGTTTGGCTACTGACCAAACAGGGAGAGTCATAGGAAATAATCACATTTTTTTTCAAAGCACAGCCATTTACCATGTCAATGGCTAAAGTCTCTCCCTCTTTTTTCTCCCTTTCCTCTTTTCTTCTTCCCAAGGAGGGTAACAAAGTCTTCTCTTTGTCTAATGCACAGTATATAGAAATCATCCTTTAAAGCCTGAGCAGACTGCAGGATCCCATTCTTTCCCTTTATTTGTCTATCAAAGTGTTTCTTTCAAAATCGCTCTGCCTAGAAAAAAAGGGAAAACAATTTCTTTAGCTTGATACATCACTGTCTAAATTCTGTCTTTACCTAGATTACTTTTGTCACAAATTCAAAATTAGTGTTCATACCAAAGTGAACATTGAGGGAAAGACATTAGGTTGGTGCAAAACGATGGTGGTTTTGCCTTTATTTGAATGGCAGAAACTGCAATTACTTTTGCACCAACCTAAATATTTTTAAGTTCTTAATGATTCCCCATATAGATATTTCACTGAGTACTTGAATCTGATTCTGGCTGTATTATTGACCAGTAAACAAATCACCAGGAGTTTTTGACTTGCATTTTCTTGTTTATGAAACTAAATAGAGTGTATCAAGGGTTCTTACATCAAAATAGGCAAATACACAGATGGAAGGTGACAGGTGGCTTTTATCCTTAATAAAAGGTGACTCATAGTTTAAAACTTTATTAGGTTTAGCTGTTCACAAATGAAAGAACTCATCATTGGATGAAAGCTTAGCTACTTGTGTTCAGATATGCCTACCTTTGATGGAAAACTGATTATCATCAACAAACCTGACAGAGATGATAACAGGATGATTAGCACAGAGCTTGAGAAAAGCAGCACAAATCCTAAAAGACTGCATTTCAACTGGGCTGATAAACTACCATCTCACAGAGCACACAAGTGCTGCCTTCCATTAGGCAAAGATAATCTGGGTCTGTGAGTTTGGTGTTAATTTAGAAAGCAGAGAGAGAAAAAAAAATGAAGAAAGAACTGTAGTTGAGTAGACTTTTAAAGTGTTTCCAGAGTAGAGCAATGCCAATATCTGCAAAAATAGAGTTTTAAAAAAGATTTTTAAAAGTTTTAAAAATAGATATTTTAAAAAGACTCTCATGGAAAGCATGACATCTGGCATCACCCTGCCTGGACTGGTCTTCTAAACCCAGCCTGGTGTCTGATATATAATCTCCACTCCCTCTTTCACTGTTACTTTCAGTCAAACATAAACTCTTCCCAAAGTTTACTTGTGCCATTTCTAATAAATTCTACCCTCTCACCCCTCTGGTCTTTCTTCTTTAATAAATCCCCTTCTCCACCTCCACCTCAACCCCCACACCCACACATTCACCTGAAAAAGCACAGACAAAAAAAAAAAAAAAAACCTGTTTTATAGGCTAATGATTGAGTGGTGCATGTCTGAGGAGAAGCAGGATGGCTGTGAAAAACATAGGCAGTTGCACATCTATGTTTTGCAGTGCACGGCTGCGCTAAGCCTCCTGGTGAGTCTCCCACTTTGCCTTCTGCTGGAAGTTCTCTCTTCCTAATTAATTGGATTAGCCACCTTCTCCTGACTTGTTTTAATTTGCCTGGTTTAAAACATCTCTGTGATAAGTGTGGCTGTTCTAACAATGCTACCACTCTAGTGGCTGGTCATTTTCCTACAGAGATGAAATGCTAGGGAGAGGGAGAAGAACGTGCTCATTTGACTGTGAATCCAGCATTGCCCCTGAGGGATGTCAGTGTGCTTCTGCATGACAGAAAAAATGCAAATCCAATCAAAATAGCTACGCTTTTTATGAACAGGAAAAGTTTGAGGCAGAAATAGACACATCCAAGGAAGAGAGAGCAGTTACATAAAATCTAAACCAGCTTCAGAATGTAACTTCTCTAGAGGTGTAGCTATTTTTGGTTCTTTAACAGGTTCAAGCATGGTAACAAGTTCAACCATAAACAGGCACTGAAAAGGAACCCGCCCCCCTCCCCCCGTTATAATGACATAATGAGCAGAAAGAATTCACCAAGGTTCAGAAGTAAGCATGACAGAGAAGTGACCTTGCACAGCACCCTTCAGAGGTCACAGCTCAGGAGCTGGCGCTATCTGGCTGGAGCTGGAAGAGGGATGAAGATGTGGAGGAACGTGCAAGGTAGGACTATTGGAATCAGGCAGCTAACGTACTGCCACTAACCAGTAAAACCAAAAAATCAAATTAGAAAAAGCTTGAAGTTCCTATTTCATGACCCAGTCTCTAGATGGTGAACAGTAATAATTATGTCTCCAATGCACCACAACTATCTTGGATCACATGCTGCTGTTTTGTGAAAACTTTCCTTCTATTTCCCTCTAGACTGTCTTTGATATCTATGTTTCCTGTATTTCACCCGCACAGAAATGTGAGCAATGATAGGAAGGGTCTTTGACTCTATTTTCTCGAAACACTTTTTCACAATCTATTTTGTTTTTTAATTCCAATAAATAAATACATCCCTCCTCCAACCTAGATACACAAGATTTTGGATAAACAGGACAAAATTCTGCCAACAGGCTATACAAAGAACTGTGAAGAGTCTGAGATTGTACTCAGCTTATAAGCTAAGAAACTAGTCTGCTACAGTTTCATGGATGCTAACAGAAGTGAGACTCCTGGGTCAGAGACAAAGAACATTATTATTCATGGCAAGGGGAGCAGCAGAAGGATCAACATATTTGCATCAGTTCCCCTTGCCTTCACACCCCATGAGGGCGATGTGGACAGGCCCAGATGACACCTGCATACTCAATGGATTGTAATATAGGAGAGGAACCCTGAGCTTAAGGAACTCAAATCCTGTGATGGACAGTCTCCAGAGGGAGACATTACCTTTACTATAGAGGATGGTAAGCATGCCCACCCTTTGCTCTACAGAGAGACATCTTCATCTTCCAAGGCTATTTGCTGCACAGGTGTCCTTAAAAAAGTTTCCAGAGTAAAAGACACTCTGTGCCTCTGCTTACAAAATGTGCAGGACAACATGTTACCCCATGGAGAATTAACTCCCAACAGATTACCTGGCTCTGTTTCACATTACCTTCCCATGCCCTGCCCCTGCTTCTTCACTCTTTCCACTGTAAGATCCCACTGTGCCCTGAGCCCACCCACTGCCACACTATACTGTACTTGCCTACATATAAGCCTCTCCAATTTGACCATAAGCTTCTTATGAGATGAGACTCTATAATTCATCTTGGCATCACCCGTTCAACCCAGTGTTTGACCCTCAGGGGGACTCAATAAATATTTTCTGAAATAATGAATGAGTCAACATCTAGAGAGTTGCTGGAGGGCAAAGGGTATGTTTTATACATCTTTGTATCACAAACTGTAGCTCCAAAAATGTTAATTTCATATAACAGAATTATTATTGTAATAAAATTAAATTATAAATGAAACATACCAAACGGGCTAATGAAATCCAATCCTCTAGACCAGGGTCTCAAGATGAAAAACAGAATTGCCCTCACACATCATAATTGTGTTTCACAGCAACATCACTTTGAAAAACAAAATATTTTAAATATTGTTAATTTTTTATTGTTTTTAAATAAGTGTGTCTTCAACATATTTTTATAACTTTTACCATAAATTATTTTTCAGGGTATCTTAGGTTTTTTCTTTGATCACAAACATTCTTTACATAAAACTCATAGGAATAGTCTTCATCTTTGCAAAAAAAAATATGTTCGCATCAATTTTTCTTGAAACACACAGTCTTTGATTTCTCCACTTTGGATAGAGAAATGACACTATGAATTGTTTTACTGGCCTTTTAACTCTGCTAGAAGAAAAACAATAGTGTGTCAAAGTTACCAGCAATGAGTTTTGGCCTCAGTGCTTGCAATTTCACAAGAAGAGGTAGAGACACGGGAAGTTCATACCCCTTGCAAGAGACAGTTGCTTTTCACTCCAGCCTATGGCTGTAAGGCAGACATGGGGGTCCAGTGCTGCTTCATCTCTTGACATTGCAAGAAGTGTCTAAAATCCAGATTTTTATTTGAAAGTTCCTAATTTTTTTTCTGTTAAGCATTTATTCATGGAAAAAAAAAATACATTGTACAAATCTCTCAGACCAGTCTCCCTCCTGGGCCCCAGTTTGCTATCTCTGAGAGTTTGTGGAACAGAGAATAAGACAACGTTACATGTGGGGCAACCACAGGGCAGCATCTAGGCTTGAGTGTTTACAGCTCCTGAAGCCCCAGTGGGCATCACGCATTACACTGCAGCTCGCTCTTTCAGCTTAGCTATCCTCAGGCAGCTTGTGTTAATCAGCTCAATTAGACCCTCTGCCTTATCGCAAGGACAGAGGGCTTTCTGTATCCTCGGGTTCTTGCCTTAGTGTACCAGAAAAATTGAATCACTCATGGGCTTGGAGGATAGGTGCAAAGGTTTTTTGAGTGGTGATAGCTCTCAGGGAGGTGGATGAGGAAGCCAGAAGCTGGATGGAATGGGAAAGAAGTCTTCCCCTGGAGTCAGGCCACCCAGCATTGGAGCTCTCCTCTGACCGCCCTCGGCTGAACTCCACATCGCCCCGCTGTAGATGGCCTGCTGGTGTCTGCTGGTTTGTGCCGGTGTGTTCTGCTGGTGTGTTCTTCTGCCCGTGTGTTCTTCTCGACGTCCAGCTGCTTGTGTCTGTGCCTGCTAGGGTCTCAGGGTTTTTATACGCACAGGACTGGGGGTGTGATAGGCCACGTTGATCTTGGAAAATGCAACATTTGGTCATGAAAACAGGAGTGCCTGTCCTCACCTAGGTCCGTGGGCACAGGCCCGAGGGTGGACCCCTCACCTGGGACCCCACCTCTCTTTACCCAGCACTTCCCTGTCCTCTTCCTGTATCATTTTGATGCATAGAATATATAAGGAACATTCAACAATTTGACCCAGATCTTGCCCCGAAGAATCTTCTAGTCTGTTAGCAATATATCATATAAAAGCCCGGGTTGCATTTATATGCAAGGGTGTTTAATTTATTGAGTTATTTGAGGTCCTGTAATCTTTTTAAGTGCCTTTTCTGGAGGAACCTTCTGCCTGAGACTTTCTAAGTCTTTCAGAGAAAGTTTAATGGCAAGACATTGGCCTAATTTTATCCCATAAAAAACAGGCAAACAGCAGTTAGATAGGGACGGGCACAACAGCAACCCATACACGTTCACATGCACCCGAGACAAAATATCCCCGGGAGGAGAAAACATAGGCCCTGTGGGGAAAGATTCCCTAGGAACTCAACCAGAGTCAGACAAAAGTCAGCCCTGCCTCAGGACAAGCAGGGGTTTTGGAGAACTACAGGTGGGACATTGGATGATGTTTCCCTGAGTAGCTTTCCAACTTTATCCACAGACATCAGGCAAAGATGAAAATGTGTGCGACTGATACGGTTTGGCTGTGTCCCCACCCAAATCTCATCTTGAATTGCAGCTCCTATAATTCCCACCTGTTGTGGGAGGGACCTGGTGGGAGATAACTGAATCATGGGGGTGGTTTCCCTATACTGTTCTCATGGTAGTGAATAAGTCTCATGAGATCTGATGGTTTTATAAATGTAATACCTAACCTTGATTTTTACTAACTTTGTTTTTAGACTCTTCCTTTCTCCCCTAATCACCTAGCCTTGTTTCCACATGAATAAGCTCTCCCTTAGCTGAGAAAGCCAGATGAACTCCATTTGGCTCCATCATTTGCAAGGCTTCAAGGACTCCTTACCCACCCCCTTCCTCAAGGAGTTAACTTGTTTAAGCAGACTCTCAACATATCAAAGAGTCCAATTAACTGATAAGGTACTGAAGCAAGCAATATACGAAGTTCCCAGGATTTTGCTCAAGAGATAACACCATAAAACCTTGAGTTTGTGTCCGGCAGAGCCCACATATATAACATCTTATGAAAGATTTAGAGCCCCTGCACCTGGAACTCTTTGTTTCTCTGTAAACATTTGTCTTTTTAACTTTTTTATATGTTTTTACTTCTGTAAAATTGTGCAACTGAGCTCCCCCTCCCCTTCCCAACCCCAAGTATAAAAGAAAATCAAGCCCCTTCCTCAGGGCCGAGAGAATTTTGAGCATTAGCCGTCTCTTGGTCGCCGGCTAATAAAGGACTCTTAAATTCATCTCAAAGTGTGGTGTTTCCCTAACTCGCTCGGGTACAACAATAAGGGGTTTCCTCTTTTTCTTGACTCTCATTGTGTCTTGTCTGCTACCATGTAAGATGTGCCATTCACCTTCCGTCATGATTTTGAGACCTTTTCAGCCATGTGGAATCTTCCATCATGATTGTGAGGTCTTTTCAGCTACATGAGTCCATTAAACCTCTTTTTCCTTATAAATTACTCAGTCTCTGGTATGTCTTTATCCAGGAGCGTGAGAAAAAGCTAATACAATGGCCTAGGGGTTAAGAAGTGAATCTCTGAACTCAAACAAATCTGTTTCAAACTCTGTCTCTTTTACTTACAAGCTAGTGGCTTAGGCCAAGTGACTTTATCTCCCTGAGCTTCAATTTCCTTGTCTATAAAATGGAAACAATAACAATAATAATTAATAATAACAAGAAGAACCACATGAAACTTTGTGAGAGTAAAATAAGACAGGACTTAAACTCATGGAGTAGAATCTAGGGCAGAGACGGAATAGGGGATGTGTGGATAGGTTGTGGATTGCAGTGAAGCGAGTTCTGTTTTCTGCAGAAGAGGGGCAGAGGAAGGACCAAAGAGCAGTGTGGCACCTGAGGTGAAGCCCAGATGAAACAAATGGACAAAAAGGACTTGGGGGAATGATGGCTCACTGCATTGAGTTTACAATCATTGCTTAGACCCTTGTAGTAAAGAAGAAATTTGAGTATATATTTTTTTCTCTTCACTCATGCGTTCTCTTGGTTATGAAACTGGCAAAAATCCTTTAGAAACATCCAGAAAAAATTCAGCCTGAAATTATCAAAATGAGTTTATAAAACTAGGGCTGTGATAGGAACCTTTAATTTTTTAGAGGCAAGATAGATAATGATAGCCTTTAGACTATTCAGGCTCCTCTGGGTTGGTTATATTTTAAGAGGTTTTAGAAAACAAACTCTTGCGTAAAATTAAAGAGAGCCTTAGGTTCTTAACCTGGCATAATGACAATTGATCACTCCCTGCTTCATGTTTGCCATGTGGAAAATGGTAAGCAATAATATTTATATTTGCCATCTTTATGAAAATAATGAGTAGGTAAATATGACATAAGAAGAATTTAGCATCTGGAATGAAATGGGTAATAGAAATTCTAGATTGCATATATACATAATTGCATATATATAAAATCAATAAATGATTGATTTGACAGAGGATAAGCCTATAACAAAAATAGGGTATACATTACTTTCAAAAAGAAAGCAATGATATAGTATCTTTTTGATAATGTTTAAGAAGATTGGCAAAAAGAATTGCAGTGAATCTTTTCCAAAACTTCTTACTCCTGTGGATATGGGCCAGTCCAGAAGTGACGCTCTCATAACAGTAATGTTACTGCTGGCAAATGCACCATTTCATTTAGATTTTCTAAAGCTATCAATACACTGAGTTGGTCTTTTCTTTTTTTTTCTTTGACTCTCAAGACGATGTTTCATTGCATCATCTCTTGGTCCAAAACATTAAAAGAGGAAGCATCAAATTACTCATGAATGAAGCTAAATAATATATCTAAGATATATATGTGTTTGTGTGTGTATGTATATATATACTATGAGTAGTGTATATATTACTATGAATATATATTCATAGTAAATTATTTAGCATCAGTATATATAATTATATATATTCATATATACATAATTCAGGAAAAGAGCATGAAATTTAGAATGTATAACTCTTGAACAGGGTAAATGCTTCAGAATGTTTCCAGCATTGAGGAGCAAAACACAAAGAATCAGAATTTAACTCTGGGATAGTGATTAAAGGAAGACAATGTTTTTAATGTCTATAAATTATGCATTTATTAGGAGTGTAGTTACAGACTTTCCATTTTAAAAATATCAAGTGTTTTGATGATGTTTTAAATAATTAAGAACCCTAACATTATTTTAACAAATATAGTTATTTCAGACATGAAATTTATGGTAGATAGTCTGAGCTAAATGTTTTCAATTGACAGCACTCTGAAGGCCTCTCAATAAAATGTAACTAACTAGATGCTGGACATAATAAACTTTGTGTTATGTTTTGGTTTCTCAAGAAATAAAGAGAAGTGTATATTTCCTCCCTCTCTCTGAAGAAAATAGTGAGCTGAATCCAGAGTTTGAAACAGTGAACACACAAAAAAACTGAAAATGTGGTACATATATACCACGGAATACCATGCAGCTATAAAAAGAATGAGATCATGTCCTTCGGAGGGACACGGATGGAGCTAGAAACGATTATTCTTAGAAAACTAACACAGGAACAGAAAACCAAATACTACATGTTCCCACTTATAAGTGGGAGCTAAATGATGAGAATATATGGACACACAGAGGGAAACAACTCACACTGCAGCCTATTGGATGGTGGAGAGTGGGAGGACAGAGAGAATCAGGAAAAGTAAGTAATGGGTACTAGGCTTAATACTTGCATGATGAAATAATCTGTACAACAAACCCCCATGACACAAGTTTACCTATGAAACAAACCTGCACATGTACCCCTGAACTTAACATAATTTTTTTTAATTGCAAAGACCTACTTGTTCTGAGGCAAATGTTGAGACTGTTACTGTGATTCAGAAATTCTAATGTACCCTAATCAGGATGAAACAAAAGAAATCTGTGCCAAGGTACATCATGTTGAAACTGTAGAACAATAGAATTTGATAAAGAGAAGAATTTAAAAGTCAGGCAAAGTGGAAAGTGAAATAACCTACGAAGGATATGACAACAAATTTCTTGATAGAAATAAAAGCAGCCTGAAGACAATGGAACCATATTTTCACTTTCTTTGATCAGCTTGCTATCCCACAGGAGAATCTACTGGCCCAATACATAGATGATATCACACTGACTAAAACTTACTGACTAGATGTCCTAGTAAGACATTTGCCAAACCTTGAGCAGGCCAAATCAGGTCATCAGGGGTAGTTTCTGGGCCTTCCTGAGAAACACGTGCTGTGAGAAATTAACTGAGCTTACACCTTCTGTGTGTAGGCAACTGAGAAAATTGGTGTTCATTTCTCTTTGGGATTTCGCCTATGAATCACCCTCTTTGGTGCTGCAGGCAGCTGAAATCATTGATTGCGATATAGGCACTTCCAGATTTTCTTAAGACAGCTTGCTGACAATGTCTTTTTCAATGGTTCCAGTGGTTGTATAAACCTTTAATTCTCTCTAATTAAAATGCATAGAATGATTTTAATTTTTCTGTTCAAATCATGATTGAAACAGTAACTTTATAAATGGGGGGGGGGGTGTTCCAAATTGTTTCAGAAAGAAAACTCTGCTGCTTTTTATAGCAGATACTCATAAGACAAAGGTTTAGAAAAATAAATAAAAATTTAAAGAATGTTAATGCAGAAAAAGTGGAGTGTAGTCCAGATAGCATTAAATTGCACAAAAAAGGACACATGATGATGTTAACATTCTGTTCAAAATGAAGACCTAACACTTTTGAATATGTTTGCACCAAGTAACATAGCATCAAGATTCATAAATCAAAATTTCAGGAAACATAAGAAGGAAGAATTAGAAACAGACTACTTGCAGCAACTTTAATTTATTTCTCTTGGTCAATGCTTTAAAAAGTGGAAAAAAATAACAAGCACAAAATGTTTAATAACATTTAATCAGTCATATCTGATTGATAAAAACTTAATTTTTAACTCAGAAAATTGAAAATACATACATTTTATTAAGTTAGCATAGGACACTCATAAAATCTGAACATGTATTAGGGCAGAAAGAAAATCTTGATGAATCTAAAAAGTAGGAATACACAGATGGTATTCTCTGTTTTCCATTAACTGAAATTAGCATTGAATTACAAAACTAAGAAATAAAAATATGAGTCCAGGTGGAACTAAAAATACAAAACAACAACAACCACAAAAAAAAAAAAAAAAAAAAAACCTTTTAAGCAACCCTTATGTCAAAGAGGGAACACAATTTAAAATGAAAGAATTTTAGGGCATGAATGGAGTTGGAAGTCATTATCCTGAGCAAACTAACACAGGAACAGAAAACCAAACACCGCATATTCTCACTTATAAATGGGAGCTGAATGATGAGAACACATGGACAACACACACTGGGGCCTGTCAGAGGAGGGGTGCACAGGAAGGGAGAGCATCAGGAAGAATAGCTAATGGATGCTAGGCTTACTACCTAGATGATGGAGCAAACCACCACAGCACATGTTTATCCATGTAACAAATCTGCACATCCTGCACGTGTACCACTAAACTTAAAAACTGAAGGAAAAAAAAAGGTAAACTTCCATAATATAAAAACCAATTGTTCGAGGCCGGGTGCGGTGGCTCAAGCCTGTAATCCCAGCACTTTGGGAGGCCGAGACGGGTGGATCACGAGGTCAGGAGATCGAGACCATCCTGGCTAACACAGTGAAACCCCGTCTCTACTAAAAAATACAAAAAACTAGCTGGGCGAGGTGGCAGGCGCCTGTAGTCCCAGCTACTCGGGAGGCTGAGGCAGGAGAATGGCGTGAACCCGGGAGGCGGAGCTTGCAGTGAGCTGAGATCCGGCCACTGCACTCCAGCCTGGGCGACAGAGCGAGACTCCGTCTCAAAAAAAAAAAAAAAAAAAAAAAAAAAAAAAAAAAAAAAAAAAAAACCAATTGTACAAGAGAGAAAATTGCCACAACCAAAACGTATTTTCTGAAAAGATGAATATAACCAATAAACTAGCAAAACTGATAAAGAAATAAAGAGAACAAAATTACCAAATACCAATATGAGGAATGAAAAAGAAGACATCATTACAGATCCAAAAGACATTAATATATGATAAGGATATCAGGAATAATCTTTTTTTTCTTTTTTTGAGACTGAGTACCAAGGCTGGAGCACAGAGGCATGATCTCGGCTCACTGCAACCTCTGCCTCCTGGGTTCAAGTAATTCTCTGGCCTCAGCTTCATGAGTAGCTGAGATTACAGGCACATGCTACCACACCTGGCTAATTTTTGTATTTTTGTAGAGACAGGGATTCACCATGTTGACCAGGCTTGTCTTGAACTCCTGACCTCAGGTGATCCACTCGCCTCGGTCTCCCAAAGTGCTGGTATTACAGGCATGAGCCACCATGCCCGGCCAGGAATAATCTTTTTAAAAAGCAATTTGGCAATATTTATTAAAACTGTAATTACACATACTATTCAACTCAGAAATCCTACTCCTTGAACTCTAATGCATAGAAATAAAAACAGCAATTGATAAACAAATCTCTCATGTATATTGAATATATCGAAAGATGTTTATTGCAGCAATGTTCATAGTTGCAAAAAAAACCCCATTAAAATAAAAATTAAGGTCAACTAATTGGAGAATGGAATATTAGGTAGACATAGAAAAGAATAAGGCAAGTCTATGATGCATAATAATAAAAGGAAAACACATTAGAAAGATTCTGAAATTTTTTATTTTAATTATTTTTTAATTTACATGTAAAAATCATGTATTTTTTTTCTTTTTGAGACGAAGTCTAACTCTGTCTCCCAGGCTGGAGTACAGTGGCGCGATCTTGGCTCACTGCAAGCTCTGCCTCCCGGGTTCCCGGCATTCTCCTGCCTCAGCTTCCCGAGTAGCTGGGACTACAGGCGCCCACCACTACACCCGGCTAATCTTTTGAAGTTTTTAGTAGAGACAGGGTTTCACCATGTTAGCCAGGATGGTCTCGATCTCCTGACCTCGTGATCCGCCCACCTCGGCCTCCCAAAGTGCTGGGATTACAGGCATGAACCACCGTACCCAGCCAAAATCATGTATTTTTTTTAAAAAGAATTTTGTTATAAGTTGAAAACTAAGATTTGTACCTGTTTATTGCAGTTAAAGAGATGCTCAAAGACAAATTAATAATTTTAAGTGTCTGCATCAATAAAAAATGAAATAAAATAATCATCTAAATAAAATAGATAAAAGAAAACAAATAAAAAAACAAGTTTTAAAAATAAATGCATAAGTTTAGGAAAGAAACAAGGAGTAAATAAAGTTGTCAACGAAAAGAGTCAAACTCTAAAATATTTGAAGAGATTTATTCTGAGCCAAATATGAGTGACCATGGCCCAGGGCACAGCCCTCAGGAGGTCCTGAGAACAATGTGCCCAAGGTGGTCGGGGTGCAGCTTGGTTTTATATATTTTAGGGAGGCATGAGTCATCAATCAAATACATTTAAGAAATACATTGGTTGGAAATGTAGTTCAGAAAGGCATGACAACTCAAAGCAGTGAGGCGGAGCACTTCCAGGCTATAGGTAAATGTAAACATTTTCTGGTTGACAATTGGTTGAGTTTGTCTGAAGACCTGGGATGGAGAGAAAAGAAATGTTCAGGTTAAGATAAAAGACTGTGGAGACCGGGGTTCTTTTGAATTCTTATAGTGGTTGCCCTTAGAGACAATAGATGACGAGTATTTCCTATTCAGATTTTTAAAAGGTGCTAGACTCTTAGTTAAGCTCTTTAGAACTGGGAGGGTATGGAAGAAAAAGATCTAACTATGTTAATAGAGATTCTTTACAGATGCAAACCTTCCCCCACAAAGAACAGCTTTGCAAGGGCATTTCACGATATGGCAAAGAAACATGCTTTCGGGTAAAATATGTTGATTTTCTTCCTTGTGTCCTAATGTTATGCCAGAGTCAGTTTGGAAAGTAAGTCACGATAGATATGGTTAAATAAAACCCATCTGATGAGAATTTATGGTTTGTAGGGTATGACCCCAGACACCTTAGGAATCTGGGCAAGATAAAAAAAAAAAAAAATCAGAATTTAGTCCTCAAATCGAAAGTCAAGTCTTTGACCAAACTGATAAAATAAATGATCCACAAACTAATCAATAAAAAAGGAGTAGAAGTGAAGAAAGCACACATATACAAGATAAGAAAGTACATGAAAATGATACAGGAGTTAAGAAAAAATTACTTAGGCAGATAGCGAGGATACGGAAGTCCTTGGTAAGGTTTACCTTTTAATGAAAAGCAGCCCCAAATCACTTTCCTTTCTAACAAGGAGCAGCCTGTTAAAAAAAAAAAAAAAAAAAAAAAAAAAAAGAAAAGAAAAATTCTAGCGGCAGACAGACACAGGTGTTGGCAGTTGTGCCAATCATGTTCAAAATGGCAGCTCTATCTTCCCTTCTCTGTTCAGCCACCTGTACAGTAAGGAGCAGACAGGATGGTACTGACCAAGGGGAAAGTTCATTTGCATAGGATTAGGGTGGGGCCGCCAGCTTGCTCTGCGAGCTATGTGAACGTCAAACTTGATAGAAATGATCTGTGAGCGCTATGTAAATCAGACACTGCCTCCTCAAGCCTGACTATAAAATTTGACACATCTGCCCTGCCAGTTTTTTTGCTCTCAAAGTCCCCTTTCTCTCACTAGACAGAGAGCTGCTTTCCTTTCTCCGTTTCTTTCTTTTGCCTATTAAACCTCCACTCCTAAACTCCTCGTGTGTGTCCCTGGCGTGAGACACGCCATAAATTTTCCTGGCGTGAGATGATGAACCCCGGGTATTTACCCCAGACAAGGTAGCTGCTTCAAAAAGAAGAAATATAAGTCGGGCGTTTTGGCTCACACCTGTAATCCTAGCACTGTGGGAGGGTGAGGCCGGCAGATCATGAGGTCAAGAGATCAAGACCATCCTGGCCAACATGGTGAAACCTAGTCTCCACTAAAAATCAAAAATTAGCAGAGTGTGGTGGTGCATGCCTGTAGTCCCAGCTACTCAGGAGGCTGAGGCAGGGGAATTGCTTGAACCCAGGAAGCGGAGGTTGTAGTGAGCCAAGATCCTGCCACTGCACTCCAGCCTGGGTGACAGAGCGAGTCTCCATCTCAAAAAAAAACAACCACAACAACAACAACAACAAAACTATAGAATCAACGAATATGGAAACTATCTAAAGACTTCTTTTCTCAATTTTATACAAATCATTTTGAAAACCAGTATGTATAGACTTTTACAAAATATAGTTTAATAATACTGGTGAAAAAGGTTTACAAATGTAAGTGGAATGATTTCCAGAGAATCAATAAAAAATGACTAAAATAACTATTTCCAGAAGACAAACCTAATGTAAATGATTTTACAGAAACAATTCAATATGGTTGGGTGCAGTGGCTCATGACTGTAACCCCAGGACTTTGGGAGACCAAGTTGGGTGGATCACCTGAGATCAGGTGTTTAAGACCAGCCTGGACAACACGGTGAAACCCTGTCTCCACTAAAAATACAAAAATTAGCCAGATATCGTGGCAAGTGTCTGTAATCCAAGCTATTCGAGAGGCCAAGAGAATTGCTTGAACCCGGGCGGCAGAGGTTGCAGTGAGCCGAGACTGTGCCATTGCACTCCAGCCTGGGCAACAGTGAGAGACTCCATCTCAAAATAAATAAATAGATAGACAAACAGACAGACATACAGATAGATAGATAGATAGATAGATAGATAGATAGATAGATAGATAGATAGAGAGAGAGATAGAGAGATAGATATTTAATATGTGCTATGCTTTTGTATTCTTTCTAAATATATAGTAGTGGAGAAAATTTTCAAATGCTTTTTATAATGTGATTATAACATGTAATTTAAAACCTGAAAGTTTTTCAATTAAAAATAGAAGTATATTGCTGTAAAAACTCTAAATAAAATATTGACAAATATCCAGCAGAAAATTAAGAGAATATACATTTCATGTTTCTTTTATTAAGGGAAGGGTGATTCAATATCAGTAAATCTATTAATATAAATTCATCCTATTAACGCATCTAAGAAAAATATCTTGTGATTTCTTTCATAGGTGCTGAAATGTTGACAAATTTATTCAATTTTTGATAAAGATATTCAATTAAATAATACATAGAGATTTTTCTCCACATGATAGAATATATCTATCTGACCCCCAAATCATCATCATGCCTAATTTGGAAATACAAGACCCACTAAAGTTAGAAACCAAAAAGGATGCCTATGTTCACTATAATTATTTAGCATTCTATTAGTGGTACTGGCCAATGCAATTAGACAGAAGAATTTAAATGTATAGAAATTGGAAAAGAGGAGGTAAACATTATTTTATAATCTATAGATGATGTAGTTTTGGCTAAAAATCCCAGGAAAATCCACTGGGGAAATGCCTGTAAATAAAAAGAAAATTTAGTGAATGGCATAGTACAACATAACGTATATAAATTAAGTTTTCCTATCCCCCATTCCCCCACAAAATTGAAAAATACAATGAGAAAAATAACCCATTTACAATAGCACTAACAAATTTAAGTTCCCAGGAATAAACTTCATGAGAATTATGTAATTCTCATGAGTAAAGTGAACATTACTGAGAGACACCAATAATGTCTTCAACAAAAGAAAACACTGTGTTCTCAGCTAGCAAGGCTGAACATCATAAATATGTCAATTCTTCCTAAATTATTAATGTAATATAATCTTCTCATATACAAAGAGAAGTGTGAGGACAGACTCCAAGAGTACATAGGCTGACCCTAAATTTTATATAGAAAAAATTCATATATACATAGCCAGTAGATTCTAAAATTGTTAAAGTGGCAGCTAGACCTACTATGTATTAATACATACTATAATGCCTCAATAATTAAGCAATGTGGTAATGAAACAGAGACAGAGCCATGGTATAGAATATAATGGCCAGAAACAGACCTAAATATGTAGGAAAGTTTAGTATATGACAAAAGCAGCATTTCAAAATAATGCTCAAATTATGGACCAGTTAACAAATATGCTCAATCAGCTACACAGGCTTCTAAAAATTAATATAATGACATTTGACCAACATTTCACATTGCTTATCAGAAAAAATTCAAATAGACCAAAGATTTACATACCAAATGTGAGATAATAAAAGTACTAGAAGTATTATAGAAACCATGTTTCTTTATAAACTTAGAGTGAACTATAATTCACGATTTATAAATTATAAAAGAAAGTGATACATTTGACCACATAAAAGAAAATTACATGGCAAAATAACACATGTAAGTGAAGGCAAAATAAATAAAAAACTGGGAAAATTGTTTGCAACTCATAGACAAAGGGCTAATCTAACACAAAAAGTGCTTTTAATGAGTATGAAAAAGACCAACATTGAAATTAAAAAAGCAGGTAAAAGATAATGATCAGTTAACAGAAAAGGACCTACAGATGCCCCTGCAGATGCCCCGAAACTCATTACGTGTTCTTAATGTCTTATTAATGATCATATTAACAGAAATGAGATTTAAAACTACATTTTCACCTTTCAAGTTGATAAATATCTAAAAGTTTGATAATGCCTTCTCAATGACTTTGAACATTCTCACATATTACTCTTCGGAGTTTAAATTGGTTCAATCTTTTAGAGGGTAACTTGGCAAGACGTTTGGAAATTTCAATTACATAGACATTTTGTCTCAGAATTGCACTTCTGGAAACCTATCCTAGGGATGTATTTTCACATTATGAAATAATATCCAAAGTAGGTCTTGGATAGAAAAATATTGGTAATAATAAGAATGTACATCAGTAGGACTGGTTCAGTAAGGATATAGTGCAGATAGTAAATAATAGTAAGAAGACACTGCTATAAAAAACTCTTCAATGTACAGTGTTAAATGAAAAAAAGCAAGACAAGAACTGTGTGTGTGGTTTGAAAGCTGTTTTGTGTGTAAAATAGAAAAACGTAATAACCTATATTTAAAATTCTACCTAAAATAGTTCCAGTGGGATATATGAAAAACAATAACAATGTACTACCTAGTAGTACATTTCTTTTATAAGGCACATCTAATAATTAAGAACAAAGAAAGTTTGGACTACAAAATCACTTGAACCTGGAGGCAGAGGTTGCAGTGAGTCGAGATTGCGCTACTGAACTCCAGCCTGGTGACAGAGGGAGATCCAACGTTAAAAAAAAAAAAAAAATACATATCAATCATTTATTTGTCTGTGTGTGTGTGTGTGTGTGTGTGTGTGTGTGTGTGTGTGTGTGTAGACATAAGGCAAACACCAGAGAGAGCTTGAATAGCAGACAAAATAGACTTTAAGACAGAAAAATACCATTAGGGACAGAGAGAATCATCATTGTATAAAGATGAAAATGTTTACCTCATCAAAATATAAATATTCTAAACTTGTACACAAATGAATTATCCTCAGCATATATAAAAAGAGATTTGAAAAAATTCAGCAACATGGTGGAAGATTTCAGGATTTAAATTTGAACAAAACCATTAATAATCCTGATTTAATGTAGATGTATATATTTAATGTAGATCAGTTTATAGCCTTGGATTTACATTACTATTAATGGATCCACTAGTAGTGAATCTACTGTCCCACTAAATAAGTCTCAATAATTTTAAAGAATTTTTGTATAGAATGTATTCACTGTCTATAATGCAACTAAATCAGAAGTCAAAAGCAAAAAGAAATAAAATCTCCATGTGTACACAAATGAAAAACAATTTGAAATAACCTGTAGGACACAGAAAAACTCAAAATGGAAAATACATAGAAGTGAATGGGGTTGTCTTTTGATTTTTTTTTTAATTTTTTATTCAGAGGGTACATGTGCTTGTTTGTTATATGGGTATTACATGCATGCTATGGTAAGGGTTGGGTTTCTAGTGTACCCATCACCCAAATATTGAACGTTGTAGTCTGTAAGTAACTTTTCCACTCTAACTACCCTCCCACCTTCGCACTTTTGGAGTTCCTGGTATCTGTGCTTTCCATCTTTATGTCCAAATGTACCCAATGTCTAGCTCCCACTTACAAGAGAAAATGTAATATGTGATCTTTTTAATTGTGGCTTTTTGTATGTTTGCTTTGGTGGTGTTTTCTCTTAATCTTGAATGCAATGGCAAATTATTTCAAGTAAAACAGAACAGCAGAATTTCTACTTAGTACTTATAAAATAAAAGTTGTGTTATAATTTTAAATATTATAACAGAAATGATTGAACAATGTTCAGTGAAGTTTAGGAAATAAGAAACATCTAAATAACTTGATTTTAGTAACATTTACATTTATTTTAGAAAGTAGGCAAATAGTGAAAGTCAGGGTACTTCATGGAGTACTTTGCAAGGAGATTTTAAAGATGAAATCTAACTCTGTTTTACAGGTAAGTAAAATTAAAGCTGAGAGGAGGTGTCCTATCCAATATTCCACAGTTAGCTGATGTCAAAGCCAGGATTCTAATCAAGACCTCTTGATATCAATAGTCATGGACTCAGACAGACATGGGTTCAGGTATCCTTTCCATAACTTACCTAGCCGAGTGCCCCAGTTTTCATATCTGAAAAAGGGGGTGGGTAGGAGATTAATCATACTTATCTCCAAGGTTTTACAATTTGTAAAATTTAATGAAATATTACAGGTGAGTAAAGAACGTTCATTTCTTTAACCAGATAATAACCTTTCTGTGAAACAACGCTGCCTTTGAGAAACTTGTTTCCATAATTGAAAAATAAAATGATGCCATACTCATCAATTTTTTAAAAGGATTTTGTGTATAAGTTATATTTTTACACAAATGCTTCTCCACAGATATACTATACAATTTGAAATATCTATTTGTGGTTGAAAATAAGACACTAAACAAATATTCTAGGACCGAGATTTATAAAGCATTAGTCATAATTATCTCTGATTATCACTTGACATTAAGAAGCTTTTTCTCGGTTATCTCCATTTCTAGTATTTTGCTTGAATCAACACCTTTATGCATGAGGTCAACCAAGAGCATTGAGCACACATAGCAGGTAATGTTTTTAAGGGGGTTCAGTTTGCCAGCAGCTAGTTCCACCGTTTATTTTCCCAAACTCAAGGGTTTTAGTTAGTGGAGCTCTTCCGGAGAGGTGCAGTCCCCGTAAGACTCCCTCAGAGTTGAAGCTGAAGGATGATTTTTTCTCTCATTCTGGGAAATATCAATAGAAACCACAAATTGGCAGGCAAGATCTCATTGCATTCTCAGGTCAATCCCATGAAAATGTCTCTGCCACTAACGCCTTTCCTCTGAACTTTCAGTCTCTGTCTAGATGGTGGAATTACTGAAAAATGCATAAGCCTTGGGTTTACCCTGACCAACTGACTCCATGTTCCAGGTGGAAGTTTCAGGCCTTCATCTTTTGAAAGCTCAACTTAGACTCTGGTAGGAATTATCAATTAGGAACTAAGCCATAGGTTTTCTTTTTTCTGAATCACAGCATTGATAATGTCATTTCTCTGCTCAGAATCCTTCAATGGCTCTCTTTTGCCTCAGGAAATAAGTATTAACTGCTGAGGTTGTCATTTGCCTTCCACAGATCATCTGCAATCTCTGATTCCCTGTTCCATATCCCACAGCCTTGTGACATAAACCCATGGCTACAGACTGAACATGTTCTCATCTCCTCAAATGCCTGTCGATCAGCGGCGTCAGCATCACCTGGGAGCTTGTTAAAAAGGTAGATCATGCTGCCACCGTCACCTTTCCTCAATTCAGAGGTTTAGAAATCTGCATTTTAAGAAGCAACTGTGCTGAGCCTCAAGAAGTTCTCTTATTCCTCCTTATGCGGCTGTTTCCTCACCTGGCATGTCCTGCCCCACCTGTCAGACTCAGAACAGCCCTGAAGGCTCAGCTCAGAGTCATCTCTTTCCTTCAACTATTTAACGATCCCTCTACTAAATAAGCTTCTTTTACACAAGACACCCCCATATTCACCATCTGTTGTCTTGTATTGTGTCTTTTGTGTTGTCTCTGCTAATACATCCCTGAAGACAGAATCTGTCTCCACTGTGCCTCCGTCGTGCCTGATGCAGTGACTTCTTTGAGGTACAGAATCAGTACCTATCTTTGGGATTGAAATGAACAGAAAAATGGGGTGGAGCCCAGGTTAGGTAGAGAGCATGACAGGGCTAAAATGGGGGGGTGGGGTGGGGTGGGGAAGGGGCACCAAGGGTGTCAGACTCTCAGGAAGTAAGGAGGGGCTGGGAACCTGGCAGGGCTAGGACTTCTCCCAGAGCTTTAGATTGGCAATCCAGGAAACTGGGAAACATATACAGAATATAACTGTAGAGGAAATAACCTTATGTGCAGAGTCTGCATAAAAAGAAAGAAAGAGACTAAACCTCCATAATTGTTTACTCTGGGACTATGGGTGCTTTTATCTTTCTAGTTAACACTTCACATATACATATATATGTAGACATATATGCATGTGTGTACACATATATATGTAATATATAAAATTTTCTCCCTAAGTTTTTTCAATGAACAACAACTTATTTTTACCATCATATAAACAGTTGTTTTTTTGAAAATTAATTATTGTGTATTTTGAATTTTGCCCCAGCGTTACTCTTTTAGTTAGGGAAGGATTCCTATGTCTGCATTATGTTAGTTCATTTTAACATTCAGTCAGCGAACACTTACCAAACCATTTCAGTTGCCAGGAACTTTTGAGAACCCAAGAACAGCAGGGTGGAAAACACATGGTCCCTATTCTCACGGAACTGACAGGCTGGTAGAAGAGCAGACACATGTGCAGAGCAGTTCAACATAGTGTGACAAAGACTGAAAGGCATATGGGATGAGGAATCACCTGGCTATGCCACCTACCACTGACCCCACTGGTGGAGGCCTGTTGGATGCAGAGAGACCTCAGTGGTTGAAAGGGCAATGAGAAGTTAGTCAGTTGTAGGGGAGGAAAAAAATGTTTTTTTCTCTACCCATGCTATGTTCGTGGCTGAGGCCTCTACCGCAAAAATCAAATTAATAAGAGAAAAGTATACAAATTTATTTAATATTTGTTTCACATGACACTAGAGTCTTCATTTAAAGAAAAAAGATTCAAAGAAATGGGTACACTTGGCTATTTTTATGCTAGCTTTAACAAAGAGTAGACAATCCCAGAGAAAGATGACAGGCGAGAGAGTGAGATCCAATGGTGAGAAACTTGGGGAAAACTCAGCAAGGCCTATTCAGATTCCTCTGTGTTCCTTCTTTGGAGATGAGGATGTTCCCTTCTGAGAACAAGGAGGGTGTCTCTCACATGAAAGTCTTATGACCTGCTTTAGAGAAAGGTCTGAAAATCCCTCTGGATTCTATGAACTGCTTCAGGGAGGAAGGGCAAGGGAAGGCAGAGGGACCTTTCTGCTTCTGCAGTTTTCTCAATTCCTTCAGATTCAAATATTATGTGGTAGCATGTCCTGAACCCCATCACAGCCCTGGAAATAAAGGGATAGGAATTCCTGATAAAGGAAACAACAGAAGGGAAAAGTCAGAAAGCAGCATTTGAGCTCTGGGAATGCTTCTATTCAACAAGGTTTGGAGCAGCAGCAGTGAACAATGAGGTGGAAGCAAACAGGTGTCAGCTATGGAGGTCCTTGTCAGTCATGGCGTGAGGATTGAACACAATGTTCTCTATTTTTGTTGCAAAATATCATTTTGCTGTTTATGGTGGTCTGATAGTTAAAGCGCAGAATATTTACACCACAAAGCTCCTGTATAAAGTTGTGCTTCTGTAGTGAGTAATTGAGAGGGAAACTCTAAGTTGCTTCCAGACCTGGTTCCTCATCAGAATCACCTGTGAATTCTTGAAAAATTACACATTCCCTGCCCCATCCCAGACAGGGTTTTAAAATGTTACTCAGGTAATACTAATAAGTATTGTTGGGAACTACTATTTTAGAGTCTCTGTTCTTAACCCTTTCTGCCATTAGAATTGGCAGGAGAACTTCTAAGCCTGTAGATGTCCAGACAAGCCCCATTCTCAATGGTTCCAGTTCATTCATCTAAGATGGTGCCCAGATATCTGCCTTATAAAAATTCCCAGGTGATATTAGTGTGCAGTCATGCCTAAGGACTACTAATGAGTCCAGACTCTACTGTTGCACCAAATCAGATGCAGTCAAAGCTAATGATCCATTAGAGAAGGAGGAGCCGAATAGGAAGAAGGGAGAGGAAGAGAGAAGGGTGCACAGGAAGCCGACAGGTGGGTGTGCAGGATGCGTGCTGGTTAATAACACCAGCTTGGGGATTAGACACACAGGGTCTGAACTCTGCTGGTTATGATGCATCGATCAAGCTACTTAATCTTCCCAAGCCTCAATTTCCTCATCTGTAAATGAGGTTAATGATATAGCTATGGCATAAAAATGTAATATTCTTAGCACCATGCAGGATAAATGTTATTTATTAATTTTAAGAAAGTGTTTAAGCAGGAGGGAGTATTTTGTGTTCCCAAAAGGTCAAATGAGATTAGGTCTAAGATTTCCAAATAAATGAACCACATGAAAATCATACTCATTTCAGCAAGAGCGGGAGAGGTACAGTGGTAGGGATGAAATCCAGAATTGATTCTAAGCCTCATTTCTATATACATTTAGATATCCAGAAAACTACAGACTTGGACTATATAACTTTACTGTCTGGTAAAAACTCCTTATATGACTTTAATATTAAGTCCTCATTTTCATTAAGCACTAATACATAAAATGACTATATGAAGACCATTTTGACATTGTGCCCTTCATTTTCAAAAAGAACTAGTATTTAAAAACGATTATATGTGTGAGACCTGTGTACTTTTTGTGAAACTGCTATTGAGGGCATCACTACTAGGTTGTATGCCACTTAATTCTATTTTTCCTTAGAGATCAGAGCCAGGTTTTTCTCCCCGTGGAAGAACACACCACACTCAGGGCAGCTGTGCAGTCCAATGGTGGTATTAGCATTCTACCTCAACTCTATATCCAGACCGCTAAGCCTGATCCTGGTCTTGCCTCTTCCTTGCAGCAGATCTTCAACTTAGGTTCCATCCCCCTTCTGTATTCCTTTCCTCAGATTTGGCATTTGGATCTTCTTCTGACTTTCCAGGGCACTGAGGTAAACACAGGTTTCAATTTCAATTTGCTCCCTGCCTACATCTGGGCAGCTGAGACCCCCAACACCCTCTGCTGCCTCCCAGACTGCGATTACAATCATGCCAAGTAGTGTGCCTAGAGGGTGCCATTTCCCAAGACACAACACATGACAATAGTCCAAATGGCTAATAGGGCATGATTTAAAAAACAAATAAAAAACCAAAAGCAAAATCATTAGTTTTGACACACTAAAAAACATTTAAAATGGCAAATATTTTGACATCTACAAAATACGAATATGAAGCAGTATTACATGAAAAATGGCTCAATTTAACATACAATGATTATTAATATGTAGAATGGAGCTTACATACATTGACAAAATAGGAAGATAATTTAGAAAGACATAAAAAATTACAGTTAAATATTTGTCAGACTTTCTTACTCTGCAAAAATGGCTTAATAGAAAAGAGATCAAGCTGGAAACTACTTGACCTGTTTTTGTTAAATCAGCCTTCCTAAGACCGCTTTACTAATAGAAGCAATTTGTCCATCAAACCTTTCACCAAAAGACCAATTCCTTTTTAGGGTATGCAATGAATTAGCATTGGCTTCTTCTCTTAAATCACTTTTGCACTTCTAAATAAATGGCATGTTTTACTTCTGCTATTTGTTAATTAGAACCATGAAAATCAAATCTCAGCAGATCAGAAGTAAATTTTTATTTGGGAATTCAAAGAGAAGTACTCTATGTCAATGAAATGCAGAGTTGGCTGCCTATAAAATTAAGCATTGGACTTGGAAAATAAATTTTAAAGAAATTATAAACCACTCTGCATTTGTGATGTATGTTTATACTAAATAAACAGGTAAATGCATGGATCCTAATTGTCATTTTCCATTTAACTAAAATTAAATACACTACTTGCCTTGAAAATTCGATAAAAAATTCAACCCAATTGTATTTTCTATATATTTATATGATCAAAACTTAAGATTCAATCATAATACTTCATCTCACTGGTGCGCCTGACTATGGTCATGACTGCTTATACCCTGCAAAAGAGGTCTTACTCCAGGCCCAGTACCCTATTCCCATTCCAGCACATGTTCATTCTGTCTTCTGAGCCTATCATATGCCTTTACCCAGGGACCTAGTTTGTGTTCTCTGACAGTGCCCTTTGAACTGAATGTAGCTTTGGGGCTGCTTCCTCGTCTCCCTACCTCTGATTTCAGCTCTACCATCAGAAGATAAAGCCCCCCTGCTTGCTGAGTTGGGAAATTTGATATTTACTCCCCAACTGGGTGAGCAAAGGGGCTTTACACTGTTAAACACACATGCACGCACACACACACACACACACACACGCACACACACAATAAAGTTATTAGAAAAATTACCCTGGGCATAACAAATTCTCGAAATACAACTTTCTTCCCAATATTTACCCACCTCCCCTCCTCCTTTACATTTGACTTCTCCCTCTTTCCTCCTTTAAGGTCTTACTCTATCAATTAGCAGTTCTCTCTTCTCTCTTCAGTATTTTCTTCTTTACCACCTTTTAATTTTCTTACCACTACCTTATCGCTGTCAATAGCAACACCTACATGACCTAAATTGTAATGTCATCTTTACTTTCTCCCTCTAATGGCTTACTTGCCAAGACATTGTTGCTTTGGTAACACTATGGAATGAAAACCACCTCTTTCCATTAACAGCCTGGAAGTTAAATTCAATTTTCTCAAAGAAATTAATTTTACTTTCAAATTAGAATTTCTAGACTATTCTTTCAGTTTATAGTTTTGCCTCAATCATCTGTGATTTAAAAACAACTTAGGAATCAGATTTGACTTCTCCATTACACTATTAGATACCAGTTGCTCATAGAGTTGAAATCTAAAATGTCATTTATACTTTTGCTTTCTCTTTCATTCCCACCTTATAGTTGTTTAAAAAAAAAAAACTTTAGATAAATTAAACATAACAGATATTAGTTGAGCAGAGAACAATACATGAATCGGGCAGTGCTCTGAATCAGAAGAGGTTGAGATAACTCCCTCCCACAACATGGCCAAGCTGCATTTATAAACAGAATATGAAAGTGAGGTACAGAAACAGCTTGCCTGGTTACAACTTTGCCTTTGCCTTACTTGAATATGATCTGATCAGCTGGCAGCCTATGGTTGACTGAAGCCTGGCTGCTATGATTGGCTGAGACTCGACTATTTGTTACAACAGTAGACTCCTGGCTTTCAGTTAGTTTAAGCACTATTATAAGTTAGGTTGCAGTTCTTCACATAGGGACTCAAAGTACAGAGGCATCCTCAGGCCAAATTTAGTTTAGCTTAGCACACTTGTCATCACTTGGTTAGCACCACACTTGATAACCCTGGTGAGATCACAGCTGGCCATAGACAGTGACTGCCACAGGGAGCAGGCACCACACTTCCCCATTCTGCTTCACTCCAATGAGTAGAGCCAGACCTTTCCTTTGTTCCTTGCTGCACAACTGAAATAAGGCAGTGGCTTTTAGTGAGGCTTCAATGACGGATCAGAATAATAGAAAGAGTGTCTTTTCATCCACTGGACACTGGGAATAGCACCTAAGCTGCTTTTAGGTCCACTGGACATCTTTGAGATGTGAAAAACACAGTAGTGTGTGGCTCTTTGGCTATTGCAAGACAATTTCATGGTATTTCCCAAAGTTTGGACTATTTTGATAAACAACAAAACAACAACCTTATGAATTGAGTGGGGAAAAAGTCCCACAACTTTGCAATACTATGTAAAGCCCTATAATTCTAATCTATTTAGGCGGAGAAACAGGCATCCCATCTTCACATTTAAAGAGCAATATTCTAAAAGGCAGAATGCTATGTTAACTCTTTGAAAGTTGGGAGCTGACCTACCTTTAAAGAGGTTTTAGATTTTGCTCTTTTGGCACTGCTGAAAAGGCTTTAGGCATTTTTTAAAGAGGAAGAAAATGCACTTGACATCATTATCACATCAATTAAAAAATACTCTGTCAAAGGAAAGCCTTTAAACAGTTCTCCTCCACTGATCCTCTTAACTGATTAAAAGGTTACATTAAACTTTATTAATTTTGTGCCCTCAGGCCTAAGAGAAGCATGCCAAAATTTGGTTCCATCAATATTCCTTCTGAGGCTCTCTTGTCTAGTTTATTGGGGGATAAGAAAGACTTAAGATATTTTTAGCATTGGAACAATCCAGGAAGTTGGACTAATCTCTCCTGGAGTTGCCAGAAGCTTCTACACATTACTTAATATAAACTGCCTTAAAGTGTGACCAACACAAACACCCTGAGGCAGTTTTTTCTTTTTTGACAAGTCCCAGAAGCTTCTATCATAATGGAGATTTAACGTAAACACACGAGGTCAGATGTCTACTGTAGGGGTTTCTCAGCAGAGCAGACCATTTGAGCCATTTTTAAGGAGAAAAATAACAAGATCAGTAAAGGCCTAAGGGAAACTACTACTTGTCAAGCCTTATTATCTCCATGGGAAGGTGTCACGTTTTTAGAACTTTCCTCTATAATTGAAACCGTTGTCTTTGAATTGAAGACAAGACATTTCAAGCTATGATAATTTTGCCAGTGAAACCGCATTTTACCCTAGAATGTCTTCCAATTTTTATCAAGTGCATTTACTACACGGTTTGATTTGAACACTGGGGATTGGGAAATTGGTATTTTAATACAGCTACATACATCGAAGCCCACTGCCAACATTTTTCTTTGCTCTCTTTAAAAACTTTCATTATTTCATTAGTGTTTTATACATTCATTATAGAAAACAATAGAGTATAGAATTAGGCAAAAAGAAAATACCACCGTGAAAACACTACCTTGCTATCCTAATACTAATATTTTAGTATATAGTATTTTTCTGTGTAATATTTTAGTACAAAACTTTCTAATTTTTGTCTCTGCAAATATGTGCACATAAATTTGAATTAAATATCTTAAAATAGTACCATATTATCTATGTATCTACATATCTATATCTGTATAAGCATTTTTTTTTCAGTAATATAACCATCTCTTCATGTCAAAAATGTAATCTGACATTAAAATTAATGACTATACACTATTTCAAGTTATGTTGCATCATAAATCACTTAGCCAATTTTCTATTGCTTGATATTTTGTTTAGGCATCAGTTCATATAGACTGAGTTATACTGTGTTAAGAAATAACCACTTAATTGCAGTAGTTTTACACAACAAACTTTATTTCTTGTTCTGCTACATGTCCATTGTGGGTTGGCCAGGGGCTGAGAGTGCTCCATGTCGACTGTACTCCATGATACAGTCTGACACAACAGCCACCAATGGGTTTCTGCTTATCATGAGAGAGGCAAAGAGAGCTTTGCAAGGTGCTGCATGGGCAATGGATGTTCTGCTCCTCACAGTTGATTGACCAGGACTTGTCACACGGCCTCAATCAGGCACAAGAAAGCAAGCGAGTACAATCCTACCATGTTTTCAAAACGGAGATAGAATTTCATTAAATATTGAAAAATAAATTACAGATGACTAACGAACTATAATAAGAGTTGCAGCTTTTACATCAGGTACATTAAAAATGAGAAAACTCAAGTTCAGGAATGCTTTGAGCCTGGTCCAAAGACAATCAGCTCCTCAGAATGTGAAAGAAAATAAAATCTCAGGACTCTCAAACTTGCTATGCCAAGGGGAAAAGTTAAGCCTGGGAACTGAGTCATTCAACACTTCCATTCTTCTTACTGTAAACATATAGCTGTAACTTCACAACTCTGTGTCATAGCTGTATACACAAGCCGGTTTCCCACAACATCAAAGGACCTTATACCTATCCATGTGGACACCCTCACAAATTGCTCGCAAGGAAATTCCTTGCTGGCCCCTGGATGTTTCAGGATGCATAACCTCCTATAAAGCAAACACGTGCCAGTTGTAACTGTAGGTCTGCAACCTGAGTTAAACTTCTAAAACTGAGTTCTGTTAGACTCACACTGACACTGTCCATTAAGAGCTTATGTTGCCAGGTACCAAACAAGGACAAGATGAAATCAATCATTCTTCCACCTACCCTGAGACAGCTGCATAATTGAATCTTTCCTCTGCTCTCTCTTTTCAGTGTTTACCTTATCTTATTTAAAACATAGATTTGCTGATCAAGAATTAGAGCCTCACAAGATTGTAACCATTTGCCTCACTGCCTACCCCCATCGTCCCTTTCCCCCCACACTGGCACGCTCTCTCCCCTTAAATGCTGAGTTCATAAAACCCTCTTCGGAAAACACAGGTCACAGGTGCTTCTGTGGTTTTTGTTTTTCCTGGGCACATTCTCACACTTTGACTCAACAATCCTCTACTGATTGAGACACTTGCCTCAGTCCCTCATTTTTTGTTAAACAAGTGGTTGTGTCAAAATTCACATATGTAATGTGGCTGGGGATGAGAACTATAAATTCAGTCATATGCTATCTGGGGAAGAAAGATGAGATCAAGCCCCATCTACGTTTCCTTTTAAAATTCTTTTTCTCATACTTAAATTTTCTCATTGCTCCAATTCTTCTAGAAACCATTATCAGCAGAGAAAATTACTTAATTTATAAATTTATAAATCATAGCCTGAGCCTTGTTTCGTGAGTATTAAATCAGCCTTCAATCTCTGGGTACATAATTTCCAACTTTTTGATTACATCTAATTACAGCAATAAAAACACTCTTTCTTTAGAGTCTTAAATTCAGCATATCTTTCTTCCTCTTAATTTTTTTCAGAGACAGATTAATTTAAAAAATTAATAACATTTATAAAAATGCCTCAAGTTGAACTGTCTTAGTCTGAAAAAATGTTTACTTAAATAAACTTCTAACTTCAGGTATTGATCTGTATTTATATACATACATGTGTATTACATACACATTATTTATATATTCTGAGCATGTCAAAGTTGCATTACATTTGTTGTGTTAAGACTTTTAGTTCTATCCTCTGTCCTCAGTAAATTTATTGGGACTTTTTGTTGTTCTATGAAATGTTTTTACATTTATTTTTAACTTTTTTACTATAATATTTTCCCATGTGGAATTTTAGGCTTTTCTCTCGTATTTTGTTTTATTATCCATTCTCTAGTGCAGTGTTGAATATTTTATTAAAGCAAAGCTAATGCAATTAAGTTCAAATTTGGACCTTAAACATCATTCAGATGTTTAAATACATATGCATTATGTACACACAAACATAATACATATACTATATGTATAATTTCCTTTTATCGTTGTAAAAGACAGTTTGAAGCACTAAAACATTATAAACAAAAAATATTATTCATGATGATATTACCAGAACAATATTTAATATTGGCACATATTCTCCAGTACTGAAAGAAATTTTTAACATAGCGGAGGGCACATCATAAATTGAAATGTTACATCATTTACATTTTACTTATAGGCACTTTGTTGTATTATAAACACTTTCATAAATATAATTTTAATAGAGGTCTAATATTCCGTTACATGACTATGCCAACTTAGTTTCCCTCACGTTAAGTATTTAGGATATTTTTAGGTTAAATTATCTAACAATTATGTTTTTTACAATTAACTCCTTTGTGTACATATCTTTGGATATCTTTCCAACTATTTCCTGATAAAAGAGTCCTAAATGTGTGAAACAAAGGGTATCATATTTTTAAGTCTCCTGGTGCTTATGTTGCAGCTTTTTCACTCCTATTGTTCAGTGAGTTGGTGGGGAGTGTTACAATTCTTTTACCTCCACCACCAGTGAGCTCTGGGTTCTTGTCTCATGACCAAGAATAAGGGATGTGGACACCAGAGAGTGAATAAGACAGATTCAGGTTATTAAGCAACAGAAAAGTTCTCAGCAAGGAGAGGAGACACAAAAGAGGGTTGGTGGCTGCAGGGCTAAGTTCAGGGTTTTTATGGACTTGGAAGTGGGAGGAGTGCGTCTACTGGTTTGTGGGCCATCTTGGAGAAAGCACCACTCAGCAAGGGACACGGTAGTGAAAAGAACCAATTGGAGGCAGAGGTGAAGGCTTGCCCTGCAACCAATCAGGGGCTGGAGTGACATTCCACATTATGCAACTAAAGATTCAGCACACACCAATCACAGAAAGATAGGTATGTGTAAAATAGGTGAAAGGTAAGGAAGAATTCGGAGGAAGCACATGAAACAAACAAAGGCATGCCAAGGAAAGAGAAATCTGTCCAACAAGGGAGTTGAATTTGTTCATCTGGGTTCATAGAGTAGATGTCTCCATTCACGGAGACAGGCTTTTTCTTATCTGGGACCTGCAGCTTGATTTTCAGGCTATTCTTGATTTGAAGGAGTTTCACTGAGGCCCAACCCTAACCACCTGCATGATTGGTTTTTTCGTTCCTACTCTCATGCTTTTTATATGTTGTTTTCTAAAGAGATTGCGCTAATAGATCAGACTGCCTATTTCACTCTTCCCGGACAACATTGAATAGTGTTTGTTTTAAGTATGCAAATGAGATTAATAACAATAAAATAAATAATTATAATTTTCAGTTCTTTGATTACTAGTGAAATAAGTCTATTGTCATGTTTTAAAGCAATTCCTATTTAGTCTTTCATGGCTTGCCTATTCCCTTTGCCTATTAGCAATGAAGACTAATATCCTAGTATTTTCCTTTTTGTCTGTGTGAGTGTTTTAGTCTGAATAATGCTAACCTGGTGAATAATGGTGGCAAGTTCATTTTTCTGCAGAGTTGGTTGTTTTTAAGTTTGTTTTAAAATTGCATTCAGGCAACCACTTCCTCACAGAGGGAAGACGGCAGCACCTCTGCCCTCACAGTTGGGCCATGCAGTGGTGCCACACCCCGGCGGCTCACCAGCTTCTTCCAGAAAGAAGATGACTGTGGCTTGAGCTGAGTCCTCTTGGAGGCCTCAAGTGCTCTCCTGGTTCTTCCACTCTTCGGACTGTGGGAAAGAACTGGAGGTGGCAGTCAGCCCTGGGAGGGTTGGCATCTGGTCTGGCTTTTGTCTGTGGCCTGGCCCCACCCTTCTGATGGCCGTGAGCGCTGGGGAGAGAGTGGCCAGTGGGGAGAAGGTTGAGGTCCTGCCCTGACGTTGTGAACAGGTGAAGCTTGGTCGTCCTGGGGAAAGACATGGACCAGCTGTGTGTGAACTTGGAGCCCGCAGAGGAGCAAGATGGAAGCTGATGGCCCCTTCTCTGAGATGAATGTCATCAAACACACTGGGGTCAGAGCCAGTGAGATGCAGCAGGAGGCTATCAAGGAGACAAGGTGCATTTCCACGCTGTTGACCCTGAAGGCAACGAATGGAATGAGGATAAAGTGAAGATTTTCTAAAAATTGATGGGGGAACACAGGAAGTTCTCAGCAACCTCGGAGACCACTGGTATCAGGTGGAAACCAGTTCACTCCCACAGCACAACTGTCTGTTCCACTTCCAGTGGCTGCTGTGGGTCCCACTGTGCTGTCCACCCGATGGGCTGTCGGCATCTCCTAGAACCTTTACCCCCTCCTGCAGCCCATGATATCACTTCCCTCTTCATCAGTACCTGGCTATGGGCAGGTTCCACATGTATTAAAGATTTGCTCTAATAGGAAAAAAGAAAAATTGAAGAGATGGAGAGAGAGAAAGGATGGGGGGCAAAAAAGGATTCAATTTAAATATTTCCTATTGACATTTTGGGTTTACTAAAACTGGCTTCTGCTGTGATCAGTCTGCTCTTATGCCCATTCAGTGAACTTGTTTTAGACAGTATTTTTTTTTCATTCTAGAATGTTCATTTAATTCTTTTGTTTCCAATTCTTTACTGAAATTTTTCATATTTTCATTCATTTTGACCATCACTTTCTCTATATTAGCATATTTATAGTATGTTGAAATTCTTATCTCCTATTTAAGATTACGTAGAAGTCCTTGGTTTAATAATTAATTAGTAAAACGCAAAGAATCAGGGACGTGTTAGAAGCTGTCAACACTGCAATCAACCAACATAACCAAATTTGCGTTAACAGAACACTACTCCTAACAACTAGAGAATATTTTTTTCAAGGGCACATGAAACATTCATCAAAGTAGACCATACGATGAACTATGAAAAGTCTCAATAAATGCAAAAAATTAAAATGAAAATCACACAGAGTATGTACTCTTACCACAATGTTAAATTAGGAACCAAGAAATATAGAAAAAAAGACAAAATACAAAATAGCAACAAAGTTAAAATTGGTTCTATGAAACTTTAAGGATATTTTGAATAATACCAATAAAATTATTCACAAAAAGAGAAAAAATATGAATTACTAATGAAAGAGTATCATTACTATAGATCTTACATATATTAAAAGGACACAAGGGGATATTATATAACTTATGAAAATAAATTCAACAAATTAGATGAATCAGGCAAATTCCTTGAAAAACACAAATTAGCAAGACAGATACAATGAGAAGGGGAAAATTCAAATAGACCCAGATTGCTTTGCGTTCTATCAAAGGTTTAGGAATAATACCAATACTACATAAATGTCAGAAAACAGGAGGAGGCAATGTTTTTCAACTTAATTTATGAGGCCAATATACCAAGACTATGATACCAAAACCTAAGAAATAACAAGAGAAGACAATTCATAAACATAGACTTAACAATCACCAGCTGTTTAATTAACTATAGCAATACTTAAGTAAGGTAGAATACCGTGACCAAGTGGGGTTTTTCCAGGATTGCAAGGATTGTTTCACATTAGAAAATCAATAAATGCTTATTAGACTAAAGAATGAAAGAAAACACCACATGATCCTAGATGCAAAAAAACATGCACTGGGCAAAAGCCAACATCCATTTTAATTCCCATTTCACATAAAAGATTCTCAGATAAAAGGAAGTGAAAAAAGCTTCCCCAATCTGATAAAGGGCATCTATCAAAAAGCTACAGCTAACACCACACTTGGGAGTAAAACATTAAATCTTTTCCCCTAAGATTATAAACAAGACAAAGATGTCCACGTTTACACTTTTTTTTCAACATTTACCAGAGATCCTATAATTGTAAAGTATGACCCACCCCCTAAACTAATCCTTTACAAAAACTAAAGTAAAAAAATTTACTACATCAAATGATGATGAGACTGTCACACATTGCTGGTAGTAATGTAAAATAGCGCAACTTATTTGGAGAATTGTGTGGCAGTGTCTTTAAAATTTCAACATATAACCACCCCATGATCCCACAATTCCATTCCCAAGTGCTTATTCAAGAGAACAAAACATGGGTCCACATACAGACTCACATGTAAACGTTCACAGCAGATGTATTTGCAATAGCCAAAAACAATGTAAATGTCCTTCAAGAGAAGATAGGATAAGCAAATTGTGGTATTTTTATGTAACAATACAACTCAACATTAAAAAGGAATGAACTGATGGTACACACAGCAACATGGATGATTTTCAAAAACATTTTCAACCAGAAAGGCAGGCACAAAAGAATACATACTGCATCCTTCCATTTACATAATGTATAAGAAAAGGCAAAACTTACCTACGGATATGGAGACCAGAAAGTGGATGGCTCCGCTGAGGCGGAATTGACTCAAAAGTGGATGAGGCAAATTCCTGAAATGATCATATTGTTTTGCATTTTGTTTTGGTTTGCTGGTTACACGGGTATATACAATTACCAAAACTCACTGAAGTGAACGCTCGCATTGTGTATTTTACTGCATGTAAATTATAACCCAATAAGAAAATTTAAAGAGATATCAAATCCATTATTCAAAGAGAAATTTTTCCATAAACACTAAATCTGTCTACAAATATCTACATTTATAAGACTTCCCTCACTACTTTCTGTTCTACTATATCATGTTCACTGGAATTGTGCCTAAAGAAATAGGCATCCATCCATCCATGGATGAAGAGCATGGCAATGATAAGTACATGTAGTTGGATGCCAAAAATATTAAAAGACATTTTTCCTCATTTTAAAAATAGTTTCTAAATATGCTAGCAAATTATTAACTGGTTTTCATATCATCTGGGGAAATTTTACCTATATACATTGTATCTGATTTTTTAGTCATAAAATATTTTCATCTGAATAAGAACGCTTTTGTCAAATTGGATGAAAATACCATACAGATATTTTGTCAGAAAAAAACTCCAATTCCTGTAAAATAGTTCATCATTATAATTTTTTTCTTAAAATTGTTTTATAATATATAAAATATAGTGTGATGATAGTAAACATAATTAAATAGCTGTTATACATTACAAAAGATAGTTAACAAAGTAAATCAGTGATATCTTGCTTTGTGTCTGCCCTGGTGGTTACCTATTTTGGAATGAATTGCTCGAGTTTGAACCTAAGACAGGGTGGAAACTCCAAGAAATACAATTGTCTTATTAGATGTTTTTGATCCAGTTTAGCACAGATATATGACTACAGCTTAAATTTAGAGACCGTCTGCCAAGAGGATTCATTTTCTTTGGCGGGGAGAGCATGTTCATATTCCTTTCAGAGCAAAAACCATTGGGAAATAGATGTGCATATGTGAGAGTTTTATAATCATAGTTAAAAACAAAGCTTTCTCTAGACATTCCCACTTACAAAATATTTTTATAAGCCACTCGTTGATAATAATAGGGGAAAAGTTGAATGGGAGGTTGAGGAAAGAATAGGATGATAAAATACAAGTGCTTTTGGAATTGTTATCTTGCAAGTGATAAAGGAAGTTGAAGTAAAATGAACCTTGAAACTTCGCTTCTGATTCTTTCGTGTAGTTTAAAGCAGGAACAAATGAAGCCAGGTACAGAATGTCTTGCTTTATTCTGATGTACTCTGGCATAAAATCATAAATGAAAATACAGCAATATAACATTGAGTTCTGCTTCAGAAATAGAGTTATATGCATTTACCTTTGTATATGGTAAATGAGAAGCTATAACTGAGAAAATCTCTCTTGGCTGTCTCAAACAAAGCATGGCAAGTAAATGATACTGAAAATGAGTTGTTTCTCTTAAAATGTTTGAATTGTTTTTCAAATGAAAAATAAGATTTATTGTAATTAATGCAACAATGTAAACATATATAAGTAATAATCGGTACATTCCTTACTCCTGAAGGTAACCAAGGTTAGCCTGGTGGCTTAGGTTGAATTCTTCCTGAAGCAAACCCTGAAAAAATGTTTCAGAAACAAATGATATATTAAAGATTTACTGCCAGGAGCAAGCAGTGAGGGAATGGAGGAGAAAGGACAGAAATGGGGAAAGAGTCAGGCAAGCATGTAATTTCAACTTCCTGAGAAAGCTCTGTAGTGTATGTAATGCTTTGGGAATGTATCTGCTTAGAGGCTAGGGCTTTGTGCTCAGTCCAGTACAAAAGCCACAACAAAAAAAAGTTGGTATTTCCAACTCTCTTAAGAATGAGTTAGTTCCAGTGTCCAAAGTAATCTTCCAATGTCACAGGTGGATCTCAGCACAAAGCATGCTGGAGCTGGGACGGGGTGAACAGAGCTGCCAAAGGATCTGGGGCATCTAGTTGGGGAGCAACATTATCTGATACACCTGGGATATATCCTTCCATGCATTTCCACCCTTCTCTTTCATGTGTTGTATTTGTTCATCCTTGCACTGCTATCAAGAAATATCTGAGACTGGGTAATTCATAAAGAAAAAAGGTTTTATTGGTTCACAGTTCCACAGACTACAGGAAGCATGGCAGCACCTACTCAGCTTCCAGGAGATCCTCAGGAAACTTTTGATCATGGCAGAAGGCAAAGAGGAAACAGATACATCTTACATGACCAGAGACAGAAGAAGAGAGAAGAGGGGGAGGTGCCACACACTTTTAAACAACCAGATCTTGTGAGAATTCTATCACGAGAACACTACCAAAAGGATGGTGCTAAAGCATTTATGAAGGACCCACCCCAATGATTCAATCACTTCCCACCAGGCCCTGACTCCAACGTTGGGGATGCCAATTCAACATGAGATCTGAGCAGAGACACAGATCCAGACCATATCATATGTCTTCTGACTACTTACTTACTGAGTCTATCATTTAAATAAAAATATAAAACATGGATTTCAACTTTTGTCTAGTCAGAAATATCTATTCTAGAACATAGAAAAATATGAACACATTTCCTCTACTTACAGATTTCTGAAAATCCTTTTCAGCTATTGATAGCATTCACATATTTTTTCTCCTTTAACATATTGATCTGTTAAATCATGTTGATAGATTCTTAATGTTGTCATTAAACAAGGTTACATTTTATTAATGTTGTCCATTCCTTGTAGTCATGACAGAAATTGAGGTTGCTGTTCATAATATCCATAGCATTGGTCCTTTCTGTATGTCTGTCTTTGTCCATTTTCTTCCTCCTCTTAGTATCTGGCCTGAAAAAAAAAAAGTGAGAGGGAAGAATCTTGAAATTATTTTACTCCATGTCTGTATGAGATCTTAGGTAAATAGTCAAAAACGACTCCTAACTATCAAGTTCATAAGGGAAAATTGCAAGTCCCTATTTTTTCTTCTTTCAGTTAAGTGTACCTTACAAAAACATAAATGATAACAACAAGTAACTATTAACAATATCAAGAAAGGGACTGGCTTTGCTTTAACAAGACGGCTGTTGTAAGTTGGATTTCTTGGGAAAGCAGCCGCTGAGTCAGAGTGGTATTTTTTAGTGATAATCATGGGATCAACACCTGTGAGGCCATGGAAGGAGGAAGAACTGGCAAAGGGAAAATGTGGTCTAAGATTCAGTGTCAATAAAGGCATAAGCTGACTTCACAGTAGGCTCTAAGCTGCATCAGCCTGCAGAGTTGTGGTCAGTTGTGGTAAGGAGGTTGGACTTTATAACCCCTCATTGATTGGGCATTGGCTGCAGGCTACCTCAAGGCAGGTGGGGAAAGCAGCTCTCTTCGGGGGAGAGCCATTTCTGGGGAGTGTTGCCAGCTAACACCAGCAGCACTCCAGGCAACTTGGAATAAGTCATTCAGTCTTGAAATATGCATCCTGATATATGCGTCTGGATTCTGAATACACATCTGGATATGCATCTAAGCACAGGTCATCACTAACAGAGGTCAAAAAAGCAGTTCCATTTACCACTTTCTCTGTATTTCATAGAAGAAAGAGCTTCACATTGGAAAGTCTAGAGTAAACTTTTTTGAAGAAAATGTTTAAGAGATAAGTGAAGAGATAAGAGAATGACTAGGCATGCATGAGGTCTCCATAAGACATGAATCTTATGCGGAGAAATTGAGAATACAAAGATAAAAATACTAAACTACTGTCAATAATCACGGAAATATAAATATCAAGGGAATGTAAATGGCATCGCATGAATAAAGGTGTTTCAGATGTTTAGAATAAATAAAAGTACATTTAGAAGTATATAACATGATAAAAGTTTTTCTCTTAAAGAACTTTAGAATGGACTAAAAATCACTTATACCCATTTAAAAAATAATGTGGAGACCTCTGGGAGCTGGTGTATGTCTTTGAGAACAAATAATGCCCTTTTTAAGGGAATTACAAAGGATGAAGAGATCCTTGCCTTCAATAGTTTTCTGTCTAATAAGATGATCTGCTTTTTGACTGAATAAACTAAAGCCACATATTTGGTTTGGAATTTTATAATGTAGTTCTTCCTTAAACATAGAGCTCATCTCAATAATAGCTGGGTTGTTGAAAAAAATAAAAATAAAAAAAGGTCATTTGTAAATGACCAAAGCTTCAGCGTATTCTGATGATATAAATTAAACTTCCAGTTTTTACTGAGTTTTTGTTTCAAAACTCAGTAAATTCAAAAATTCAAAGTTACCAAATCTGGGTGCGATTGATTTGTTTTTATGTTACATAGCAAATACTGCCAAAGTTACAGAGGAATGTTTGTTATTTATCCAGGCATTTTTATATTTTTAAACTTTTTTCCAGGCAAAAATTGGACATAATTTGAAAATACCAAGGTGATGGTGTTTCTGTACCCAGATTTTCCAGTCTTACAGACCTTCACAGTATTTAAGACAATGAGTAACTTGAATTTTCCCATTTTGCACTCTTTAAAAATGACTATTTAATTATCCACTGCTTTCTATCTGTAAATCTGTCTCCTTTTTTCTACTTTTTTTTTTTTGTTCCATGTCATGCAATGTTTGTTGTCTATCAATTTTTCTTATTAAACACATTTTGTATTCTTCTCCCTATCCCCTTTTAGCCTGAAATCAAGAATTTAAAGTTCAGTGTGTAGTTCAGACTCATGTAAACAAAACTACATGCCAGGGAGATTTCATTCAGATCTCAAATGCATTCTAGTTCTACTATTTTATCAGGTACTGAATTAATGAACAAAACTGCCAAAGAGCTGTACTTTAGTACTAAGTTCAATACAATATTCTTTAAAATAAAAAAAAAAAGAAAAGATTTTAGGGAAATGTGTAATCAATAGTAAACTACATTCAGATACT
Source organism: Macaca nemestrina (assembly GCF_043159975.1). NCBI lineage: Eukaryota > Metazoa > Chordata > Mammalia > Primates > Cercopithecidae > Macaca > Macaca nemestrina. The sequence continues at coordinate 63,682,642 of NC_092129.1, read as the reverse complement.
ACCTAGCATAAAATCCAAGGTAGTTGTAATTATTTTAATAGAAGCATGGTGCCTAGCTCAGTGTTTTGCTCAGATTGGACACTGGAAAGATATGTTAAACAAATAAGTGAATTCATTACAGTGGTGCCTGCTATACTACGTATGGACACTATTGATTTTTAGTCTATGCTATTTTATGAGAAAAACGGTATTTAAAACAAGAAAAAAAAAGCTTTTGTATATCATCCAAGAATTATCTAAATCATCAGAATTATCAAAGCTTTCCTACATGTAGGAAACTTAGAACTCATTTTAAATAGTTCCAAGAGCTTTGAAATTAAGAGTTTCAATCATATAATAGAGACGTTACTAGATATTCCACTGGGAGTTTGACCTGTTAAAGCTGTCTTTATATACAAAGAAAAATTCAAAACTTTGTTTTTTTTAAAGTTCTTCACACTTAATAACTGAGTTTACAACACTAAATAAGTTTTAAACACAGCCACTGGTCTGTGCTAAATATTTGTCCTGAACAAGGAGGAAAATAAAAGTCCATATTCAGGTGTGTGATATCAGTTTTCAGGCAGGTGGTTGCAATTTAAGTAGGTTTAGAGAGAGATGAAAAAATGAAAATGAGAAACCAGAGATATGAGCCAGACATGGTGCAGATAATCTTAAACCAAATTTCATCATCTCTCATAATCAGTGGGTTTTTCGTTCCTTTTCTTAGAATCTTTTGGGTGCCAGTAACAGAAATCTACTTAAAGTTGTCTGTTTTGTTTAAAAAGACTTTTTCAGATTATTGACATACTGTAGCAAATCTAGGGGCAGATAATGCCTTTGAGCCTTACAGAGGACTAGAAGTGGGAATGGAAAAGTCATCAGATACCCACTTGTTTTGGGGTAATATTGTTGGCCAAACCCAAGAGAAATATTTTTTCTTAAACTAGATCTCAAATGAAGTACTGTTTCCTTTTATAAAGTAGAAAATTTGTGATTGGGAACTATGAGAAATAGACAATTGTCCCTGAAGTTTTCCAACAGAGATAGCTTTGTTCTGTTTGCAGGATTATGTTACATAATAAATGATATTCTCAAGAAAATGCCTACCACTGAGACAAAGACCTTTCCTCCCAACACCTTTTACATCTTGAACATTGATGATGAGCATTCTGCATGCTAGGAATCACATCAAGCTTCTTCCTCAACAATGATTAAAGAGGCTGCCCACTCACAGGGACCTAAAGTCACTTTTCTTCAGACTGCCTGCCTCCACCAACATAGATCAAGGAGGAGTTCTAAATGCAATCTATTCTTGTCTCCTGACACTCACTGTGTGTCTGTCTCCCTTGACAATCCCATGAACTGTTTATTCTGGTTTTGTCAGGCACCAGAGAGAGCACCCTATGTCTTAGTCCTTCGTCCTCATCTCCTTTCTGTCTATTCCCACTGTCTGGGGGCTGTCAACCAGCCAGGGATTACCACACCTGGTTCAAATACAGGAAGACATGAGAAAGACATTTGCTTTCATAGTAACAGCAGAGAAAAAAAGAAAAAATCAAAATTACAATTTTTATCAAGTTTTGAAAAAAATATGGACCCAAAATAAGTTTAAGAAAATAAATTCCAGAGGGGGATGAAATCACCGTAGATGAGATAAGAGTCACAAAAGTTGTGTTCCTGGAACCAAGTGCCAAGTTATGGTACAAGCGGGCAGAGGAGAAGGGGAGACTATCTATGATTTGAGATGCAGGAAGGGTGGTTTTCTGTCAGGTTGAAGAGGTTGGACTGGAAATAAACATAATGTAAGCTACTGGGCTGACAGAACTGTTGTGTGTCTTCATTTGGGTGTTAACTACACAGGCATATATGTTTGTCTCACGTTATCCAACTGTGATCATAAGATCCGTGCATTTCACAATTAAACACACATTTTAAAAAAAATGAAATAAATAGTATAGAAGGGGATAGCCCGAAACAAAGATGGTGGGAGGTTCATGGTTATTGAAGCTTGGAGGTGAATGCTTAAGCATTTATATCAGGGGAACCAGTCCCTAATATTTCAGTGTAGGTTCTTTCTATTTTCCCTAAGTGTCAGCCAATCTGAGAAATAAAGATAAAGGTGCAAAGAAATTTTACAGCTGGGCCTCCGGGGGTGTCGTCACATATTGGTAGGACCATGATGGCAACCCCAATCCACAAAACTAGCAAGTTTTTATTAGGGATTTTAAAAGGGGAGGGGGTTTCCGAACAGGGATTAGGTCACAAGTATCACATGCTTCAAAGGGCTATAAAGATCACAAGGCAAAGGTAAAATTAGAATTACTGATGAGAGTCTATGTCCCGCTGCGCACTCATTGTTTTGATAAACATCTTAACAGGAAACAGGGTTTGAGAGCAGACAACGGGTCTGAGTAGAATTTGCAAGGCTAGAATTTCCCAATCCTAGGAAGCCTGAGGATACTGCAGGAGATCAGGGCATATTTCAACCTTTATCTCAACCACACAAGACAGGCAGTCCCAGAGCGGCCATCTATAGACCCACCCCCAGGAATGCATTCCTTCCCCAAGGTTGTTACTTGCTGGGAAAAGAATTCAGCGATATTTCTCCTACTTGCACATCCATCTATAGGCTTTCTGCGAGAAGAAAAATACGGCTCTATTCTGCCTGACCCGGCAGGCAGTCAGACCTTATGGTTATCTTCCCTTGTTCCCTGAAAATTGTTGTTATTCTGTTCTTTTTCAGGTGCACTGATTTCATATTGTTCAAACACACATGTTTTACAATCCATTTGTACAAGAGTGGTCCTGAGGTGATGTACATTTTCAACTTACAAAGATAACATGATTAAGAGATTAAAGTAAAGACAGGCATAAGAAATTATAAGAGCATTCATTGGGGAAGTGATAAATGTGCATGAAATCTTCACAATTTATGTTCAGAGATTGCAGTAAAGACAGGCCTAAGAAATTACAAAGGTATTAATTTTGGGAAATGATAAATGTCCACGAAATCTTCACAATTTATGTTCCTCTGCCTGAGCTCCAGCAGGTCCCTCCGTTCGGGGTCCCTGACTTCCCACAACAATTTGATACAATGTTGTCTTTATTTCTCTTCTCTGTCTAAATCCTTCAAAGATTCTCCATTTCACTACTAGTAAAAGATAAACCCTCAAAACAACCTGTGAAGATCCACAAAGTTCTTTAAGAACCACCCTCTCCTTGTGTGATGTTCCTTCCCTGTGTCCATATGTTCTCATTGTTCAACTCCCACTTATGAGTGAGAACATGTGGTGCTTGGTTTTCTGTTCCTGTGTTAGTTTGCTGAGAATGATGCTTTCCAGCTTCATCCATGTCCCTACAAAGGACATGAACTCATCCTTTTTTATGGTTGCATAGTATTCCATGATGTATATGTGCCACATTTTCTTTATCCAGTCTGTCATTGATGGGCATTTGGGTTGGTTCCAAGTCTTTGCTATTGTAAACAGTGCTGCAATAATCATATGTGTGCATGTGTCTTTATAATAAAATGATTTAAAATCCTTTGGGTATATACTCAGTAATGAGATTGCTGGGTCGAAAGGTAGTTCTAGTTCTAGATCCTTGAGGAATCACTACACTAATTTCTTACAAAAATATTAGTTTCTCAATTAGACCTACCTTCACATCTACATTTAAAAATGCAACCCCCTCTTCTCCTCCATTTGGCTTTTTTTCAAAGCATTCATCATCTTTTCTTTTTTTTTTTTTTTTTTTTTGAGATGGAGTCCTACTCTGTCATGAGTGCAGTGGCACTATGTCGGCTCACTGCAACCTCCATCTCCTGGCTTCAAGCAGTTCTCCTGCCTCAGCCTCCTGAATAGCTGGGATTGCAGGCACCAACCACCATGTCCAGCTAATTTTTAAAAATATTTTTAGTACAGACAGGGTTTCACCATGTTGGCCAGCCAGGTCTCGAACTCCTGACCTCAGGTGATCTGCCAGCATCGGCCTCCCAAAGTGCTGGGATTACAGGCGTAAGCCACCATGCCCGGCCCATTCGTTACCTTTTAACATACATACACTTTACATGTTAATGTTAACTCTCTCTCTTTTGCCTCATGAATGTAAGCTCCAAGGGGACTATCAGGTAGAAATCCATGTTTTCATACTGCAAGTGCCTAGAACAATGTCTAGTACTTAATTGGTGTTCCATGAATATTTGGTGAATAAAGGAACAAATGATATCTCAACCTTATTCTGTGAAGTTTCCTTGCTTGATAAGAAGTGAAGTTCTCCTACCTCCATTTTTCAGTGTATACGAAGAGTAATTCCTGCATCCTTGAGGTATAGTCACAACCTGAACCCTTTTCCCCAAGAAGCAATTATTGTCAACTATGATGTCCAATTTACAATTTTTCTTCATCAATTGGGCATTGAGAGAACTTATAGGAATATTAGAAAATATCAAATATGCAAATATTATCATGATGGAACAAAATATAAGAATTAAAAATGATTAATTCTTGTGTTTCTTATTTTGTGTACACTCAGGGCTTTCCTGATAGAACCAACAGGAGTGAAACAGAAACAGAGAGTGATACAGAGAGCAAGAAGGAGAGAGATTTATTTGAAGAAACTGGCTCACACTATTATGGAAGCTTGGTAAGTGCAAAATCTATTGACAGGACAGCCCACCGGACACCAAGGGAAGAACTGCAGTTCAAGCCCAAAGGCAGTTTGCTGGCAGAATTCCTTCCTTCTTTGTGGAGGGCTGTCTTTGTTCTATTAAAACCTTCAACTGACTGGCTGAGGCCCAGCCACAAAATAGAGACTAAGCTGCTTTGCTGAAAATTCACCAATTTAAATTTTAATCTCACCTTAAATTTAAATTTAAAAAACACCTTCACAGAAACATCCAGAATAATGTTTGAACAAGTATCTGGGCACCTGGCCCAGCCGAGTGATGTAAGGTACCCTTCATGGCATAAACTTTACAATTCTTACGCTGCTTATTTTCTGCCAAACTTGTCTGGTGGTATTTCTGCAGGACAATTTCTTTTCTCGGGTAAACAAAAGGTTCATTCTCTTCCCATCATTATTTATCCAAGTTGTGCTTGCACATTCTCTCTCTCTCTCTCTCTGCCTCTTTCTCCCTCTCACTCTCTTTCATACTTCTGCGCAGTCTAATTCTCTATTTGTGTTTTGCTATCTTACTTTCTGGCTTTTATTCGATTGCTTTCTTGGCTTTGCTCGTATTTTTACATTATATTTGATGCAAAAGATGTACATATGCATTTTTATATCATATTTTTTCTGCCTGAGGCCAGTTTCTTTACTTGTTTGTCAATGTACAAGATTTATTATGACTGACCAGCCTCAAACTTAAATGTTCTCGCTAGTCCAACACCTGCAGCAAACTTTTCACCTGTTTTCTATCTCAATATGTAATTCCTAGGAAACAGATTAGTTCAACCTGGTCAAGTTGCCCAATTGAACTTGGTCAAATTGTCTGTCTTTGCCCAGAGGAGTTAGTGATGTGTGGCTTACTACTTGCTGGTTGGGGGTTTGGAAACAACCTGAGATGGAAAAGAGGCAGTTTGAGAAATCAAAGTAAAATCCTAAGTCCCCCAGTGGACTGAATAAATCCTCTCTCATCAAAGAGGACCCCAGAGAAACCTTAAAAACTTAGTGCCCAGCCACGATGAAACAGGTTGGACACACCTGTTATACCACTGTCTTGCTAACCATCGTTAAACTTTCTTTCCTAAGGGTCAAACAGAATTTAGCTTTTTGAAAGACATGTTCCATTGCTGATTTCAACCATCAGCCTGACACTGCCCTTCCCTTTTTGCAGTTTCAACAAAATAGCAGCTGACAGATATTCCTTCCTTATAAGAGACCACCGATCATGGAATAATTGGTGCCAGTTTGCAGAGGCTGTGCACTGAGTGCCTTTGTGTACTCTACTTCACCTTTTTAAGCATAGGGCCTAATTGTAATACACTTCAATGTTAAATCTGCACCCCAAAGTGAACATGAGACATACGTGACATACATGCTAGCTTATACACATGTGCCTGCCCCCCTTTGTAAATATTCATGCTTATCCTATAATCTGTTAAATGTGGATACTCAGCCAATCCTTTCAGCATAAATTACTGTCTCATATTTTCCTCCCTAGAAGTGCCTGCTTTTCAGTGTCAGCTGGAGGTTCCCATACTCCCGCTTGATAAATAAAGTTCACCTTTCTAAATTTACAGATTTTCTGACAGATCTCCAGATTCCCCACAGCATGATTGAAGATAATGCAAGCACGAGCCCACTGACAGCTCAGTTGTCTCCCCAGCTCCATTGGGGAAGAGCCAGGTAAGTCCCAAGATCTCCCACTTTTAGGCTGAAGATCTTGAATCTTTATTTCTTCCTACCTCTCCCTTCCATCTGCATCTTGGAAGATAAATTTCTCTTGGCCCTGGGTCTTAGGTGGGGAGCAGGTTGTGGGGGGCATTTCAACTTAACTCAGTGGGTCCTCAAAGGGACACCTCTGGTAAATGCTGTTATGGGGAACCTGGGTTCTAAGGGAATAGCCTCTGGTCAGCCACCATCAAAACCCTGGTGGCTTACATGTTTAAGAACTAGGAAAACATTCTTGTGAATATTTGAGATCCTGACTAAAGCTAACCAGGAGGATTTAAAGCTTTGTTGGTCACAATGGGGGAACTTTTGGCATGCTTAAGCAAGTTTGTTTATTTGCACAACTAGAACAGAGAGGGTTTGGACCTCTCAATAGCACTGTGAGACCTTTTGTAATTAATTGGTATTATGAGAACTCTAAACATGTTCTGGAGTCTCTGATGGCCTCCTCAAAGGAGACAAATTCAAGGCTGCAGGAGTCTAATTTGAAACTTGACCAGTATATTTAAAAACTTGAGAGCTACCTTGTGTTAGATTCCAACCTTGAGACAGAGGAAAACACTGTGTCTCCCCATTCTCTTTCTACTGCACCTTTAATGCCAACAACACTGTATCCTTCTCTGCCATCTTTCACCCTTTCTGAGCTTTCTTTCTTCCCTTACTCTTCTTCCCTGAAGCCACCCCCTCCTTTCTCCATCACCCCCCCACCCTTCTTCTTGCCCCCTTACAAGTTGCTCAAATTACAGGGGGTCACCAGGCAGTAGAGTCATTCTCCTCCCTCTGATCCAAAACTGATCTTATGCCTATTATCAAGGACTTCCCTAACCCTAAAACAGACTCAGTTGAATTTGAACACCATTTTGGCTTCATTATAAATATATATCAACCAGGCCTTCTCAGTGTTTGTCAGTTTCTCCAGATGTTAGGGGGACTATTTTAGCCAGGGAATAGATGAACCAAGAGGGGTTGGCACACCCTGAAGCTGATCTTGTACTTAAGTGGGAAGCAGACTTTAGGAGGGCTCAGGAGGTAATTACAGAATTAATTAAGGCCATCCTAGTAATTTTTCCATGTCAAATAGATTGGAAGGCTATTCAACGATATATCCAGAAAAGGGATGAGCCAGTCTTTGATCTTTTTTTCAATCAATTAAAAAAACCTTCAGAGAGAATTCAGACATCAAAGATTTAAATGATGATAATGCCAAGCTTTCCCACTCACTTCTTCTTTCATGTCTCAATGATTCCCTTAGTACTCTGGTCAAGCAGATGAACCAGTACTCCACTTAAGCCATGATTCTGGCTGGACTTTAAAAGGCCTCAAGAATTGGTTTAGTTGTTCAACTACCTCTCAAAAACAACAGAAAAAGAAAGATACTTGGGTAGTTAAGATACTCATTGCCAGGAAGAAACTGCAAAACTCATGGCCCTACACATTAAGCAGTATCAGGGGCTATCCACTAAACAACAAGCCCCACCTAAGGAGCAGAAGAGAGCAGAGCCTGACATAAAAATTCATAGATTGTTATTTTTACAGGGAAGTCTGTCACTTTAAACGGGATGGTGAGAAATAGACAAGGTGGCAAAAAACAAAGCAAAGCAAAGCAAATAAAACAAAAACAAAAAAACTCTGATCATGATAAAGAAAACTAATTCTTTCTAAAGTCTACTAAAGTAGACTGATGCCAGAACAGTTTTTTTTTTTTTCCCATTACAAGAATGGAGTACTATGAGGAGGGGAAGAGAATTTTTCTCTTCCTAATGGTAAATCAGTTGGGAGAATTTGATCTTCAAATTAATAATGAAACATTCTGAACTCAAATAGATACTGGGTCCACTCTCTCAGTGCTTAACCCCAACCATTTGTATGTCCACCACCCCAGGAGCTGCCAGTTTTTTGTTGGGGGCTGATCAGTGACTGTTCCCTTAGAATCTAGGTTCCCCATAACAGTATTTTATGCTATGGTTGTAACCAAACCATAAAAATGGTCAGGGTCACTAATCAACCTATGACTTTTTTTCTCTTTTTTTCTTTTTGTTTTTTTTTTTTTTTTTTTTGAGACAGAATCTCACTCTGTCATCCAGGTTGGAGTGCAATGACATAGTCTCGGCTCACTGCAACCTCTGCCTCCCCAGTTCAAGTGATTCTCCTGCCTTAGCCTCCCAAGCACCTGGGACTACAGGAGTGTGCTACCATGCCTGGCTAATTTTTTGTATTTTTAGTAGAGACAGGGTTTCATCCTGTTAGCCAGGATGGTCTTGATCTCCTGACCTTGTGAACTGCCTGCCTCAGCCTCCCAAAGTGCTAGGATTACAGGTATGACCAACCACACCCTGCCCAACCTATGACTATTTTTAAGGCAAAGCTGGGGCATCATCATTCTTGTTTCCTCTGCTCTTCTCCATATGATAGAGAGTTCCTTTAAAGGCATCAGGTTCATATTTATTTTTCTCATGAGGGAGGAACCATTCTAGAGGTCTATCCTTTGGACATCTTGACCACTGACCTTACTCATGTCTTTCCCATGTCAGTCACTAGTTTCTCAGTTGCCATTGAGCACCAGGCTTTTAAAAAATTGCCTGATACACTCTGGGCCAATCTAACACTGATGTTCATCTGATTCACTCAGCACTGCCAATTACCATACAGATAGAGCCCAACAAAGCTCTACCTAATATAAGACAATATCCCCTCAATCCTGAAGCTTTGGCCAGAATAGAGTCCATCCTTAATGATTTCCTCTCCAAGGGCTTCATAATGCCCTGCATTATCCCTTGTACCACACCTGCATCATCTGTCTGGAAACCACATAGAAAGTGATGGAAGTTTGTTCAGGACTTTAATGATATTAATAATATTGTTATGCCTTGACACCCTGTTGTGGCAGACCCACACACATACCTGTCTGGCAGACCTTCTAACACTCAGTGTCTCTCAGCTATTGATCTCTGTCATGCCTTTTTCAGCAGCCCTGTCAATCCAGAAAGTCAATTTTTCTTTGCTTTCATGTGAAAGGGCCAATCGTTCACTAATGCAGTCATTCTCTGGGAATATACAGAAAACTCCCACTTATGTTTCTCAAATCTCATGAGTTGACTTATAGGATATAAGCTTCCCCAACAATCCTACCCTGTTATAATACATTTATGCTGTCTCTCACAAGATGCCTGTCTTACTGACCTGTTCACTTGCTCTACCAGCTGGCCCTTGAGGGACACAAGGTCTCTAAAGACAAGCTACAGATTTGTCAGAATACTATTAAATTTCACAGATATCTATTAACCCCTTCAGGGCTAAACAACAACCTTCTCACCTTTAAGGCATTTTTCCTTGCCTCTCTGCACTATCAAGAAGCAGCATGGAGAGTTTCTGTGACTTACTACAGAGCTTGGGTTTCCAACCACTCTTTAATGGCACAAACTCTATATGCTTTACTTAAAGTTTTCCCCCTCTGACCCCCTTATTTGAATCCCACAAGGTAGAGAGGTTTCAAGGACCTAAAAGTTCAGTTGGCCTCACTGCCCCCTACTCTGGGACACCCAAGTTGTGATCTCCCCTTTTCCCTTTTTGTCCCAAAACCAGAAGGAAATACCTTGGGAATCCTAATTCAGCCTTATGGGGGTAACAATCAACACATTGAGATTAGAGTCAACAATTCAATTCTGTAGCTCTACCCTATCTTAGGACAGTCATGGCCATTTTCACCCTCATTAAAGCTTTAAAGCTTCTGAAAAAATAACAATGAGAGCCCCTCTCACTATACATGTTCCTCATTCAGTTGAGGCCTTTCTCACCCTGCACCACACTCAGCATCTTTCAACTAGTCCACTCTGACCTGCTATAAGACACTTTTCTCCTCCTCTCCTAAGCTAGCCTTAGCTCCCTGTAACCTCCTTAACCCTGGCACCTTCTTTCCTTTACCAGAAGAGGTATCTTCCATGACTATACTGCTTTTAGACATCCTTCTTTTGCCCCACACAGACTAAAGGAAACTCCCTTACTCAATCTGAATTTTATCCTGTATCTGAATTTTATCCTTACTCAATCTGAATGTTATAGAAGACTGATGAGTCTTTTATCAGAGATTCTGCTATTTCCTATTGGGCAGGCTACATGGTGAGTTCTCTGATAGAAACCATTAAATCAGGCGCTCTGCCAGGTGCCTAATCTGCCCAACAAGTAGAACTGCATGCCCTCACTCAAGCCTGTCCACTAGCCAAATATAAAGGGGGTAATATTTATACAGACAGCAGACATGCCTTCAGAGTTGCCTGTGATTTCAGCATGATCTACAGCCAAAAATGATTCTTCAACTCTTCTGAAGAGCCTGTTAAGAATGAAGACTTTGTTCTGGTCCTCTTGGATACCCAGGCTTCTCAAGAAATAGTCATTATCAAAGTCCAGAGAAATTTCTCTGACAAGACACAGGACAGCAAAGACAATTATGTTGGGGTCCACGAGTTTCCTAAACAAAGGAATGAACACACAAGACAACACAAGACAAGACAAACATGGCGGCCACCCAGATTAGCGCACTCTGCTTTATTTTATACAGTCTTTTGTGGAATGATGTTAAGTCACAAGACACATTGTTGTTTTTCTGACCTTTCCCTGACTTTCTGAATTTTCAAGATGTTTACACATAAACAAGCCCCCAGGGTCTGCTGTTTGCAGCTGGCTCCTTTGTCCTCCCTGTTTGCAGGGAAGAAACGCCCTGTTTCATTTGCAAGAGCAGGACTTACCGGAACGTCTGGTTTGCGAACGCGTACTCCTCTACACAATTACCTAAGAAGTGTGGCAGCTCCAGCTGCTGCAGGGTGACTCCTTCCCCAATTATGGCTGCTCAACCCACTACCCCTCCTTCTTCCCGGGCTCCTTCCTCTTCCTCATTCCCTTTCCCATCTGAAGATCTCTTTTCCAGACTCTCACTATTTCTAAAAACAGTTTCAGAGGCTGAAATGAGGAATGAGATAAAACAAAATTGTTCTTTAAACCCCCAGACAAGATAATAGAAACGTCCAAGTAGACATTCAGTTGTACCCAGCACTCTTTAAAGACTGACTTTAACCTTCATACAGAATCTGACTCACTGCAATCCAGACAAATAATTCAATGGAGCAGATAATACTATTGGAGTCTTTCTCCAACTGTTGCTTCTCAGGTACATAAGCTTTGCAATGTCTGCCCTCAGTAAACCCCTAAACTCTCCTCCAAGCTAACTTTCACTTCCCTTCACTATAATGGCAAGTTGTTATCATTCTGTTATTGCCATCCCATGGATATACATATGTTCTTGTAATAGTGATGTTTATTCTCCATGAGTTGAGCCTTTCCTTTGCAAACAAGTCATAGCTATGGTGGTGGCCAAATACTACTTGAGAAAACAATTTCTCCCTGGGATTCCCTTTAAACATCACAGGTAGGTGAGCTCATTTTACCAGTCAAGTACTGAAACAGGTTTTTAAAACCTGGCTCATCCCACAGCACTTTCACTGTGCCTATCATTCCAGTCCTCTGGGCTAGTTGAGCAGACTAATGAAATCATTAAAATCCATCTTACAAAAATCATGAAACATTTCATGTGTCCTGCTTAAAGCTCTTCGGTTGGTTTTACTGATTTTGCAGTTCACTCCCATGAGAAAACATTGACTTTCTCCTTTCGAAATTGTTACTGGCTCAGTTTGGTGGCTCAGGCCTGTAATCTCAGCACTTTGGGAGGTCAAGACAGGAGGATAACTTGAGGATAGGAGTTCACTACCAGCTTCAGAAAAATATCGAGAACACGTCTCTACTAAAAGTGAAAAAAATTTAAAAAGCCAGGCATGGTGGCACATGTCTGTAGTCCTGGTTACTCAGGAGTAGAGGCAGAAGAACTGCTTGGGCCAAGGAGTTTGAGGCTGCAGTGAGGTATGATTACGCCATTGCACTCCAGTTTGGGCAACAGAGCAAGAGCCAAAAAAAAAAAAGAAAGAGAAAGAAAGAAAGATAGAAAGAAAAAGAAAGAAAGAAAGAAAGAAAGAAAGAAAGAAAGAAAGAAAGAAAGAAAGAAAGAAAGAAAGAAAGAAAGAAAGAAAGAAAGAAAAGAAAAGAAAAGAAAGAAAAGAAAAGAAAAGAAAAGAAAAGAAAAGAAAAGAAAAGAAAAGAAAAGAAAAGAAAAGAAAAGAAAAGAAAAGAAAAGATGTCTTTATAGCAGCATGATTTACAATCCTTTGGGTATATACCCAGTAATGGGATGGCTGGGTCAAATGGTATTTCCAGTTCTAGATCCTTGAGGAATCGCCACACTCTTTTCCACAATGGTTGAACTAGTGTACAATCCCACCAACAGTGTAAAAGTGTTCCTATTTCTCCACATCCTCTCCAGCACCTGTTGTTTCCTGACTTTTTAATGATCACCATTCTAACTGGTATGAGATGGTATCTCATTGTGGCTTTGATTTGCATTTCTCTGATGGCCAGTGATGATGAGCATTTTTTCATGTGTCTGTTGACTGCATGCATGTCTTCTTTTGAGAGATGTCTGTTCATATCCTTTGCCCAGTTTTAAATGAGTATGTTTGTTTTTTTCTTGTAAATTTTTTTGTGTTCTTTGTAGGTTCTGGATATTAACCCTTTGTCAGATGAGTAGATTACAAAAATTTTCTCCATTCTGCGGGTTGCCTGTTCACTCTGATGGCAGTTTCTTTTGCTGTGCAGAAGTTGTTTAGTTTAATTAGATCCTATTTGTCAATTTTGGCTTTTGTTGCCATTGCTTTTGGTGTTTTAGACACGAAGTCCTTCCCATGCCTATGTCCTGAATGGTATTACCTAGGTTTTCTTCTAGGGTTTTTAAGGTTTTAGGTCTAACATTTAAGTCTCTAATCCATCTTGAATTAATTTTCGTATAAGGAGTAAGGAAAGGATCCAGTTTCAGCTTTCTACTTATGGCTAGCCAATTTTCCCAGCACCATTTCTTAAATAGGGAATCCTTTCCCCATTTCTTGTTTTTGTCAGGTTTGTCAAAGATCAGATGGCTGTAGATGTGCGGTATTATTTCTGAGGACTCTGTTCTGTTCCATTGGTCTATATCTCTGTTTTGGTAACAGTACCATGCTGTTTTGGTTGCTGTAGCCTTGTAGTATAGTTTGAAGTCAGGTAGCGTGATGCCTCTAGCTTTGTTCTTTTGGCTTAGGATTGTCTTGGCAATGCGGGCTCTTTTTTGGTTCCATATGAACTTTAAAGCAGTTTTTTCCATTTCTGTGAAGAAAGTCATTGGTAGCTTAATGGGGATGGCAATGAATATATAAATTACCTTGGACAGTATGGCCATTTTCACAATATTAATTCTTCCTATCCATGAGCTTGGTATGTTCTTCATTTGTTTGTGTCCTCTTTTATTTCACTGAGCAGTGGTTTGTAGTTCTGCTTGAAGAGGTCCTTTACATCCCTTGTAATTACATCCCTTGTAATTACATCCCTCGGATTCCTAGGTATTTTATTCTCTTTGAAGCTATTGTGAATGGGAGTTCATTCATGATTTGGCTCTCTGTTTGTCTATTACTGGTGTATAAGAATGCTTGTGATTTTTTCACATTAATTTTGTATCCTGAGACTTTGCTGAGGTTGCTTATGAGCTTGAGGAGATTTTCGGCTGAGATGATGGGTTTTTCCAAATATACAATCATGTCATCTGCAAACAGGGACAATTTAACTTCCTCTTTTCCTAATAGAATAGCCTTTATTTCTTTCTCGTACCTGATTGCCCTAGCCAGAACTTCCAACACTATGTTGAATAGGAGTGGTGAGAGAGGGCATCCCTGTCTTGTGCCAGTTTTCAAAGGGAATGCTTCCAGTTTTTGTCCATTCAGTATGATATTGGCTGTGGGTTTGTCACAAATAGCTCTTATTATTTTGAGAAACTTCCATCAATAGCAAATTTATTGAGAGTTTTTAGCATGAAGGGCTGTTGAATTTTGTCAAAGGCCTTTTCTGCATCTATTGCGATAATCATGTGGTTTTTGTCTTTGGTTCTGTTTATATGCTGGATTATGTTTATTGATTTGAGTATGTTGAACCAGCCTTGCATCCCAGGGATGAAACCCACTTGATCATGGTGGATAAGCTTTTTGATGTGCTCCTGGATTCGGTTTGCCAGTATTTTATTGCGGATTTTTGCATCAATATTCGGTCGGGATATTGGTCTAAAATTCTCTTTTTTTGGTATCTCTGCCAGGCTTTGGTATCAGGATGATGTTTGCCTCATAAAATGAGTTAGGGAGGATTCTCTCTTTTTCTATTGATTGGAATAGTTTCAGAAGGAATGGTCCCAGCTCCTCCTTGTACCTCTGGTAGAATTCAGCTGTGAATCCATCTGGTCCTGGACTTTTTTTGGTTGGTAGGCTACTAATTATTGCCTCAATTTCAGAGCCTGTTATTGGTCTATTCAGGGATTCAGCTTCTTCCTGGTTTAATCTTGGGAGAGTGTAAGTGTCCAGGAAATTACCCATTTCTTCTAGGTTTTCTAGTTTATTTGCATAGAAGTGGTTATAGTATTCTCTGATGGTAGTTTGTATTTCTGTGGGGTTGGTGGTGATATCCCCTTTATCATTTTTTATTACATTTATTTGATTCTTCTCTCTTTTCTTCTTTATTAGTTTTGCTAGCAGTCTATCAATTTTGTTGATCTTTTCAAAAAACCAACTCCTGGATTCATTGATTTTTTGGAGGGTTTTTTGTGTCTCTATCTCCTTCAGTTCTGCTCTGGTCTTAGTTATTTCTTGCCTTCTGCTAGGTTTTGAATGCATTTGCTCTTGCTTCTCTAGTTCTTTTAATTGTGATGCTCGGGTGTCAATTTTAGATCTTTCCTGCTTTCTCTTGTGGGCATTTAGTGCTATATATTTCCCTCTACACACTGCTTTAAATGTGTCCCAGAGATTCTGGTATGTTGTATCTTTGTTCTCATTGGTTTCAAAGAACATCTTTATTTCTGCCTTCATTTTGATAATGTACCCAGTAGTCATTCAGGAGCAAGTTATTCAGTTTCCATGTATTTGAGCGGTTTTGATTGAGTTTCTTAGTCCTGAGTTCTAGTTTGATTGCACTGTGGTCTGAGAGACAGTTTGTTATAATTTCTGTTCTTGTACATTTGCTGAGGAGTGTTTTACTTCCAATTATGTGGTCAATTTTGGAATAAGTGTGATGTGGTGCTGAGAAGAATGTCTATTCTGTTGATTTGGGGTAGAGAGTTCTGTAGATGTCTATTAGGTCTGCTTGCTGCAGAGATGAGTTCAATTCCTGGATATCCTTGTTAACTTTCTGTCTGTTGATCTGACTAATGTTGACAGTGGGGTGTTGAAGTCTCCCAATATTATTGTATGGGAGTCTAAATCTCTTTGTAAGTCTCTAAAGACTTGCTTTATGAATCTGGCTGCTCCTGTATTGGGTGCATATATATTTAGGATAGTTAGCTCTTCCTGTTTAATTGATCCCTTTACCGTTACGTAATGGCCTTCTTTGTCTCTTTTGATCTTTGATGGTTTAAAGTCTGTTTTATCAGAGACCAGGATTGCAATCCCTGCTTTTTTTTTTTTTTTTTTTTTTTTGTTTTTGTTGTTGTTGTTGTTCTCCATTTGCTTGTTAGGTCTTCCTTGATCCCTTTATTTTGAGCCTATGTGTGTGAGATGTGACATGGAACTGCATGTGAGATGGGACTCCTGAATACAGCAAACAGATAGGTTTTGACTCTTTATCCTATTTGCCCATGGTTTAATTGGACCATTTAGTGCATTTACATTTAAGGTTAATATTGTCGTGTGTGAACTTGATACTGTCATTGTGATATTAGCCATTTATTTTGCTCGTTAGTTGATGCAGTTTCTTCCTAGCATCAATGGTCTTTACATTTTGGCATGTTTTTACAATGTCTGGTACTGGTTGTTCCTTTCCATGTTTAGTGCTTCCTTCAGGATCTCTTGCAGGGCAGGCCTGGTAGTGACAACATTTCTAAACATTTGCTTGTCTGTGAAGGATTTTATTTCTCCTTCACTCATGAAACTTAGTTTGGCTGGATATGAAATTCTGGATTGAAAATTTTTTTCTTTAAGAATGTTGAATATTGACCCCTTCTCTTTTCTGGCTTGGAGAGTTTCTGCTGAGAGATCTGCTGTTAGTCTGATGGGCTTCCCTTTGTGGGTAACCCGACATTTCTCTCTGGCTGCCCTTAACATTTTTGCTTCGTTTCAACTTTGGTGAATCTGACAATTATGTGTCTTGGAGTTGCTCTTCTCAAGGAGTATCTTTGTGGCGTTCTCTGTATTTCCTGAATATGAATATTGGCCTGCCTTACTAGGTTGGGGAAGTTTTCCTGGATGATATCCTACAGAGTGTTTTCCAACTTGGTTCCATTTTCCCCCTCACTTTCAGGCACACCAATCAGACGTAGATTTGGTCTTTTCACATGATCCCATATTTCTTGAAGGCTTTGTTCATTTCCTTTTACTCTTTTTTCTCCACACTTCTCTTCTCACTTAGTTTCATTCATTTGATCTTCAATCATTGATACTCTTTCTTCCTGTTGATCGAGTCATTTTCTGAAGCTTGTGCGTTTGTCACATAATTCTTGTGTCATGGTTTTCATCTCTATCAGTTTGTTTAATGCCTTCTCTGCATTGGTTATTCTAGTTATCCATTCTTCCATTCTTTTTTCAAGATTTTTAGTTTCTTTGTGCTGGGTGCATAGTTCCTCCTTTACCTCTGAGAAGTTTGATCGACTGAAGCCTTCTTATCTCAACTCATCAAAGTCAATCTCCAGTTAGCTTTGATCCATTTCTGGTGATGAGCTGTGTTCCTTTGGAGGGGGAGATGAGCTCTGAGTTTTTGAATTTCCAGCTTCTCTGCCCTGCTTTTTCCCCATCTTTGTGGTTTTATCTGTCTTTGGTCTTTGATGCTGGTGACATACTGATGGAGTTTTGGTGTTGGTGTCCTTTCTGTTTGTTAGTTTTCCTTCTAACAGTCAGGACCCTCAGCTGCAGGTCTGTTGGAGTTTCCTTGAGGTCCACTCCCGACCTTGTTTGCCTGGGTATCAGTAGCAGAGGCTGCAGAAGAGAGAATATTGCTGAACAGCGAGTGTTGCTGTCTGATTCTTGCTCTGGAAACTTCGTCTCAGAGGTGTGCCCAGCCATGTCAGGTGTGAGGTGTTGGTCTGCACCTAGTGGGGGATGTCTCCCAGTTAGGTTACTCAAGGGTCAGAGACCCACTTGAGCATTCAGTCTGTCCGTTCTCAGATCTCAACCTCCATGCTGGGAGACCCACTGCTCTCTTCAAAGCTGTCAGACAGAGTCATTTACCTCTGCTTATGTTTCTGCTGCTTTTTGTTTAGCTATGCCCTGTCCCCAGAGGTGAAGTCTACAGAGGCAGGCAGGCCTCCTTGAGCTGCAGTGGGCTTCACCCAGTTCGAGCTTCCCAGTGGCTTTGTTTACCTACATAAGCCTCAGCAATGGTGGACACCCCTCCCCCAGTCTTGCTCCTGCCTTGCAGTTAGATCTCAGACTGCTGTGGTAGGAATGAGGGAGGCTCCATGGGCGTGGGACCCTCTGGGCCAGGTGTGGGATATAATCTCCTGGTGTGCCGTTTGCTAAGACCCTTGGTAAAGTGCAGTATTAAGGTGGGAGTTACCTGATTTTCCAGGTGTTGTGTGTCTCAGTTTCCCTTGGCTAGGAAAAGGGATTCCCTTCCCCCTTGCACTTCCCAGGTGAGGTGATGCCTCACCCTGCTTCAGCTCTCACTGATCGGGCTGCACCAGCTGACCAGCACCGATTGTCCTTCACTCCCCAGTGAGATGAACCCGGTACCTCAGTTGAAAATGCAGAAATCACCCATCTTCTGTGTCGCTCCCACTAGGAGCTGAAGGCTGAAGCTGTTCCTATTGGGCCATCTTGCTCCAGGCTAGTGACTCTTACTCCCCAAAATACCTCTTAATTCCAAAGAGATAGATCATAAATTGTAAATGGGAGAAAGCTGGTCATATAATCTTATCCAAGTGATCAAAATGAATGATGCTCTAGTGAGAAAAATGGACATCATATGCCTTCTGTTAGATGAGCTGTGGACATAGCATGACTTCCGTGGAATTTCTGCTAGAAACACATAAGCTGAATCTAATTATGAAGAAACTTCAGCAAAATTCAAATGAAGGGAATTTGCACAAAATAACTGACTCGTACCCTTCAAAGGTGTTAAATGTCCTGAAAAACAGAGAAGTCTTCCAGATTAAAGGAGATAAAGATGCATGGCATTACTGTGCAGTGTCGAGATGGCACCTACTTGTACTACAAAGATTAAGATTGGACAATTGATGAAATTTGCATAGGTTAGTAGATTAGATAATAATGTACTATCAATATCAATTTCCTGATTTTGATAATTATAGTCTGATTAAGTAAGAAGATATTCTTGTTTTTAGGAAACTCACTAATGTATCTAAAAGGTGAAGGAAAAATCATGTTTTCAGCTTATTTTTAATTGGTTCACAAAAATAATTTGGTACAGACAGAGAAAGAGCAAAAGAACACGGGTAAATGGGCTAACATTTGATCTACCTAGGTGAATTCTTTGTATTATTCTTGAAACTCCTCAGTAAGTTTGAACTTAGGCCAAAATATAAAAATGAAATGAAAAAGTAATGTTTCTTAAAGAGTTAAATCTACTTTATATCTGTACATATGTCTCGGTTACTTTCTATGTAATAACCTAGAAGTGAGACGTCTATTCTAAGGATATGTGCATTTGCAATTTTAATGCCAAATTACTGTCTTAAGCTGTCACATCAAGTTCCATTTCCAGTGGTGTAGAGAATTCTCACACTTCTGTAACTTTCCTCAAACCTGATACTATTACACTTAAATGTTTGCCACCCTGATAATTAAGAAATTGTATGTTGGTTTTTTTTTAAATATTTTAAAATGTTGTGGGTACATAGTAGGTGTATATATTCATGGGGTAGAGGAGATGTTTTGATATAGATGTGTAACGTGAAATGATCAAATAATAGGGTATTCATCACTTCAGGCATTTATCCTTTGAGTTACAAACAATCCAATTACTCTTTAAGTTATTTTCAAATGTACAATTAACCTAGTATTGACTATAGTCAACCTATTGTGCTATCAAACAGTAGGTCTTATTCATTCTTTCTAACTATTTTTGTACCCATTACCCATCCCCCCACACCCCCCACCACCACCCCCGACACCCCTGCTCTACACTACCCTTCCAAGCCTTTGGTAACCACCTTCTTATTCTCTATGTCCATGAGTTTAATTGTTTTGATTTTTAGATACCACAATAAGTGAAATATGTGATGCTTTTCTGTCCCAGGCTTATTTCACTTAACATAATGATCTTCAGTTCCATCCATGTTGTTGCAAATAACTGGATCTCATTCTTTTTACAGCTGAATAGTACTCCACTGTGTATGAGTACCACATTTTCTTTATCTGTTCATCTGTTGATGGGCACTTAGGGTGCTTCCAAATCTTAGCTATTATAAACAGTGTTGCAACAAACAGGAGTAAAGCTAGCTCTTTAATATAATGATTTCCTTTCTTTGGATATATGCCCAACAGTGGGATTGCTGGATCATGTGGTAGCTTGATTTTTAGCTTTTTGAGGAACCTCCAAACCATATTCCGTAGTGGTTGTGCTAATTTACATTCTCACTACATTCTCTGCTTTTTGAGAGTCAGAATAAGGGCATATAGCCTGAAAAATTCAAATTGAAACTCACCATTCATTCAGTCACATGCTGAAATGATGCTTGCAGGAAGTCTGAAGTATTGCCCTGACTACTTTGCAGTTTGTTTCAATGGTAGACCTCTTCAGTAGATTTCTTTTAAATTAACACCAAAGCTTCCTATTTTCTGATTCTCCATTATGTGGGAAAATAGACTCAACAACATTGTCAATCTTGAAAATCCAAAAGAATAATTGAAGTCTAATTATATCCTTTTCCTACTGGAAGACATGCAGTCACAATTTGCTTCTTTTCTCCTCACACCTTCTTGAAAGATTGCTGCAGGAAACTGGTTTAAATGTAGTGACTTGCATGTTGCAGATTTTAAGGAATATAAATAACCTAGAAGTGTGGTTTTGAAATATAAGCAAATTGTTCTTTTTCTTTCCTAAAAGATGAAAATATAATTTATAAAACTTGGTTTCCACAAGCTGCATGATGATTTTCACAGGACAGTAATGAACATCTTGAACACTGTACTTCCAAATTAAATATGACATTAATGGGAAGCATTTAATGCAGCTCAACTCTGTTCTGATGGCCGTTTCAATTGGACTGCTGCTGTTGTGAATAGAAAAGTTGCTGACAATGTTAGCAAAACTAGGCTTACATGAAAGTACCACCTAAGAAGATGTTGCACTTGAATTTGCATGTTTAATCAGTCAAGTTAGCTCATCATATACCGCTTCCAGAAATGCAATTTTTATATACAAGTTGCTAGACAAACACACAGTGACTCATTGTCAATTCGACAGCCTGTGTTTTGAGGACAACTAGTCTTTTTCATGAACTGAATGTCTGCGAGTCTGCTGTGGCTTCTGGTTACATCATGTAATTACCAGACAGTCCTTTTATCCTAAGGCAAGTCTTTCTCTTGGGGACTGTAAGTATATGAATGACACCCTAGAGTTAAATATAAAATTTAAAAAGGATGAAATTCGTGTCAGAAGCAGAAATGCCATAGGTAATGTTCCCCTGATAAAGCACTGTACTATGTAGACTGTTCTTTCCAAGTAAGTTTTCAACTCTCCTTTTCTAAATTTTAAAAAATAAAGCAGCAGAAATATGCAAAATCCTTTTTTGATACCAAAAAACAAGAATCAGGATTATTACTTTATTTAGGCTGCCTCCCAAAGAAGTTGTTGAATTTGATGTCAACTTATAAACTTGGGGCTATAACCACATTGGAGAATTACTAGATTAGAGAATCTTCAGGTAAGAAATAGTCATTCTGGAAACTGTTGAATAGTTGTTTTCCAGGACATCACCATTTTTAGTAAATGTCTTATTTTATTATAAGCTGTACAAGTGTTTATACCCACTTTACAACTTTATCTCAATCTTAGTTATTATTCCATCAAAATCATTTGAATTTGACCATTCATGAATATTAATTGCTTATGAAAATCTCTTAGAACTATTTAATTCTGGAGATGCCTACACACACACACACAAACACACACACACACAAACACACACACACACAAACACACACACATACACACACAGTATATTATTTAAACTCTGTCTATATCTTTTTCACACCATGCAAATATACAAATAATTTGTTTAGGTTATTAATGCAGGCCTCTGAAATAATATTCAATATTCAACAGTTAAAGGCTGCTGCCGCCACAGGCTGCTGCCACCAAAGTCTGCTCCTTTTTGTATAACTAAAGTATTTCTTTTTAATCTGATTAGTTTTAAAATGAACTAAAATCACTCATTTTCATCTTCCACAACAGGAAGGTGGCCATGGCAAAGTGATCATGTAAGTTCCTAAATTATTTAACATAATATACAAGAAGCTTCAAATAACATTTTTCCTTTTACATATAAAAAATTAACTATTTTTTGCTATATCTATAGTTCTGATGGCAATGCTTCAGAATAATGGCACTGCTATTGAAACTGCATCATCTGTTGTAATTTAATTTCCACTCTTAAGGAGGCAACAATTACAAGCAAAAGTGGTAGTAAGAATGATGTCTGATAAGGCACTCTGGTGAATGTATATACATACATTGTAGTTGCTTTTCATCTGACTAACATTTCTTCCTCTAATGGCAGCTACCAAGTTGTCAGATAAACTGCAATAGCCCAGGAAGGTGGTGTGAATGCAGTGTAAGCAAAGACACTTGGTCCCAGACAGTGGATTTTCAGGAAAATCAAATGTCTTGAAAGTATGAATGTGGCAATTTTTTGACTGGTGTTACCTTCAGGCTAGAACACTTCCTAGGGATAAGCGAGAGCAATGGTTCTGAAAGTATTGACCCCACCAACAACATCAACATCACCTGGGAAGTCATTAGAAATGTAAATCCTTAGGTCACATTTCAGACTTAGTGAATTGGAAACTCTGAGAGTAGATATGTTTTAATAAGTCCTTCAGGTGATTCTGCTGCTGCTCAAATTTGAGAACCACTCATCTAGAAGAAGCAATCATTTGCCAAAGGAAATAGTGGAGACTAGGCTGTAAGTTCTTTGGGGAAGGAGTTAGGGAAGTGGTGGGAAATGCAGGATTGTGCCTAGTGGCAAGGCAAAGTGTACAGATGCTAACTGTGCGATCCGCAG
Source organism: Macaca nemestrina (assembly GCF_043159975.1). Classification (NCBI taxonomy): domain Eukaryota; kingdom Metazoa; phylum Chordata; class Mammalia; order Primates; family Cercopithecidae; genus Macaca; species Macaca nemestrina. Next base: position 63,659,925 of record NC_092129.1, on the reverse strand, counting down.
CTAACCCGGGGTCTTATTTCACTCACCCCTGTCTTCGGCAGTAAAGTTTTCTAAATTTGAAAAAGAAAAGCCACTGTGATTGGTACAGATGATAAGAAACATTGGAGATCTCTTTCTGATGAAACCATATCCACATATATGGCCATGATATATTGAGACAAAAGACATGCACTAGGTATTTAAACCATTGGCTGTAATTTGAGCAATCTTAGGCATTTTCACTAAATTTGACATAGTACCTGTATTTGTGATAATATGATCTCTGGACCTACAACTAGGAGACACCTGTCAGAGCCTACTTAGTTCTAGAAGAGCTTCTAAAATTAGCCATACAATTTAATAATATTTCAAAGGGTTATCTTATCTTATTGACATAATGAGAGCAAATAAAAAAAAAGGCTACAGCATAAATGTATATTTAGTGCAAGTTCTGCACACCTATGCAAAATGTAAGAAAATTACCAGCTTTCCTATAAGTGTGAGTTTTCACAATTTAAAATTCCAAATGTACTTCATGAACTAAACTAAAATGCCATTGAGTAGCTTTTTCAAAGTTATAAGTCTAAAAATTATTTCCCTTTATAGCTTTAAATAAATTTTATGATTCAAATGGAAAAGATGTTTTAAAGTTTTGTTGGTTATTAGAATATGAACCTTTTATTCATTATCAGATATAAGCAAAGGCTATTAAATTGTTCTTTAAAAATTGTCAAGTCAGGAAGTTATAAATGGATACAGAAATGATACTGTCAGTTGGACTGAAGCTTGTTTCTAAGATGATTTTTCAATATCCTCTGGGTAAGGATATGTTTATATAGCTAAATAGCTAAATTTTATATAACCAGTTTGAAGAGCATTGACATAAGATAGTTATGCATTTAATATTCCCTTTGGAAGTTAAAGCAATTTTTCATAATTAAAAAAAAATGAAACTTCCTTATCTTCATGCCATTGAGGACATAATCTCTTATTTCTCCTTTTTGCCTTAAATTCGAAACTGCCTATTATGAGCTTCAGTGTCTTGCTGTCCTTTGGAATATATGTCTTATTTCTGTGCCTACTACACACCATTGGAGTTATTTGCTATTATACAAATAACACTACATTTTGAGTTGGGCATTTTCCATTGTCCACCCTCAGTTAATTATCTGCTCTTCTTCATCCTGCTCTGTGTCCCAGGAGGATGACCAGTAACAGCTGTACTACCCAGCACCCTTTCTCTCTGGCTTTGATTTGCATTCAGCCAGTGTGGGCCATGGGTGGGAGAAAAAGATGTACAAGGAGGATGAAGTTCATGAATTGATTTTCTTTGGCCCCTTCATGCTACGTTGAGACCAGTTGGTTGTGTTTTCTACCAAAGATCACATTGTCAGGGCTTCTACTACAGTTACATTACTCTCTCTGAGTTACATTAATGGTTCTCTCCTCTTTCTGCACTTGTTTTCCTTAGCCATGTTAAATTCTCCTCAATGACCCACTTAAGGGGGCCATCTCATCCTATCTCATCCCAGTCAAGTCTGAGAACTTGATTGATACAGTTTTAAACAGACTGTTGTCTCCTGGGCATACAACAGCAAATGGGACAATGTGGTACTGTCTTAGTTCAGGTTACTATATAAAAATGCCTTAGGTAATTTATAAACAGCAGAAATTTATTTCACACAATTCTGGAGGCTGGCAAGTCCAAGATCAAGGCACAGAATATTCAGCATCTGGTGAGGGCTCTTTGCTTCCTAGATGGCACTTTCTAGTTGAGTCCTCTTTTATAAGGGTGCTAATGACATTCATGAGAACTCCATCCTCATGACCCAATCATCTCCCAAATGTCCTCCCTTTTTATATCATTTCCTTGGGGTCTAGATTTCAACAAAATAACTCTGGGGAACACAAGCGTTCAGACCACAGCAAGTACTAATAACAAAACATCCTTTATTTTGCCCTTTAATGGATTTTCAGGAAATCAGAAGTGTTTATATCATAGTGTCATATCTAATTCTAGTCTTAGAAAGGCAAAAGAAAGACCAGAGTAGAAGTATTAATTATCCTTTAAAGAACTTGATAGGAAAATAAATTGATGCAAGCTGTAATGTCACATGTCTGTAGAGCAATTTATAGTTTATTAAATCCTTTCACACACATCATCTCTCTTAAAAAACAAGTCTGGGAAATGACGACAAAAAAAAGAAAAAAATTAACTTCATTACTTTGCAGTTTGGGTACAATGTTTTATTCTTTAGAGACTATCTGTTTCTACATATAGGTAGCCATTTTTATGTATATGAGGTTCATGTATATACAAAGCACCTTAGTAGGCAGTCAATAAATGTTGCTTCCTTTTTCTAATTCCACACTCAGTATCTAATTATGCTGTGATGTTTAATAATATATAAATTATTGCCTGGATTTTAAAATTTCAAAGAAGTGTTCTATGCTTGAGGAGCTTGCAATGTAGATGGGGAGCAAATTATACACTACTATTTTTTCTATTAATTATTTAAATCATCACCCCTAAAGCTTAGTGGATTAAAACAGTAATACTCATTTCTTATTATCTTTCCCAGTTTCTGTGAATCAGGAGTGTGGAAATGGATTGGCTAGGCTTTCATCTACTATATGAGCTAGGGGGACGCTGATAATTACTTACAGGGGATCTCACGTGGTTATTCCTCTTGGCTTGAACAGCACTAGAGAATCCACTTCACTGAGGTTTACTAACACGGTTGGCAAGTTAATGCTGGCTAATTGGTTCCTATCCATATTGACCTCTCCATAGGGCTGCCTGGGTGTCCTGATGATATGTCTTCTAAGTGAGTGACCCAAGAGAGCAAGGTGACAGTTGCAATGCATTTTATGAATGATCTGACTTGAAACACATCATCATTTCTGCCACACTCCGTTGGCCCCAAAGGTCAGCCTTGATTCAATATGGAAGAAGGCTATAGATGTCGGGAGCCTTCTTGGATGCTCACTACCACATACACCTCGGAAATAAGACAATAATACAATCAGATAGCCAAATGAGGGTTAATGAGAGACGGTGTTGCAAGAGCAAAGTCAATGTTGCTTGAAATTATAGAAAAGACCTAGAGGCTGAAGTGGCACTATATTTGAAGAGTGGTAAGATTTGTAAATGTGGGGATGGAAGAAGATGTGGGGAAACCTGAACCTTCCTGGAAAATGTAACAAAGAAAGAATGACCAAGTAGAGTGTGTCTGAGAATTACTGAGAAGAGTAATCCTCAAGAAGACTAGTGAGAGGTTTGAGGGTAAGTTGGAGCCCTATTGGGAGTTGGAGTTTAATCCATTGAGGCAATAGAAAAGACTGTGACTGACACGATGAAGTTAATACTGGAAGACAATTAAAGTAAAGATATCATTGGAGTTATTTAAATTTGAAGGGATAAAGATCTAAGTAAAATTATTGCTAGAAGCAGTCAATGATAAAGAAATAGGTATGTATGTTGGAGACATTTTGAATGAAGAATTAACAAGGACTGGTTACGGACAATGCCTGAGTAGAGTCAACATTAACTTTGTGTCTTCAAACTCAAGTAACCTGGAGAATGAGGGTGCTAATGGCTGAGAAACAGAGAATATAATTTTGGGGGATCAAAGCTGGTGGTACGACAATATGCTTGCTGAGACAAGCTGAGTCTGAGGTGTCACAGCCATGTTTATAAAGACATGTTAAAACTATATTTTCATTTGCAGCCCCTGCTATTACTTGTGACGCTCCCCAGCCACACTTACAATTCTTAGAAAGCTGTTGGCCCTTTAAAAATAATTCTTGTTATTGTTATGAATAGTATATTTCACATAGCTTCAGCAGATGACCTGACCAGTTTTCTCTAACAATATCACAGTTTCAACTTAATAGTCAGGCAACACGGGAACCCAGAAAACAAGAGATATGAGATTAAGGAAGCTAATGAGGGAGGATATGTGAATCTTTCATCTACTATATGAACTAGGGGGACTCTGATGATTATTTCCTTTTCCTCTGTGAGAATGTCTGCCATAGAATAATAGAAGTAGATACTATCTATAAATTTTCAATTTCAAAACAGAGGTTAAAAGGACTACTTGACCAGAGTCACTTATGATCAGTAATCAAGTCTCATGATTATAAAAGATACTAGCTCTTTCTATGATGACAATATACATTCCTTAATAAGCTTATTTTTGAACTAATATATAAAAGGTGCAAATATGACATTTCCCTTGCATAACGATTTGATTGATTTAAGCATGGAAACAATCATCATCAAGATATATTTGCTACATATCTAATTATACATTGAGCTGAGCCATAATTATTTGAAACAGTTCAAATGCACTTAGGCAAAATATGATCAATTTTACAATATTGGTATAGGTGGTCAGTGTAACAGCTCATGAAAAGAAATCAATTAAGTTTAGAATGGAAAAAATGAGGTTTGAGAATGGTAAAAAAAAAAAAAATTAAATGTAAAATTCTGCACTTTCCAGGGATTTTAAAATTATTTTATTAGAAAATTAGAAAATGTTCAAACATAAACAAAAGTACATGGACCATTAACCAGCTACAAAAATCATCAATCCATGTATGCCAAGGATTTTATATATGTTACTTTATACTAACACTCAAAGAGGGTAAGAACCTCCCCTAAAACCATTTGATTAGTATGGAGTAAAGTTGAGGTTTTAATTCATGTCTGTGTGACATCAGCATCTTGACCCTTTTTACAATAGTAGATACAGAACAAGGGGAAGGTGTGTATCTAAAAACACCTTTGCAGGTACAGACTTGACCTGATAAAGAATTTCATCTGGCTGGGTGTGGTGGCTCACTACTGTAATCCCAGCAGTTTGGGATGCAGAGGGAAGAGGATCACAAGGTCAGGAGTTCGAGACCAGCCTGGCAAACATAGTGAAACCATCTCTACTAAAAATGCAAAACATTAGCTGGGCGTAGTGTTGGACACCTGTAATCCCAGTTACTCAGGAGGCTGAGGCAAGAGAATATCTTGAACCTGGGAGACAGGGATTGCAGTGAGCTGAGATTGTACCATTGCACTCTAGCCTGGGTGACACTGAGAGACTCTGTCTTAAAAAAAAAAAAATCTTCTTCATCTTCACAATGCTGGAGTACATGTACATTTAGACTATACATAGAATAAACATATTTTTAAATAACTGCATAGATGAATATCAAAGTACACATAATATACACACATTCCTCACAAATATCTTTAATAGATAGATCTGAAATGTCAATAGGCACTTTACAAAAGCTTACTGATTTAAGTGTAAATACTCCATGGGGGACAAATAAGAGAGAAAATAAATTACATATCCGGTCATATCAATGGATTTTGTAGAATTAATTCTTCCCTTTTACTGAATTCCTTTAGCTCTCAACATTGTTCTGGCCAAAATCGATTATATACTCAGGATTAGATTATAATCTGCTAAAGTATGGGGATATTTGCAGACTTACATTTTTCAAAATCGAGAATATATTTACAAAGGGTTTGACCAAGTGGATTGAGGCTTTTGATGCTGTTCATTTCTCATCTATTCTATTGCCTACCAATAGAGAGAAAAGTATAACTTCTGTCAGAATTGTGCTAAATAAATGAGCACCCTGTTGTGCTTGTCACAGTCATACGGAACCAGAAAATGTGTTTTTTGCAAGAGGCCCTGAGATGGTAGGTTTTGTCCAATACAGTGGCTAAGACAACAGAGTGAGGGGACGGCATCTGGGGTCCTCTGCTGGTTGGTTTCCCTGGTGTAATTTTTTAAGCCCTACCTCCAGTCCACCACTTACTACCAGCTCAGAAGATGTGAAGGAGTCTATGGTAGTTTAGATATGGGGACAAAAGCCAGGATTTGCTCTTTATGACCTCAATTTTCTCTTTTACTAAGGGAGGGGGTGAAATCAATAGTGACTGTGAAAAAAGAATAGTATAAGCATAATGCACAAAATCAGGGAAAAACAATTCTCATTTTGAAGGTGACTACATTGAATCAGTTTAAGTAAAATGATGTTAAATACAGAGAATGTCTTGAAAGTCACGGAGAAACTTTGTAAAAATTTAGTTGTCTGGTTATATTTCAGAGCATGATTTCCAATTAAGAGCAAAGAGCAAGCCAAATTATTTTCAAAAGCATTCACAAAGGCCATTAAAGGTTTATGACAAATTTATATAATGAACACTTAAAGTTTTATTGTGTAGTTTGAAATTATCACCATACCCTGTAAAGTGAAATACAGCACTTGAAAGAAGGCAGGAATAAAGTCTTATGAATTGTGCTAATAGAATCTTAACAGTAGAAAAATTAGAAAGACTTCAAAGATGTGGTCCATTTTTCAGCCCGTGGGTGAATCATCTCTACCATATCTCCATCTCTAGAGCCCCTTCAGCACTCAGGGTGACTGTCCAATCATTCTGGAAATGTTATGTTCTTACTATGATGCTAAGAAACTATTCACGAGATAAAATTCAGTGAAATTTAATGCATATTTTGATATTCCTTTAAGAATGTCTTTTCTTATATTGAGACAAAATATTAACCCTGTAACTTCTATCTATTGGCCATAGTTACAAGGCCTTGGGGTCCTGACAAATAGCTTATTTTCACATAAAAACTCCTAACAGGTAGACTGAATCATTTACACATTGTTTTTCCTCCTTGGCTTAGAAGCCTATAGTGGACAAAGGGAGAGGAGTGGTGGGTTGCTTAGGTAGTGTCTTCCATTTCTACCCTTCTTGTGCTTGGCCTCTTCCCACTCTCCTTCTCTAGATTCTTTCCCTTCTTTTTAGAGATGGAAGTTTACTGCCATAATATGGTGTGGGTGCTAGCTAAGATTGATGCTGCTGGATTCCAGTCCCCTGCACCCTAGGTGATCCTCCTCTTGGGCAGGATGGAAGTACTCCAGACCAACTCCTTCCACATTCAGTTCTGCCTTCAGCACAAGTACAGCCATTCTCAGTGCAGCCCTTTCTTTTTTGCTGTCCTGGATAGCTGGCCAGCCACCACCTTTTGCCTTTTGGCTTTGTTAGATGTGGATTTGATACCAGTACCTCTACCTCATGAACTCTGAATCTCTAAATTAACCTTCCCAATTGGCTTTCTTGATGCCAGTTGGTCTCTGCTTTAAGTGGGGAATACGCACAGCCACACATCTCCCCTGCCCTGTGTTGGGGATGGGGTGGCAAAGATTATCATAGCAGTTGATTCACTTCTGCTGAAGAAGTTATCTTCAAAACTAATCTAGGCTCTTTGTAAATTCAGCATCCTAAATATCCCTAGATTTTTCCCCCGTCTTTGTATCCCTTTTAATTTCTCACAGAGGATCTATTATACTTTGAAATATTAAGAGGAATGCTTGTCACCTCTCTTTTGTCCTCCTCCTTTGAGTCTTCAGACAAAACTAAGGCAGAGGGTCCTGTGTTCACATCCTGTTACTCTAATATCACCATTTACTCTCTGTCTCTTCTCTACCCTCTGACCTGCAAGTCCAATGTGGATAGCAAATTCTCCTCGACAGCACTTTCCTCCTCAATGCTGAATCCATTCTGTAATTTCTCCTCACTGGACTTCCTGCCTTTGGAAATATGCTATCCTTCCCTCTGTCTATCCACTAGCTGCTGTCATAGCTCATTTCAGTCTATTGTTTATTCTTTAGTGTCTTATTCTAGAAAGTTCTACTGTGGCTTCTACAGTTCTAAAAAAGGTTATTTTTTAAACCATTTTTCTTCAAAGGCCTCTTTGGCTCACTTTTTCCCCCATGTATCCTACTTTGTCTCCTGTTTCTTGTTCACTCTACCCGTGCACTCCACCTAGGTTACTTCCTTTGTAAAAACTGGATCATGCTCTGACCATGCTGTCACTTTAGTCATAATCACTGAGTACTCGCTGAATACCTACAGAGTATTGAGCACTATTCTGGGAAGCATGCAAGATCAGGGAAAGTTAGGGTTTGCCTTCAGAGAATTTTAATTTCATTGGCTAGAACAGAACACATCAAAAGAAATGGAGAACATTTGATATGTTAAAATGTGTGGCTTGACAATGTATGGTTTTCACCTGAGCCATACGGTTGGCTTTCATAAAATTTAAAGAGATTCTGAAATCTCTCCTGGTCTGTGAGGTCTTTCCACATTTCTCAGAGAAGGATTGTTTTACTCTGATAATTTTCAACCTGATAGGTCCACAGATACTCTAGCCTTCCATTATTAACATAATTTTCCCCTGAATGTGCACATAGGATAGCATTTGAATTTAGATTTTTCACATATTAGTTAAGTTATTTTACTTCCAGTTATAAATGTGCCTGATATTTTGCTTCTAAATTGTTGCATGAAGAATGAGGTTCTTATCATTTCTTTTCATTCTTTTCCATCACATAGATTTATGAGGTGTTCAGAGGTATGTAATGATGGTAATTATATTAATAACAATAATGACACCTCCCATTTGTGTTATGCTTTACAAAGTACTGTCATGAACATTATCTTATCTTATTCTAAAAATGTGCCTGTGATGACTACTTTGTTTCTGACTCTTCAGAAACCGTAATAGCTCCTCTGCCTCCCACCAGCTTTGTTGCTGACATTCCAGAGAGAACTACATCCCCCGAGTTTTGTTGCTCAGGTAACTCCCCAGGCTCCTAAGCTCATTTGCTTATGCTTCTCTGACCCCAGTTGCAAAGCCATTGATTTGGTTTCCATTCCTGCTCTCCATCGTCTTCTTTAGACTGGACACAGTCACATGCTTCTTGAGCCTGACTTATGCCAGAATACTGGCTTTGGTTGCACTGTGCTCTGGGTCCTGCAGCTAAATGGCATCACCACCCACTCCCAGCTGCAAATCATGAAACCACTGTCCTGATCCTGCCCACTTAGGGATGGAAGTCATGGGTACAATTATCGGCAAAAAGAGAAATATAAAACTCCCAGCTTAGAGCTCCTAAATGAGTTGTTATTTTCTTTCTAAATAGAAGCATGACTTTAGAATACAATATTCCCAGTGAAGGCTGTGCATCTTTTTCAAAACAGGCAGGCTTTTTTTTTTTTTTTTAAATGCGGATTGTCATTAGCACAAAAATTTTCTAACGTTTGTGATTATATTAAACACGCAACTATGTTAGTTGATGCCCAGTCTCACAACTTGGAATTTTCTCAATGCTTTTCTTATGAAAATTTGACCACTATAATTATGGCTTTTATTTGTATAGGATTTTATATGGATATACATAACTCTAGCTCTAGTTTTCACAAATTCTTCCTATTACCCATAAGTAGGATGTATTGAGCAACACGATTGTCAATGACTTGCAAGAATTAAAAACCAAGCAGAGAAATAGAGGAATGGCAGAAAGCCTGAAGTATAAGGATAACATAGGGAAATGGAGCACAGAGAGTTGAATGTTGCTGCTGTAGGAACAGTTTGCACATGGCAGCTTTTAGCCTAGATAAGGGTATTCATATTTCAGAATAAGTTGTCCCGTATTTCCTGAGAGAAAACTGTTTTGACTGCTTTTACTTATAAGTTTAAAGCATTACATGATATACTTTTATTTTTATGTTATTAAAATATAGATGATTTGTTACACAATAGACAAACTGACAACATTTTGAGGGTGATTCATGTTTAGGTGGTCGTAGGAAATGTACATTGATTTCTTAATTTTTTTTTTTTTTTTTTTTTTTTACTGAGAGTCCCAGAGTAAATATATCTTGTGAAGAGAAAGGTAAAATAATTTTAAAAACTGTAAAAAGAGTTTCTACAGGATGTTTAGGGGACAGAAAATTTTCCTCTGTTGAGGAATTGAATCTCTTCCCCTAATGGCTGAAATCTCCCTCATAGCTAAGCAGACCCAGCCTTGGCTGAGGTGATGTTGAGACCTTGTTGGTGTTTCCAGGGAAGCTCAGGAAGCTCGTTATGGTGGGTGTGCAGCTCAGCGCTTAGATAAGATTCCTCAGAAGTTTTAGTTGCTCTTCATTTATTTTAATTTGGCTTTCTCCTTAGCTGGCTCCTACTTAGCTTTCCTAGCCTGTGTGGCTCTATGGGTTTTCAGTAGTACCAAATCCTACAGAAGTCTGTAAAACTGTATTGCTGTGCTTCACGTAGGAAAAACATTTTTGCATTTTGTGCTGCAGAATACAGCTCTCAAAACTGCCCGTCTCATAAATGCCTTGACCCATTAGCATCCCAGGTAGTTGGTTTGTCACTTTTCTTCCATATTATAGCTTTTAAAAAATAACGTATTGAGTTCGTCAGGCTCAGGGGCTAAAATTCTCTTCAGTAAGTGTGTTTTCATAGCATGGTGCATTAATACATGCACTCAGGAAAAATAACCCTCCCAGAAGAGAACTTTAAGATGGAATTTCTAGCTGAAGCTCCAATATAATTTGACTCTAGGTATAACTCAAGGCAATGACTTATCAATCTCATCACTCCATTTTACATTCATATTTTTCTGGTATTTTCTTAAAAATGAGGGGGTGACTTTTTTCTGAATATAGACTTTGCTCATATGCTACTAATTTTCAATCCATCTCACCTCAGCCACACAGTTGCGGTGGCTGCCCCCAGACTCCACAGCTGAATCCTGAATGCAGAAAGTCCTCCCAATGGTCACAACCTTGTAGGTTGCGTATGGCTGTATTTCCACACATCCTGAGAGTGGTTCTTACATACAACAGCTTCCCACAGCTGAGCCCCACTCCTTCAACTCCTTCAGGTGCTCCCTTCCACCTGGACCCCATTACCAAGATGGAAACTAGCATCTCACCACAACTGCCCATCCCCTGCCCTGAGAATTCACTGCTCCCACTTGATTCTCCACCAAAAATTCCAGTCTCTGGTGGCTTCATTTAGACTCATAAGAAGAGCAGAGCCAGGAGAAAAGTCTTTAGTCACCTAGACTGGCCATTGCACATTTCTGTTCTCCATCTGTATGTGATATGCTCCTCAGAAGCCTTTGCTTCACCACTAATCTGCTGCACATGAGCTCCCACATTCTATACCTGCTCCTCAGGAAATGCTCTGGGAGAGCAGAGACAAACGGATACAAATTCCCACAAATTCTTCCACTCAATGCTAAGTGTATCCTGTTCAGTTTTTGTTCATTCTTACCTTATTCATTTCTGCAAAGCTTCTTTCCAGGAATATCTCCCCCATTGTGTGCTTCATCCCAACTGCCGCGTGCAGGTGAGGGGAAAGGATGCCTCAAGTGGGAGAGTGACAAGCGCTGGATAACAGAATCTCTGCTGTGACCACTGCCCAGCCATCCAGAAAAGATGCCAGGGCTGTTTGTCACAGAGGAAGCTTTGAAGACTCTATTGGAATGAGACTTCTCTCAGGAAGGGAGCTTTAGCAGACATGTATTGCTGTGGCTGTCAGCTACCAGTTCTTCCTTCCTTGGGTAACAACACCCTAATCATTCTTTGAGAAACAAATTCTTCCTCAGTCTTGATGGGACTTCTGATCAGACTACTCCATCCCACTCCGGCCAAAGGATGGGCACATGACCCCGCTTGACTGAATTTGATTTTTAAGCAGAATGATATATGGACTGTTGCTCTGATTCAGACTGGCAGTGAATGAATGTCTTTTCATTCCTGAAGGTGAGTGCCCAGAGCTGCTCTGAAACCTGGCTCTTCCACTTTTCCCCTCAATTCCATGAACTATGCTATGTAGTTAAAAATGTCTTTTTAAATTAAGTTAACCAAAGTATGTTTATATTCCTTGGAAGATCAAAGAAGTCTAAATGTTATAGAACTTGAATATGGTGCTGAAGAAAAGGCATTTGACTGTGAGTCAGAGGCCTTTGATTCTATTTCCAGTTCCACTAAAGACAGCTACAATTATTTTGTTCCCACATGACTTTACCTGCAGAATGAGAATTCTCAACAGGAAGAGGCACATCCAAATCTCTTGGGTGGCTTTTTAAAACTATACACACTCACTGCCAATGCAAATTCTGTTCAATGCCCCTCCCTGCTCCTTTCCCCAGCAGTGCATGGCCTCACCGTTGAACAGTACAGTACAGTACAGTGAGCCACAGTTGCTAACAGAAGCATGTTATAGCCCTCGGATGTGTTGGATGGAAAAATTTTCTACTGGGCTACAGTATTTCCAAAAGTCCTTCCAGGTCTAATATCCTTTGAGTTGATGAGAACTTTTTCAAAAATACAACTATATCAGACAGGTTATGAAAAAATATTTAAAGCACAGGCAGATGGAAACCTAAGAATAGAAACAGAAATCAAATCTCAAAAATTGGAAGAATGGTTGTAAAAGATTTTGATGTGAATTGCCTTAAATATAATGATCACACTTGTAGCAAATGTGTTGGTTAGAAATCATGAGACTCCTCATGTTTTTATTCTCTAGCACAAGGGCCTTCAATTTTGTGAAAGACCACTACATTTGGAAAAGAAAAAACTTGTCTATCTTTGACACATCATGTGTTTAGAAATTTTCATTGCACTAAAAACTAAAATTATCAACATTCAGTGTCTAATGGAGAAAATTTTGAGTTTGACAGAAAAGTACGAATCTGAAAGAACTTGGTAAAAAATATTCTGAATAATTTATTAATTAATGAAATAACTATTACAAATATGAGTGATACAAAGACAAAAATAGTTTAAATCAATCAAATATACATTAGTGAGCTAAAATGAAACAAAGTAAACATTGAATAGTCAATATTTTAAATAAAAATTGAAATCAAAATTTAAAATATATTTTATTAAGGGTTGTCATTAAGGTTATGCATTGCTGGCTTCTTTTACTGGAAAATGTTAAGAATATTGAAATCAAAACCATGGTCTCTGCCAGTCAGCTTTGACAGGATCATCTTCTGAGAGCCAAATTAAATATTTATAATGAATATGCTTGATTTTAATTAAATCATCTCATTTTTTGTGTTCTCTTTCTCTTACACACATTCATACACATGTAAATCACCACCAACACCACGGTATTCAAGCCAATAATATTTAATATTTACCTATTTTGCCACTTAAATGAGCATATTCTTTGATATGATACTCTTTGCCCCTGAAGTTTCTTCAGATCATATGGAATATATCCATATGCTTATGGTGTTCTACAATTTCTGCAAATTGTTCACCGTATGGTACTACTAGAACTTTTAAAATTATGTCTTATGCTGGCTGCATCAATAATTTCAGTAGTTTATGTATGCATATAATTGTGGATGTAACTTCATCCTCTTCATTGCTTTTTGTATACCTTTTATAAGTTCTTTTTATAATAGATAAAAAACATTTGTTCAAATAAATGAGGTCATTAAAATTTGAAAGCTAATCATGAATCTAACTAGTTTCTTGCCCTGACAATGAACATCCACTTACAAAAATTCTAATTATTTCAACAATAATTATATTGGCAGGAGAACAATGGAGTATATAATTTATGGTACTAATTATACTCTTTAAGTGTCTAACTCTTACTGCCTTAGTTCATTTTGTGCTGCCATAACAGAATACCTGAGACTGGTTACTTTATAAAATACAGAGATTTATTTTTTACAGTTCTAGAGAGAGCCTTCTTACTGTGTCTATGGCTGAAGGTAAAAGGGTAAGACAGCATGCCTACAAGAGAAGAGAGAGAAAGAGAGAGAGAGAGAGATCCTTTTATTAGAAATGCACTCCCAAGATAACCAACTCATTTCTACAATAATGGCACTAAATGGCATTAATCCATTTATGAGGGCAGAGCCCTTCCAACATATTTACCTCTTAAAGATCCCACTTCTCAGCACTGTTGCACTGGAAATTAAGTTTCCAACACATGAACTTTTGGGGATACATTCAAGCCATAGAACTGACCTAAGCAAATTCTTTGAGAATTGATGCTTTGGTAACACTGACTGACTACATAGTGGTAACACTGCTTTTTTTTTTTTTTTTTTTTTAACTATTTCACCAACAGGTGACAAAATACAGTGTATAACATGCTGTAAATAGACAGTGAAGGACTAAACAAGAAGAATGATACTTTGTGAGAAGATCATATTACATAGTTTCATGCGAGGAGTACTTGAATTTTCAATCTTGCTTTCTGGCTACCTTTGAATAACAGACTTTTTTATCATGGTATTGCATAGTTATTTTGGAAGTAATGAAGGGAGTTTCTTACCATTATGTTTAAGCATTTGTATATCTTCGTAAAGGAACATTATGTTTATGTATTTGTATACCTTTTTAAAGGTGAAAATAGCATTACAGAATAATTTTAATTTCTGTGAGTATCTGTGGGGAAAACTACAAATATGTTTATAAAAATTTTAAGGTCTACCACTAAAGAGAAGTTGTTTAAAAAAAAGTTCACAGTTCAATAAGAGGTTAAAAAAAAAAAAGCAGGAGAAAAAAAGGAAACAGAAAACTTAAATAAGATGGTAGAAATAGGTTCAAATACACCAGTTATAACAATAAATATAAACAGACTAGGTTTTAAAGAAAGATAATAAGAGATTTGGATTTACAGCAAAAGAGGTATGAACTATCTATAAGACATATGTCTAAAGTTAAAAAACAGGCTTTCAACAAGATAACTGGACAAACTACGGCTGAAAAACAGTAAACCAAATAACATTAAAATCAGCTAAAATGTAATTTAAGGAAAAAATTACAAAAACAGACAAGTAAAGATACTGAACTATGATTTTTAAAAAGCCATATAATCATATCTTCAAAGTATATAAGGTGAACTGATAGATTTGGAAAGATTTTTTAAATCCACAAAAGTGTAGATTTGAATTCAACTGTTAAAAATATTAGCTTAAATAGAATATATGAGTGTATATATACATATAAAGAGACAATATATGTATATACACATAAATATATAATATAGTTATACAAATCTCTATAGATTTAATATAAAATATATTTATATTATAAAATTTTACATAAATATATTATACAAATCTATAATTAGATATCATTATACAAATCTATATATTTGTATCTATTATATATAAATATAACTACATATAATTAGAGATTTATATAATTATATTGTATATATACATATATATATTTATGTGTGTATATACACATATAATTAGATAATTTGATACATAATGTGAAAGTCCCAGTTTTGTACTTTTCATAATTAGGATGCACTATTTTTTATTTTCTTATTATTTTCTTTATCAAATAATTTTCCCTTACAGATATGTCATATAATTCATATCATCTTTTGTAAAAAAAAAAAAAATCTGAAATATCAGTTATCTTTGTGTCACTGGAAACCAGAAATGTTATTGAAACTGCACTCTAATCCATGTAAATTAAACTCAAGTCAGTTCACCTTTCCCAAAAAATTTGACCTCATTGACCATCAGAAAAATTGATGACACTTAGGCAGGGTTCAAAAGGTTTTCAGCTACTACCCCAATTTTATTACCACCATTTTTTATACGTGAAATTGATTTTTTCTCAGTTTTATTGACAGTACAATAAAACAGAATTTTGTTATTGTTATCCTACTATTCCCTTACTTCTTTCAACAAGGTTGTTTTCCCTAAATTCCTCCTAAACTGAAATTATGAAGCCACAATTAATCAACAAGGTAGTATCCATCAATAAGGGTCCTGTTGTTTTTAATATTTAATCACTAAAGATTTTTTTTCTAAGCCATGACTCACTCACTTTTACCCTAAAATATTTAGCCTTGGTTATGTTTCATAAGAACACATATTTGTCATATATTGTCAATATAATAAATGATAGTTAATTTAATTCGGGTTCATTTTACTAAGCTTAAAGACGGATTTAGAAAAGTAAAATATATATTAAAAATGGTCTTTTCTCATACTGTCTGCCTGCAGACCCTCAACACCTTTCCTTTTTCTCATTTGTTCTCTTTAAAATTTCTTCTCTACTTTTTCATATTAATAATATTCAATAGATCATAATTTTTCAACCTTGATTTAAACTTCCCCAATTTCTTCCAAAAATTGTATTGCTTCATCCCTCTGGAAGAGCATGTTTTACAGAGGAGGCAGTAATTTCTCAGTTTTGATTATCACAGTTTATGTTTTGTCTATTTTTCTTTTCCCTTAACATGGCTGTAGTTGTTGTACGCAGATCTTCACAAGAGGGAAAGGGTTTTCTATCCAGATATGGTGGCCTTCACTGTCAAGTTTACTAAAATCAACCATGGAAAAACTATGAGATGGTACACAAGATATGTCCTGTCATATGGAAGGGGGAAGCCTATTCTCCCTGGCCACAGTGGTTGTGGAAGAGAAAAGAAAGTCAGAAGTAGGGGAAGCAAGTATTCACACATTTGGGTGCAAACTTTCCCATATGCACAAAAGTTCCAGGGAGTAAAGAACGATAAGCTGAAGGGTTTTTACCCATTTCCTGTTTTGAACTTCAGGTGGAGTTTGCCCACCCCCAGTGACCTTGCCAATGTGGGATGGCAACAGACAGCACAGCAAGTGGTCAGATTACTGAGTTGGGAGGCAATCTCAACACAGCTTCTACTCACTGTTTGGCGAGGAAGAGCTCCGTAGTTCCTCCTCCAGTCTCCCAAGTGGAGATTAAGAGGGCAATTGAATAAACAGGGAAATTTCCAGGAAGATTCAGGGGTTAGTATTACTTAGGATAATTCCACAGCTAAGAACTGTAGAATATGTTATTGGGCTGGGGACTAAGTAGAAATCTCTGCCAGAAACCAGAGTGTCCCTGATATGAGACGAAGCCAATGAGGCCCATCAACAAGGTGAAATAGCTGTGCTCCCCAGAGCACTGCCTAAACTAAGTGAACATAACACGGGTTACACCAGCCATGGTCTACAGTGGCAGACACCAGCAAGAAGCCCACAGATAGGACCAATCCAACCACACTTGGTGAATATCAACCAGCTATCAGCTGCTCTACAAAACCTGGCACCCTCCATCAACCCCACAGAACAATAAACTTTCTCTTCATTAGAAATACTGTCTCAGGCAGGAGGAGGAAAAATACAGAAACAGCTGGATGAGGGATGTGACGTTAAATTGACTAAATGTTTGAGAAAGTTTATTTTAAACTGAAGGAGATTAAGCTGGAAGAGAAAGTAATAGCATTAATTGGAAATTTTTAAATTTGTTTTTCCCTAATATCTAGCAAAATGTCGTTTTCATAAAGATAAGTTATTAGAGAAATAAGTAACGAAGCTTATAGAAGTGTAGAAGTGTAAATAATGAGTGTATTCTACTGTGTGAAGAAATAATTCACAGTGTATATCTGTGTAAAAGTGTCAATAATTTTATCTGATCTATTAGATATAGATCTAAATATAGATTACCATGGTTTCAATGTTTGTGTCCTCTCAACATTCATATTTGGACATCTAATCCCCATTGGGATGGTATTAGGAGGTGGGGCCTTTGGGAGGTGATTAGATCGTGGCAGAGGGGCCATGATGAGTGGAATTAATTCACTTTCTTGTAAAACAGATCCCAGAAAGCTGCCTTGCTCCTTCGACCAAGTGAGGATGGAGAGAAAAGGCATCATCTTTGCAACAGGAAATGGATCTTCACCAGACATTGAATCTGCTGAAACCTTGATCACAGATTTCCTAGTAACCCCCTAGAACTATAAGAAATACATTTCTGTTGTTTAAAAGCTACACAGTGTGAGGTATTTTGTTATAGCAGCTCCAATGGACTAAACTATATTAGATATACAGACATGGATCCATGTCTGTCTCTACGTCTGTCTATGTATTTATTTATCTAACCTATGTACTATATATAAAAGACCACATATCTATATAAAGTAGAGTCCTATATGCAGTTGAGATTGTGTGTGTTTTCTCTTATGTAAAATTTCAATTAGTAGCTTTTTGTGTAAGTCATTTTCCTTCCTTCCTTCCTTCCTTCCTTCCTTCCTTCCTTCCTTCCTTCCTTCCTTCCTTCCTTCCTTCCTTCCTTCTTCTCTCTCTTTCTCTCTTTCTTTCTTTCTTTTGACATAGTCTTGCTCTGTCACCCAGGCTAGAGTACACTGGTGTGATCTCAGCTCACCACAAACTCTGCATCCCAGGTTCAAGCGATTCTCCCACCTCAGCCTCCTGAGTACCTAGTGTTACAGGCATCCACCACCACACCCACTTAATTTTTGTATTTTTTAGTAGAGACAGGGTTTTGCCACGTTGGCCAGGCTGGTCTTGAACCCCTGACCTCAAGTGATCCACCTGTCTCCACCTCCCAAAGTGCTGGGATTACAGGCGTGAGTCACCATGCTCAGCTGTAAGTCATTTTCTGAATTTCATATTATTTTCTGGAAATCATATTTCTAGGCCACTGGAAATGAGTATTTTAAAGATTATTGGAATAGCTTGCCAAAGATAGCTTCTGTACCTAAACCAATCCATTCCTTTAAAATAGTCAGATATTTGAGAATGGCAAAAAGGAAAAACTATATGAATCAAATATTGCATTTGTCATTTGCACTTTCGTTACTGTGAAGGCCAGATTTTAGGCAGTGGTTTGATTCTTCTGAGGTAGTTGCTTTTTATTGAAGACTCGTAGCCACTGGCTGTAATCTAGCACTGTGTGATTGCTTCACGTTGTCTTATTTCTGCCCAGCTGAAAGATCTTATTATTAGATACTTTCTCTACCAAGTCTCAAATGTGATCAATCGCATGAGTTTCATGAAGATCATTGCTTGCTACTCAATCAAAATCCGTTGTTAGGTATTTTAAATTATCTACTTAAAAAGCCTCTGTAGGAATTAAAATCTTTAAATTATACAATTTTTAATATTACGAACAAACTTTGTAAAAATATAGCAACATTTAAGTGCTATAAGCTATTTCCAAGGAGTTTCCATTGAACTCTTCTCTGGTTGATATTCTAGGCATCAAGCAGCAATCTTCAGTCTCAGAAAAGAGCCAATTCACTACTGACTGATGTTCACAGCAGGCCAGGATAGGGACCCATCACTTTTTCCTCCTTATTACACGCTTTCCTTTCCATTAGAATCATGGCAGTCTTCACATTGCTCCCTTTGCATGTATACCTCATCCTATGAGTCAGGCCTTGAATTTATTTATTCCAGTGGGCTCCTGAAAAGCTTTCTCCTTTGGCAGTACAATCAAAACCAGATTTATATCAAAATAATTTCCACAATTAATATTGTAGCACATATTATTCCACAATGATTTTTTTTAATTAACAGTGTAGCATATATTATTCCAAACATCTGAATGGATTTTTACTTCCAGAGATGGGATACTAAAGGGTTGAAAATATAGAAGAAAAATAAGGTCAAAACATATAAAACTATGCATCCTTGTAATCATGAGGAAGGGAAATATACATATCTGTATATAGAGATTTTTCTTGTTTTCTTTGCAATTACACTATATAAAAGTTTGAACATCAAGTTCTTTTACACTGGAGTTTCTTAAGCATAAAACTGTAAAACTCAGAGAGGCAAAGAACTGAAATGAAATTTGATTTTTAAAAAAATTAAAATATTTTACATGTGGCTTTTCAATTTTTAATGTACATTTGTATTTCCTTGCTTTCATCTACATTCTTAATTGACTTCAAAGAGACTGTATTTTATTCAATATCTGTTTATATCTTCAAAAAGTTCCTGAATCATCTTCAAAATGCAACTCAAATGATGACCTTACTGATGAAAGAGAATTATTTCTCTTCTTTTTAGTTTAAGTGCATAGATACGTAGTTCGTTCTGAATAATAACAAGATTTGAAAGGAGAAACAACATTTCTCTTTATATTTGGTGGCAATTTTGACTTTGTGGAGTCCAAAGAAATTTAAATGGACAGAGCACAGAAGTATTCCTGACACAGCATCTTTCAACAAATTCCATCCTGTGCTCATTCTGACAACCTTAGACAGTCAATATCAAGTCCACACCCCTAGTTTGCTCTCCTATAGCTAACATAATGTTGTTTTTACAAAACTAATGACTAAGAGATATGGTAGGTGGAATTGGTCATGTGGAGTTTGTGGGGAGGGAAGATAGCCGTTTTAAATAGGGTAAATTCCGAAAGATGTAAAGGAGTTAGTCCTGTGGATTTCGGGGCAGAGTGTAACAGAGGAAATGGCCGATGCAACGGATATAGGTGAAAGGGTGAGAGTGGCATGTCTAAGAAACTGCAAGGAGGTCACTGGGCTGGAGCAGAGTGAGCCTGAGGGATGCAGTAAGAGATAAGATTATCAGAGAGGTAATGGGGGTGGAGGAGTCAGGGTGCATCTCCTAGAAACTTGAAAGTTCACACTGAATGAATCTGAAAGCCAATAGAAGAGTAAATAAAGAAGTGGTGTTTTAAAATCTGATTTTGCTTTTCAAAATAGGATATACAGGGTCAAGGGTGAAAGAAGACAGTCTAGTTGGGAGATAATTCAATTAGCACAAGAAAAAAATAATGATAGCCCTTACTACTGTCTTCTCATCAGACTACACTTTTTCAATATATAACATGTCTCTTTGTTCTCTTCTATTCAAAGCTTTTTATTTGAATACTGATTTTATTAAATATTCATACCCACTTTCTTATTGTTAGTATTTGCCTGAAATTTCTTTTTCAATATTTTATACTCAATTTTAAATCACATTTTGCTTTAAGTGTGTCTCCTTAAGCCGGGAAGTACATCAATATTTAGTTTACCCAAACTGAGTGTCTTCAAACAGGAAAATTTATCCCATTATTATTATTTAATAGTGGATATTTATAATTATTTGTGCTATTTTATTTTATATTTTCTGTTTATTGGTTTTCTTTTTTCCTTTTTGTGTTGATTTTTTTCTTTTTTTTTGGCTGTTGTTGTTGCTGTTCAATTCTATTTACTTTAGAGTTTCAAAAGTTATGCTTTCTATCTTATTATTTGAGTGGTCAGCCCTCAAAATCATAATACACATAATTTTGTATTTTCATTAATATCTTAAATAAATTATTTGTATTTATTATCTGTATCTTTTTAAATTTTATATCACTGTTCCTTAGTTTTCCAGTTATATTTTTGTGATTTTTGAATCTTTCTCTACCTTCATATGCTCTGACATTTAACTTTTATTTGCCTCTCTCGCTGCACTGAGTACTTTTTATCTACACCTACCTTCTTTGCATAGCCGAACCACTCCTTCCCAACAAGCGGTTAATCTATTGTTTTGAACAGCATTGAACATCCAGATGGAGCTCTCTCTCATTCAATAAGCACTAGCTACTCCTCATTGTAGGAGAACCATCATCATAATTTTTAGAAAAGGATACAATTATCCATATCACATTAAATTATATCCTTTTCCTTCATTTAGAAACGGAGTTTATAATGCATACATACACACACATACATCTTATTATGTTTATGTGCAATTTATTTGAGGAAAAGTGTTTTACTTTCTTTGCTATGGCAGATGGTTTTACATGTTGTTTTGTAAACATGGTGAGGTAGAAAAGATACTGCAGAAGACCTTAACATCGACAGGCAACATACACTTTATCTTCTTCATTGCACAGTAAGAGCCTCAAGGACCATTTGGAAGCCTGCAGAGGCAGACACTGTATTTTCTTGCTTCAGCACTTATCATTAACCCAGAGAGCTACCCAGCTGCTAGTGCTGAAAAGCTATCCTTAGGGAAGTATTTCATTCAAAGAGAGCACCGTTTCTTTAAAACCACATTGCCATTGGCATTCGGTACAAGAGAGCTCATAACCAAAAGAGCCAACTGAGCTTTCCAAAGACAAATGATTCAGTCAATGAAGTATTTTTATATAATCACTAGATTCTTAAATTATTCTCAAATATTGTTGACATGAATATTAATTTAATCTAATTTGATGATCAAATTTAAAAAGAAAACAAAATACTCTCTTCATCCCCAGCTTTCTTCTGGCAATACTAACCATCTTTCTGTTTCCATTTCCTAGAATATTGTTCACCTTAACCATCCAATCAAACCCAGTAATGTTTTCGTATTATACCTTATTTTAGTTCTTAAACAAAAATCAACTATATTTTATCTATCAATTAACTCATTTATTTGCTTATCTAATCCCTGTTTTCTTCTTAAGAGCAAGATTCTTCTCTTTATTATTTGTTTCCACATCTTCTGCATCTAAAACAAGACCTGGTGTATATAGCAGGTGATTAATCTATATTTCTCCAGTGATAAAGAATATTACAATGTTCTTAAATAATAAAAAACTTTAATTTCATCATGATAAACCTTAGAAAAAATAAAATTGTCAATCATGTCAAAATCCTGGTTATAGCATTTTATTTTAAAAACTTCTAGAACCTAGAGTTATTCATTCTTTGTAATCATCTTTAAGATCGCCAAAATAATGCAAATTTAATTTTTTAAAATGTAAAAAGAAATACATGTTCATTATTGTGAACACATAAGGATCTCTTATAGAAATTGTTGATGACTTTTTTTGAATTAAGAGAATTTTTTAACATTTTCTTACAAAATAGTTAATTGACAGATTTGTTTTTGTAAGTAGAAAGCATATAGGATTGCGATATTTTAATGGCTCAGATGAAAATCAAATTCCCCTAAAAAGTTATCTTTGTGACTAGTACAATTCTTCTACATAGGTTAAAAAGATATTTGAAGGAGGCTGGGCGCAGTGGCTCACGCCTACAATCCCAGCACTTTGGGAGGCTGAGGTGGGCAGATCACCTGAAGTCAGGAGCTCGAGACCAGCCTGGCCAACCTGGTGAAACCCCGTCTCTACTAAAAATACAAAAATTAGCCCAGCATGGTTGTGGGCACCTGTAATCCCAGCTACTAGGGAGGCTGAGTCAGGAGAATAACATCCGGGAGGCGGAGGTTGTGGTGAGCTGAGATCGCGCCATTGCACTCCAGCCGGGGCAACAAGGGTGAAGCTCTCTCTCAAAAATAAATAAATAAAAAGAAAAAATAAAAGATGTTTGAAGGAAAACAAAAGAAAGAAATAATCCCCAAAATGAGAAATGGCATTTGTATCAACATCTTTCATGTGGAAACAGGAGTTAAAAGCAGATCATTGGCCCAGAGCGGTGGCTCACGCCTGTAATCCCAGCACTTCGAGAGGCCAAGGCGGGCGGATCACGAGGTCAGGAGATTGAGACCATCCTGGCTAACAGAGTGAAACCCTGTCTCTACCAAAAATACAAAAAATTAGCCGGGCTTGGTGGCGGGCGCCTGTTGTCCCAGCCACTAGGGAGGCTGAAGCAGGAGAATGGTGTGAACCCGGGGGGCGGAGATTGCAGTGAGCTGAGATGGCGCCACTGCACTCCAGCCTGGGCAACAGAGCCAGACTCTATCTCAAAAAAAATAAATAAATAAAAATAAAACACCATTAATAGCATAGAAGGCAAAAACCTAACAATAAAATACAGCAGAAGAGGAGTGGAATACAATTTCTTGTTTATTTAATTCTATCTGTCTGATAATCTGAGATTAGGTTTCTAACACGCAGTGAATTTGCTGTTCTTCAATTAAAGATGATATGAAAAATAGAAAGACCAAAATTACCTTCAAATTAATTGATACTGAAGAACTAAATCTAGGTGCAAAGGATTGCTGAAAAAATATTCATAGTTTTAGCCTCGGAAATAATTTTTTCACAAAGATATAAAATTATAATATAAAACATGAATGCTAAACTATTAATTATACAATCTGAAGATTTTCCAGATATATCGCCAATCTTCTTAACTTCAAACATCAAAGCTTAAAAAAATAGAGCTTCTGGTTTCCCATGGGCTGATTGTGACCACTTAATTTCAAATTCTTCCACATACACTCCCCCAGAAAACATGTACGTCAACAAGAACAAATAAAATCACCAATAGCCTATGACAATAGCAGAGAGATAGAAAATAATTGAAATTTTTAATTCACATGTAAGTCAACATTGCTGTTTTACAGGCCAGGGTCAAGGATCAAAGATTTTGCAAAGGAGAACAGAATACACTAGAGTCCTAATAGCAGAGAAATACAGTTATTATAATATCAAGAGTTACCATCAAGAGGAAAGGATTGCATCCTGAATGGAGGAATACCAACAAAAGATCCAAAGCCTGGTACATCAGAAAACTGAATACAGGATATAAAAAGAAAGCAGCTTACACATTAAAAGAATATCTCAGAGATACTGAGCTAGGTTTCAGACTGCCATGGAAAGGCAAATATTGCAATACAGTGAGCCACACAATTTTTTGTTTTCCCAGTATGTATGAAAGTTATGTTTGCACTATGCTGTAGTCTATTAAGTATGCAATACCATTATGTCTAAATAATGTGCATACCTTATTTAAAAGTACTTTATTGCTAAAGAATGCTAATGATCATCTCAGGCTTCAGCGAGTAGTAATCTTTTTGCAGGAGGAAGCTTTTGCCTCAAGGCTGATGGCTGCTGACTGATTGAGTGCTGGTTACTGAAGGTGGGTGTGACTGCAGTAATTTCTTAAAATAAGACAACAATGAAGTTTGCCACACCATTGGACTCTTCCTTTCATAAATAATTTCCCTGGAGCATGCCCTGGGTTTTTTTGATATAATAGCATTTTATATCAAATAGAATTTGATATAAATTTGATATGCCACAATAGAATTTCTTTTGAAACTGAAGTCAATCTTTTCCAACGCTGCCTCTGCCTAATTAACTAAGATTATGTGATATTCTAAATCCTTTGTTGTCATATAAATGATGCTCACAGAATCTTCGCCAGGAAGAGACACCATCTCAGAAAATCATACTTTTTGTTCATCCATGAGAAGCAATCCCTTCAAGTTTTATCATGAGATTGCAGCAATTCTGTCACATCTTCAGGAGCCACTACTGACTCTAGTTCACTTGCTATTTCTAGCACACCTACAGTTGCTTTCTCTCCTGAAGTCAAGTCTTGAACCTCCCAAAGTCATCCATCAGGTCTGGAATCAACTTCTTCCAAACTCCTGTTAGTGTTGATATTCTGACCTCCAATGAATCAGAAGTGTTCTTAATGGCATCTAGAATGAACTCTTTCTAGAAGGCTTACAACTTACTTTGTCCAGATCTACTCACTGTCTATGGCAGCTATCACCTTATAAAAGTGTTTCTTAAAGAATATAACTTGAAAGTCAAAATTACTCCTTGATCTATGGGCTGCAGAATGGATGTTGTGTTAGCAGGCATGAAAACCACATTAATTTCCTTTTACATTTTCATCAGAGCTCTTGAGTGACCAGGTACATTGTAAATGATCAGTAGTTCTTTGAGTCTTTTTTTTTCTGAACAGTAGGTCTCAGCAGTGGGCTTAAAATATTAAATAAGCCATACTGTAAAGAGATGTTCTGTCTTCCAAGCTTTCTTGCTCCATTTATAGAGCACAGTTAGAGTAGGTGTAGTGTAACTCTTTAGAGCCCTAAAAGTTTTGGAATGGTAGATGAGTGTTGGCTTCAACTTAAAGCCACCAGCCATTTTAGCCCCTCACAAGAGTCAACCTGTCCTTTGAAGCTTTAAAATCAGGCATTTTTCCTCCAACATAAGGCGATTTCATCTACATTGAAAATCTATTCTTTAGTATAGCCATCTTCATCAAACATCTTACCTCGATCTTCTGGAAACTTGCTGCAGCTTATAATCAGCAATTGCTGCTTTACCTTGCACTTTTATGTTACGGTGATGGCTTCTTTCTTTAAACCTTGTGAACCAACTTTTTCTAGCTGCCAATTTTTCCTCTGCGGCTTATTCACCTCTCTCAGCCTTCATATAATAGAAGAGACTTAGGGCCTTGATCTGGATTAGATGTCAGCTTAAGGGAATCTTGTGGCTTGTTTGATCTTCTATCCAGACCATTCAAACTTTGTCCATATCAGAAATAAGGTTGTCTCATTTTCTTATCATTTATGTGTTCACAGATGTAGCAATTTTAATTTCCTTCAAGAACTTTTCCTTCTCATTTTTGCGTTCTTGTCTTACATAACTTGGCTAACAGCTTGGTACAAGAGACCTAGCTTTCGGCCTATCTCAGATTTAGACATGCCTTCCTCACTAAACTTAATAACTTCCAGCTTTTTATTTAAAGTGAGAAAAACTTTCACTGGGCTTAGTCTATTTATATATAATGTAATTATGACATTTTGGGGTTTAAATCTGTCTTTAAAAAATTTGTCCCACATTTTATTTTCTTAGCTTATGTTTTCTTTTTATTCTGTGTACTCCTTTCATGACTTATTTTGGATTCATTTTTCTAATCATTCCATCTTCTTCCCACCTTCTTATTAGTTTTTTAGTTATAAATTTTTTTAATGATTATGCTCATGTCTAGATATATTTAAATGGACCTTCACACATTCTTTATATAGTGTAAACCTCATAATACCTTACAATAAGCCTTCACGTAACATTGTCAACGCGTTCTTGGAAACTGAGACTTCCAGTGAAACATTGTATAACAGATCCAATTTTTTCCCTCATTAACATTGTAAGGACACATTGAATAAAGCACTATTATTTGAAAACCTGCTAAATTCAAAATTTTCAAAAACCTATTAATAACATTAAATGAGAACGTATTGTGGTTTTGTTTTTTTAAACAGTAAATATTTATGTACATTTAACCAAATATGTACCAGTGTTCTTTATTCTTTCTGTTTGTATGTAGTTCCAGCTAGGATCATGTCCCTTCTACTTGAAGGGCAGAAACTTGCTATTATTATTACTAGTAGGATGATGATTATTAGTATTTGTTATTGCATCTCTTCTAGCAAAATATTCTTTATCTTTTTTTAAAAAAAAATCTTTATTTTACCTTCTTTTTTTGTGACAGATATTTTCCTTGGGTATTGAATTCTAGATTGACAGTTTTTTTCTTTGGACACTTCAAAGATGTCATTTCACCGGCTTCTGACTTCCATCATTTTTTGTTGAAAACTTGGTATTACTGTGGATCTTTTGAATAATGTATCCTTTTTTCCTTTTTTAGCTGAATGATTTTCAACTTCTCTCTCTTTGTTTTTAATTTTGTCTCCCTCTCCCTCTCCCCTCTTTTTTTTTTTTTTTTTTTTTTTTTTTTTTTTTTTTTTTGAGACAGGTTCTCCTTCTGTCACCCAGGGTAGAGTACAGTGGCACAATCACAGCTCACTGCTGCAGATTCAACCTCCTGGGTTCAGGTGATCCTCCTACCTTGGCCTCTACTCTGTCTAATCTGTTGATTAAACCCTATATTAAATTCTTAGATAATGAGTTCTTATGAGATCTGGTTGTTTAAAAGTGTGTGACACTTCCTCCTCTTTGCTTTTAAGTAATCATTTTTATTTCTGGGATTTCTATTTGATTTGTTAAAATAGAATCCAATTCTCTAGTCAAATCTCCATCTTTTCATGTATTGGCTTGAAAATATTAAGCATAGTTATTTTTTAGTTGAGATATAATTTACATAATATAAAATTAACATATTAAAGATTACCAATCAGTGGTTGTTAGTATATTCACTATGTTGCTCAAACACCACTACTATCTGATGCCAGGGCATTTCTATTACTCCCAAAGAAACTCCACAGTTACTAGCAGTCAATTCACCCCTTTTCCTGTCCCCTGGCAACCACTGATACAGTCTAGGTATTTTTCCCCTCTAAATCTCATGTTGAAATGTAATCCCTAATGCTGGAGGTGAGACCTGGTGGGAGGTGATTAGCTTATGGGGCAGATCCCTCATGGCTTGGTGCTGTCCTCAAGATAATGAGTTCTTATGAGATCTGATTGTTTAAAAGTGTGTGGCACCTCCTCCTTGTTACTTCTGTTCTTGCCATGTGATGTGCCTACTCTGGCCCTACCTTCCACCATGAGTAAAACTCCCTGAGGCCTCCTCAGAAACGAGGCAGATACTGGCCCTGTGCTTGTACAGCCTGCAGAAGCATGAGCCAATTAAACCACTTTTTATTTATTTATTTATTTATTTGTTTATTTATTTATTTATTTTTAAAAGATGTAACTAAAAGTTTAGACATAATCAATCATATATGGAAGAAGTGAGGAAAGGAATATGAAGCATAAGGTATAAATGAGTAAAAATCCTAACATATCCTATAGAAAGTAAATTGATTTATCAAGAGGAATATTGTTTTCACATGAGAGGTAAATACCAGAAAAAAACAGTTAAAAACAAAGTGATTCTTCTAGCAAATGGCACAAATCAATGAAATGGGACAAATCAATGAGAGAAAAGAGTGAATAATTATATATATATATATGCTTTATAGAAGTATTTAGCAATTATTTTCATGTAATACTTTCACCATAATTTTTAAAATTTAAATAATCAAGAAATAATGAAAAATAAAAATAGTTTATAAATTATGGGCAACTGCAGAGAATGTGGGAATTATCCTGATTTCTTAAATTTATTTTCTAAATTATACTTTAAGTTCTAGGGTATATGTGTTTTTAAATAAATTACCCAGTCTCAGGTATTTCTGTATAGCAATGCAAAAACTGACTAATACAACTACTAATATACTTCTATTTTAGATACTTAATATATGTTAATCACACAATTTTTTTTATATCTGGCTTCTTTCATTTAGCATGATGTTTTCAAGGCTCATCCGTGTTGCAGCATGTATCAACCCTTCATTTATTTTTAAAGCCAAATATGTTGTATTGTACAGATATATCACATATTATTTATTCAGTCATCAGTTAATGGATATCTGTGTTGCTACTGCTTCTTCGCTATTATAATGTTGTCATAAACATTCATAGACAAGATTTTGTGTGAATGTATCTTTTCAATTCCCTCAGATACATATCTAAGAATGGAATTGCTGGGTTTTATCATAGTTTTATACTAAACTTTTTGAGAAATGGCCAAGCTGTTTTCAACAGTGTCTCTACAATTTATATTTCTACCAGCAACGCATTAGGGTTTCAATTTCTCCACCTTCTCACCCACATTTGCTATTGACTATCTTTTTTACTGTTGCCATCCTAGGGGGTGTCGAGTGCCATCTCCTTGTAGTTTTTATTTGTTTTTACCTAATTATTAATGATGTTGAGCATTTTTTTGGTGTTTATTGGCTGTTGGTATATCTTCTATGGCGAACTGTCTTTTCAAATGAATTATCCATTTTTAAATTTGGTTATCTTCACTTGTTCAATTTTATTTCTTTTTTTATATTCCTCAGACTGGGTAACTAATCTATGTTGACCTGTTTTCAAGTTCACCGATGGTTTCTTCTGACCAAATCTCTTGTTGAGCCCCTCAAGTGAATTTTTTATTTTATTTGGATTTTTTTCCTACTATAAAGTTTCTATTTGTTTTTTCTTTATAATTTCCATCTTTTTATTGATATTCTCCATTTGGTAAAACATGTGTCACCCACATTTCTTTAATTCTTTAGGATTATTTTAATTATTCCGTTCCTTTTTTTGTTTTGTTTTGTTTTTTTGAGACAGAGTCTCACTCTGTCACCCAGGCTGGAGTGCAATGGCGCAATCTCGGCTCACTGCAACCTCCACCTCCCAGGTTCACGCCATTCTCCTGCCTCAGCCTCCCAAGTAGCTGGGACTACAGGCACCCACCACCACACCTGGTTAAATTTTTGTTTTTGTATTTTTAGTAGAGCTGGGGTTTCACCATGTTAGCCAGGATGGTCTCGATCTCCTGACCTTGTGATCTGCCCACCTTGGCCTCCCAAAGTGCTGGGATTACAGGCGTAAGCCACCATGCCTGGCCAATTATTCAGTTCTTTAGGTGTTTTTAGCTTTTCAGACATATTTAAAATAGTTTTTTTGCTGAAAATACATTTATTTGATATGTGATATGGTTTGGCTCTATGTCCCCACCCAAATTTCATGTGGAATTGTAATCTCCATGTGTTGAAGGTAAGGCCTGGTGGGAGGTGATTGGATCATGGGGGTAGATTTCCCCCATGCTATTCTCATGATAGTGAGTGAGCTCTGACGAGATCTGATGGTTTAAAAGTATGTGGTACTTCCCCCACCGCCCCCCTCCTGCCTCAATTTCATGTGGAATTGTAATCTCCATGTGTTGAAGGTAAGGCCTGGTGGGAGGTGATTGGATCATGGGGGTAGATTTCCCCCATGCTATTCTCATGATAGTGAGTGAGCTCTGACGAGATCTGATGGTTTAAAAGTATGTGGTACTTCCCCCACCGCCCCCCTCCTGCCTCCATGTGAAGAAGGTGCTTACTTCCCCTTTGCCTTCTCCCATGATGGTAAGTTTCCTAAGGCCTCCCACTCATGCTACCTGTTAAGCCTGTAGAACTATGAGTTGGTTAAACCTCTTTTCTTCATAAATTATCCAGTCTCACAGTCTCAGGTAGTTCTTTATAGCAGTGTGAGAAGAGACTAATACAGCATGTATTTTCCCCAAATAGTAAAATAAACTGACCAGTGGATCAAAACCATTTGACCTAAAAAATGAATAAAAGCTATTTGATTTCTCAGAAAGAAAATATGCTGATCAAAATTTCCACCAAAAATAAGGTGAAAATGTTGCCACCTCATTGGCGTTATTTTGGCTGCTCACCTAGGTGATCACACTGACCTAAAAATAAAACCTAAAAACAAATAAACAAGCAGCCTCTTTCTCCACAAAACATTAAACCACCACCATCAAAAGCTGATTCTATTTATATCTACATATGAGGGAACTGAGACTCTTGAAATATTGTAATACCAAGACAGACAACAGCAATTGCATGGTTGCTGCATCTGATTTGTCACGTATCAGTTCAGTTCAATTCGGTCCAGACCTTGAAAGTGACATGCTTTGCATATCAGGCTCAGCTCTTACCTGTTTAGGTTACTTAGTGGAATTTTGAGTAATCTAAACCCACCTTGAAAATGAAAAAAATTAATATGCTAGAAATCAGAATGCAAATTATACATTCATTTTAGGATAAAACACAAAACTGATAAGACATTTCATGTTTGTGGCAGGTTTGCTTCATGATGCAATCCATGGTATCTTGAGAGATACATTGTTCACTCTTACCTCTTTTCAGGTGGTGTATGTGTGTGTGCATATGTGTGTCTGTGGGTGTACAGGAAAGGTGCTCTGGCTTGGGTTTTCTGAAGTCAAATCTAAAGAACAATCAAGTCCAAGACCAATAATGTCATGGAACAAAGTCCCCAATGGGAAGTGAGATTTATGGAAAAGAGAAGGGAAATAGAATAACTAAAGAAGCCGATTTGGGGAAGCAGGGGGCAGGGCTGACAGTATAAGGAGCTATCCTCCTTGTTCTGCTAACTGTAACTGCATGCTTATCTCACGCCCTGAGTTTAGGCTATTATATTCTGAGTCTGGGTTCATAGATAAGGCTGCACACAAAGGTAGATCTTGAGTTTCACATGAAGAGTTTTGGTATTCCCAGTGTAGATTCCCCCTAGAAGGAAATATATATATATATAAATTTTTTTTTTTTTTAGTTGGAGTCTCACTCTGTCGCCCAGGCTGGAGTGCAGTGGCACCATCTCAGCTCCCTGCAACCTCCACCTCCTAAGCTCAAGCGATTCTCCGGCCTTAGCCTCCTGAGTAGCTGGGATTACAGGCACACGCCACCACGCCCAGCTAATTTTTGTATTTTTAGTAGAGATGGGGTTTCACCACGTCGGTCAGGCTGGTCTCAAATTCCTGACCTCATGATCCGCCTGCCTCAGTCTCCCAAAGTGCTGGGATTACAAGCATGAGCCATCGCACTAGGCCAAGGATAATTTTTTAAAAAAATATTTTAACTTTTATTTTAGGTTCAGGGGCACGTTTGCAAATTGTTTACAGAGGTAAACTTATGACTCAGGGATCTGGTGTACAGATTATTTTATCAAGCAAGTACTCAGCATGGTATCCAATAGTTTTTTTTTTCTTTTCTTTTCTTCTTTTTCTTCTAAACCTCTCCCTTCTGCCATCCTCTGCTCTCATGTAGGCCCCCGTACCTGTTGTTCCCCTCTTTCTCTCCATGTGTTCTCATCCTTTAGCTCCCACTTATAAGCAAGAACATGTGGGATTTGGTTTGTTGTTCCTGCATTAGTTTGCTAAGGATAATGGCTTCCAGTTTCACCCATGTTTCTGCAAAGAACATGATCTCTTTCTTTTTATGGCTGCATAGTATTCCATGGTGTATATATGCCACATTTTCCTTATCCAGTCTACTGTTGATGGGCATTTAGGTTTATTCCATGTCTTTGCTATTTTGAATAATGCTGCAATGAACATACGTGTGCATGTGTCTTTATGGAAGAAGAGTTTATATCCCTTTGGATATATACCCAGTAGTGAGATTGCTGGTTTGAATGGTAATTCTGCTTTTAGTTCTTTAGGGAATCACCACTCTGCTTTCCATAATGGTTGAACAAATTTACACTCCCACCAGCAATGTGTAAATATTTCCTTTTCTCTGCAATCTCACCAGCATCTGTTATTTTACTTTATTTTATTTTGCCTTTTAGTAAGAGCCATTCTGACTGACGTGAGATAGTATCTTATCATAGTTTTGATCTGCATTTCTTTAATGATCAGTGATATTGGGCTTTTGTTCATATGCTTATTGACCGCATGTGGGTCTTATTTTGAAAAGTGTCTGTTCATGTTTTTGCTGTCTTTTTAATGAAGTGGTTTGCTTTTTGTTTGTATGTTTGTTTAAGTTCCTTGAAGATTTTGGATATTAGATATATTGTCAGATGCATAGTTTGCAAATATTTTTCCCCATTCTGTAGGTTGCCCATTTACTCTGTTGATAGTTTCATATGCTGTGCAGAATCTCTTTAACTTTATTAGGTCCCATTTGTCAATTTTTGCTTTTGTTGCAATTGCTTCTGGCGTTTTCATCATGAAATCTTTGCCAGTTCCTGTGTCCACATTGTATGTGCTATGTTATCTTTCAGAGTTTTTATACATTTGTTTTACATTTAGGTCTTTAATCCATATGGAGTTGATTTTTGTATATGGTTTAAAGAATTGGTCCAGTTTCAGTCTTCTCCATATAGCTAGCCAGTAAGCCCAGCACCATTTATTGAATAGGGAGTTGTATTAGCCCGTTTTCATGCTGCTGATAAAGACATACCTGAGACTGAAAAGAAAAATTGGTTTAATGGACTCAGCTCCACATGGCTGGGAAGCCTCACAATCACAGCAGAAGGTGTAAGGCACATCTCATATGGTGGCAGACAGGAGAAGAGAGAGAGCGAAGTGAAAGGGGTTTCCCCTTACAAAACCATCAGATCTCGTGAGACTTGTTCACTACCATGAGAACAGTATGGAGGAAACTGCTACCATGATTCAATTATCTTCCACTGAGTTCCTCTCACAACAAAAGGGAATTGTGGGAGCTGCAATTCAAGTTGAGATTTGGGTGGGGACACTGCCAAACCACATAATTGCACCATGGCCCCTCCCAAATCTTATGCTCTCAGATTTCAAAACCAGTCATGCCTTCCCAACAGTCCCCAAAGTCTTAACTCACTTCAGCATTAACTCAAAAGTCCACAGTCCAAAGTCTCATCTGAGACAAGGCAAGTCCTTTCTGCCTATGAGCCTGTAAAATCAAAAGCAAGTTAGTTACTTCCTAGATACAATGGGGTACAGGCATTGTGTAAATACAACCATTCCAAATGGGAGAAACTGGTTCAAACACAGGGGCTAAAGACCCCATGCAAGTCCAAAATCTAGTGGCACAGTCAAATCTTAAAGCTCCAAAATGATCTCCTTTGACTCCATGTCTCATATCTAGGTCATTTGATGCAAGAGGTGGGCTTCCACAGCATTGGGCAGCTCTGCCCTATGGCCTTGCAGGGTACAGCCCTTCTGGTTGCTTTCATTGGCTGGCATTGAATGTATGCAGCTTTTCCAGGTGCATGGTGCAAGCTCTCGGTAGATCTACCATTCTGGGGTCTGGAGGATGGGGCCCCACTTCTCATAGCTCCACAAGGTAGTGCCCCAGTAGGGACTCTGTGTGGTGGCTCCAAACCCACATTTTCCCTCTGCACTTCCCTAGAAGAGGTTCTCCATGAGGGCCCAGCCCCCACAGCAAATTTCTGCCTGGGCATCCAGGCGTTCCCATACGTCCGCTGAAATCTAGGCGGACGTTCCCAAACCACACAGTTCTTGACTTTCACACACCCACAAGGTCAACACCACGTGGAAGCTGCCAAGGCTTGGGGCTTGCACCCTCTGAAGCCATTGTCCAATTTGTACTTTGGCCCCTTTTAGCCACGGCTGCAGCAGCTGGGACACAGGGCACCAAGTCCCTAAACTGCACACAGCAGAGGGACCCTGGGCCCTGGCCCACTAAACCATTTTTTTCCTCCTAGGCCTCAGGTCTTTGATGGCAGGGACTGCTCTGAAGACATCTAACATGCCCTTGAGACATTTTCCACATTGTCTTCGTGATTAACATTTGGTTCCTCATTACTTATGCAAATTCCTGTAGCCTGCTTGAATTTGTCCTCAGAAAATGAGTTTTTCTTTTCTATTGCATTGTCAGGCTGCAAATTTTCTGAACTTTTATGCTCTGTTTCCCTTTTAAAACTGAATGTTGCCTGGGTGTGGTGGCTTATCCCTATAATCCTAGCATTCTGGGAGGCCAAGGCAGGTGGATTACCTGAGGTCAGGAGTTCAAGACCAGCCTGGCCAACAGTAACCCCTGTCTCTACTAAAAATGCAAAAATTAGCTGGATGTGGTGGTACATGCCTGTAGTCCCAGTTACTCGGGAAGCTGAGGCAGGAGAATCACTTAAACATGGGAGGCAGAGGTTGCAGTGAGCCGAGATTCCACCATTGCATTCCAGCTTAGGTGACAGAGTAAGACTCCATCTCAAAAACAACAACAAAACAAAAACAAAAACTGAATGCCTTTAACAGCACCTAAGTCACCCCTTGAATGCTTTGCTGCTTACAAATTTCTTCTGTCAGATACCCTAAATCATCTTCCTCAAGTTTAAAATTCCATAAATCTCTAGGGCAGGGGCAAAAATGCCACCAGTCTCTGCCAAAACATAACATAAGTCATCTTTGCTCCAGTTCCCAAAAGTTCCTCATCTCCATCTGAGACCACCTCCGCCTGGATTTCATTGTCCGTATCATTGTCAACATTTTGGTCAAAGCCATTCAACAAGTCTCTAGGAAGTTCCAAACTTTCCCACGTTTTCCTGTCTCCTTCTGAGCTCTCTAAACTGTTCCAACCCCTGTCTGTTACCCAGTTCCAAAGTTGCTTCTGTATTTTCATGTGTCTTTTCAGCAGTACCCCACTAATTTATTGTATTAGTCCATTTTCACACCACTGATAAAGACATACTCAAGACCAGGAAGAAAAATAGGTTTAATGGACTCACAGTTCCATGTGGTTGAGGAAGCCTCACAATCATGATGGAAGGTGAAAAGCAGGTCTCACATGGTGCCAGACAAGAGAAGAGAGAGAGCCAAGCAAAAGGGGTTTCTGCTTTAAAGAACCACCAGATATTGTGAGACTTAATCACCACCATAAGAACAGTATAGGGGAAACTGCCCTCGTGATTCAGTTATCTCCCACTGGGTCCTTCCACAACTCAAGGGAATTACGGGAGTTACAATTCAAGACGAGACTTGGGTGGGGACACAGATAAGCCATATCAGTAGTCCTTTCCCCATTGCTTGTTTCTGTCAGCTTTGTCAAAGATCAGACGGTAGTAGGTGTGTGGCTTTATATCTGGGCTCTCTATTCTGTTCCATTGGTCTATGTATCTGTTTTTGTATCATGCTGTTTTGGTAACTGTAGCCTTGTAGTACAATTTGAAGTTCCACAAGGTTGTTCTTCCAGCTTTGTTCTTTCTTTTCCTTTCTTTCTTCTCTCTTTCTCTCTTTCTTTCTCTTTCTTTCTCTCTCCCCTCCCTTCCTTCCTTCCTTCCTTCCTTCCTTCCTTCCTTCCTTCCTTCCTTCCTTCCTTCCTTCCTTCCTTCCTTCCTTCCTTCTTTCCTTCCTTCCTTTCTTTCTCTTTCTTTCTTTCTTTCCTTCCTTCCTTCCTTCTTTCCTTCCTTCCTTCTTTCCTTCCTTCCTTCCTTCCTTCCTTCCTTCCTTCCTTCCTTCCTTCCTTCCTTCCTTCCTTCCTTCCTTCCCTTCCTTCCTTCTTTCTTTCTTTCTTTCTTTCTTTCTTTCTTTCTTTCTTTCTTTCTTTCTTTCTTTCTTTCTTTCTTTTCCTTTCTTTCTTTCTTTTTTCTTTTCTTTCTTTCTTTCTTTCTTTCTTTCCTTTCTTCCTTCCTTCCTTCCTTCCTTCCTCCCTTTCTTCCTTCCTTCCTTCTCGCTCTGTTGCCCAGGCTGGAGTGCAGTGGGCACCATCTTTGCTCACTGCAAGCTGCACCTCCCAGGTTCACACCATTCTCCTGTCTCAGCCTCCCAAGTAGCTGGGACTTACAGGCACCTGGCACCATGCCTGGCTAATTTTTTTTTTTTTTTTTTTTTTTTTTTTTTTTTTTTTTTTTTTTTTTTTAGTAGAGATGGGGTTTCACTGTGTTAGACAGGATGGTCTCAATCTCCTGACCTCGTAATCCACCTGCCTCAGCCTCCCAAAGTGCTTGGATTACAGGCGTGAGCCACCACACCCAGCCCCAGTTCCGTTATTTCTGTTTAGGATTTCTTTTGGCTATTAAGGCTCTTTTCTGGTTCCATATGAACCTTAGAATACATTTTTCTTAATTCTGTGAAGAATGACATGGTAGTTTGATAGGAGTACCATTGAATCCAGAAATCGCTTTGGGCAGTATAGCCATTTTTACAATATTGATTCTTCTTATCCAAGAGCAGAGAAGTTTCTTCCATTTGTTTGTGTCATCTCTGATTTCTTTGAGCAGTGTTTTTTAGTTCTCTTTATAGAGGTCTTTCATCTCTCTCATTAACTGTATTCCTAGACATTTTATTCTTTTTGTAGCAATTGTGAATAGGATTGCGTTCTTGATTTGGCTCTCAGCTTGGGTGCTGTTAGTGTATAGGAATGCTACTGACTCTCATACTTTGATTTTATATCCCAAAACTTTGCTGAAGTTGCTTATCAGTTCAAGGACCTTTGGGGCTGAGACTATGGGGTTTTTTTAGACAGAGAATCATGTCATCCGCACACAGGGTGATATGGTTTGGCTCTGTGTCCCTACCTAAATCTCATCTTGTAGCTCCCATAACTCCCATATACTGTGGGAGGGACCTAGTGGGAGATAATTGAATCACAGGGGTGGGTATTTCCCATGGTGTTTCGTGATAGTGAATGTGTCTCACGAGATCTGATGGTTTTAAAAACAGGGGTTTTCTCTGCACGAGCCTTATCTTTTTGCCTGCCTCCATTCATGTAAGATGTGACTTTTCCCCCCTTACCTTCCACCATGATTGTGAGGCCTCCTCAGACATGTGGAAGAGTAAGTCTAATTAAACCTCCTCATTTTCTTTTGTAAATTGCCCCGTCTTGGATATGCCTTTAT
This sequence comes from Macaca nemestrina, assembly GCF_043159975.1. Lineage (NCBI taxonomy): Eukaryota > Metazoa > Chordata > Mammalia > Primates > Cercopithecidae > Macaca > Macaca nemestrina. The sequence continues at coordinate 63,622,493 of NC_092129.1, read as the reverse complement.
CAACAGTGTAAAAATGGAGTAATGCACAGGAATAGTTTGACTTCCTCTCTTCCTATTCAGATGTCTTTTAGCTTGCTTGATTGTTCTGGCCAGGACTTCCAATATTATGCATGAGTGGACATCTTTCACTTGGTCTGATTTTCAAGAGGAATGCTTCCAGCTTTTGCCCATTCAGTATGATGTTGGCTGTGGGTTTTGGCATAGATGGCTGTCATTATTTTGAGGTATATTCCTTTAATACCTAGTTTATTGAGGGTTTTCAATGTAAAGGATGTTGAATTTTATTGAAATCCTTTTCTGCATTGAGATAATCAGGTGGTTTTTGTCTTTAGTTCTGTCTACGTGATGAATCACATTTATTTGCAAAGGTTGAACCAACCTTGTATACCAGGGATAAAGCCTACTTGATCATGGTTGATGTGCTGCTGTACTCAGTTTGTTAATATTTTGTTGATGTTTGCATCAGTGTTCATCAAAGATATTGGCCTGAAGATTTCTTATTTTTGTTGTGTTTTTGGTCAGTTTGTCAGTTTTTGGTATCAGGATGATCCTGGCCCCATAGAATGAGTTAGGGATGAGTCCCTCCTCCTCAATTAAATAGCTTATTTATAGATTTTTTTTCCAGAAAGTCCAATGTCTGAGCTTCCTCAGTAACAGTTTCTGTTTACTGCTTTTGTTTCTTATCTATGAGCATACTATCTTATTTATTTGCATGTCTCATAACTTTGTTTAGAGTTGGACATTTTGAATATTATAAATATGGTAACTCTAGAGAAAAGATACTCTATTCTAACCTAGGTTTGTTGCCACTGCTGCTTATTAAAGCTGTTGTTGTTTGTTTATTAAGTGACTTTTCTGAACTAATTCTCCAAAATATTTTAGAAAATTAAATTTTTTTTTTCATTCATGGCTGCTGAAGTGTCTGTTCCATTAGTTTAGTGGTCAGGTAATGATTAGACTGAAATTCCTTAAACACCTGGAATCAAAGAGTTTCCCAGTGTTTACCAAGGTGCCATTAGGTCACACCTCAACACTCACTCAGGCAATTTATAAGTCTGCCTTAGCCTTCACTTTCTGTTTCTGTATTGTGTCAAGACTAGTCAGACGTAAGAGCTTAGAACTTTCTCTAGTTTTTTTTTTCTAAGTATGTACACAGCCCTAGGCATGTGTGGCCTTCCAGATTCCCAGAAATGATTAATATTTCTGGGAATCTGGAAGGCAGCAGCAACAAAACATTTGCCTATAAATTTTTCTTTGACAAATGACCCTTAGATAACAGTTTTAATGTTAGCACTGGTCCAGTTCCATCCAGGTGAAATAAAGACAGACATTTGAGCTTGTCTTCTAGGTAGTCATCAATACATCAAAACAAGTAAATATAATTGTTTATGAATAAGGTCAAAAATAAAAATTAAAAAAAATAAAAAATATGAATAAGGTCTATTCTGTTTTATCCAGTATAGAGAATCTAGGCTATAATTTTCAGAAGAATAGGTTATTACTGATATGGGAAGAGGAAGTGTAGGACTGGGGTATGCTAGAATGTTACAGAGCTTACTGTGCTTACTAAGACTAAGCGATTTTTCTTGAATAAGCACTCCTTGGGGCTGTTGCCTTTGGCTAATTTCCAGTGTTCTAAAAAAGTTAATTATGACAGTTCTGACCTTTTGTTTGTTTGTTTGTTTAGAAAAGTGAGCTTTCAAAATTCCTTACTTCACCATTTTCACTGACATCATTGTAATCATAGTTATGAAAAGTCTACCTTTGATATCTCCATGTAGAAATTAAAAATGGCTATAAATTCTTTGGTGCTCCTCTCATTGAGAAGCAGGGTCTATGTCTTCTTCCCTTATATCTGGCTTATGCTTAGCACAAAAAGCACATGTAAATGATGCTATAGAATTTTTTAAGCTATGTTATTGGTGGTCTTATACCTTCTGTCTGACTCTTTGGGGATGACTATACTGGGGCAAACCAGTTATTACATAAGTTTCACTACACTGAGAGAACAATGGTAGAGAGGCCATACTAAGTTGCTCTTGTTAACAGCCCAAGCTGAGCCCCAAGCCAACAGTCAGCATCAGTTACCCAGCCTTGTAAATAAGCCACCTTGGATGTACAGCCCGGTAAAGTCTGTGGGTGATGCAGCCCTAGCCAACATGTAATTGCAACCATATAAAAGACCCTAAGTGAAAACAGCAAAGTTGACCTCTTCCCAAATTCCTGACCCTTAAAATCATAGATATGTTCTATGCCACCAAGTTCTGGTATAATATGCTCTGTAGCAAAAGTAACTGAAACACTATGATATCAAGTTCTGGTATAATATGCTATGTAGCAAAAGTAACTGAAACACTATGATAACTAGATCATCAGTTGGCCTGTTTCTATCATTTATTTTTTCTCTTGGTTTTCAGTTTGGTCATGTTTGCAATATGCCGTGTGCTTTTTGTGGAAGGGCAGATGTCATATATGAAAATTTGTGGGAGCACTGTGTGATGCTATCTTCTTCCAAAAAGTATTTAATGTTGGTGGATTTCCTTGATCCAGCTGATGGCCATTAATTTCTTCTTTGCTTTTATTCATATGACCTAGCCCTAGGTTTTTCACCAGGGTCTCAACCCTTTGGCAGGATTACCTTTAATTATTTTTCTCTCTGTCTCTGGAACCTTGATCCTGCCAAAAGCTCCTCTTGCCTTTTGAGCCTCTTATCACTTCTTTCTACTTGGTTTCTTGGAAAATTATCCCACACATGCATAACTTTGGAGTCAGCAAAATACTCAAAGGGATGCCTCAAGGTAGAAATTGTGCACAGTATGTCAGGTTCACATCTGTATATGCTTTTATTCTGAAATCTTTGTCCTGAAATTCTGATTACCTTGGATCTTCTTTGATGCTTTCATATAGTTGTCCTTCTTTGTTCTGCTGTATTTTAATCCAGCTTTAACAGGTGTTATTGGTAGGTGAATTAATTAGATACAAATTACTGTATCATACTTTATGTGAAAGTTTATGCTGCAGTGGTTTCCTCTAGAGTATGTTAAGTACTCTGTATTTACTTTTTATTTATTATATGTCTCTTCAGTATGGTACTCAGAGCAAGAACATAGTTTTGTTTACTCTCTAGTCACAAAGCCTAGAATTTTGTCTAGTGTTAAAAAGATACTCAATAAATATTTCTGAAAGAAGAAAAAAAAGGAAGGAAACCAATAGGCTTATTGCTTTTCTATAATTCTTTCATTCAGGTACACTCTCGGGAAACTTTGTTTAAAGACTTTTATTTATCCTCTTTGATCAATATATTTTAAGTTTATTCTACTTCCTTACTTGGCAATTCTAATGAGCCAATAAGTTCTATTTATTCCACATTTCAAATATCTTTCCAATATTCCTTTCCCTATTCATCCTTGCTACCCTAGATTGGGAGTCTCATTATCTCTTACTTTGTTACTATCTACGTCTGCTAATTGATGTCTTATGTCTGGTTTTCTTTACTTTCTTTCTATTTCTCTCTTATTTAAAGTTTTCAATATTTTTCCCGAGCACAGATTGTATTATTTTTCAGGGGTTTAAAAATGCCTAAAAATGTTAATGGCTCAACATTGTCTACACGAATACACACCAAACAATGGAAACACTGAATATTATTTGCATGGAATAAAAGAAACTTCAAGACTAAACCAGGAAGAAGTTGAATCCCTGAATAGACTAATAACAGGCTCTGAAATTGAGGCAATAATTCATAGCCTACTAACCAAAAAAACTCCATGACCAGACGGATTCACAGCCGAATTCTACCAGACGTACAAGGAGGAGCTGGTACCATTCCTTCTGAAACTATTCCAATCAATAGAAAAAGAGAGAATTCCCCCTAATTCATTTTATGAGGCTAGCATCATCCTGTTACCAAAGCCTGGCAGAGACACAAGAAAAATAGAGAATTTTAGACCAATATCCCTGATGAACATTGATGCAAAAATCCTCAACAAAATACTGGCAAACCAAATCCAGCAGCCCATCAAAAAGCTTATCCACCATAATCAAGTGGGCTTCATCACTCGAATGCAAGGCTGCTTCAACATATTCAAATCAATAAATGTAATCCAGCATATAAACAGAACCAAAGACAAAAACTACACGATTATCTCAAGAGATGTAAAAAAGGCCTTTGACAAAATTCAACAGCCCTTCATGCTAAAAACTGTCAATAAATTAGGTATTGATAAGAAGTATCTCAAAATAATAAGAGCTCTTTATGACAAACCCACAGCCAATATCATACTGAATGGGCAAAAATTGGAAGCATTCCCTTTGAAAACGGGCACAAGACAGGGATGCCCTCTCTCACCACTCCTATTCAACATAGTGTTGAAGTTCTGGCAGAGCAATCAGGCAGGAGAAAGAAATAAAGGGTATTCAACCAGGAAAAGAAGAAGTCAAATTGTCCCTGTTTGCAGATGACATGATTGTATATTTAGAAAACCCCATAGTCTCAGCCCCAAATCTCCTTAAGCTGATAAGCAACTTCAGCAAAGTCTCAAGATACAAAATCAATGTGCAAAAAATTAATTCAAGATGAATTAGAGACTTAAATATTAGACCTAAAACCATAAAAACCCTAGAAGGAAACCTAGGTAATACCATTCAGGACATAGGCATGGGCAAGGACTTCATGTCTAAAACACCAAAAGCAATGGCAACAAAAGCCAAAATTGACAAATGGGATCTAATTAAACTAAAGAGCTTCTGCACGCAAAATAAACGACCATCAGAGTGAACAGGCAACCTATAGAATGGGAGAAAAATTTTGCAATCTACTCATCTGACAAAGGGCTAATATCCAGATTCTACAAAGAACTCAAACAAATTTACAAGAAAAAACAAAAAACCCATCAAAAAGTGGGTGAAGGATATGAACAGACACTTCTCAAAAGAAGACATTTATGCAGCCAACAGACACATGAAAAAATGCTCATCATCACCAGCCATCAGAGAAATGCAAATCAAAGCCAAAATGAGATGCCATCTCACACCAGTTAGAATGGTGATCATTGAAAAGTCAGGAAATACGGCCAGGCGTGGTGGCTCACGCCTGTAATCCCAGCACTTTGGGAGGCTGAGGCGGGTGGATCACAAGGTCAGGAGATCGAGACCATCCTGGCTAACATGGTGAAACCCTGTCTCTACTAAAAATACAAAAAAAAATTAGCCTCACGTGGTGGCAGGTGCCTGTAGTCCCAGCTACTCAGGAGGCTGAGGCAGGAGAATGGCATGAACCTGGGAGACAGAGCTTGCAGTGAGCCAAGATCACGCCACTGCACTCCAGCCTGGGTGACAGAGTGAAACTCTGTCTTAAAAAAAAAAAAAGTCAGGAAACAACAGGTGCTGGAGAGGATGTGGAGAAATAGGAATACTTTTACACTGTTGGTGGGACTATAAACTAGTCCAACCATTGTGGAAGACAGTGTGGCGATTCCTCCAGGATCTAGAACTAGAAACATCATTTGACCCAGCCATCCCATTACTGGGTATATACTCAAAGGATTATAAATCATGCTGCTATAAAGACACATGAGCACATATGTTTATTGCAGCACTATTCACAATAACAAAGACTTGGAACCAACCCAAATGTCCATCAATGATAGACTGGATTAAGAAAATGTGGCACATATACACCATGGAATACTACGCAGCCATAAAACAGGATGAGTTCATGTCCTTTGTAGGGACATGGATGAAGCTGGAAACCATCATTCTCAGCAAACTATGTTCCCACTCATAGGTGGGAATTGAACAATGAGAACACTTGGACATAGGAAAGGGAACATGACACACCGGGGCCTGTCATGGGGTGGGGGGAGGGGGGAAAGATAGCATTAGGAGATATACCTAATGTAAATGACAAGTTAATGGGTGCAGCACACCAACATGGCACATGTACACATGTATACATATGTAACAAACCTGCACTTCGTGCACATGTACAACGTACTTTATTTTACATAAAGTAAAATTAAAAAATAAATAAATAAATGAGCTATCTGTCTATGAAAAGACTGTAAAGACTTGGAGGAACCTTAAATGTATATGGCTCAGTAAAAGAAGCCAGTCTGAAAAGACTTCATACTATGTGATTCCAACTACGTAATATTCTGGAAAAAGTGAGACTGTGAAGACAGTACAAAGATCAGTAGTTGCCAGGAGTTTAGGGAGGAGGAATGAATAAGTGGAGAATACGGAATTTTTATAGCAGAGAAACTATTCTGTATGATACTAAAATGGTGACTGAGTGATATTATGGCTTTTTGAAAAGCCACAGAACTGTACAACACAAAGAGTAACCCTAATTTAAGCTATGGACTTTAGTTAATAATGATAGATCAATATTGGTTCATCCATTGTAACAAATGCACCATACTGATGCAAGATGTGAGTAATAGGGGAAGGGGAAGAGGAGGTATATGGGAATTTTCTGTTTTTCTTTTTCCTCAATTTTTCTGTAAACCTAAAACTGCTCTAAAAAATAAAGTATATGAACTGAAGAAAAAAAAAGAAACTTCAAACATACCTTCAATCATACTGTGAAAGACAAGAACTCTGAGGACTCTGTTCTGTTCCATTGGTCTATATCTCTGTTTTGGTACCAGTACCATGCTGTTTTGGTTACTGTAGCCTTGTAGTATAGTTTGAAGTCAGGTAGCGTGATGCCTCCAGCTTTGTTCTTTTGACTTAGGATTGTCTTGGAGATGCGGGCTCTTTTTTGGTTCCATATGAAATTTAAAGCAGTTTTTTGCAATTCTGTGAAGAAAGTAATTGGTAGCTTGATGGGGATACCACACATCTACAGCCATCTGATCTTTGACAAACCTGAGAGAAACAAGAAATGGGGAAAGGATTCCCTATTTAATAAATGGTGCTGGGAAAATTGGCTAGCCATAAGTAGAAAGCTGAAACTGGATCCTTTCCTTACTCCTTATACGAAAATTAATTCAAGATGGATTAGAGACTTAAATGTTAGACCTAATACCATAAAAATCCTAGAGGAAAACCTAGGTAGTACCACTCAGGACATAGGCATGGGCAAAGACTTCATGTCTAAAACACCAAAAGCAACGGCAGCAAAAGCCAAAATTGACAAATGGGATCTCATTAAACTAAAGAGCTTCTGCAGAGCAAAAGAAACTACCATCAGAGTAAACAGGCAACCTACAGAATGAGAGAAAATTTTTGCAATCTACTCATCTGACAAAGGGCTAATATCCAGAACCTACAAAGAACTCAAACAAATTTACAAGAAAAAAACAAACAACCCCATCAAAAAGTGGGCAAAGGATATGAACAGACATTTCTCAAAAGAAGACATTCATACAGCCAACAGACACATGAAAAAATGCTCATCATCACTGGCCATCAGAGAAATGCAAATCAAAACCACAATGAGATACCATCTCACACCAGTTAGAATGGCAATCATTAAAAAGTCAGGAAACAACAGGTGCTGGAGAGGATGTGGAGAAATAGGAACACTTTTACACTGTTGGTGGGATTGTAAACTAGTTCAACCATTATGGAAAACAGTATGGCGATTCCTCAAGGATCTAGAACTAGATGTACCATATGACCCAGCCATCCCATTACTGGGTATATACCCAAAGGATTATAAATTATGCTGCTATAAAACACATGCACACGTATGTTTATTGTGGCACTATTCACAATAGCAAAGACTTGGAATCAACCCAAATGTCCATCAGTGACAGATTGGATTAAGAAAATGTGGCACATATACACCATGGAATACTATGCAGCCATAAAAAAGGATGAGTTTGAGTCCTTTGTAGGGACTTGGATGCAGCTGGAATCCATCATTCTTAGCAAACTATCAAAAGAACAGAAAACCAAACACCGCATGTTCTCACTCATACGTGGGAACTGAACAATCAGATCACTCGGACTCAGCAAGGGGAACATCACACACCGGGGCCTATCATGGGGAGGGGGGAGGGGGGGATTGCATTGGGAGTTATACCTGATGTAAATCACGAGTTGATGGGTGCAGCACAGCAACATGGCACAAGTATACATATGCAACAATCCTGCACGTTATGCACATGTACCCTACAACTTAAAGTATAATAATAATAAATAAATTAAAAAAAAATAGTCAGGAAACAACAGGTGCTGGAGAGGATGTGGAGAAATAGGAACACTTTTACACTGTTGGTGGGATTGTAAATTAGTTCAACCATTATGGAAAACAGTATGGCGATTCCTCAAGGATCTAGAACTAGAGGTACCATATGGCCCAGCCATCCCATTACTGGGGATATACCCAAAGGATTATAAATCATGCTGCTATAAAGACCCATGCACATGTATGTTTATTGCGGCACTATTCACAATAGCAAAGACTTGGAAACCACCCAAATGTCCATCAGTGACAGACTGGATTAAGAAAATGTGGCACATATACACCATGGAATACTATACAGCCATAAAAAAGGATGAGTTTGTGTCCTTTGTAGGGACATGGATGCAGCTGGATACCATCATTCTTAGCAAACTATCACAAGAACACAAAACCAAACACCGCATGTTTTCACACATAGGTGGGAACTGAACAATGAGATCACTTGGACTCCGGAAGGGGAACATCACACACCGGGGCCTATCATGCGGAGGTGGGAGGGTGGAGGGATTGCATTGGGAGTTATACCTGATGTAAATGACGAGTTGATGGGTGCTGACTAATTGATGGTTGCAGCACACCAACATGGCACAAGTATACATATGTAACAAACCTGCACGTTATGCACATGTACCCTAGAACTCAAAGTATAATAATAATAAAAATAAATAAATAAACAAATAAATAAATAAATAAAAAGATAAACAGCAAAACAAACAAACAAACAAACAAACAAAAACCATATGATCATTTCAACTGATACTGGAAAAGCATCTGATAAAATTCACTATTCCTTCACAATAAAAACAATCAACAAACTGGGTATGGAAGGAATATACCTCAATATAATAAAGTTCATATATAACAGGCCCACAGCTGGTATTATAATGAATGAGGAGAAACTGAAATCCTTTCCTTTAAGATCTGGAACACAACAAGGATGCCCACTGTCACCACTGTAATTTAACATAGTACTGGAATTCCTATCTAGAGCAATCAAAAAAGAGAAAGATATAAAGGGCCTCCCAATTGAAAGGAAGAAGTCAAATTATCCTTGTTTACTGATGATGTAAACTTATATTTGGAAAAACCTAAAGACTCCACAAGAAAACTACTAGAACAGATAAACAAGTAAAGTTGTAGGATACAAAATCAGCACACAAAAATCAGTAGCAATTCTATATGCCAACAATGAAAAATGTGAGAAAGAAATCCAAAAATGTAATCCCATTTGCAATAGCCACACATAAAATTAAATATCTTGGAATTAACCAAAGAAGTGAATGATCTCTATTATAAAAACTAGAAAACACTGATGAAGGAAGTTGAAGAGGACACCAAAAAAATGGAAAAATATTGTATGTTCATAGGTTGGAAGAATCAATGTTGTTAAAATGTCCATGCTGTCCAAAGCAATCTACAGATTCAATGCAATCTCTATCAAAATATCAATGACATTCTTCAAATAGAGAAGAAAATTCTAAAATGTATATGGAACCACAAAAAGACCCAGAATAATCAAAGCTATCCTAAGCAAAAGGAATAAAACTGGAGGAATCACATTACATGACTTCAAATTATACTACAGAACTATAGTAAACAAAACAACATGGTACTGGCATAAAAACAGACACATAAGCCAATGGAACAGAATACAGAGTCCAGAATCAAATCCACACACCTATAGTGAACTCATTTTTGAAAAAGGTGTCAAGAACATACAGTAAGGGAAAAGGCAGTCTCTTCAATAATTCGTGCTGGGAAAACTGGATATCCATATGCAAAAAAATGAAACTAGACTGCTATCTCTCATCATATACAAAAATCAAACCAAAATGAATTAAAGGCTTAAACCTAAGACCTCAAACTATGAAACTACTACAAGAAAACATTGGGGCAAATCTCCAGGACATTGTTCTGGACAAAGATTTATTGAGCAATACCTCACAAGCACAGGCCAAAGTAAATATAGACAAATGGGATTACATAAAGTTAAAAAACTTCTGCACAAAAGGAATGCAATTAACAAAGTGAAGAGACAACCCATAGAATGGGAGAAAATATTTGCAGTATTTCTCTGACAACGGATAATCACCAGAACATATAAGGAGCTCAAATAACCCTACAGGGGGAAAAAAAAAAGAAAGAAAACTAATAATCCAATCAAAAAAATGCATAACATTTGAATAGATATTTCTCAAAGGAAGACATACAAATAACAAATACGCATATGAAAAGGTGTCCAACATCACTGATCATCAGAGAAATGAAAATCAAAACTATTATGAGATATCATCTCAACCCAGTTAAAGTGGCTTGTATCCAAAAGACAGGCAATAATATAATATAATATGATATAATAATTATAATAATAAATACTTATAGTAATATAGTAACTATAATACAAATATATATTATTATAACAATATAATTATACATATTATTATAAATAATAAACATGAAGAAAAGGGAACCCTTGTATGCTGTTGGTAGGAAAGTAAGTTATTAAAATTCTATGGAGAACAGTTTGGAGGTTTCTCAAAACCCTAAAAATTGAGCTACTCTGTGTTCCACCTCACTGCTGAATATATACCCAAAAGAAAGAAAATTGGTATATCAGAGATATCTGTCCTCCTATGTTTGCTGCAACACTATTTACAACTAAGATTTGGAAGCAACTTAAGTGTCCATCAACAGATGAATGGATAAAGAAAATGTGGTACATATGTGTATATATACCACATATACACATAGGTACCACATTTGGCACATATGATGCTAATATTCAGCCATAAAAAGAATGATATCCAGTCACTTGCAACAACAAATGGATTGAACAGGAGATCATTATGTTAAGTGAAATAAGTCAACCACAGGAAGACAAACATAATATGTTCTCACATATTTGTGGGATCTAAAAATCAAACCAATTGAACTCATGGACATAGAGAGTAGGAGGATGGATACCAGAGGCTAGGAAGGATAGTAGAGGGTTGAGGTGGGAGATGGAGATGGTAAATGGGTATAAAAACAGAAAGAATGAATAAGACCTACTATTTGACAGCACAATTGGATGACTATAGTCAATAGTAACTTAATTTTACATTTTAAAATTAAAAGTGTAATTTGAATTGTTTATAACTGAAAGGATGAATGCTTGAGGGGATGATGTGCTTATTCCACATTGTGTGCCAGCATCAAAACCTCTGGTTTACCTTGTAAATATATACACATATTATGTACCCATAAAAACTTTTTAAAAACCAAAATCTTTGGCCTCAAGTTGCTCATAATAGTCATATAAGATGTTTTAAATTTTACATCTCTGGTATATGCTCTCCTTTTTGTTCAAATATTGAGCATCTGAGACTGCTTTATTATTGACTGATCTTTATTATTATTGATTATTTACTGATTATTATTGACTAGAAACTAAGCTATTTCATTATACTACTCAGCTCAGCTTCATTTTCATTATTCCTTTAATTTCTATTATATTAATCTATGCTCTGTCTTTGTTGTCACTATCTTTTCTCCTTTTTGGATTTATTCAATTATTCTTTTTCTAACTTCTTAAGATGGATTATGTTTCTCTTCTAACATAAGCATCTGCAATTATAAATTTCCCTTTAAGAAGCCTTTTCATATCATCCCATATGTTTTACATGTAATATTTTTAGTTATAGTTGTTATAAGTACTTATGGTTTTCATTATGATTTCTATTTTCACCATAAATTATTTGAAATTGTGTGTATAATAATAACTTTATATAAGTTACTAAGATCTGCTTTTGGCTTGATTTGTGGTCAGTTTCTATATATGTTCTACTACGTTCTCTAAATCGGGAGGTGTTGTGTTTTAAAATATTTTTTAAAAGCTTGCTATCTATGCCATTAACATTTTTGTCTTTACTGATTTTTGACCACTGGTTCTATCCATAATGAGAAACTATGTTTATCAATAGTGGAGAGAAGTAGATTGATGTCTCCCAGTAGTAAAGATCTGTCCTCTTCTTTCTGTACTATTATCCATTTTTGCCAAATTTTTTATTTTAGTAAAATATATATAAAATAAAATTAGCCATTTTAACTATATATATATATCACATATAATATATGTATATGATTCAAGGGCATTAATTGCATTCACAATGTTGTGCAACTATCAACACTACCTCTTTACAAAACTTTTTTATCACCCCAAACAGAAACTCTATGACCATTAGCAACAACTACGTATTCCCCTTTGTCCCAGTCCCCATAACCTTTTATCTACTTTCTCTGTCCCAGTTCCCATAACCATTTATCTACTTTATGTCTGACAAATTTGCCTATTCTAGTATTTCATATAAGTGGAATCATACATATATGTCCTTTTGTGATAGACTTATTTCACTTAGCACAATGCTTTCAAGTTTCATCCATGTTGTAGCATGTTTCAGAACTTTATTACTTTTTATGGTTCTATATGCCACATTTTGTTACCCTTTCATAGTTGATAGACACCTGGTTTGTTTTCATCTTTTGGTTATTGTCAACAATGTTGCAATGAATACTGGCATACAAATATCTGTTTGAGTCCCTGTTTTCAATTCTTCTGTGTACCTACCTAGGAGTGGATTTGATGAGTCATATGACAATCCCATGTTTAGCGTTTTGAAGGACCACCAACTATTTTCCATGGAGGCTGCACCATTTACATTGTACAGCCATATACAAGGATTTCAATTTCTCCACATCCTTGCCAACACTTTTTATTTTCTTTTTAAAGAAAATTATAGCCATGCCAGTCGTTGCAAAGTGGTATCTCATTGTAGTTTTGATTTTCAATTCGCTAATGGTTAGTATTGTTGCGCATCTTTTCGTGTGACTATGAGTCAGTCATTCATATATCTTCTTTCAAGAAATATACCATTAAATACTTTGCCAGTTTTTAATTGGGTTGTCTGTCTCTTTGTTTTTCAGTAGTGTATTCGTTCACACTGCTACAAATAACTACCTGAGACTGAGTAATTTATTTTTTAAAAAAAGAGGTTTAATTGACTCACAGTTCTACAAGCTGTACGGGAAACATGGCTGAGGAGGCCTTAGAAAACTCAGTCATGGTGGAAGGGGAAGCAGGCACATCTTACGTGGCCAGAGCAGGAGGAAGAGAGAGAAGAGAGAGGTGTTACACACTTTTAAACAACCAGATCTTGTGAGAATTCATGATCATGAGAACAGCAAGGGGAAAATCTGCCTCATGATCCAATCACCTCCCACCAGGCCGCCGTTCCGACATTGAGGATTAAAACTGGACATGAGATTTGGGTAGGTACACAAACCCAAACCATAACAAGCTATAAGAGATCTTTTTATATCCTGATTATTAATCCCCTATTAGAAATATGATTTGCAAATATTTTCTCTCATTCTGCAGGTTATCTTTTCAATTTCTTCATAATGTCCTGTGATGTACAAAAGTATTTGATTTGTACAATCAAGTCCAATTTACATTTTTCCTTACTATACTTGAGGCTACCTAGAGACACACACATATCAAAATGATACACCTTTTGACTAAAAGAACCTTTACAATTGTATCTGATAATATTTGATAGCTTGTTAGCATTTGCTCATTTTTATGATTTCCTACTATTTCTTTAAATATCTCTTTTACAACTATTTTATATTCTTTTTTTAAATTTTATTTTATTATTATACTTTGAGTTCTAGGGTACATGTGCATAACGTGCAGGTTTGTTACATATGTATACTTGTGCCATGTTGGTGTGCTGCAACCATCATCAGCACCCATCAACTCATCATTTACATCAGGTATAACTCCCAATGTAATCCCTCCCCCTTCCCCCCTTCCCATGATAGGCCCCGGTGTGTGATGTTCCCCTTCCCAAGTCCAAGTGATCTCATTGTTCAGTTCCCACCTATGAGTGAGAACATGCGGTGTTTGGTTTTGTGTTCTTGTGATAGTTTGCTAAGAATGATGGTTTCCAGCTGCATCCATGTCCCTACAAAGGACACAAACTCGTTTTTTATGGCTGCATAGTATTCCATGGTGTATATGTGCCACATTTTCTTAATTCAGTCTGTCACTGATGCACATTTGGGTTGATTCAGTGGATAATTCTAATCTTAAGTCTTTGGGGGTTTAAATGTATTAGCAATTATTTCTGGTAACTCTTATTCATGGAGGCTTATTTCCTTGTTTATTTGGTGATCTTTAATAATAAGCTCATAACTGGATATTTTTATGTGTAAAATCTTTGAGTGTAAACTGGGGTTGCATGGGCCAAAGAAAATTTGCATTTGCATCTTTTGAAAGTTAAGAGCATTTGTATGTCTAGCCCCTTAAAGTTGTGTGGACTAATGAAGAATTTTCTGTATCAGCATTTCCACTTTTAACTGTCACAGGATTTAATCTCCCAATGGATGGTAGCACTAGAAAAAACAATTGCCCTCAGGGCAATCTTGAGGCTTTCTGTGATTGCTTTTTGTTCACTAATCTTTTATATCCTTTGGATAATGGAGAAGCATGCCCTCAAAATTTCCTTTACTTTTTACTTTTAAACCAAAAATAAACTGAAAGGCACATTTGATTCAAAATAAAAGCTGATTTTTCATTTGTTTGTTTGTTTTTTAAACTGGAGAATTTTCAGAAAATTTCTTCTATCATACTGCCACAAGGGGAGGTCCAAAATGATCAGTTTATAAATATCACACTATTTCAAGGATAAAATAGATTGTTGCTTCAGGGAAAGCATTACTGGTAGCTGCCTTTGATGAGCTTATTAAAAGCTAGGGATGCTAATTTAGTAGCCTAGTTGTTACAGTTAACCATAAGGGGCCACCTCGATAATGGATCATCCGGCCCCAGTCAGGTCTTCAGACAACTGCAGCCCAGGCCAACACCTGACTACAATCTCAGGAGAGACCCTGACCCAGAACCACTCAGCCAAGTCGCTTTCAAATTCATGATATGCTGAAACTGTGAGATATAAGTACTTGTTGTTATTTTAAGCCACTAAGTTTTGTGATAACTTATTACACAGAAATGATAACTAATATACACTACCATAATTAAAATATTAAGATCCAATATTTTTCTAACAGAAAATGTGTATATAGTCCCTAGATTGAAATCAGTCTGATGCTCTAGTTTCTTTATGGATAATTTAATGAGACCATAAACAACCTATTTGAATGAATACATAAATAAGGACCAAATCATGGTCATTCACTAAGTTGATCACACAGATGCTTACAAGAAAATCTTATGCCTGACTCAATAGAAAAATCTACACTACGTGTGAAAAAAGGCATGATAAGAAACTAACGAACATGTCTCTTATTCTCTTTCTCTCAAGGGAACTATAAACATCCATATAACAGAGTTCTTCTGTTTTTTTGTGTGCACATTTACATTTTCTCCTGAAAAATAAAAGCAGTGCAGAATTTGCAAATGATAATTTCATATTCACTGTGATTTCAGTAGCACTATTAGTTGCGGTAATGATAATAAATATTATCGTTAGTTAACAGAATGCCACTCAGCAATTTTTTCCAGCTTTAACACTAAGGCTTAAAAGAAATTATGTTGAAAAAATGTAATAGTTTGCAATGAAGTAAAAAATGTCTTCTACATGGTGAATATAATGGTCGTTGTTAATGCTTGGAATATATGATGATTTTTTAAACGGAGCTCTTTTTGCTTGATCTACTTTTTTTACAGCATGTAGGTGACAATAAAGGCTGTTAAAAGGTGGTATGTTTGATCACAGTCTATGGGTACCAATGAAGAGCCTCTATTTATTTAAATAAAAGTAATTGCTGCTAGTGTAAAATGAAAAAGATACTCTATGTAATCTTTGCTAGGACAAACTGAGGACCTCTGGACCATTAGTAAGCATAATGCATGAAAACCTCACAGGCACTTGGAGAGAAGCCTTTGTTCAGAAAAAAATGGCAATATTCAGCTACTTAAAGCAGAAATTTACTGAAACTAGGTGATAGAAAATACAATGAGAACCCATTTTGCTTTATGAATCTCTTTGTTTTAGATCAGCATTAACAACTAGTCAACTTTTGGCTCTCTGTTTGTCACTCAGCCATACTCTTTGTTTCACTGCATTGATTATTTATGTCTTAAATTACAGCTATTCTTTTTGTGTGTGTGTGCTGTGGCTTAAAGAACAGCTTCAAGGGCAAACATGAAAGGAAATTTCTGAATGGAGCACTTGGCTGTGCATGCAGCTCCAAAGAACTAAAACTGTTTGTTGTCTTGAAACATACCTTAGGATCAATTATTCTCTCAGCTAACAGGCTTCATCAATTTATTTTCTATATACTGGTACAGTATTGACACAATGAGAAAAGCAAAGGGGAAAAATGTAATCTCATCAAAGTTTCCTTCTTGCTTTTTTTATTTTTATAAAATCAAAACAGTGTCTTTTAGCATGGAATGGTACTTATTATTTAAACCTGCTTCCTAAATTTAAAAGTAGCTTAGACAAGTATTCAACTAAATCTACCCGATGTTTGCTGTAGCACATAAGCCGAGTGTCTAGCTTGTTTGAATTCCTCCAGCATTATTCAGCTTTCAACAAGCACAGGTAGCTCACTTAATCATTAGTCATCATAAATGGAAGAGTTTCTATACCTCTCTGGAACAAAGATACTAGGTTGGTTTTCTCCCTGCTTAAAACAATGCTTGAAACTTACTCAAAGTTTTTAGCCTCCTATATTTGAAGTTAGACTTCAAGGAGGTAAATCATCAATCCGCCATGTCCCTGAAGACTAAAATATAAATGATGGTATTATTTCATTTATTATTTCATGTATTCTCTTACTTAAAAGTAATGACTAGAACAACCTCATACTGTTGAGGAAGTGAATCATCTAGAGATAAAATTTGTTGCTATGCTTCAGGGTGACTTTGAATCAGAACTCAAGAGAAGAGAAAGCAATTTCATATTGGTCAAGAACAAGCCGTGATGTTAATCAAGGATGCCCAAGCACATAATTCCACACAACAGTCTTGAAAATGCTAGCTTCTTAATTACTTCTTTGTTTTGTACCGAATTTATCTGTCATGCCATTTCAGCTAACACCGTGATCAAATCTTTCATCTCTTGTTTGTTGCCAAGGTATCTCACACATTCAATAATGACCTCTGCTCACTGGAGGCTTGCCTCATGAACCCTAGTTCTACCTGGGTTTCTAAAAGTCTGTCTGAGATGGAGAAGAAGCATTAAGAAGTTAATACATCTAGCAAATACATCTGTCTAATGAGCAGGCTATCCCTTACAACCCCATGCAAAAATGTTAGAAGATATAAATCTATCTTCTTAAATGACAGAATTCAGCTTTTAGATGAATAGGCTGGTTCTTTCAGAAACCATCAGAGTACCATGTCCCTGATCAGAAACAGCTGAAAATTTTATTTTAGTAATTCTGAATAGTAAATAGATTTTCTGCTGTTTGTCTGTAATGATTTACGATGGAGACAACTGTGTTTAGGTAGCAAGTTTTCAGTCCTGTGACACATTTAGTTAAGATTAGGTTTCAGGACCCCTAAGTATACTGATCCCTGTCAAACAAAGCCTTAGAAGTTATGCTCATGATTTTCTATTTTTTTTTTCAAACAGAGCACCCCAAATATTTTATGAGCTTTAGTCCCCATGAAACCTAGATCTGCCTGTGCACTTATTTGATGGACTAGGTATTCTGGAGAATTTTTTGAAAATCCATGTTCACCCTCAAAAAGACAACAATCCTGTTGAAGAAATAACATGTATACATACCAAAGGATCATCTTGGTGTGAAAGGTATGGTGTTTGGGGTCAAAGATATAATATCCAAATCCCAGCTCTGCCATCTGCATTCTGTATGTAATTATAGGACAAATACATTAACTGTTGGATCCCTTTAAATCATGCAAAAACAAACATCATACTTAAATTACTGGTTTGTTCAGAGGATTAATAAAAAGAAATCTGTGAAAACCAAATGCCTTGCATTTACCATATCCACTTAAATATTATTTGATTCATCATATCTCAGGTTTTATGAGACCTTAAATGAGATCTAATTCAACATTCAATATTTGGATCTTCTCTGTAATTTTCCCAAGTCATGGTTGCCTACATTCTGCTTGGCTATATCCAGTGATAATGACTAAGGCAGTTCATTTCATGTAATTAATTACTTAAATATATGGCATAAGAGTTCCTGGTTTTTATTTTTATTGTTTTTGTTTTATTTTGGTATTCAGGTATAGGTGTCTGACTAATGACATATATGTCACACTAACATATATAATGACATATAATGACACACTAACACTGAGGAGTGAGGTATTGGCTAGAAATTCCCTTTTGGCTCTCTCTCACATACTAAGATACTATCACAAAACCAACGACGCAGTGGGTTCTCCAGCACACATTATAGCCTGAGAATGGAAAGTTGCCTGAGCTCCAATCTTGGGCAGGTATATAAAATTGCAGTAGAAAAATGTATAAAGCCTGAGAAGGAATGGTGAGAGTGAAGAGAGGCAACCAGGTGAGAGTAGTGTCATGGAAAATCAAAGAGAAGTTTCAAAAGAGGATATTTTTAGTGGCATCAAAGGCCACTGAGATATTATTCTAAAACACATTCTAACTAAAAACCAGATTCAGTCTCCATGAGATCATTAGTGAAGTGGTGGGAATTGAGAGGGAGTGAGTTTTGAAGCCAGAGCATGAAGACAAAAAGCAGAAGCTCTTGGCCTTTACTGGCAGGGGGTGGGATAGGATAGCATTCAGGCAGCACTTCAGAGAGAGAAGTGAATGAACTACAAACTGCAGGGAAGGAAGCAAACAGGGTTGAAAATACTTACAGAAGATTAAATGTCACATGAAGTGAGGTGTTGGTTCTGGAGCAGAGGATAAGTGATGAAATTCAGAGCATGAAAGCCTGGGTTAACCTTAAGGCAAAAAAGGGATGTTCTGCTCTTGCAATGAGAGAAATTGTTGGGATAAAATATGTATTAATCTGTTTCCATCATGTTGATAAAGACATACCAAAGACCGGGTAATTTATAAAGAAAAAGAGGTTTAATGGATTCACAGTTCCACATGACTGGGGAAGTCTCACAATCATGATGCAAGGTGAAAGGCATATCTTACATGGTGACAGACAAAAGAGAATGAGAACCAAGTAAAAGGGGTTTCCACTTATAAAACCATCAGATCTTGTGAGACTTATTCATTACCATGAGAACATGGCAGTTTCCCATGGGGGAAACTGCCCCCATGATTGAGTTATCTCCCACCAGGTTCCTCCCACCACACGTGGAATTATGGAAGCTAAAATTCAAGGAGAGATTTGGGTGAGGATACAGCCAAACCAAAGCCAAGAAATTTCATGCTGTTAGTCATGGGTTGGTTGAGAGTTTCTAGGCATCTACTAGTATGTAGACCAGGGCACCAACTGCTGCCAATACTTAGAATTACAAATAGAACCTTCCTGAGGGGTTGCCCCAAAAGGTAAAACTAAAGCTGCCAGCTGTAGCAGGCTACAGATGAAGGTCACCCCAGAAGGACTCTTCTCAGGTACTTGAGGTGGGAGGTGCTAATGATACTCACCTCTAAACATTATCTTTTTATTTTTAACTCAATGTTATCATGCATATTTAAGGGCTACAACATAATAAATAACTTACATTTATATAGTAAAATCTTTACTAGAGTAGACCATATTAACATGCTCTTCTTTTCAAATAGTTAACTATTTTTCCTCCCCTATGACAAGAGCAGCTATAATCTACTCATTTAGCAAATATCCCTAATACAATACATTGTTATTAACCAGAGTCATCATGTTTTACATTAATCTCTGGACTTGTTCATCCTACATAGCTTCTACTTTGTATCATTTGACCTACTTCTCCCTTTTTTTCCCCCAAACCCCCAAATGTGGTTTAATGTTCTATCTTTATATATTTGACTCTATTTTGTAAGATTGTACATATAAGTAAAATCATGCAGTACTTTTCTCCGTGTGTCTGGTTTATTCTTCTAGGTTCATCCATGTTCTGGCAAATGAAAGAATCATCTCCTTTTTAAGGTTGAATAATATTCTATTATACTATTATACATTACATATGCATAAGAGTTTATTTTTTAACTTTTATTTTAAACTCAGGGGTACATGTACAGGATGCACAGATTTGTTATATAGGTAAACATGTGTCATGGGGTTGGTTTTACAGATTATTTCGTCACCCTGTTATTAAGCCTAGTATCCATTAGTTGTTTTTTATCCTCTCCCTCCTCTCACCCTACACCCCCAATAGCCCCAGTGTTTGTTGCTACCCTCTGTATGTCCATGTGTTTTCATCATTTAGCTCCCACTTATAAGTGAGAAAATGTGGTACTTGATTTTCTGTTTCTGCATTAGTTTGCTAAGGATAATGGCCTCCAGCTGCATCCATGCCCCCCAAAGGATATGACCTCATGCTTTATTATGACTGCATAGTATTCCATGGGGTATATGTACCACATTTTTTTAATCTAGTCTAACCTTAATGGGCATTTAGGTTGATTCCATGTCTTTGCTATAGTGAATATTGCTACAATGAACATATGTGTACATGTGTCTTTACAACACATGGATCATATGTTCCTTTGTGTACATACCCAGTAATGGGATTACTGAGTAGAATGTTATTTCTGTCTTTAGGTCTTTGAGGAATTGCCACACTGTCATCCACAATGGTTGAACTAACTTGCACTCTCACAACAGCGTATCAGCATTCTTTTTCTCTGCAACCTCGCCAGTATCTGTTATTTTTTCACTTTTTAATAGTTGCCATTCTGACTGGTGTTAGATGGTATCAACCAGTAGTTTTGATTTGCATTTCTCTAATGATCAGTGATGTTGAGCTTTTTTTAACATGCTTCTTGGCCGCATGTATGTCTTCTTTTGAAAAGTGTCTGTTTATGTTCTTTTAATCTTGTAAATTTATTTAAGTTCCTTACAGATGTTAGATACTAGACTTTTTTCAGTTGCATAGTTTGTAAAAATTTTCTCCTATTCTGTAGGTTGTATACTCTGTTGATAGTTTTTTGTCAATTTTTGCTTTCATTGCAATTGCTTTTGGCTTCTTCATCATAAAATCTTTGGACATGTGTATGTCCTAAATGGCATTGCCTAGATTGTCTTCCAGGGTTTTTATAGTTTTAGGTTTTATGCATAAGTCTTTAATCCATCTTGAGTTAATTTTTGTGTATGTTTTAAGGAAGGGGTCCAGTTTTACTTTTCTGCTTATGACTAGCCAGTTATCACACAACCATTTATTGAGTACGGAATTGTTTCCCCATTGCTTGTTCTCTAAAGGTTTGTTAAATATCAGATAGTTGTAGGTCTGTGGTCTTATTTCTGGGTTCTCTATTCTGTTCCATTGCTCTAGGTGTCTGTTATGTACCAGTACCATGCTATTTGGTTACTGTAGCAGCACGGTGTAGTTTGAAGATAGGTAGTATGATGTCTCCAGCTTTGTTCTTTTTGCTTAGGATTGCCTTGGATAGTCAAGCTCTTTTTAGGTTCCATATAAATTTAAAATTTTTTTTTCTACCTCTGTGAAGAATGTCAATAGCAGTTTAATAAGAACAGCATTGCAGATATAAATTGCTTTGGGCAGTATGGCCCTTTTAACAATTAAAATTCTTCCTACCCATGAGTATGGAATGTTTTCCCATTTGTTTGGTCATCTCTAATTTCTGTGTGTGTGTGTGTGTGTGTGTGTGTGTGTGTGTGTGTGTGTGTATGTATGAGAGAGAGAGAGAGAGAGAGAGAAAGAGAGAGATACTTTATTTTCCAAGTAATACTGATTCAAAATATTTACACATTTATTATTAAGTCCACAATTAAGCACTCTTATTTGTATGGCTTTAAAAGTTATAGCACAAGATCTTTACATTAAGGATTGGTGGAAAAGATTCCATTTAAAAAATCCTGATAATTACATACATGTTTTTCCCTGTACTTTATTTTAAATACATCAATTTTTAAATGATGCTCATCTTTTTTTCATTTGGTAGTAAAATACTAGTGCAACTTTTCATCAAAATAAAGTTTGCCACAGAGGTAAATAAATTTTCCCAATTGAAATTGGCACTGCAGCTGCTTCTAAATAAAATTTCTTGTCATAACTTAAGTGAAAAAGAACTCGTGGTTGTCATTATAAGCAAAAATATAAAGTATTATAGCATTGGCTACATTCCTCCTTACAACACAAACTTTGAAAAACTGGAGATGTTTTACAGAAGTTTAGCTGGTTTTGAAATGGCACATATTTTTCTTCACATTCTCGAAATTTTATCACCACTCCTCTCTGTGTTGCAGAGATGGCATCTGTGACTACTGGGATAGACAAGAAAGTTTGTTCAAGCTAAAGAAAGTCAAAATTTAACTGCACAGTAACAATGCAATGTTCATCATGCAGACTTGTGTTTCCTATATATTCAATTTACTAGCATGCATTAGAATACATAAACTTGTATTCTAATGATTTAAGTTTTATTTTACAAAATGAAAGAAATTTGAAGAAAACATGACCTGGTAAATAGAAAAGGGAAAATTTTTACTACAATGAAAATAGATACAGTCATATGAAGCTATGTAATAAGAATATAATCCACCTAGAAATGTACTTCTCAAAACTCCACTTAATTTATGGAACAGATCCCTACTCTGTTGCATTGGGCCTGGGAGGGGAATTAATTTGTTTCAAAAAAAAAAAATTCAGCACAACAACAAATAGCTTAACTTTGGTCCACTTATCTGTTAGCTTAAGGACAGTCATACTGCCCATAATACATTCAAAAACCCAAGTAAATTTAAAAATATATTCATGTGTAATTTCACTCTAAAACCGGCATAGCTGTTCTGTCCTCATTCTCTGCCTTTTCAGCTTCAGAATCCACCGTTGGCTTGCTCTCTAATCCTCAGCATCTTCGTGATCTTCCCTGGCAGCCTGAACAGCGTCTAGTTGGCTAGGTTCTCTCTCCTCTTGGGTCATAGATTTCTGGGGTCACATGGTCCAAGTCTGCTTCTAGAAGTTCAGTTTGTACTTCCACTGGCATCTGATTTATCCATTCAACATGAAGCTTCTCTACGTGTACTTCAGTACCTTCTTCAGTCTGAATTCGATCCACTTCTAGATAACTTATTTGTACCTGCTCTGGAAGCACACTCAGGTATGAACCAAGTACCTGGCTGTCCTGGAGCACATCTGGATGGATGTGTTCCACAGTCACTTGTGCTGAATCCACCTGGACCTGAAGCAATGGTAGCACACACACCTTCCCAATTTGTTCTATAATAGTCATTGATGTCATAGGTTCACTTTGCATGTAAGTTTCTACTGAAAGAACTTCTTCCATTACTAGATACTCTGAAATATTGTATCACTGAGGTACCTCATTAATTTATTTCCTTGCATTAACCGCAAGTCACATAAAGAACAATGGTTGGGTTTACATCCAATTTGTATTATGAAGTGATCTTTGAACTGGGCCCAGCTGTTAAACACACTGTTACAGACGTGGCATTCACAGAGCTTCTTTCTTCCTTTTTGCCCCTACTCCAGTTTGGCATGCAGTGAGGTGACATTTGAGGGTGCTATTTCTAGCAAATCTTTCATGATAATTTGGACACTCAAAAGGTTTTTCACCTGTATATTTTTCTAAGATGTTCTTTAAGATTTCCAAAACAGTCAAACTGCTTCTCACAGTACTGACATACATACACTTTTTTCCCAGTTCTTTGCTTCTTAGTGACTTCACCTTCTTCAAGGTGATAACAATTTAGGTGCTGTTTCCACGTGCATACCTTTCATTGCATATTTCACACTTGAAACTCTTAGATGAGTGTGATTTCATGTATTCCTTCAAATGATAAAACAATTTAAATGAACCATTACATTTCTCACAATGGAACAAGTCCTTCACATGTGACAACTGAAGTTCCACAGTTTCAGTACTTTCTACCTGTATGCTTACGGGGTCAGATGCATGGCCATCTTCTTCTTTAATCTGCCCTTTTCTGTCACTTTGGTGATACTTGCTGGTAATATCTGCCAACAGTGCTAGAGCAGAATCTTTAGAGGAACTTGTGTTCTGTATGTACTTTATGGATGCTTGGCAGAATCCACTTCCTCTAATGTTTTGATACCTTCATCTTCCATTTCAATTGTGCCTTCAGCAATCTCTACCTCAATTTCAATAGGTTCTGATTCTGCAGATGGCAATGATTCTGTGATAACATTTGAAGTTGCTGCGATCTTCCTTTTTTTGGCCACCATTTTCCCTATGGGATTTTCCTCTAATGGAGTTGAGTTTTCTTTGTTCCTGACTTCAAGGGCTTTCATAATGAAGCAGGAAATTTTGCCTGACCCCTTCATGGGTGGGAACTGGTGTGCAGGTGCTGGGGCTAGCCGGCCACTTCGGCACCAGCTGGGGCAAACTCTACTCATTGGAACCTGTTGCACTCAACCTGCCACGGGAGGGAGCATGCAGGTGAGCGAGTGCAGGAGACAGCGCAAGTGCTTTTGGGTGCTGGCAGGAGCAAAACTCCATGTGGGTCCTGTGGACTGCATCCCTTGCTGGACCCTCCATCCTCGGCTGGATTCCTCTCTAAAGCAAAGCCATGAAGCCATCCCTCTGAAGTCAAGCTGCTTCTCTCTGATGTCAAACCAGTCTCTGACGTCCACCTGCTTCTTCTCTTCTCTGCTCTCAGCTAGTGGAGCCTGGGGTTTTTATACGCACAGGATGGGGGTGGGGCAGGGCATAGTTGACTTTGGAAAGACAACATTCGAGTGGGAAAACAGGAAGGCATGCTCTCACTTTGGACTGCTGTCACAGGCTTGAGTGTGGGACCCTTGTCAGGGACCTGCCCTCCTTTACCCAGAATTCCCCTGCCTCCTGTCCCTAGCGATAACTTCTAGCATTTGTAGAACTCTGCTGCTTTCCATACATCATTGACTTCTTCTCCTGTATCAATTATTTTGCTGTATATGTGAACTGAATTAAATTACAAAAGGTCATTTTACCAACACCTTCTGTCTCCACCAAAGGTTTCTGAGTAAATTGAAAGAATTTATAGAACTTACTGCAAGCAGTCAAAAGAGACTTGTGATCCTTAAAATGGTGTCTGTTGACAATCAGGATAATGTCAGTAAACCAGTCCTGATCTTGCTTTTTATTCAGTCAGTCAGTCGAGGATCATCTTATGATTTCAGGAAACTTTTGAAGGCATTTCATCCTCTCTTCAACCTCCATGGCCATCAGGTTTCCCTAGTCCATGGTCTGTCCTCCTTCTGAGGCAGTAAATTTTCCCTGACATTTTTGCAGACAGGAACTAGAGTGTGGGTCCTGGGGCTAGCTGGCCTCTTTGGGACCGGCTAGGACTAACTTCACTCACTCAAACCTGTTGTGCCCAACCCCTTAGAGGAGGAAGCATGCAGGTGAGCTGGTGCAGGAGCTGGGATGAGTGCTTTTGGGTGCTGGCAGGAGCAAAATTCTGTGCAGCCCCAACAGTACCATCTAGGGTGGCGTACCTGCCACGCCCAAAGCCCCTGAGGGCATATGTTACGGTGCTCTTTTAGCTTTGCCATTCACGGTATAACACCTCAGTGGGGCCTTTGCCTTTTCACATAAGATGGTTGCTCTCCACCAGCAAGGGCAGAGGGTCATTGTGACAGCTATCATCCACACCCGTGGCACCTGAGCTCTTGTTTGGCATCCAGGAAAAATCAGGTCATCTGTGCAAATTGAAGAAAGGTGAATACAGAGGATTTTTCTTCCTGATAAAAGTGGCTCTCAGTGGGAAGGGGATGTGAAAAGCGAATGGAGTGAGAAGATGATTTTCCAGAGAGGACTGGACTCCTCTCCAAAGCAATGCTGTCAAATCATCCCTCTGAAGTCAAGCCGCTTCTCTCTGAGGTCAAACCGTAGTCTCCGATGTCCAGCAGATTCTCCTCTTCTCCACTCTGGCTGGGGGATTTTATGGGCACAGGTTTGAGGGCAGGGCAGGTCATGGGTGGTTTTGGAAAAGGCAACATTTGATCCCAAAAACAGGAATGCATGTTCTCAATTTGGGGTGCTGTTTCAGGCTTGAGGGTGGGACTCTTACCAAGGACCCATCCTTTTCTACCCAGTATTTCTCTGCCTCCTGTCCCTATCACTTCCTCTCCTCAAAGCCTCTCATTCCATGCTTTCCCTTCTCAGGACATAATGTACCCCACAACATTCCCTACCCCTCCATTTCCCTACAAGAACCAGGGTTCTCCCTCTTCTCTGGCGTTTCTGGTGCATGTGTGCTCAGTTGGACACCTGGGTGGCCACCAATTTCTTTGAGCAGTGGTTTGTAGCTCTTCTTGTAGAGATCTTTCACTTCCCTTGTTAGCTGTAATTGTGACGTGATTTGTTTGTGATTTGGCTGTCAGCTTAACTGTTGATGGTGTGCAAGAAAGTTAGCAATTTTTGCACATTGATTCTGTATCCTGAGGCTTTGCTATACTTGCTTATCAACTTAAGAAGCTTTTGGGCTGAGATGATGGAATTTTGTAGATATAGGATCATGTCATCTGCAAACAGAGATAGTTTGACTTCCTCTCTTTCTATTTGAATGCCTTTATTTCTTTCTCTTGATTGATTTCTCTGGCCAGAAATTCCAATACAATGTTGAATGGGGGTGGTGAGAAAGGGCATCCTTGCCTTGTGCCTGTTTTCAAGGGGAGTGCTTACAGCTTTTGCCCATTCAGTGTGATTTTGGCTGTGGGTTTGTCATATATGGTTCTTATTATTTTGAGGTATGTTCTTTCAATACCTAGTTTATTGAGAGCTTCTAACATGAAGGGATGGTAAATTTTATCAAGAGCAATTTCTTCATCTATTGAGATAAGCACATGGTTTTTGTCTTTTGTTTTGTTTATAGGATGAATCACATTAATTGATTTGTGTAATTTGAACCAACCTTGCATCCCAAGGATGAAGCCTAGTTCATCATGGTGGATAAGCTTTTTGATGGGCTGCTGGATTTGGCTTGCCAGTATTTTGTTGAAAATTTTTGCATCAATGTTCATAAAGAATATTGGCCTGAAGTTTTATTTTTTGTTATTGTATTTCTGCCGTATTTTGGTATTGGGATGATGCTGGCCTCATAGAATAAGTTAGGGATCAGTACCTCTTTTTCCATTGTTTAAAATAGTATCAGTAGGGAAGGTTCCAGCCATTCTGTGTACATCTGGTAAAATTCAGCTGGCAATCTGTCTGGTCATGGGCTTTTTTGGTTAGAAAACTAGTTACTACTGCTTCAAGTTCTGAACTCATTATTGGTCTGTTCAGGGATTCAATTTCTTCCTGGTTCAGACTTGGGAATGTGTATGTATCCATTTCTTCTACAGTTTCCAGTTTATGTACATAGACGTGTTTATTATAGTCTCTGGTGTTTGTTGGTATTTCTGTGGGTTCAGTGGTAATATTCCCTTTACCATTTCTGATTGTGTTTATTTGGACCTTCTCTCTTTTCTTCTTTATTTGTCTAGGTAGAAGTCTATCTATTTAATTATTTTTTTTTCAAAGAATCAACTCCTGGCCATTTGAATGTTTTCTTGTGTCTCTATCCCCTTCAGTCCAGCTCTGATTTTGGTTACTTGTTGTATTCTGTTAGCCTTGGAATTTGTTTATTCTTTGTTCTCTAGTTATTTTAGTTGTGATATTAGGTTGTTAACTTGAGATCTTCATAGCTTTTTGATATGGACCTTTAGTCCTATAAATGTCCCTCCTAACACTGCCTTAGTGTGTCCCAGAGATTCTGGTATGTTGTATCTTTGTTCTCATTAGTTTCAAATAATTTATTGATTTCTGCCTTAATTTCATTATTTATCCAAAGTCATTCAGGGGCAGGTTGTTGCATTTTCATGTAATGTATGGATTTTAGTGAATTGTTTAATCATGGTTTCTAATTGTATTCATTGTATTCTGCTTGACGAGACTGTTTGTTATGATTTCAGTGTTTTTTTCTGCATTTGCTGAGAAGTGTTTTACTTATGATTATGTGATTGATTTTAGAATAAGTAACATTTGACAATGAGAAGAATGTATATTCTGTTGCTTTTGGATGGAGAGTTCTGTAGATACCTATCAGGTCCCTTTGATACAGACCTGAGTTCAAGTCCTGAATATCTTTATTACTTTTCTGTCTTGATAATCTAATATTGTTAGTGGGATGGTAAAGTTTCCTTCTATCATTGTGTAGGAGTCTAAGTCTCTTTGGAGACCTCTAAGAACTTGCTTTATTAATCTGGATGCTCCTGTGTTGGTTACATATATGTTTAGTGTAGTTAGCTCTTCTTGCTGAATTGAATCCTTTACCATTATGTAATTCCCTTCTTTTTTATAATCTTTGTTGATTTAGAGTCTGTTTTGTCAAAAACTAGAATTGCAACCACAGTTGTTGTTGTTTTGTTTTTTTTTCATTCTTTCCATTTGCTTGGTAAGTTTTCCTTCATCGCTTTATTTTAAGCCTGTGGATGTTATTGCATGTGAGATGGGTCTCTTGAAGATAACATAGTGATGGGTCTTGGTTCTTTATCCAGCTTGCCAGTGTGTTTTCTAATTGGGGTATTTATCCAGTTTATATTTAAGGTTAGTATTGTTCTGTGTGGATTTGATCCTGTCATCATGATGCTACCTGATTATTTTGCAGACTTGCTTATGTGGCTGCTTTATTTATTGATTGATGCATTTATTTTTAGATGGAATCTTGATCTGTCATCCAGGCTGGAGTTCAATGACACAATCTCAGCTCACTTCAACCTCCGCCTCCCAGGTTCAAGCAAGTCTCATGCTTCAGCCTCCCAAGTAGCTGGGATACAGGCATGTGCCACCACACCCAGCTAATTTTTGTATTTTTAGTAGAGATGGGGTTTCACCATATAGGCCAGGTTGGTCCTGAACTCCTGGCCTCATGATCTGCCTGCCTCAGCCTCCCAAAGTGTTGGGATTACAGGCATAAGCCACCACACATGGCCTATATGGCTGCTTTATAGTGTCACTGGTCTGTGTACTCCAGTGTGTTCTTATAACTGCTGGTAAAGGTTTTTCCTTTCCATATTTAGTGCTTCCTTTAGGAGCTTTTGTAGGGCATGTCTGGAGCTTATCAACTCTCTCAGCATTTGCTTGTCTGTAAAGGATCTTATTTCTTTTTCACTTTTGAAGCTTAATTTGGCCAGATATGACATTCTGGATTGGCATTCCTTTTCTTTAAGAATGTTGAATATTGGCCTCCTATCTCTTCTAGTTTGTAGGGTTTCCACTGAGAGGTTTGCTGTTAGTCTGATGGACTTCCCTTTGTAGGTAATCCGGCCTTTCTTTCAGGATGCCCTTACCATTTTTTCTTTCATTTTGACCCTGACAAATCTGATAATTATGAGTCTTGGGGATGATCTTCTCGTGGAGTACCTTACTAGGCATTTCCTTAATTTCCTGCATTTCCTTACTCTGCATTTCCTGAATTTGAATCTTGGCCTGTCTAGCTAGGTTGGGGGAGTTCTTATGGATGATATCCTGAAGTAAGTTTTCCAAATTGGTTCCATTCGCTCCATCTCTTTGAGGTACACCAATCAGTTGTAGATTCAGTCTCTATATAATCCTACAATTCTCAGTGGTTTTGTTCATTCCTTTTCATTCTTTATTCTGTTCTTGTCTGCCAGTCTTGTTTCAGAAAGACATTCTTCAAGCTTTGAGATTATTTTCTCTGCTTGTTCTATTCTGCTATTAATACTTGTGATTGCATTGTGAAATTCTTTTACTGTGTTTTTCAGCTCTATCAGATGGATTATGTTCTTCACTATACTGTTTATTTTTACTGTCAGTTCCTGCAATGTTTTTTTTTTAATTTTTTATTATTATTATACTTTAAGTTCTAGGGTACATGTGCATAACGTGCAGGTTTGTTACATATGTATACTTGTGACATGTTGGTGTGCTGCACCCATCAACTCATCAGCACCCATCAACTCGTCATTTACATCAGGTATAACTCCGCTTCCCTGCATTGAGTTATAATGTGCTCCTTTAGCTCAGTGAAGATCATTCCTATCCATATGCTGATTTCTACTTCTGTCATTGCAGCCATTTTAGCTTCAGCAGGTTCTGAACCTTTGCTGAAGAGGTAGTGTGATCATTTGGATGAAAGAGCACTGTGGCTTTTTGAACTTTGGCATTCTTGATCTAAAGGAGCACATTCTTTTGCACATTTGTGAACTTATCTACCATCAATCTTTGGGGTTGCTAACCTTTGGATGAGGTTTTTGTTTTGTTGTTTCTTCTCTTTTAATAGTCTGGCTGCTTTTCCATAGGGCTGCTGAGGTTTGTTGGGCATCTGCTCCAGTCCCTAGTTGCCTTGAATTTTCCGGTACCTGGAGATATCACCAGTGAAGGCTGCAAAGCAGCAAAGTGGCAGCCTGCCCCTTTCTCTGGGAGCTCCATCCCAGGGCGGGGTACAAACATGTTGCCAGCCCAAATGCACCTGTAGGAAGTGGCTGGAGACCCTGGTTAGGAGGTCTCACACAGTCAGGAGGAATGAGATCAGGGATCCATTTAAGGAAGCGATCTAGCCATGCTTTCCTAGAGCAGCTGTGCTGTGCTGGGGTATTGCTTCTGCCTCTGGTCAGTCTGGGCTCTCCAAAGCCTGGAGGCTGGAACAGCTAAGTTGCTGAAACAGCAAAGATGGCAGTCACTCTTTCTTCTAGGAGTCTGTCCCAGGAGGTTTTCAAACCTCAGTTGCCCCAAGAACATTGACCAAACTGGCTGGAGGCCTCAGGAAGTCCTGCCCAGTGAGGGGTAATAGATCAGAGACCTGCTTAAGGAATCACTCTGTCCACACTTTTGTAGAGCAGCTTTGCCTTACTGGAGTATTGCTTCTGCCCCAGTAGGCTTGGGATTGCCAAAGCCAGCAGGCTGGAACAGCAAAAATATGGCCCTCTTCTCCCCTCAGGTACTTCATCTCAAAGAGGAATCAAAACTCTGTCTACAGGAGAACACAGGCAGGGGTGGTTGTAGGCCCCAGTTTGGAGGTCCTGCCCAGAAATGAGGAATGAATTGAGATCCTGCTTAAAGAAACAGTCTGGCCAAATTTTTGTAGAGCAGCTGTGCTGTGCTGGGGGATCCCTTCTCACCCCAATCAGTTTGGACTCTCTGAAGCCTACAGTCTGGAACAGCTGGGTCATTCAAACAGCAAAGATAGTGGCCCAACCCTCCCCTCAGGAGCACCAACTTGTCCTGGGAAGGCACAACACTATTGCTAGGGGCTGGCTGAAATTCCAAGCCAATGGGTCTTATTCTGTGAGGCACCATGGAAGTGGGGCGCTCAGACCAATACTGCTTTGACCCCTGGATTCCACCCCCTTCCTAGGGGTACGTGTGGACTGCCTGCCGTGCCTGAGTTGCAGTCAGTTTTACCAGGGATCCTGGTGCCAGAGTATGTAAAGCTCCTGAGACTCTGTGCACACCTGAGTAGCTGCTCTGCTGAGACTTCACACAGCTCTATATGTCAGACTGAAGGCCCTGATGGAGTGGGTTCATGAGGGTATCTCCTGACCCGAGAGTTGCAAAAGTCTGTGGGAGAATCGTGGTGTCCTGGGGTAACACATTCACTCACCACTTCCCTGGGTAGGGGAAGTTCCCTTGGCTCTGTGTCACTCTTGCATGGGCTGTCACCCTGCCCTGTTTTTCTCCATTCTCCCCGGGTTGAACTGTTTCCTTGATCAGTCCCAGTGCAAGTACCTGAATGTTTCATTAGAAGGTGCTATATTTTCATGCCCCTTTTGCTCCTCTCTGTGAGTGCCGTGCACCATAGCTGCTTCTAGTCAGTCAACTTGGCCCCACTCCATCAGAGTTTCTTTATCCACTCATTCACTAATGGATACGAAGGTTGTTTTCATATCTTGACTATTTTGAAGAGTGTGAACTTTATCTTTTAAATATCTTTTAAAAATCTGTAAATTTCTCTCTATTCCCTCCACCAAGCCCTAGTTTCAAACTCCAATCTTTTCTTCGACAGACAACTGGCTGCAGAATGCCTCTCAATTGGTCTCTCTCATCCACTTTTGACCACTCCTGATGATTCTTCACACTATAACCAGACTAAACTTTCAAAAATACAAGTCTGATCATGGGTCATTTCTGAATAAAATGTATAATGCTCTCACTCAAGATGAAGAAAAAAAGTTAACAGGGCATACATGGCTTTTCACAACCTGGCATCTTACATCTACATTATTTCTCATCTAACTCCATGCCTCCTCTCTCCCTGAGATCCAATTAAGTTGATGTTTTTTAGAATCAAACCACATTACTTTTTTTTTCCTAATTCATTCTGTTCATTTTATCTATTCTGCCCTATCTGTTATTTAGATTAAGTTCAAAATTCATTTCCTGAAGTAATCCTCCTTAGTACTTCTATATATTCTCATACTTCTTATACTTTCAAATCATAAGTTTATCTTGGCTTATAATTATCACCTTTTGCCATTAATTAATTAATGTCTACCTCTTCAACTAGACTGTATGTTTCTTAAGGGCAGCATTCAAGTTCATTTCTAATCATTGCTCTGTATGAGCAGAAACACAGATTCTGGCACATAGTAAATACTCAGAAATACTATTTTATTCATGCATGAGTGAGCAAATTAATGAATGGGTGCTAGCACAATGGCTTTTAGACAGGAGTCTTGCCTAATGGACGACCATTGCTAATACTCTACCAATTTTATTACTGTTTTAAAAAGATCAAATAAAATTCTGCAGAGAAAAACTTTTTATATGTTATTGTCTCTGTCATGGTTGTAAGGGAGTCACTAATGCAAGTGTGTATTTTGGAAAAATGAACTAATTTAACCAAGATAAAGAGTTACATTAAGGATGCCTGTAGTGTGATCTCTCTTCTGCATCTTTTTTCTGTTCCTGGAGCATGAAGGTGAAGAAGCCTGATTGATGATTGCCTTCAGGCAAGTTGTATCTTCAGCCTCACAATCTAAGCAGTTAGTGGCTAATTCTTTACCTCAGTATCCGATTGTAACTGCACTCGGTCACTCAGACATGTGAAACAGAGCTGTCCACCAGCAAGGACACAGAAGGCTCCTGACAGTCCCCCTCCTGATCTATCCCCATAAGTAGACAAAGGGAAAGGAGGAGAATCGGGTTTTTTTCTTGAGAGTTCCTGTTTCTGTAACACCAAATTTGCTTATATGAACAAACATATGGCTCCTGAGACCCACAGACCTTATATTAAATATATTTATGAAGCTCCCCAACTGTGTTCCCATAGACTCAGATTCTTACCTTCTAAGAATGAGCAGAAATAACAGATTTCTCTCTGACCTGGGAGAAAATGACCTTCAACTATAGCTGAGTTAAGTGCAGATCTGGAAATTGTCTTCAAAAATTACTTGTTCACACAGCTTGTCTTGACCAGCTCTCTCCCTTGTAGCAAATGTCCTCAGGTTTGGTTTGTGGGAAATATCAGGTAGGTTTGATGTGTAGATTCTATTTACTGGTAAGAGTATAAAGTGAAGATTCTAGAATAATTTGACTAGTCAAACTCATCAAGCATTTAAGGGAGTTTTATTCCCTGTGTGTCAGTATTCAATGACACATATAATATTGGTAATAATGCCAACTAATATTTTCTGAACACTCACAATGTACCAGACACTGTGGAGAGGAGAGGAGAGGAGAGAGGAGAGAGGAGAGAGAGGACTTTTATACTTTCACACTCAACTTTTACAAGCAAATGTGGAAGAGTTTAGTGCTACGAAGATTAAAACGTCTGCTACTACTGAGTCATAATCACAAAAATTCCAATACTAAAATGTATTTGGAAGAAACCTGATGGACAGTAAAAACTTTGGAAGTTTTCTTTGTGCCCAAATTGTGGGTCTGGCAATAATCTTAGGGGCATCACAGAAGGCTGTGTAAAATACAAACTGAGTGGCCCTAAATTTTTTCAAGGTGGAGTAGCCTTGAATGCGTTTGTTATTCTTGTCCTTCTGGTTGTCCCAATTAATTATTCTATTTCCTGAATCTTTCCTGTCTGTAGTATTTTGTGGCCACCTGGTGGATCTCAGTGCCATTGTTTCCATTCCCCTGGTATACAATTGATGTAACTGGTAAACTTGTGTGTCCCAAAGCACAAAGCTGAGCTTCAGTCAGAAACTTTGGAGGAGTAATTTCTTATTTGAGTACAATTATTCAGAGCATGCCGTTATTACATATTGGGCAGAAGTGGGGGAAGAAGGAGATACAAAGATTGTCCCACTAATTAGTAACACAACTATTCAATGCTTATGAAATTTTTCTTTTCTGGTGTACTTGCACCAGTCATCACCCATCTGTCATCTTTTTTGAGATATATTAAGGTTAGGGAGATAATCCCAATCATTTCTGTCTTACTTTATTTTAAGTAATCCAGAATCCCGAGGCCAAAATCTAAAAGAGGATAGGGATAGACACAGGTAGAGGTGACAATTGTCATTATTATTCTCATTTTACGTATGTGAAGGCTTAGGCTGGAAGTCTTTAAAAACTTGTCCAAAGTATTAGTGCTGGAGTAAAAGGAAGAGTCTGGAATTGGACCTTAAACAGCTAACCTCTAAACTCTTGCCCTTAAACAAAAGAGTGAAAGGGAGCTTTTATTATCTGGGCACTGGGAGAGACACTCTTAAGCAAAAAAACAAAGGCATGAGCACAGCAGAGGTAAGAGTTTGAAAGTGGTATAAAGCACATAGCTAAACCTTTGGAAGTCCATTAAAGGAAAGGCAACAGTGAAGGAGATTTTTCAGAAGAAAGAAATGGGAATTCTCTGACATCGGTGCATCTTCTTGCTGTCCTGGGTTGCCAGCTAAACTGAGCCCAGTCAAGCTTCTTGACTCCCTCCCATGGCTTCCATCTGCCATACAGCTCTGGCCAAGGCCAAACTCAGTCTGCTTAATTTCCAGAATTCCTTGCCTCAGCAAAGTCATCCCAAAGTGAGCCACAGAACAGTGTCCTCTGAATGACTGCACAGCCCCCAAATAAATGACTTTCCTGAAGAAGAGATGACAGCCAGCTGAGGAAGCTGCTCACTGGGAGGAGGTGCATGCTCACTCACCTGCATTCTCTTCCCACATCCCCAAGCAGCACATATCAGCTGTCCTCTCCTTCTCATCTGGAAAAAGGAGGAGGAGTGGCAGCTTATTAAAACCTGGCACCATGTCAGCCTTGCTCAAGATGTTGTTATTCAGTCTTAGGAAAGCAACTTGAAAAAAAACAGTGACTGTCTCCTATCATGTATGTACATAGTATTTAGCAAATTAGAAGTGCTTAATAAAAGTCAATGAATTCTAAATAAATCATGACTATTAATATATTTGATACAAACTGGATGTGCAAATCAATAAGAAAATTAATATTTTGGAATCCTCAGGCTTTCACTGAATAATTATCACATTGAATTGAACAATGATTTTAATGCAGATTCATGATAATATTCATTATGAGTACACATTAAGATTATTTTGAATACATAATTAATTTGCAGAGCACAGATTCTAAATGAAAGAACAATTAATTTTAGCTTTAGCTTTGCCACAACAAATTTAAATGTTTTTAGTGATGCTTCTATAACCAGCATAGCACATGGTTTATAAATGAAAATGCTAATCTACAGACTATCATCTGTCCTTTCTCTTAAAATTATTAAATAAATGCTAGCATTGCTATGATACAAAATGTGTATAGAGGAAAGCTTTAATGTAAAAGGATTCTTTTCAGGTCTATTTATTATTTATTTTTATAATTTTTTATCTTGAAATAATTTCAGACTTATAGAAAAGGTACATGAATGGTACATAGAATTTCTGTTCATCCAGATCTCCCAAGAGTTAACATTTTCATATGTGTGCTTTATTTTTCTCTCTCTTACATACACACACATACACACACGGATATGTATGTATATATACATACAATTTTTTTCTTGAACCATGTAAGAGTAAGTTGCAGCCATGAATCTAGGATGTCCCACTACCACCTACATAACCACTGTATTTTAAAATTAAGATATTAACAATATTATTCAGTAATATTGTCAAATCTGCAGACCTATTCATATTTCACCAGTTGTCCCAGTAACTTCCTGTAAAACAAAACAAAAGAAATCCCTACATTTATTTTTGTAAAAAGCAAAGTATTAGTTGTATATCTGTGTCAAGCTAAAACTAGTGTATGAATTAATGTAAAATGAGATTCAGTCAATACCACTTTAGGACCATATATGTCACTGAAAGATTAAGGAATGTGATTATTTCCTTAATAAAAACTATAATGCATCACCAAGATTAAACTTTTTCTCCTATTAACATGTGTAGTAAGAAATAAATTAATGAAAAAAGTTAAAATTTAATAGTGCCACTTTGCTTTTAAATATTTTAAACTATTTATCGCTAATGACAAATCATTTCCAAAATTCTAGTACAAGTTCCTAGTAGATTGAACATGAATGAGATGGAATTACTTGGACAGAAAGCCCTCCAAAAAGGGCATCACACTAGGAGTTGGCTAGCTTTGAGCCCCACTCTGAAATGCAGCCCCTCTGAGTGGTATTACTTACAATTGGTAATCTACTGTCAAGAAATGATGGAAAAAAAGAGACAGCCCCTGTGTCAAAGGACTTCATGCTAGAGTTTCCTTTGGTATAGGGAGCATAGTTGATTTGTGTTATAGCAGATCATGGTGTATAATGTTTATTTTTGTTTTTAAATGAAGTCCATATAGTACTAAGAAGGAAAGCTAATCAGTGATATTGGCATATAAATTATTAAATAACCTCTGCAATAATTATCAACAACCTTATCTTTTCATCCAGAAATTCCACTCCTGGTATTTTTGCTCAAAGAAATAATCCTAAGGAAAACAGAAGCCTTAGACATGACAGTGTTCATTACTCTATGATTCATAAAAGTAGAAACAGAGCAAAGGAAAGGTAAGGTAAATTATTATATATACACAAAATAGAATGGTATACAGTTATATATATAATGTATGAATTTAAAATACACTAGCAATGCAAAGTACTTATGTTGAGAAAGAGTAAAAAAGAGTTTCCAAATGGAATATATAATATCAGATCAAGCATATGGAAAAGAAAATGTGAAGAAAATAAGTCATCCTGTAAACAGGGGTTGTATCTGGGTCATACAAATTCTGAGCTGGCAGTGAGCAGGCCTACAGGGCATGGCCCAATCTCCAGCTGCAGTCCTTGGATCTAAATAGGATTGCTGAAGCCAAGGAGGCCACATTGACTAGCCAATTTCTGATCTTGTTTCAGATTGGCCCATTCTTCAGTTCCTGATTTTGTGAAACAAGATAAGAGAGAATAGATGAGAAACAAGCAAATAGGGTCCAGGATGCTTCCTGCGAACACCATGAAGAACATCTGGGCCATCCTTAAGCAGTCAACATGTGCCTGGCATATGAAATTGTTGAGCTTGTTAAATATACAGACATTTTCCACCTCCAAAGTGCTGAGATTATAATCTCAGTTTATAAGCATGAGCCACCACACCCAGCCAAGAATGTGGTTTTAAAGAAACAGAGATGAGATTTTAAATCACAAGTAAAAAAAACAAATACTTCATTTTTTTTTTTTTGCTGCAAGATATGCATTTTTATTTCACCTTGGTTATCTTGATTCAATTTTTTAAAAGAAAGAAAACCTTTTCTTTTCCCAAGATGGTGATAAAAAGACTTTTAGGATGCATTGGCGACTTGGAAACAGTAAAATAGTGTGTAAAAATCAATTCTGAGTTTTAATTCTAAAA
Organism: Macaca nemestrina; assembly: GCF_043159975.1. Classification (NCBI taxonomy): domain Eukaryota; kingdom Metazoa; phylum Chordata; class Mammalia; order Primates; family Cercopithecidae; genus Macaca; species Macaca nemestrina. Next base: position 63,584,400 of record NC_092129.1, on the reverse strand, counting down.
GAAAGGTGAAAATTTGCAGGGATAGCAAAGGACACCCCATACTCTGGGGAGGAGAAAATTGGTAAACAGCCCTTGTGACAGCATTCAGCTGATAAAATGTGTGGGAGGGGCAGTCAGTCTCCCTTGGTGATTCACATGTCCACTATGGATATGTGCCAAGGGAGGGTACCCTGTTTCTCTCAAGCCCTAGAGCTAACATTTGGGGAAAGACTGAGAGATGGAGAGAGGGAGACACTGGGAAAAAACTACATTGTCCCAGACCCAGGGCCAAGAGGAGGATGCCATTTTCCATCCAGGCTTATACAAAGTGAGTCATTGTTTTGCAACCTGGAAGCAGTGGCCACAGCAGGCATTTAATTTTGGGCCAGAGACTGGGACTCTAGCACTGGAGCAGGAGAAGGGCTCCCACTTCCCAAATGAGTGGTGAGTGTGGAGAGTGTCCCAGCAGTAGATGTTAGAATTAGGCTCTCTCTCACCCAAGACTAGAATGGGAGGAGAGTTGTTGAAGCTGAGGATTCTCCTGGAGGGCAAGACTTGCAGGCAGGGACAGCTATGCAATCTGGGGACAGTCTGTGTGTGTCATTGGTGGGTGCCCCAGCCTGCTCCCTTGGTCAATGGGGAGACAGTGCCCCACTAGCTCCAAGGAACAGGAGGGAGATGGACCCCACTTCTTTGGAGATCTAACCCTCGATACTAAGTGGCCCTAAGGGAGAGAGGTGCATAGTCTGCCAAAGCCCCCTTGAGTCAAAGAAAAGTTGAGCATGGTGCCAACCACAGAAGGCAGCACCACCAAAGCCTGGAAATGAACAGAGTTCATCACCCACCCCCAGTTTTCCTCTTCAGTGTACTGCTGTTGACATGACAAAAGGACTTCCAGGTGGGGCCTGGGAGTGTGGACAGACAGAGGCCACTTCCTGGGCTTCTCCATTGGCTCCACCCCCACCAAAGTGAGCATGAGCTGAGGGAGGGTGCTTTTCATGCTTCTCCATTGTTTCTGCCCATGCTAAGGGTAAACACATGCAAAGAGCTTATTGCTTTCTCTGACTTCTCAGTATCATCTACTGGCCTGAAGCATGAATTACACCTCCAAATAAAAGTAAATCTCTACAACAATAAACTTGAGGAAGCCACTGCATATCTGCAACCAAGGAGTCCTTACAGAATCTTGGTCCTCTGAAAGCACCCAGAAACAAAGCAAATCAATGATACACAATAAACAACACAGTCATACCTTCAAGGTGGGGGGGGGGACAATAAAAAATCAACACTCCCCATCAAAACAACAGCAAATTAAAAAGAAATAAAAAGAAATGTCAGCTCCCTCAGATGAGAAGGAACCAGTATAAGAACTCTGGCAATACAAAAATCCACAGTGTTTTATCACTTCCAAAGGATTGTACTAGCCTCTTAGTAATGATCCTTACCAGAATGAAATGTCTGAAATGACAGATATAGAATTCAAAATGTGGATGGCAAAGAAACTCAACAAGATACAAGAGATAAGTTCAAATCCAACACAAAGAAGCCAGCAAAATGATCAAAGCCTTGAAATATCACATAGTTATATTAAGAAAGAACCAAACAACTTCTGGAATTGGAACATTTACTAAAGGAATTTCAAACTACAGTTGGAAGCATTAACAACAGACTTGACAAAGCAGAAGAAAAAATTTCAGACTAGTCCTTCAAATCAACCAAGTCAGACAAAAATGAAGAAAAAAATTTAAAAAAATCAAAGATTTTGAGAAATATAGGATCATGTAAAGCAATGAAACCTATGACTTGTTGACATTCTTGAGAGAGAGAAGAAAAGTAAGCAATCTGGAAAACATATTTGAGAATATAATTCAGGAAAATGTCTCTAATCTGGCTAGAGAGGTCAATATGGAGATACAAGAAGTTCAGAGAAGTCCAGAGAGTTGCAATACAAGATGAACATCACCAAGGTATATAGTCAGCAGACTATCCAAGGTCAATGCAAAAAAAAAAAAAAAAAATTCTTAAAGACAGATAAAGAAAATGGCCATATTATTCTTAAAGGGGAACCCATCAGACTAACACAGACTTTCAGCAGAAATCTTACAAGCCAGAAAGGATTGAGGGCCCATTTTTAACATTTTTGAAGAAAAGAAATCCCAGTCAAGAATTTCATATTCCACCAACTAAGCTTCATAAACAAAGTACAAATAAAGTCTTTCCCAGACAAGAAATCACTAAGGGAATTTGTTACCACTATACTGGCCCTATAAGAGATGCTTAAGGGAGTGCTAAACATGGAAATGAAAAATGTTTGCTACCACAAAAGCACACAGAAGCACATAGCTTATGGACCCATAAAGCAAATACATAATCAAGACTACAAATCAATTAGCTAACAGTACTACAAAAGAAAGAAAACTCCTATATCAATATTAACCTTGACTATAAATGGCCTAACACCCCACATAAAAGACACACACTGGCAAACTGGATTTAAGAAAACAAGATTCATTCTTTTGCTGTTTTTAAGAGACCTATCTCACATGTACCTATTTCACCCATACGCTCAAAGTAAAGGGATGGAGAAAGGTCTATCATCCAAATGGAAAACAAAAAGTAGCAAATGTCACTATTCTTGTATCATATAAAATATATTTTAAATCAAAAACAGTGAAAAATGACAAAAAAAGGGCATTACATAATAATAAAGGGTTCCATTTAACAAGAAGATTTCACTGTCTTAAATAGATGTTTACTCAACATTGGAGCACCCAGATTCACAAAACAATTATTTCTGAACTTATAAAAATGACTTACACAGCCACACAATAATAATGGTGGGCTTTAACACCCCACTTACAGCATTTGACAGCTCATTGAGACAGAAAACTAACAAATTCTGGAGGTAAATTCAACACTTGACCAACTAGACCTAATAGACTTTTAACAGAATACTGCACCCAAAAACCACAGAATATACGTTCTTTTCATCTGTGTATGGAACATACTCTAAGATTGATCACATGCTCAACCATAAAGCAAGTCCCCATAAACTCAAAAAAATCACAATGATACCCACCATAATCTCCAACCACAATGGAACACAAATGGAAATCAATACCATAAGAACTCTCAAAACTACATAAATACATGGAAAATAAACCACTTATTCCTGAATAATTTTTCAGTAAGCAATGAAATTAAGGAAGAAATGAAAAATTATTTGAAACAAATAAAAATGGAGACACAACATACCAAAACCTCTGAGACAGGACAAAAACAGTGTTAAAGGGAATATTTATAGTGTTAAATGCCTACATCAAGAAGATAGAAGGATTTCAAATCAACAACCTAACCTTGCATCTAACGGAATTTAAAAAAACCAAACAAACAAAAAAATAAAACGAACAAAACTAAATCCAAAGCTAGAAGAACAGAAACAACTAAAATTAGAGCAGAACTAAATGAAATTCAGACCAAAATGATCAACAAAGTGAAAAGTTGTCCTTTGAAAGGATAAACAAGATTGATAGACCGCTAGCTAGATTAACGGAAAAAAAATATTCAAATGACCACAACCAGAAACGACAAAGGTGACGTTACAACCTCTCCAATAGAAATACAAAAGATATACAGAGACTACTATGAACATGTCTATGTGCACAGACTAGAAAATCTAGAGAAAATGGATAAATTCCTGGAAACACACAACTTCTCATGGCTGAACCAGGAAGAAATAGAAATCCAGAATACACCAATAATGAGTAATGAAATTTAATCTGTAATAAAACACCTACCAATCAAAAAAGGCCCCAGACCAAATGGGTTCACAGCTAAATTCCACCGGATCTATGAAGATCTGGTACCAATTTATATTCCAAAACTTAAGGAAGGGGGATTCCTCCCTAATTCATTCTACAAAACTAGTATCATCCTAACATCAAAATAATGCAAAAAGATAGCAAAAAAAAAAAAAAAAAAAAAAAAAAAAAACAGAAAACAATAGGCAAATATCCCTAACGATCACTGGCAGAAAAATCCTCAGCAATATACTAGCAAACTGAATCAAGCAGCACATCAAAAAAATAACTCAAGTGGGCTTTATTCCTGGGGTGCAAGGATGATTCAACATACATACATATTATAAATATAATCCACCACATAAACAGGACTAATTATAAAACCATATGATCATCTCAATAGACACAGAACAGCATTTGATAAAATCCAACATCCCTGCATGATAAAAACCCTTAACAAACTAGGCATAGATGGAATGTATCTCAAAAGAGCCATATGTAACAAACCCACAGTTAACATAATACTGAATGGGGAAAAGTTGAAAGCAAGCTCCAGTTCTTGTCCCCTAAGAAGTGACATGAGACCAAGTTGTCCATTCTCACCGCTCCTATTCAATAATAGTAGTGGAAGCCCTAGCCAGAACTATCACGCAAGAGAAAGAAATAAAAGGCATTCAGATTGGAAAAGAAGTCAAATTATTATTCACTGACAACATGATCATATACCTAGAAAATCCTAAAGACTTCTCTGGAACATTCCCAGATCTGATTAGAAACTTCAGTAAAGTCTCAAGATACAAAATAAATTTGCAAAATCAGTAACATTTCTATCTGCCACTAACATTCAAGCCGAGAGCCAAATCAAGAACATAATCCCATTTACAACAGCCAGAATAAAACATTAAGTACAAAGGAACACATCTAATCAAGGAAGTGAAAGATCTCCACAAAGAGAACTACAAAACACTGATGAGAGAAATTGTGGATGACACAAATAAATGGGAAAACATCCTATGCTCATAGATTGTAAAGACTCAATATCACTCAAATGACCATATTGCCCAGTGTATCTACAGATTCAATGCAGTTCCTGTCAAATTATCAATCTCATTTTCCACAGAATGAGAAAAAATTTCCTAACGTACATATAAAACCAAAAAATAGCCTGAATCGCCAAAGTATTCCTAAGCAAAAAGAACAAATCTGAAGACACTACCTTGACTGGCTTTCAATTTTACTCCTAGTCTACAGCAACTAAAATACCATGCTACTGGTATGAAAATAGACACATAGATCAATGGAACAGAATAGAGACCCCAGGCCAGGCACGGTGGCTCACACCTGTAATCCCAGCACTTTGGGAGGCCAAGGCATGTGGACCATGAGGTCAGGAGTTCAAGACCAGTCTGGCCAAGATGGTGAAACCCTGTCTCTTCTAAGAATATATAAATTAGCTGGCTGTGATGGTGGGCACCTGTAATCCCAGCTACTCAGGAGACTGAGGCAGAGAATTGCTTGAACCCAGGAGACGGAGGTTGCAGTGAGACAAGACTGCACCACTGCACTCCAGCCTTAGCAACAGAGTGAGACTCCATCTCAAAAAAAAAAAAAAAAAAAAAAAGATAGACCCCAGAAAGAAAGCCACATACTTACAACCAACTGATCTTCAATAAAACCAACAAAAATAAACAATGGGGAAATAACTCCCTAATCAATAAATGGTGCTGGGAATACTGGCTAGCCACTTGAAGAAGAATGAGACTGGACCACTCTCTCTCACCATATACAATACTTAACTCAAGAAGTATTAAATAACTAAATACAAGACCTGAAACTATAAAAATTCTGGAATCTAGGAAAAATTCTTCTAGACTTTGGCCTAGGCAAATAATTTATGATGAAGACCGCAAAAACAAACACAACAAAAACAAAAATAGACAAATGGGATTTAATCAAACTAAAAAGTGTCTGCACAGCAAAAGAAATAATCAACGGCATAAAAAGACAACCTTCAGAATTAGAGAAAATATTGACAAATTATGCCTCCATCAAAGGATTAATATCCTGAGTCTACAAGAAACTCAAACAACTCAACAAGAAAAAAACAGACAACCTCATTAAAAACTTGGCAAAAGACATGAACAGACATTTCTCAAAAGAAGAAATATAAGTGGCCGAAAACCGATGAAAAAAATTTCAACATAAATATTCATCACAGAAATGCAAATTAGAACCACACTGTTACACCAATCAGAATAGCTATTGCTAAACAGTCAAAAAAATTTGCATGAATGCAGTGAAAAGGGAATGTTCATACACCATTGGTGGGAATGTAAATTAGTTCAAACTTTATGGAAAATATTATGGCGATATCTGAAAGAACTGAAAATAGAACTATTAGATCCAGCAAGCTTACTACTATCTTACCAGTAGAAAATAAATTATTACAGAAAAGTGATTTCAGGAGCAAACTCTCAAGTTTCAATGCCTGGAATTACTTATCTAACCTGGTTAAAGTTGGTTGCAGTAATGACTTTCTTAATAACAAAAAGATGAATATTGATCATTCATGACATGCAAGTGATGAAGTACTTACTTAAATTATAAACTGTAGTTTTAGGAATCAAATACCTACTAACTCTTTTGACCGAAGAAGCAAGTCATCTCTCCTATCTAATTAAGCCACCATCCCTATAATAGAAAACTCTCTAATGACCTTACTGGATTAATTAGAATAGGATGGTCTGTGCTGAAATACCAAACCTAACAAAAGTGTATTTCTGTCTCCTGCTACATGTCCAATGAAAATAAGCAAGGATCTCTGTTTCTATCTATTGACTGAAGCTCAGTCACCTCAGAGCTGAACTGGAGTTTTCACAGTGAGAGAGAGAAGGAGAGGGTCCCAAACCTGTTCTTACATGCCTCAGCTAAAAACTGTCACAATCTATTTCTCTTCAAAGCACATTTTCCAGGGTTAGTCACACGGCTCACAGTAATTGGAAGGAGTTTGAAAAATGTAGTGGAGTATGTGGATATTTAATGAGAATGGAATATCTCTTTCACTTCACTAGAAACAGTTATCTTGCAAAGGAGTGTTGGTATTTCTTGAGAACTGCCCCAAGACCCCATATTGCCTCTGGGTTCTATAACTGAGTCAGATACCAGCAAACCCAAGAGACGTGAGCTCAGAGTCAAAGCCAAGGAGAGACAGATTATAAAGTGAAATAACTGAAGGATTCTCTCAGCAGCATTTGGAACAATGTGGGAAGTATGCTGGGAATGAATTCTGAGGGTACTAGATCAGGAAAAATCAAAATGCATCAAGTCAAATTTATTGATACATGTACATTTACTAGAAACAGTGGATCCAGTGTGTTAGCTGGAGAAGATACATGTGTTTTTAGATAGATAAATACTATAACAGTTATATTTGTCTGACAACTAGACTCAACCACATTTCCTTCAATAATATAGAGCAGTGTTTCTCGACTAGGAGAAATTTTACCCTCCCTCCTCAAGTGATATTTGCCAATTTCTTGAGATTGTTTTGGTTCTCATAACTAACAAGAACTGCTGAGTAAAGACCAGAGATGCTGTTAAACCATCCATACTGCACTTGACAGCCTCTCTCAGCAAAGAATAATTTGCTCCAAAATTATCAATAGTACCAAGGTTCGGAAATCCTAATATAAAGAAATTTGAAGCTCCATTGACAAAAACATTTGATTGGATTTATCATAGCAAGCCACTCATCTACTCTTACCTTTGTCAACTAGGTTGACATAAAGGACATTCCTTCTCTAATCAAAAAATTAAAAAGTACATTGCTGGGCAGCACTTGCATATTTGGAAAGCTCTTCACTAGCTGCCTTCTACAGACAGGTAATGACAGTGGGGAAAACTTCCACTGAAATTAACTGATTCCCTGAAGTAATTGTGAATGATTGATCTTGCAGTATAGAGGCCACTCAGTAACCAAAGATAAGAAGGGTATGGGTATTGTTGGTAGCAGGGCTGGAGCAATAATCAGAGAAAAACAAACATCCTTGGTAATGACTGTAAGTCATGGCTTCTCTAGAATTGAAATCTAGAATTAAAATATTGTCTTCTAGAGAGAAAACTATGGTGATGCTTAAGATCAATTGTCTAGAACTGAAATAAATGGGCAGCTTACTGAAATCTTACTTGGTCTGTGTAAACCATAATTTCTAGTTACTGTGAACAGAGATCAGATTCAGGCATCTTTAGCCTGTTTAGTCTACTATAGTAGAATACTACAGACTGAATGGCTTATAAACAATGGAAATTTATTTCACATAGTTCCAGAAACTGAGAAGTCTAAGATCAAGATGCTGAAAGATTTTGTGTCTGGTGACAGGCCCACTTCTTCATACACAAAGATTTCACTCTAACCTCACATGGTGATGGGTCTCACTGGGGACTCATCTTTTATAAGGGCACTAATCTTATTCTTGAGGGCTCTGTCCCCATGATATAATCGACTTCTGAAGTCCTCGCATCCTAATGGTATCACCTTGGCTGTGAGAATTTCAACATACAAATCTGGGGGTACATAAATATTCAAAAAATATTAAGGCCTCACAATTTACAGGTCTTGACTAAATTAGACTAGAGCCAGTCCACAGGTTCAAGCCCTTTGTGTGAAGAGAATACAGCTCATCTTGACAAAGGATCCAAAGGCAAACCATGTATTAGTACAATGTATTCTCTTCTCAGCTTTCTCCAAAGAAATCTGCCTCCATATACCATGGTGACTGGGCAAAAGGAAAATATCAATACATTTTAACCATTGCTAGACATTGGTTTTGAGCTGATAGATATCAAAGGGTCCAATGCTCAGGGAGGCAGTCAGAATGGAGACTCCTTACAAACAGGATAATTAACGAAAAGTTATCCTTTGGAGAACTACATAAATTATTGCCACCATGAAAGACTTCCAAGATGCAGGGTTAGTGGTTCCTAACATATTCTCATTAATTCAACGTATGGCTAGAAATTGAGAGATAGTGAAGATGGACAGTAAAGTATCATAAATCAGGTGATGACTGTAATTATAGCTACTGTTCTCAAGGCACAGTCCTAGGAAGGTGAAATAATTTCTGGGAAAGAAATTGAATTTGTAACCAAGTGGAACATTTCAGGAGTTCAACTAGAAATCAACCTTGCCTCTCTGAGGACCTAGATGTCAAGATAAACTAGGAGTTCAATCAATGCCTATTGATTAAATTAAAGCTGAAAGGCTGGCCAGAAAACAATAGTGGATCAAGATAGGGATGGGAGAACAGTGAGTATCAAAGAGACTGATGGCATTCACATTTGGGACACCACAGCAGATCTGGGAGACTATGAGATGATTTTAAGTGAATCTCATGTGTGTTCAGAAACTATCTCACCTGAACATAGAAAAATACAAATGGAGAGCTTCTTTGGGACCTGATAAGAGAAATATGTGGCCAGAGAAACAAAACCAAGTGATAGACCTTGGATCTCAAGAGGATGAATCTCAAATAGCTTTGATCTGCTAAGGATGTCTCAATGGAAAACCATACGGCATTTTCTTATAAGGTAAAAATAGAACCACCATATAATCCAGCAATCCCGCTTCTGTATATTTATCCAAAAGAATTGAAATCAGGATCTTGAAGAAATATCTGCACTTTCATATTCATTGCAATATTATTCACAATAGCCAAGATGTGAAAACAACTTAAATGTCCATCAGAAGATGAATGGATAATGCAGATGTGATATACACATACAATGAATACAATGAAATGTTTTTTATTCAGCCAAAAGAAAGAAGGAAATTCTGCCATATGTGACAGAAATGCACCTTGAAGGTATGTTGAGTGAAATAAGCCAGTCACAGAAGTACAACTACCATAAAATACCACTCATACAAGGTAGCTAAAATAGTCAAACTCAAAGAAACTAAAAGTGGAATGCTGGTTGCCTATCGAAGGGAGAAATGGGGAGTTGCTTTTCAAGACGCATGACATTTTATTTATGCAAGATGAATAAGTTCTACAACTTATTCAACTTATGTAAAAGTTCTTCAACTTATGTACAACAAGATGAATCTGTTGTATAACACTGTATAAAACAGCGTTAGCAAACTGCTCAGTGAAAAGAAAGAAATAATTCTGTGAGATAAATGCACATAACAAAAAGCAGTTTCTCAGAAAGGTTCTTTCTGATTGTTATCTGAGGACATTGTCTTGTCACTATAGGCTTCAATGCGATCCAAAATATGCTTTCTCAGATCCCACAAGAACAGTGCTAGAAAACTGCTCCATGAAAAGAATGGTGTAACTCTGTGAGATTAATTCACATATCACAAAGGAGTTTCTCAGAAAGCTTCTCTCCGGTTTTTATCTGAGGGTATTTCCTTTTTCACCGTAGGCCTCAGAGTGCTCCAAAATATCCCATTGCAGATTCTGCCAAAACAGACTTAGCAAACTGCACAGAGAAAAGAAAGGTGTATCTGTGAGATGAATGAACACCTCAAAAACCAGTTTCTCAGAAAGATTCTTTCTAGTTTTTATCTGAGGATATTTCCTATTTCAACATAGGACCCAATGCACTCCCGAATATCCAATTGCAGATTTCCCGACAACAGTGTTAGCAAACTGCTCAATGAAAGAATGGTGTAACTCTGTAAGATGAAATCACACATCACAAAGCAGTCTCTCAGAAAGTTTCTTTCTAGTTTTTACCTGTGGATAGTTCCGTGGCCACCATAGGCTTCAATACCATCCAAAATGTCCCTCCTCAGATCCCACAAAACAGTGCTACCGAACTTCTCCAGAAAAAGAATGGTGTGACTCTGTGAGAGGAATTCACACACCACAAAGCAGTTTCTCAGAAGGCTTCTTTCTAGTTTTCATCTGAGGATATTTCCTTTGTCAGCATAGGCTTCAATGCCAACAAATTTTTCCGTCTCAGATTCCACAGTAACAGTGTTACCAAATTTCTCCATGACAGGAATGGCCTAATTCTGTGAGATGAATTTACCCAACCAAAGCAATTTCTTAGAAGGCTTCTTTATAGTTTATATCTGAGGATATTTCCTTTTTCAACATAGACCTCAATGTGCTCCCACATATCCCAATGCAAATTCCACATAAATAGTGTTAGCAAACAGTTCAGTTAAAGTAATGATGTAATTCTGTTAGGTGAATTCACAGAACACAAAGCAGGTTCTCAGAAAGCTTCTTCCTAGTTTATATCCGGGGATTTATTTTTTTCACCATGGACCTTAATGCGTCCCTGAATATCCCATTGCAGATTCCACGAAGACAGTGTTAGCACACTGCTCAATGAGAAGAATGGTGTAACTCTGTGAGATGAATTCATCCATCACAAAGCAGTTTCTCAGAAAGCTTCTCTCCAGTTTTACCTGAGGATATTTGCTTTATCACCATAGGTCTCAATGAGCTCCCGAATATCCCAATGCTGATTCCAGGAACACAGTGTTAAAAAACTGCTCCATGAAAGGAATGGTGTAACTCTGAGAGAAGATTTCACACATCACAAAGCAGTTTCTCAGAAAGCTTCTTTCTGGTATTTATCTGAGGACACTTCCTTGTCACCATTGCGATCCAAAGTATGCCTTTAGAGATTCCACAAAAAAAAGAGCTACGAAACTTTCCATGAAAAGAATAGTGTAACACTGTGAGATGATTTCACACGTCACCGAGGAGTCTCACAGAAAACTTCTTTCCAGTATTTATCTTTGGATATTTCCTTTCCCCCGTAAGCCACAAAGCACTCCCACAATCCCATTGCAGATTCCGTGATGACAGTGTTAGCACGTTGCTCAATGAGAAGAATGATGTAACTCTGTAGACGAATTCACGCATCACAAAGCGGTTTCTCAGAAAGCTTCTTTCTAGTTTATATCTGAGGATATTTCCTTTTTCAACAAAGGCCTCAAGGGGCCCCAAAATATCCCATTCAAGATTCCACCGAAACACTGTTAGGAAACTACTCGATGAGAAGAATGGTGTAACTCTGTAAGTTGAAATCACACATCACAAAGCGGTTTCTCAGAAAGCATCTTTCTGGTTTTTATCTGAGCACATTTTCTTGTCTCCATAGTGTTCAATGTGATTCAAAATATCCCTTCTCAGATTCCCAAAAACCACTGCTATGAAAATTCCCCATGAAAAAAATAGTGTAACTCTGTGAGATCATTTCAGGAGTTAAAAAGCAGTTTCTCAGAGAGCATCTTTCTGGTTCTTATCTGAGCACATTTTCTTGTCACCATAGGCTTCGTTGCAATCCAAAATATCCTTTCCCAGATTTGCCAAAACCAGTGCCAGGAAACTTCTCCATGAAAAGAATGTTGTAACTCTGTGAGATGCTTTCACAAGTCACCGAGCAGTTTCTCAGAAAACTTCTTTCCAGGATTTATCTTAGGATATTTCCTTTTTCACCATAAGCTTCAATGCCCTCGACAATATCCCATTGCGGATTCCGCGAGGACAGTGTTAGCAAACTGCCCAATGAGAAGAATGCTGTAACTCTGTGAGATGAATTCACACGTCACAAAACAGTTTCTCAGAAAGCATCTTTTTGGTTTTTATCTGAGCACATTGCCTTTGTCACCATAGGCTTCATTGTGATCCAAAATCTCCCTTCTCAGATTCCCAAAAACCACTGCTATGAAACTTCTCCATGAAAAGGATGGTGTACCTCTGTGAGATGATTTCACAAGTCACCAAGCAGATTCTCAGAAAACTCTCCATTTTCTATCTTGGGACATTTCCTTTTTCACCATAAGCCCTCCAGAATATCCCATGGCAGATTCCACGAGAAAAGTGTTAGCAAACTGCCCAATGAGAAGAATGGTGTAACTCTGTGCGATGAATTCACAAATCACAAAGCAGTTTCTAACAAAACATCTTTCTATATATTACTGGAAGATATTTCCTTTGCACCATAGGCTTCATTGGGATCCAAACTGTCCCTTCTCAAACTGACACCTTTGTCACCATAGGCTTCATTGTGATTCGAAATATCCCTTCTCAGATTCCACAATGACAGTGTTACGATCTGCTCCATGACAAGAATGGTGTAATTCTGGGAGATGAATTGACCCATCCCCAAGCAGTTTTTCAGAAAGCGGCCTAATAGTTTTTATCTGAAGATATCTCCTTTTTCACCATAGGCCTTAATGTGCACCGGAATATCCCATTGCAGATTCCGTGATGACAGTGTTAGCACATTGCACAATGAGAAGAATGGTGTAACTCTGGGAGATGAATTTGCCCATCCCAAAGTAGTTTCTTGGAAGGCTTCTTCCAACTTTATAATCTGAGGATATTTCCCATTTCAACAAATGCCTTAATGCGTTCCCGCATATCACAATGCAGGTTATACGTAAATAGCGCTAGCAAACAGTCCAAAAAAAACTAATGGTCTAACTCTGTTAGAAGAATTCACATGTCACAAAGCAGTCTCTCAGAAAGCTTCTTTCTAGTTTTCACCTGAGGATATTTCATTTTTCACCATGGGCCTTAATGTGCCCCTGAATATCCCATTGCAGATTCCGCGAACACAGTGTTAGCAAACTCTTCATTGAGAAGAATGGTGCATCTCTGTAAGATGAATTCACACATCACAAAGCAGGTTGTCAGAAAGCTGCTTTCTGGTTTTAATCTGAGGATATTTCCTTGTCACCATAGACTTCATTGCGATCCAAAACAATGCTTCTCAGGTTACACCAAACCAGTGCTACGAAACTTCTGAATGATAAGAATGGTGGAACTCTGTGACATGATTTCCCACATCACCGAGGAGTTTCACAGAAAGCTTCTTTCCAGTATTCATCTTTGAATATTTCCTTTCCCCAGAAGCCCCAATGCACTCCCCCGTATCCCATTGTGGATTCCATGAGGACAGTGTTAGCAAACTGCCCAACGAGAATGGTGTAACTCTGTCAGATGAATTCTCACATCACAATGCAGTTTCTCAGAGAGCCATTTTGTCGTGATTACCTGACTATATTTCCTTTGTCACTATAAGCTTCATTGCGATTGAAAATATCCCTTCTCAGATTCCACAATAACAGTGCTACCAAAGTGCTCCATGACAGGAATGGTATAGCTCTGTGAGACGAATTGATCCATCCCCAAGCAGTTTCTCAGAAAGCTTCCTAATAGTTTTAATCTGAGGATATCTCCTGTTCCCCATAGGCCTTCAGGTGCTCCCGAATATCCCATTGCAGATTCCGCGATGACAGTGTTAGCACGTTGCTCAATGAGAACAATGGTGTAACTCTGTGCGAAGAATTCACACATCACAAAGCAGTTTTCAGAAAGAATTTTTGTAGAGCTTATCTGACTATATTTCCTGTGTCACCATAGGCTTCATTGCGATTCAAGTATCCCTTCTCAGATTCCACAATGACACTGTTACGATCTACTCCATGACAAGAATGGTGTAACTCTGGGAGATGAATTTACCCATCCCAAAGCAGTTTCTCGGAAAGCTTTCTCCTACTTTATATCTGAGGATATTTCCTTTTTCAACAAAGATCTCAATGGGTTCCTACATATCTCAATGCAGGATACACGTAAATAGTCCTTGCAAACGGCCCAATTAAACTATTGTTTTAACTCTGTTAGACGAATTCACACGTCACAGAGTATTCTCAGAATGTTTCTTTCTAGTTTTCATCTGAGGATATTTCATTTTTCACCCTAGGCCTTAATGCACCCCTGAATATCCCATTGCAGATTCTACAAAAACTGTGTTAGCAAACTGCTCATTGAGAAGAATGGTGTAACTCTGTAAGATGAATTCACACATCACAAAGCAGGTTGTCAGAAAGCTGCTTTCTGGTTTTTATCTGAGGATATTTCCTTGTCACCATAGGCTTCACTGCGATCAAAACATCGCTACTCAGATTACACAAAACCAGTGCTATGAAACTTCTAAATGATAAGAACAGTGTAACTCTGTGAGATGATTTCCCACATCACCAAGGAGTGTCACAGAAAACCTCTTTCCAGTATTTATCTTTGAGTATTTCCTTTCCCCCATGAGCCTCAAAGCGCTCCTGCGTATCCCATTGCAGATTCCACGAGGACAGTGCCAGCAAACTGCCCAATGAGAATGGTGTAACTCTCCCAGATGAAGTCACACATCACAAAGCAGTTTCTCAGAAAGCATTTCTGTAGTTATTATCTGAGGATATTTCCTTTGCACCATAGGCTTCATTGCCATCCAAACTATCCCTTCTCAGACTCCACAATCACAGTGCTGCCAAACTGCTTCATGACAGGAATGGTGTAGCTCTGTGAGATGAACTGATCCATCCCCGAGCTGTTTCTCAGAAAGCTTCTTTATAGTTTTTATCTGAAGATATCTCCTTTTGCACCATAGGCCTTAATGCGCTCCCGAATATCCCATTGCAGATTCCGCCTCGGCAGCGGTATGCACATTGCTCAATGAGAATAATGGTGTAACTCTTTTAGACGAATTCACACGTACAAAGTAGTCTCTCAGAAAGATTTTTTCCGGTTTTTATCTGAGGATATTTCATTTTTCACCAAGGGTCTTAAGGCATCCCAGAATACCACATTGCAGATTCCACGAAAACAGTGTTAGCAAACTGCACAATGAGAAGAATGGTGTACTTCTGGAAGATGAATTCACACATCTCAAAGCTGTTTCTCAGAAAATATCTTTCTAATTTTTATCTGAGGATCTTTCCTTTGTCACAGCAGGCCTCAATGAGAATTAATTTTGCCACCTGAGATTCAACAATCACAGGGCTATCAAACTGCTCCATGTTAGGAATGGTGTAAATCTGAGATGAACTGATTCAGTGCAAAGCAGTTGCTCAGAAAGCTTCTTTCTAGTTTTCATCTGAGGATATCTCCTTTTTCAGCAGAGGCCTTAATGCGCTCCCAAATATCCCATTGCAGATTCTGCAAAGACAGTGTCAGCGAACTGCCCAGTGAGAAGAATACTGTAACTCTGTGAGATGAATTCACACAACACAAAGAAAGCATCTTTCTGGTTTTCATCTGAGCCCATTTCCTTTGTCACCATAGGATTCATTGCGATCCAAACATCGCTTCTCAGATTACACAAAACCAGTGCTATGAAATTTCTAAATGATAAGAATGGTGTAACTCTGTGAGATGATTTCCCACGTCACTGAGGAGTTTCACCAAAAGCTTCTTTCCAGTATTCATCTTTGAATATTTCCTTTCCCTGGAAGCCCCAATGCACTCCTGCGTATCCCATTGCTGATTCCGTGAGGACAGTGTTAGCAAAATGTCCAATGAGAATGGTGTAACTCTGTCAGATGAATTCACACATCACAATACAGTTTCTCTGAAAGCATTTTTGTCGTGATTATCTGACTATATTTCCTTTGTTACCATAAGCTTCATTGCGGTTCAAAATATCCCTTCTCAGACTGCACAATAACAGTGCTACCACACTGCTCTATGACAGAAATGGTGTAGCTCTGTGAGATGAATTGATCCATCCCCAAGCAGTTTCTCAGAAAGCTTCCTAAAAGATTTTATCTGAGGATATCTCGTTTTTCACCATAGGCCTTAAAGCCCTCCCGAATATCCCATTGCAGATTCCACGATGACAGTGTTAGCATATTGCTCAATGAGAAGAATGGTGTAACTCTGTGCTATGAATTCACACATCACAAAGCAGTTTCTCAGAAAAAAATTTTGTAGTGATCATCTGAATATATTTCTTTTGTCACCATAGGCTTCATTGTGATTCAAAATATCCCTTCTCAGATTCCACAATGACAGTGTTACAATCTGCACCATTACAGGAATGGTGTATTTCTGGGAGATGAATTTACTCATTCCAAAGCAGTTTCCCAGAAGGCTTCCCCTTACTTTATATCTGAGGATATTTCCTGTTTCAACAAAGGCCTCAATGCTTTCCCACATATCCCAATGCAGGATACATGTAAATAGTGCTACCAAACGGCCCAATTAAACTAATGATCTAACTCTGTTAGACGAATTCACAGGTCACAAAGCAGTAGAGACTGTAGAGATATTTCCTTTGTCACCATAAGCTTCATTGCGCTATGAAATATCCCATTGTAGATTTCAAGAGAACAGTGTTAGCGAACTGATCAATGAAAAGAAAAGTGTAACGCTGTGAGTTGCATTCACACATCACAATGCAGTTTCTCACAACGCTTCTTTCCCGTTTTTATCTGAGGATATTTCCTTTTTCACCATAGCCACCAAAGTGCTCCCAAATATCACTTTGTAGATATCATGAGAACAGTCTTAGCAAACGGCTTCAAGAAGAGAAAGGCGTAACTCTGTGAGATTATTTCACGCATCACAAAGAAGTTTCTCAGAAAGCTTCTTTCTCGTTTTTTTCTGAGGATATTTCTCATGGCCATGTAGACTTCAAACCGATCTGATATATCAGTTCTCAGACTCCACAAAAACAGGGCTAGCAAATGGTGCCTCGAAACACAGGTGTAATTCAGTGAGTTGAAGTCACACATCACAATGCACTTCCTCAGAACCCTTCTTTCCAGTTTTTATCTGTGGATTTTCCTTTTTCACCAGAGGCCTCAAAGCCCTCCCAAATATCACTTTGCAGATACCACGAAAACAATGTTAGCAAACTGTTACAAGAAGGAAAAGGTGAATCTCTGTGTGATGAATTCTCATATCAGAAAGCAATTTTTCAGAAAGATTCTTTCTAGTTATTATCTGTGGATACTTCCTTTTTCACCATAGGCCTCAATGAACTCCCAAATATCACGTTGCAGATTCCACGAAAACAGTGTAAGCAAACTGCTTCATGAAGACTAAGCTGTAACTCTGTGAGTTGAATTCACATATCACTAAGAAGTTTCCCAGAAAGCTTCTTTCACATTTTTAATTGAGGATATTTACATTACAGCATAGACATCAATGCGATTCAAAGTATCCCTTCTCAGATTCACCAAAGACAGTGGTAATAGACTGCTCCATGAAAGGAAAGTGTAACTCAATGAGATGAATTCATATATCTCAAGCAGTTTCTCAGAAAGCTTCTTTCCAGTTTTTATCTGAGGATATTTCCTTTCTCACTGTAAGCTTCATTGCGCTAAGAAATATCCCATTGCAGATACCAAGAAAACAGTGTTAGCAAACTGATCAATGAAAAGAAAAGTGTAACTCTGTGAGCTGCATCCACACATCACAATGCAGTTTCTCACAATGCTTCTTTCCAGTTTTTATCTGCGGATATTTCCTTTTTCACCATAGCCCTCAATGCGCTCCCAAATATCACTTTGCAGGTTCCAGGTGAACAGTCTTAGCAAACGGCTTCATGAAGAGAAATGTGTAACTCTGTGAGATGAATTCACATATCACAAAGAAGTTTCTCAGAAGGCTTCTTTCTCGTGGTTATCTGAGCATATATCCTTTGGCCGTATAGTCTTCAAAGTGATCTGAAATATCAGTTCTCAGATCCCACGAAAACAGGACTACCAAAGGGCTCCACGACATAGTGGTGTAATTCAGTGCGTTGAATTCACACATCACAAAGCAGTTTCTCAGAAAGCTTCTCTCTAGTTTTTATGTGAGGATATTACCTTTGTCACCCTAAGCTTCATTGCGCTAAGAAATATCCCATTGCAGATTTCAAGAAAACAGTGTTAGCAAACTGATCAATGAAAAGGAAAGTGTAGCTCTGTGAGTTGCATTCACACATCACAATGCAGTTTCTCACAACGCTTCTTTCCAGTTTTTTTCTGAGGATATTTCCTTTTTGCCATAGCCCTCAATGCGCTCCCAAATATCACTTTGCAGATTACATGAGAACAGGCTTAGCAAACGGCTTCATGAAGAGAAATGTCTAATTCTGTGAGATGAATTCACAAATCACAAAGAGATTTCTCAGAAAGCTTCTTTCTAATTTTGATCTGAGAATATTTCCTTTGGCCGTACACTCTTCAAAGTGATCTGAAATATCAGTTCTCAGATTCCACAAAAACTGGGCAAGCAAACGGCTCCTCGAAATACAAGTGTAACGCAGTGAGTTGATTATATATGTGGTTTCAAAGCACCGCTCTGTGTCTCACTGCAGATTCTGTGAAAACACTCTTAGCTAGCTTCTCAATGAAAACGATGATGTCACTCTGTGAGCTGAATTCACCCACAACAAAGCAGTTTCTGAGAAGGCTTCTCTGAAATTTTTTGTCTGAGGATATTTCATTATTCACCATGGGATTCAATGATATCCAAGATATCACTTCTGAGATTCCACAAAATCAGTGCTAACAAACTCCTCCATGAAAGTGTGGTGTAACACTTTGAAATGAATTCACACATCACAAAGCAGTTTCTCAGAAAGCTACATTCCGATTTTTATCTGAGGATATTTCCTTTGTCCTTATACACTTCAAACCCATCCGCAATATCAGTTCTCAGAATCCACAAAAACAGTGCTAGCAAACGGCTCCAAGAAATAGTGGTGTAACTCTGAGAGATGAAGTCACATATCAGAAAGCATTTTCTCTGAAAGCTTCTTTCACGTTTTTTTCTGAGGATATTTCATTTGTCACCATAACCTTCATTGCACCAAGAAATATCCCATTGCAGATTTCAAGAAAACTGTGTTAGAAAACTGATCAATGAAGATAAAAGTGTAACTCTGTGAGTCGCATTTACAAGTAACAATGCCATTTCTCACAATGCTTCTTTCCAGTTTTTATCTGTGGATATTTCCTTTTTCACCATAGGCCTCAAAGTGCTCCCAAATATCACTTTGCAGATTCCACGAAAACAGTGTTAGCAAACTGCTACAAGAAGGGAAAGGTAAATTTCTGTGTGATGAATTCTCATATCAGAAAAGCAATTTCTCAGAAAGCTTCTTTCTAGTTATTATCTGTGGATACTTCCTTTTTCCCCATAGGCCTCAGTGTGCTCCCAAATATCACTTTGCAGATTCCAAGATCAAAGTTTAGCAAATGGCTTCATGAAGAGAAATGTGTAACCCTGTGAGATGAATTCACACATCACAAAGAAGTTTCTCAGAAAGCTTCTTTCTCCTTTTTATCTGAGGATATTTCATTTGGCCATATAGTCATCACAGCGATCCAAAATATCATTTCTCAGATTCCACAAAAACAGGGCTAACAAGCGATTCCATGAAATACAGGTGTAACTCAGTGAGTTGAATTCACACATCACAAAACAGTTTCTCAGAAAGCTTCTCTTTAGTTTTTATTGGAGGATATTTCTGTTGTCACCATAAGCTTCATTGCGCTAAGAAATATCCCATTGCAGATTTCAAGAAAGCAATGTTACCAAACTGATCAATGAAAAGAAAAATGTAACTGTGTGAGTTGCATTCACACTGAACAATGCAGTTTCTCACACTGCTTCTTTCCAGTTTTTATCTGAGGATATTTTGTTTTTCAGCATAGCCCTTTATGCGCTCCCAAATATCACTTTGCAGATTGCACGAGAACAGTCTAAGCAAACGGCTTCATGAAGAGAACTCTGTTAACTCTGTGAGATGAATTCACACATCACAAAGAAGTTTCTCAGAAAGCTTCTTTTTCCTTTTTAATTGAGGATACTTCCTTTGGCCCTATAGTCTTCAAAGCAATCCGAAATATCAGTTCTCAGATTCCACAAAAACAGGGCTAGCAAACAGCTCCACGAAATACAGGTGTAACTCAGTGAGTTCAGTTAACACATCACAAAGCAGTTTCTCAGAAAACTTCTTTCTGGTTTTTATCTGAGGATATTTCCTTTGTCACTGTAAGCTTCATTGCACGAAGAAATATCCCACTGCAAATATCAAGAAAACAGTGTTAGCAAACTGATCAATGAAAAGAAAAGTGTAACTCTGTGAGTTACATTCACACGTCAAAATGTAGTTTCTCACAAAGCTTCTTTCCAGTTTTTATCTGACGATATTTCCTCTTTCACCATAGCCCTCAATGTGCTCTCAAATATCACTTTGCAGATTCCACAAGAACAGGCTTAGCAAACGGCTTCATGAAGAGAAATGTTTAATTCTGTGAGATGAATTCACAAATCACAAAGAGATTTCTCAGAAAGCTTCTTTCTAATTTTGATCTGAGAATATTTCCTTTGGCCGTACACTCTTCAAAGTGATCTGAAATATCAGTTCTCAGATTCCACAAAAACAGGGCTAGCAAATGGCTCCTCGAAATACAGGTGTAACGCAGTGAGTTGAATTCACACATCACAGAACAGTTTCTCAGAAAGTTTCTGTCTCTTCTGAGCTGATTATATTTGTGGTTTCAAAGTGCCGCTGTGTGTCTCACTGCAGATTCTCCGAAAACACTCTTAGCAAGCTTCTCAATGAAAAAAATGATGTCATTCTGTTAGCTGAATTCACCCACAACAAAGCAGTTTCTGAGAAGGCTTCTCTGCAGTTTTTGTCTGAGAATATTTCATTATTCACCATGGGATTCAATGATATCCAAAATATCACTTCTGAGATTTCAAAAAATGAGTGCTAACAATCTCCTCCATGAAAGTGTGGTGTAAAATTGTGAAATGAATTTACCCATCACAAAGCAGTTTCTCAAAAAGCTTCATTCCGATTTTTCTCTGAGGATATTTCCTTTGTCCTTATACTCTTCAAACCCATCTGCAATATCAGTTCTCAGAGTCCACAAAAAGAGTGCTAGCAAATGGTTCCACTAAATAGTGGTGTAACTCTGTGAGATGAAGTCACATGTCAGAAAGCATTTTCGCAGAAAGCTTCTTTCACGTTTTTATCTGAGGATATTTCCTTTGCCACTGTAAGCTTCATTGTGCCAAGAAGTAACTCATTGCAGATTTCAGGAATACTGTGTTAGGAAACTGATAAATGAAGAGAAAAGTGTAACTCTGTGAGTTGCATTCACATCCCACAATGCAGTTTCTCAGAACGCTTCTTTCCAGTTTTTATCTGTGGATATTTTCTTCTTCATCATAGGCCTCAAAGCGCTTCCAAATATCACTTTGCTGATTCCATGGAAACAGTGCTAGCAAACTACTATAAGAAGGGAAAGGTGAATCTCTGTGTGATAAATTCTCATATCAGAGAGCAATTTCTCAGAGAGCGTCCTTCTAGTTATTATCAGTGGATTCTACCTTTTTCACCATAGACCTCAATGTGCTCCCAAATGACACTTTGCAGATTCCATGAAACAGTGTTAGCAAACTGTTTCGTGAAGAGAAATGTGTAACTCTGTGAGATGAATTCACACATCACAAAGAAGTTTATCAGAAAGCTTCTTTCTCATTTTTATCTGAGTATATTTCCTTTGGCCCTGTAGTCTTCAAGGCAATCCGAAATATTAGTTCTCTGATTCCACAAAAACCGGGCAAGCAAACGGCTCCACATAATACAGGTGTAACTCAGTGCGTTGAATTCTCACATCACAATGCAATTTCTCAGAATGCTTCTTTCCATTTTTTATCTGAGGATATCTCCTTTTTCACCATAGGCCTGAAAGCACTCCCAAATATCACTTTGCAGATTCCACGAAAACAGTGTGAGCAAACTGCTACAAGAAGGGAAAGGTGAATTTCTGTGTGATAAATTCTCATATCAGAAAGCAATTTCTCAGAAAGCTTCTTTCTAGTTATTATCTATGGATACTTCCTTTTTCACCATAGGACTCACTGAGCTCCCAAATATCACTTTGCAGATTCCTAGAAAACAATGTAAGCAAACTGCTTCATGAAAACTAAGGTGTAACTCTGTGAGATGAATTCACATATCACAAAGAAGTTTCTCAGAAGGCTTCTTTCACGTTTTTAATTGATGATATTTCCTTTGTCATCATAGGCCTGAATGTGATCCAAAGTATCCCTTTTCAGATTCCCCAAAGACAGTGCTAATAGATTGCTCCATGAAACATGAAACAAATTGGAACTCTGTGAGATGAATTCACGCATCACAAAGCAGTTTCTCAGATAGCTTCTTTCTAATTTTTATCTGAGGCTATTTCCTTGGTCACCGTAAGCTTCATTGCCTTAAGAAATATCCCATTGCAGATTTCAAGAAAACAGTGTTAGCAAACTGATCAATGAGAAGAAAAGCATAACTCTGTGAGTTGCATTCACACGTCACAATTCAGTTTCTCAGAATGCTTCTTTTCAGTTTTTTTCTGAGGATATTTACTTTTTCACCATAGCCCTCAATGCGCTCCCAAATACCACTTTGCAGATTCCATGAGAACAGTCTTAGCAAACGGCTTCATGAAGAGAAAGGTGTAACTCTGTGTGGCGAATTCACACATCACAAAGAAGTTTCTCAGAAAGCTTCTTTCTCGATTTCATCTGAAGATATTTCCTTTGGCCATACAGTCTTCAAAGCAATCCGAAATATCAGTTATCAAATTCCACAAAAACAGGGCTGGAAAGTGGCTCCTCCAAATACAGGTGTAACTCAGTGAGACGAATTCACATATCACAATGCCGTTTCTCCGAAATCTTCTTTCCAGTTTTTATCTGTGGATAATTCCTTTTTCACCATAGGCCTCAAATTGCTCCCAAATATCAATTTGCGGATTCCACGAAAACAGTGTTAGCCAACTGCTTCATGAAGATTAAGTTGTAACTCTGTGAGATGAATTGACATATCACAAAGAATTTTCTCAGAAAGCTTCTTTCCCTTTTTAAATTGAGGATATTACCTTTGTCAGCATAGGCCTGAATGTGATCCAAAGTATCCTTTCTCAGATTCTCCACAGACAGTGGCAATAGACTGCTCCATGAAACGAAAGTGTAACTCTGTGAGATAAATTCACGCATCACAAAGTAGTTTCTCAGAAAGCTTCTTTCTAATTTTTATCTGAGGCTATTTCCTTTGTTATTGTAAGCTTCATTGCCCTAAGAAATATCCCATTGCAGATTTCAAGAAAACAGTGTTAGCAAACTGATCAATGAAAAGAAAAGTGTAACTCTATGAGTTGCATTCACACATCACAATGCAGTTTCTCACAACGCTTCTTTACAGTTTTTATCTGAGGATATTTCCTTTTTCACCATTGCCTTCAATGTGCTCCCAAATATCACTTTGCAGATTCCACAAAAACAATCTTAGCAAATGGCTTCATGAAAAGAAAGGTGTAACTCTTTGAGATGAATTCACACATTACAAGGAGGTTTCTCAGAAAGCTTCTTTCTCATTATGATCTGAGGATATTTCCTTTGGCTGTAGAGTCTACATAGTGATCCGAAATATCAGTTTTCAGATTCCACAAATAAAGGGCTAGCAAACAGCTTCATGAAATACAGGTGTAACTCAGTGAGTTGAATTCACACATCACAAAGCATTTTCTCAGATAGCTTCTTTCTAGTTTTTATCTGAGGACATTACCTCGGTCACCGTAAGCTTCATTGCCTTAAGAAATATCCCATCGCAGATATTAAGAAAACAGTGTTAGCAAACTGATCAATGAAAAGGAAGGTGTAACTCTGTGAGTTGAATTCATACTTCACAATGCAGTTTCTCAAAATGCTTCTTTCCAGTTTTTATCTGAGGATATTTCCTATTTCACCATAGCCCTCAATGCGCTCCCAAATATCACTTCATAGATTCCACGAGAACAGTCTTAGCAAATGGCTTCATGATGAGAAACGTGTAACTCTGTGAAATGAATTCACACATCACAAGGGGGTTTCTCAGAAAGCTTCTTTCTCGATTTTATCTGAGGATATTTCCTTTGGACGTACAGTCTTCAAAGTGATCCATAATAGCAGTTCTCGGATTCCACAAAAACAGGGTTAGCAAATGGCTCCACGAAATGCAGGTGTAACTCAGTGAGTTGAATTCACACATAAAAAGCAGTTTCTCAGAAAGCTTCCTTCTAGTTTTTATCTGAGGATATTTCCGTTGTCCCCTTAAGCTTCGTTGCGCTAAGAAATATCCCATTGCAGATTTCAAAAAAAAAAAATAGTGTTAGCAAACTGAGCAATGAAAAGAAAAGTGTAACTCTTTGAGTTACATTCATATGACACAATGCAGTTCCTCACAATGTTTCTTTCCACCTTTCCACTTTTTATCTGAGGATATTTCCTTTTTCACCATAGCCCTCAATGCTCTCCTAAATATCACTTCACAGATTCCATGAGAACAGTCTTAGCAAATGGCTTCATGAAGAGAAATGTGTAACTCTGTGAGATGAATTCACACATCACAATGCAGTTTTTCAGAGAACATCTTTCTCTATTTTGTCTGAGGATATTTCCTTTGGCTGTAAAGTCTTCAAAGTGATCAGTAATATCAGTTCTCAGATTCCACAAAAACAGGGTTAGGAAATGGCTCCATGAAATACAGGTTTAATTCAGTGAGTTGAATTCACACGTCACAAAGCAGTTTCTTAGAAAGTTTCTTTCACGTTTTTATTTGAGGATATTTCCTTTGTCAGCATAGGCCTCAAAGTGACCCAAAGTATCCCTTCTCAGATTCCCCAAAGACAGTGGTAATAGACTGCTCCATGAAATGAAAGTGTAACTCTGTGAGATGAATTCACACATCACAAAGCAGTTTCTCAGAAAGCTTCTTTCTGGTTTTTATCTGAGGTTATTTCCTTTGTCACAATAAGCTTCCATGTGCTAATAAATATTCCATTGCAGATTTCAAGAAAACAGTGTTAGAAAACTGATCAATCAAAAGAAAAGTGTATCTCTATGAATTGGATTCACACGTCACAATGCAGTTTCACACAACGCTTCTTTCCAGTTTTATTGAGGATATTTCCTTTTCCCCATAGCCCTCAATGCACTCCCAAATATCACTTTGCAGATTCCACGAGAACAGTCTTAGCAAAAGGCTTTATGAAGAGAAATGTGTAACTCTGTGAGATGAGTTCACACATCACAAAGAAGTTCCTCAGAAAGCTTCTTTCTCGATTTTATCTGAGGATATTTCCTTTGGCCGTACAGTCTTCAAAGTGATCCGAAACATCTGTTCTCAGATTCCACAAAAACAGGCCTAGCAAGGCTCTCCTCCATATACAGGTGTAACTCAGTGAGGTGAATTCACACATCACAATGCAGTTTCTCTGAAAGCTTCTTTCCAGTTTTTATCTGTGGATATTTCGTTTTTCACCATAGGCCTAAAATTGCTCCCGATTATCACTTTGCAGATTCCATGGAAACAGTTAGCCAACTGCTTCATGAAGATTAAGTTGTAACTCTGTGAGATGAATATCACAAAGAAGTTTCTCAGAAAGCTTCTTTCACATTTTAAACTGAGGATATTTTCTTTGTCACCATAGGCCTGAATGTGATCAAAAGTACCCCTTCTCAGATTCCCCAGAGACAGTGGTTATAGACTGCTCCATGAAACAAAAGTGTAACTCTGTGAGATGAATTCATGCATCACAAAGCAATTTCTCAGAAAGCCTCTTTCCTTTGTCACCATAAGCTTCCATGCGCTAAGAAATATCCCATTGCAGATTTCAAGAAAACAGTGTTAGCAAACTGATCAATAAAAAGAAAAGTGTAGCTCTATGAGTTACATTAACACGTCACAATGCAGTTTCTCAAAACTCTTCTTTCCATTTTTTGTCTGTGGATATTTCCTTTTTCACCATTGCCCTCAATGCGTTCCCAAATATCACTTTATAGATTCCATGAGAACAGTCTCAGCAAACGGCTTAATGAAGAGAAAGGTGTAACTCTGTGAGATGAATTCACATTTCACAAAGAAGTTTCTCAGAAAGTTTCTTTCACTTTTTTAATTGAGGGTATTTCCTTTGTCAGCATAGGCCTGAACGCGACCCAAAGTATCCCTTCTTAGATTTCCCAAAGACAGTAGTAATAGACTGCTCCATGAAACAAAAGCGTAACTCTGTGAGATGAATTCAGGCATCAAAAAGCATTTTCTCAGAAAGCTTCCCAAATATCACTTCATAGATTCCACGAGAACAGTCTTAGCAAATGGTTTCATGATGAGAAATGTGTAACTCTGTGAAATGAATTCACACATCACAAAGAGGTTTCTCAGAAAGCTTCTTTCTCTGAGGATATTTTATCTGAGGATTTTTTCTGAGGATATTTCCTTCGGCAGTACAATCTTTAAAGCGATCTGAAATATCAGTTCTCAGATTCCATGAAAACATGGCTAGCAAACGGCTCCTCTAAATACAGGTGTTACTCGGTGAGATGAATTCACACATCACAATGAAGTTTCTCCGAAAACTTCTTTCCAGTTTTTATCTGTGGATATTTCCTTTTTCACCATAGGCCTTAAATTGCTCCCCAACATCACTTTGCAGATTCCACGAAAACAGTGTTAGACAACTGCTCCATGAAGACTAAATTGTAACACTGTCAGATAGAAGGATATATCAAAAAGAAGTTTCTCAGAAAGCATCTTTCACGTTTTTAATTGAGGATATTTCTTTTGTCAGCATAGGCCTGCATGCGATCCACAGTATCCCTTCTCAGATTCCCCAAAGACAATGGTAAAACACTGCTCAATGAAACATGAAACAAAAGTGTAACTCTGTGAGATAAATTCACGCATCACAAAGCAGGTTCTCAGAAAGTTTCTTTCAGGTTTTTATTTGAGGATATTTCCTCAAATAGGCCTTTGTCTGCCTAGGTCTCAATGCAACTCATAGTATCCCTTCTCAGATTCCCCAAAGACAGTGGTAATAGACTGCTCCATGAAAGGAAAGTGTAACTCTGTGAGTGGAATTCACACATAAAAAAGAAAGTACTCAGAAGGCTTCTTTCTGGTTTTTATCAGAAGATATTTCCTTTCTCACCTCAAGCTTCATTGCCCTAGGAAATCTCCCATTGCAGAATTCAAGAAAACTGTGTTAGCAAACTGATCAATGAAAAGAAAAGTGTAGCTCTGTGAGTTGCATTCACACGTCACAATGCAGTTTCTCACAATGCTTCTTTCCAGTTTTTATCTGAGGGTATTTTCTTTTTCACCATAGCCCTCAATGTGCTCCCAAATGTCACTTTGCAGATTCCATGAAAACAATTTTAGTAAACTACTTCATGAAGAGAAAGGTGTAACTCTGTAAGAAGCATCCACACATCACAAGGAGGTTTCTCAGAAAGCTTATTTCTCCTTTTTATCCTGGGATATTTCCTTTGACTGAATTGTCTTCAAAGTGATCCGAAATATCAGTTCTCAATTTCGACAAAAATAGGGCTAGCAAACAGCTTCATGAACTACAGGTGTAACTCAGTGAGTTGAATTCACACCTCTCAAAGCAGTTTCTCAGAAAGCTTCTTTCTAGTTTTTATCTGAGGATATTTCCTTCGTCCCCATAAGCTTCATTGCCCTAAGAAATATCCCATTGCAGATTTCAAGAAAACAGTGTTAGCAAACTGATCAATGAAAAGAAAAGTGTAGCTCTGTGAGTTGCATTCACACGTCACAATGCAGTTTCTGACAATGCTTCTTTCTAGTTTTTATCTGAGGATATTTCCTTTTTCACCATGGCCTTCAATGTGCTCCAAAATATCACTTTGTAGATTCCACGAGAACAGTCTTAGCAAACGGCTTCATGAAGAGAAACGTGTAACATTGTGAGATGAATTCACATATGACAAAGAAGTTTCTCAGAAAGCTTCTTTCTCTATTTAAAGGAAAGTGTAACTCTGTGAGAGGAATTTACACATCAAAAAGAAAGTACTCAGAAGGCTTCTTTCTGGTTTTTATCTGAGGATATTTCCTTTGTCACCATAAGCTTCATTGCCCTAAGAAATCTCCCATTGCAGAATTCAAGAAAACAGTGTTAGCAAACGAATCAATGAAAAGAAAAGTGTAATTCTGTGAGTTGCATTCACACGTCACAATTCAATCTCTCACAACGCTTCTTTCCAATTTTTATCTGAGGATATTTTCTTTTTCACTGAAGCCCTCAATGCGCTCCCAAATATCACTTTGCAGGTTGCATGAAAACAATCTTAACAAACTGTTTCATGAAGGAAAAGGTGTAACTCTGTGAGAAGCATCCACACATCAGAAAGAGGTTTCTCAGAAAGCTTCTTTCTTGTATTAATCTGAGGATATTACCTTTGGCCATGTAGCCTTCAAAGTGATCGGAAATATCAGTTCTCAGATTCCACAAATATAGGGCTAGCAAACGGCTTCACGAAATACAGGTGTAACTCAGTGAGTTGAATTCACACATCACAAGGCAGTTGCTCAGAAAGATTGTTTTTAGTTTTTATCTCAGGATATTTCCTTTGTCACTGTAAGCTTCATTGCCTTAAGAAGTATCCCATTGCAGATTTCAAGAAAACAGTGTTAGCAAACTGATCAATGAAAAGGAAGGTGTAACTCTGTGAGATGCGTTCACACGTCACAATGCAGTTTCTCACAACGCTTCTTTCCAGTCTTTTTCTGAGGATATTTCCTTTTTCACCATAGCCCTATATGCACTCCCAAATATCACTTTGCAAATTCGATGAGAACAGTTTTAGCAAACAGCTTCATGAAGAGAAATGTGTAACTCTGTGAGAGGAATTCACACATCACAGAGAAGTTTCTCAGAAAGCTTCTTTCTCCATTTTATCTGAGGATATTTCCTTTGGCAGTACAGTTTTCAAATCGATCCAAAATATCAGTTTTCAGATTCCATAAAAACAGGGCGAGCAAGTGGCTCCTCCAAATACAGGTGTAACTCAGTGATATGAATTCACACATCACAATGACGTTTCTCTGAAAGCTTCTTTCCAGTTTTTATCTGTGGATATTTCCTTTTTCTCCATAGGCCTCAAATTGCTCCCAAATATCGCTTTGCAAATTCCATGAAAATGGTGTTAGTCAACTGCTTCATGAAGATTAAGTGGTAACTCTGTGAGACGAATTGACATATCACAAATAAGTTTCTCAGAAAGCATCTTTCACGTTTTTAATTGAGGATATTTCCTTTGTCAGCATAGGCCTGAATGTGATCCAAAGTATCACTTCTCAGATTCCCCAAAGACAGTGGTAATAGACTGCTCTATGAAACATGAAACAAAAATGTAACCCTGTGAGATGAATTCACGCATCACAAACCAGTTTCTCATTTCTTTTAGGTTTTTATTTGAGGATATTTCCTCAAATAGGCCTTTGTCTGCCTAGGTCTCAATGCGACCCAAAGTATCCCTTCTCAGATTCCCCAAAGACAGTGGTAATAGACTGCTCCATGAAAGGAAATTGTAACTCGGTGAGAGGAATTCACACATCAAAAAGCAGTTTCTCAGAAAGCTTCTTTCTGGTTTTTAACTGAGGATATTTCCTTTGTCACTGTAAGCTTCACTGTCCTAAGGAATATCCCATTGCAGATTTCAAGAAAACAGTGTTAGCAAACTGATCAATGAAAAGCAAGGTGTAACTCTGTGAGGTGCATTCATACGTCACAAGGAAGTTTCTCACAATGCTTATTTCCAGTTTTTATCTGAGGATATTTCCTTTTTCACCATAGCCCTCAATGCGCTTCCAAATATCACATTACAGATTCCATGAGAACGGTCTTAGCAAACGGCTTCATGAAGAGAAATGTGTAACTCTGTGAGAAGCATTCACTACATCACAAGGAAGTTTCTCAGAAAGCTTCTTGCTCCATTTTATCTGAGGATAGTTCCCTTGGCCGTACAGTCTTCAAAGTGATCCATAATATCAGTTCTCAGATCCCACAAAATTTGGGTTAGCAAACGGCTCCACGAAATACAGGTGCAACTTTCTTTCTGATGTGTGAATTCATCACAGAGAGGTTCTCCTTTCCCTCTCTTAGAAGTTTGCCAACACTCTTTTGGTGGAATCTGTAAAGTGATATTTGGCAGCTCATTGAGGCCTCTGGTGAAAAAAGAAATATTCACAGATAGAAACTGGAAAGATGCATTCTAGGAAAGTGCATTGTGATGTGTGAATGCAACTCACAGAGATACACATTCCTTTTCATTGATCAGTTTGCTAACACAGTTTCCTTGAAATCTGTAATCGGACGCTTCGTAGTGCAGTGAAGCTTATGGTGACAAAGGAAATATCCTCAGATAAAAACTAGAAAGAAGCTTTCTAAGAAACTGCTTTGTGATGTGTGATTTCAATTCACTGAGTTAGACCTGTATTTCATGGAGCCCTTTGCAAGCCCTTTTTTTGTGGAATCTGAGACTGATTTTTCGGATCGCTTTGAAGAATATAAGGACAAAGGAAATATCCTCAGATAAAACAATGAGAGAAGCTTTCTGAAAAACTTATTTGTGATATATGAATTCATCTCACAGTGTTACAACTTATTCTTCATTAAGCAGTTTGCTCACACTGTTCTCATGGAATCTGCAAAGTAATATTTGGGAGCGTGTTGAGGCCTATGGTGAAAAAGGAAGTATCCTCAGATAATAACTACAAAGAAGCTTTCTGAAAACTTGCTTTCTGATGTGTGACTCACCACACGGAGATTCACCTTCCCTTCTTGTAGCAGTGTGCTAACACTGTTTTCGTGGAATCTGGAAAGTGATATATGGGAGCGATTTGAGGCCTAAGGTGAAAAAGGAACAATCTACAGATAAAAACTGGAAAGAAGCATTCTGAGAAACTGCATTGTGATGTGTGAATGCAACTCACAGAGATACACTTTCCTCGTCATTGATCAGTTTGCTAACACAGTTTTCTTGAAATCTGCAATCAGATACCTCTTAGTGCAATGAAGCTTATGGTGACAAAGGAAAGATCCTCAGAGAAAAACTAGAAAGAAGCTCTTTGAGAATCTGCTTTGTGATGTGTGACTTCAACTCACTGAGTTACACCTGTATTTCATAGAGCCATTTGCTAGCAATGTTTTTTGGAATCTGAGAACTGATATTTCACATCGCTTTGAAGAATATACGGCCATAGGAATATCCTCAGATAAAAACGAGAAAAAAGCTTTCTAAGAAACTTCTTGGTAATGTGTGAATTCATCTCACACAGTGACACCTTTCTCTTCATGAAGCCTTTTGCTAACACTGTTCCCGTGGAATCTGTAAAGTGATATTTGGGAGCGCATTGAGGCCTATGGGGAAAAAGGAAATATCCACAGATAAAAACTGGAAAGAAGCGTTCTGAGAAACTGCATTGTGATGTGTGAATGCAAGTCACAGAAATACACTTTCCTCTTCATTGATCTGTTTGCTAACACAGTTTTCTTGAAATCTGCCATCGGATACTTCTTAGAGCAATGAAGTTTAGGGTGACAAAGAAATATCCTCAGATAAAGAGTAAAAAGAAGCTTCAGAGAAACTAATTTGTGATGTGTGAATACAACGCACTGACTTACACCTGTATTTCATGGAGCCATTTGCTAGCCTTTTATTTGTGGTAACTGAGAACTGATATTTCGGATGGCTTTGAAGAGTATAAGGACAAAGGAAATATCCTCAGATAAAAAAGTGAAAGAAGCTTTCTGAGAAACTTCTTTGTGGTATGTGAATTCATCTCACAGAGTTACACCTTAGTCTGCAAGAAGCAGTTTGCTAACACTGTATTCGTGGAATCTACAAAGTGATATTTGGGAGCACATTGAGGCCTATAGTGAAAAAGGAAGTATCCTCAGATAATAACTAGAAAGAAGCTTTCTGAGAGCTTTCTTTCAGATGTGTGAATTCATCACACAGAGGTTCCTCTTTCCCATCTCTCAGCAGTTTGCCAACACTCTTTTCGTGGAATCTGGAAAGTGATATTTGGGAGCTCATTGAGGCCTCTGATGAAAAAGGAAATATCCACAGTTAAAAACTGGAAAGATGCGTTCTGGGAAACTGCATTGGGATGTGTGAATGCAACTCACAGGGATACACTTTCCTCTTCGTGGATCAGTTTGCTAACACAGTTTTTTTGAAATCTGTAATCGGTCGCTTCTTAGTGCGATGAAGCTTTGGGTGACAAAGAAAATATCCTCAGATAAAAACTAGAAAGAAGCTTTCTAAGAAACTGCTTTGCGATGTGTGATTTCATTTAACTGAGGTATACCTGTATGTCATGCAGCTGCATGCTAGCACTTTTATGGTGGAATCTGAGAACTGATTTTTCGGATCGCTTTGAAGAATATAAGGACAAAGGAAATATCCTCAGATAAAAAAGTGAAAGAAGCTTTCTGAGACATTTCCTTGTGGTATATGAATTCATCTCACAGAGTTACAACTTATTCTTCATTAAGCAGTTTGCTCACACTGTTCTCATGGAATCTGCAAAGTGATATTTGGGAGCGCGTTGAGGCCTATGGTGAAAAAGGAAGTATCCTCAGATAATAACTACAAAGAAGCTTTCTGAGAACTTGCTTTGTGATGTGTGAATTCATCACACGGAGATTCACCTTTCCCTTCTTGTAGCAGTGTGCTAACACTGTTTTCGTGGAATCTGGAAAGTGATACATGGGAGCGCATGGAGGCCTATGGTGAAAAAGGAAATATCCACAGATAAAAACTGGAAAGAAGCGTTCTGAGAAACTACATTGTGATGTGTGAATGCAAGTCACAGAGATACACTTTCCTCTTCATTGATCAGTTTGCTAACAGGGTTTTCTTGAAATCTGCAATCAGATACTTCTTATCGTAATGAAGCCTACCGTGACAAAGGAAAGATCCTCAGAGAAAAACTAGAAAGAAGCTCTCTGAGAATCTGCTTTGTGATGTGTGAATTCAACTCACTGAATTACACCTGCATTTCAGAGATCCGTTTGCTAGCAATGTTTTTGTGGAATCTGAGAACTGATATTTCGGATCGCTTTGAAGAGTATAAGGGCAAAGGAAATATTCTCAGATAAAAACGAGAAAGAAGCTTTCTCAGAAACTTCTTTGTGATGTGTGAATTCATCTCACACAGTGACACCTTTCTCTTCGTGAAGCCTTTTGCTAACACTGTTCTCGTGGAATCTGTAAAGTGATATTTGGGAGTGCATTGAGGCCTATGGTGAAATCGGAAATATCCACAGATAAAAACTGGAAAGAAGCGTTCTGAGAAACTGCATTGTGATGTGTGAATGCAACTCACAGAGATACACTTTCCTCTTCATTGATCAGTTTGCTAACACAGGTTTCTTGAAATCTGCCATCAGATACTTCTTAGCCCAATGAAGCCTACGGTGCCAAAGGAAAGGTCCTCAGAGAAAAACTAGAAAGAAGCTCTCTGAGAATCTGCTTTGTGATGTGTGAATTCAACTCACTGAATTACACCTGTATTTCATAGAGCCGTTTGCTAGCAATGTTTTTGTGGAATCTGAGAACTGATATTTTGGATCGCTTTGAAGAGTATAAGGACAAAGGAAATATCCTCAGATAAAAACGAGAAAGAAGCTTTCTAAGAAACTTCTTTGTGATATATGAATTCATCTCACACAGTGACACCTTTCTCTTCATGAAGCCTTTTGCTAACACTGTTCTTGTGGAATCTGCAAAGTGATATTTGGGAGCCCATTGAGGCCTATGATGAAAACGGAAATATCCACAGATAAAAACTGGAAAGAAGCGTTCTGAGAAACTGCATGGTGATGTCTGAATGCAAGTCACAGAGATACACTTTCCTCTTCATTGACCAGTTTGCTAACACAGTTTTTCTTGAAATCTGCCATCGGACACTTCTTAGCGCAATGAAGCTTAGGGTGACAAAGGAAATATCCTCAGATAAAAAGTAGAAAGAAGCTTTCTGAGAAACTGCTTTGTGATGCGTGAATTCAACTCACTGACTTACACCTGTATTTCATGGAGCCATTGGCTAGCTTTGTATTTGTGGTATCTGAGAACTGATAGTGTGGATCACTTTGAAGAATATTATTACAAAGGAAATATCCTGAGATAAAAACGTGAAAGGAGTTTTCTGAGAAACATCATTTTGATATGTGAATTCATCTCACAGAGTTTCAACTTAGTCTTCATGAAGCAGTTTGCTATCACTGTGTTCGTGGAATCTGCAAAGTGATATTTGGGAGAGCATCGAGGCGTATGGTGAAAAAGGAAGTATCCTCAGATAATAATTAGAAGGAAGCTTTCTGAGAGCTTTTTTTTTTATGTGTGAATCCATCACACAGAGATTCTCCTTTCCCTTCTCCGAGCAGTTTGCCAACACTCTTTTCATGGAATCTGGAAAGTGATATTTGGGAGCTCATTGAGGCCTCTGGTGAAAAAGGTAATATCCACAGATAAAAACTGGAAAGATGAATTCTGGGAAACTGCATTGGGATGTGTGAAGGCAACTCACAGGGATACACTTTCCTCTTCATTGATCAGTTTGCTAACTCAGTTTTCTTGAAATCTGTAATCGGATGCTTCTTAGTGCGATGAACCTTAGGGGAACAAAGGAAATATCCTCAGATAAAAACTAGAAAGAAGCTTTCTGAGAAACTGCTTTGTGATGTGTGATTTCAATTCACTGAGTTACACCTGTATTTCATGGAGCCGTTTGCCAGCCCTTTTTTTGTGGAATCTGAGAACTGATTTTTCGGATCGCTTTGAAGAATATAAGGACAAAGGAAATATCCTCAGATAAAAAAGTGAAAGAAGCTTTCTGAGACATTTCTTTGTGATATATGAATTCATCTCACAGCGTTACAACTTATTCTTCATTAAGCAGTTTGCTCACACTGTTCTCATGGAATCTGCAAAGTGATATTTGGGAGCGCGTTGAGGCCTATGGTGAAAAAGGAAGTATCCTCAGATAATAACTACAAAGAAGCTTTCTGAAAACTTGCTTTGTGATGTGTGAATTCATCACACAGAGATTCACCTTTCCCTTCTTGTAGCAGTGTGCTAACACTGTTTTCATGGAATCTGGAAAGTGATGCATGGGAGCGCATGGAGGCCTATGGCGAAAAAGGAAATATCCACAGATAAAAACTGGAAAGAAGCGTTCTGAGAATCTACATTGTGATGTGTGCATGCAGCTCACAGAGATACACTTCCCTCTTCATTGATCAGTTTGCTAACAGGGTTTTCTTGAAATCTGCATTCGGGTACTTCTTAGTGCAATGAAACCTACGGTGAAAAGGAAAGATCCTCGGAGAAAAACTAGAAAGAATCTCTCTGAGAATCTGCTTTGTGATGTGTGAATTCAACTCACTGAATTACACCTGTATTTGGGAGATCCATTTGCTAGCAATGTTTTTGTGGAATCTGAGAACTGATATTTCATATCGCTTTGAAGAGTATAAGGCAAAGGAAATATCTTCAGATAAAAACGAGAGAGAAGCTTTCTAAGAAACTTCTTGGTAATGTGTGAATTCATTTCACACAATGACACCTTTCTCTTCATGAAGCCTTTTGCTAACACTGTTCTCGTGGAATCTGTAAAGTGATATTTGGGAGCGCATTGAGGCCTATGGTGAACATGGAAATATTCACAGATAAAAACTGGAAAGAAGCGTTCTGAGAAACTGCATTGTGATGTGTGAATGCAACTCACAGAGATACACTTTCCTCTTCATTGATCTGTTTGCTAACACAGTTTTTTTGAAATCTGCCATCAGATACTTCTTAGCGCAATGAAGCTTAGGGTGACAAAGGAAATATCCTCAGATAAAAAGTAGAATGAAGCTATCTGAGAATCTGCTTTGTGATGTGTGAATTCAACTCACTTACACCTGTTTTTCTTGGAGCCGTTTGCTAGCTTTGTATTTGTGGTATCTGAGAACTGATTGGTATCTGATCGCTTTGAAGAGTATACAACAAAAGGAAATATCCCAGATAAAAACGAGAAAGAAGTTTTCTGAGAAATGTCTTTCTGATCTCTGAATTCACCTCACAGAGTTCCACCTTTCTGTTCCTGTAGCTGTTTGCTAACACTCTTCTCGTGGAATCTGCTAAGTGAGATTTGGGAGATCATTGATGGCTACAGTGAAAAAGGAAATATCTTCAGATAAAAACTGAAAAGAAGAGTTCTGAGAAACTGCGTTGTGACGTGTGAATGCAACATAGAGAGTTACACTTTTCTGTTCATTGATCAGTTTGCTAGCACAGTTTTCTGCAAATCTGCAATGGGATATTTCTTTGCCCATTGAAGCTTACAGTGACAAAGGAAACATCTTCAGATAAAAAGCAGAAAGAAGCTTTCTGAGAAACTTCTCTGTGATGTGTGAATTCAAATCACAGAGTTACAGCTGCATTTCGTGGAGCTGATGCTTGTCCTGTTTTGGTGGAATCTAAGACCTGATATTTCGGATCGCTTTGAGGAGTATACAGCCAAAGAAAATATCCCCAGTTAAAAACGAGAAAGAAGTTTTCTGAGAAATGTCTTTTGGATTTCTGAACTCATCTCACAGAGATCCACCTTTCTGTTCATGTAGCTCTTTGCTAACACTCGTCCCTTGGAATCTGCAAAGTGATGTTTGGGAGGACATTGAGGGCTACAGTGACAAAGGAAATATCTTCAGATAAAAACTGAAAAGACGTGTTCTAAGAAACTGCATTGTGATGTGTGAATGCAACTTACAGAGATACACTTTTCTGTTCTTTGATCAGTTTGCTACCACAATTTTCTTCAAATCTGCAATGGGATATTTCTTGGCCCAATGAAGCTTACGTTGACAAAGGAAACATCTTCAGATAAAAAGTAGAAAGAAGCTTTCTGAAAAACTGCTTTGTGATGTGTGAATTCAGCTCACTGAGTAACATCTGTATTTCGTGAAGCTGTTTGCTGGTCCTGTTTTGTTGGAATCTAAGACATTATATTTTGGAATGCTTTGAAGAGGATACAGCCAAAGAAAATATCCCCAGTTAAAAACGAGAAAGAAGTTTTCTGAGAAATGTCTTTCTGATCCCTGAAATCATCTCACAGAGTTCCACCTTTCTGTTCATGTAACTGTTTGCTAACACTCTTCTCGTGGAATATGCAAAGGGATATTTGGGAGCACATTGAGGGCTACAGTGACAGAGGAAATATCTTCAGATAAAAACTGAAAGGAAGCGTTCTGAGAAACCGAATTGTGACGTGTGAATGCAACTTAAAGAGTTACTCTTTTCTGTTCCTTGATCAGTTTGCTAGCACAGTTTTCTACAAATCTGCAATGGGATATTTCTTTGCCCATTGAGGCTTACGGTGACAAAGGGAACATCTTCAGATAAAAAGTAGAAAGAAGCTTTCTGAGAAATTGCTTTGTGATGTGTGAATTCAACTCACTGAGTTACATCTGTATTTTGTGGAGCTGTTTGCTAGTCCTGTTTTGGGGGAATCTAAGACCTGATATTTCGGATCGCTTTGAAGAGTATATAATAAAATGAAATATCCCCAGATAAAAACGAGAAAGAATTTTTCTGAGAAATGTCTTTCTGATCCCTGATATCATCTCACAGTGTTCGATCTTTCTGTTCATGTAGCTGTTTGTTAACACTCTTCTTGTGGAATATGCAAAGTAATATTTGGGAGCACATTGAGGGCTACAGTGACAAAGGATATATCTTCAGATAAAAAGTGAAAAGAAGCGTTCTGAGAAACTGCATTGAGACGTGTGAATGCAACTTACAAGTTACACTTTACTGTTTCTTGATCAGTTTGCTAACACAGTTTTCTTCAAATCTGCAAGGGGATATTTCTTTGCCCAATTAAGCTTACGGTGACAAAGGAAACATCTTCAGATAAAAAGTAGAAAGAAGCTTTCTGAAAAACTGCTTTGTGATGTGTGAATTCAACTCACTGAGTTACATCTGTATTTCGTGTAACGGTTTGCTTGTCCTGTTTTTGTTGAATGTAAGACCTGATATTTCGGATCGCCTTGAAGAGTATACAGCCAAAGGAAATATCCCCAGATAAAAATATGAGAGAAGTTCTCTGAGAAATGTCTTCCTGATCTGTGAATTCATCTCACAGAGTTTCACCGTTCTGTTTGTGTAGCTGTTTGCTAACACTCTTCTCTTGGAATCTGCAAAGTAATATTTGGGAGGACATTGAGGACTACAGTGAAAAACGAAATATCTTCAGATAAAAATTTAAAAGACGTGTTCTGGGAAACTGCATTGTGACGTGTGAATGCAACTCACAGAGTTCCACTTTTCTACTTTTCTGTTCGTTGATCAGTGTGCTAACACAGTTTTCTTCAAATCTACAATGGGATATTTCTTTGCCCAGTAAAGCTTACGGTGACAACGAAAACATCTTCAGATAAAAAGTAGAAAGAAGCTTTCTAAAAACTGCTATGTGATGTGTGAATTCAAATCACTGAGTTACATCTGTATTTCGTGGAGCTGTTTGCTAGTGCTGTTTTTGTGGAATCTAAGACATGATATTTCGGATCGCTTTGTAGAGTGTACAGCCAAAGGTAATATCCCCAGACAAAAACGAGAAAGAAGTTTTCTGAGAAATGTCTTTCTGATCGCTGAATTCATCTCACTGAGTTCCACCTTTCTGGTCATGTAGCTGTTTGCTAACCCTCTTCTTGTGGAATCTGCAAAGTGATTCTTGGAAGCATATTGCGGGCTACAGTGAAAAAAGGAATATCTTCAGGAAAAAACGGAAAAGAAGCGTTCTGAGACACCGCATTGTGACGTGTGAATGCAACGTACAGAGATACACTTTTCTGTTCCTTGATCAGTTTGCTAACACAGTTTTCTTCAAATCTGCAAGGGGATATTTCTTTGCCCAAGGTAGCTTATGGTGACAAAGGAAACATCTTCAGATAAAAAAGAAGAAGGAAGATTTTTGAAAAACTACTTTGTGATGTGTGAATTCAACTCACTCAGTTACATCTGTATTTCGTGGGGCTGTTTGCTAGTCCTGTTTTTGTGGAATGTAAGACCTGATATTTCGGATCACTTTGAAGAGTATACAGCCAAAGAAAATATCTCCAGATAAAAACGAGAAAGAAGTTTTCTGAGAAATGACTCTCTGATTTCTGAATTCATCTCACAGATTTCCACCTTTCTGTTCATGTAGCTGTTTGTTTACACTCTTCTCTTGGAATCTGCAAAGTGATGTTTGGGAGCACATTGAGGGCTACAGTGAAAAAGGAAATATCTTCAAATAAAAACTGATAAGAAGCGTTCTGAGAAACTGCATTGTGACATGTGAATGCAACGTACAGAGTTACACTTTCTGTTCATTGATCAGTATACTAACACAACCCTATTCAAGTCTGAAATGGGATATTTATTTTCACAATGAAGCTTACGGGGACAAAGGACACATCTTCAGATAAAAAGTAGGAAGAAGCTTTCTGAAAAACTGCTTTGTTATGTGAATTCAACTCACTGAGTTACATCTGTATTTTGTTTACGTGATTCTAGTCCTGTTTTGGTGGAATCTAAGACGTGATATTTCGGATGCTTTGAAGAGTATGCAGCCAAAGGAAATATCCCCAGATAAAACGAGAAAGATGTTTTCTGAGATGTCTTTCTGATCTCTGAATTCATCTCACAGAGTTCCATCTTTCCGTTCATGTAGCTGTTTGCTAACAGTCTTCTCTTGGAATCTGCAAAGTGATATTTGGAAGCGCATTAAGGGCTACAGTGAAAAAAGAAATACCTTCAGATAAAAACTGAACAGAAGCGTTTTGAGAAACAGCACTGTGACGTGTGAATGCAACTCACAGAGATACACTTTTCTGTTCTTTGATCCGATTGCTAACACAGTTTTCCTCAAAAATACAATGGGATATTTCTTTGCCCAATGAAGCTTACGGTGACAAAGGAAATATCTTCATTTAAAAAGTAGAAAGAAGCTTTCTGAGAAACTGCTTTGTGATGTGTGAATTCAACTCCCTGAATTACATCTGTATTTCGTGGAGCTGTTTGCCAGTCCTGTTTTTGTGGAATGTAAGACCTGATATTTCGGATTGCTTTGAAGAGTATACATCCAAAGGAGAATCCCCAGAGAAAAACGAGAAAGAAATGTTCTGAGAAATGTCTTTCTTATCTCTGAATTCATCTCACAGAATTCAACCTTTCTGTTCATGTAGCTGTTTGCTAACTCTCTTCTCTTGGAATCTGCAATGTGGTATTTGGGAACACATTGACGGCTACAGTGAAAAAGGAAATATCTTCAGATCAATACTGAAAAGAAGCGTCTGAGAATCTGCATTGTGATGTGTGAATGCAACTTACAGAGTTACACTTTTCTGTTCCTCGATTTGTTTGCTAACACTGTTTTCTTCAAATCTACAATGGGATAGTTCCTTGCCCAATGAAGCTTGCGGTGACAAAGGAAATATTTCAGAAAGAAAGTCGAAAGAAACTTTCTGAAAAACTGCTTTGTGATGTGTGAATTCTACTGACTGAGTTACATCTATATTTCATGGAGCTGTTTGCTAGTCCTGTTTTTGTGGAATCTAAGACCTGATATTCCGGATCCCTTTGAAGAGTATACAGCCAAAGGAAATATCCCCAGATAAAAATGAGGAAGAAATTTTCTGAAAAATGTCTTTCTGATCTCTGAATTCATCTCACAGAGCTCCACGTTTCTCTTCATGTAGCTGTTTGCTAACACTCTTCTCCTGGAATCTGCAAAGTGATATATGGGAGCTCATTGAGGGCTACAGTGAAAAAGGGAATATCTTCAGATAACAACTGAAAAGAAGCGTTTTGGGAAACCGCATTGTGACGTGTGAATGCAGCTAACAGAGTAACACTTTTCTGATCCTTGGTCAGTTTGCTAACACAGTTTCCTTCAAATCTGCAATGGGACATTTCTTTACCCACTAAAGCATAGGTAGACAAAGGAAACGTCTTCAGTTAAAAAGCAGAAAAAAGCTTTCTGAGAAACTGCATTGTGATGTGTGTACTCAACTCACTGAGTTACATCTGTATTCCGTGGAGCTGTTTGCTAGTCCTGTTTTTGTGGAATCTAAGATCTGATATATTGGATCGCTCTGAAGTGTGTACAGGCAAAGGAAATATCCACAGATAAAAACGAGAAAGAAATTTTCTGAGAAATGTCTTTCTGATCTCTGAATTCATCTCACAGAGTTCCACCTTTCTGTTCATGTAGCTGTTTGCTATCACTCTTCTCGTGGAATCTGCAAAGGGATATTTGGGAACACACTGAGGGCTACAGTGCAAAAGGAAATATCTTCAGATAAAAACTGAAAGGAAGCGTTTAGAGAAACCGTATTGTTACGTGTGAATGCAACCGATAGAGTTACACATTTCTGATCCTTGATCAGTTTGCTAACACAGTTTTCCTGAAATCTACCGTGGGATATTTCTTTGCCCAATGAAGCTTAGTGTGACAAAGGAAACATCTTCAGAAAAAAAGTAGAAAGAGGCTTTCTGAGAAACTGCATTGTGATGTGTGAATTCAACTCACTGAGTTACAACTGTATTTCGTGGAGCTGTTTGCTTGTCCTGCTTTTGTGGAATCTAAGACCTGATATTTCAGATCGCTTTGAAGAGTATACAGCCATAGGAAGTATCTCCAGATAAAAATGAGAAAGAAGTTTTCTGAGAAATGTCTTTTTGATCCCTTAACTCATCACACAGAGTTCCACCTTTCTGTTCTTGTAGCTGTTTGCTAACACTCTTCTCATGGAATCTTCAAAGTGATATTTGGGAGCACATTGAGGCTACAGTGAAAAAGGAAATGTCTTCAGATAAAAACTGAAAAGAAGCGTTCAGAGAAACTGCATTGTGAAGTGTGAATGCACCTCACAGAGTTACACTTTTCCGTTCATTGATCAGTTTACTAACA
This sequence comes from Macaca nemestrina, assembly GCF_043159975.1. NCBI lineage: Eukaryota > Metazoa > Chordata > Mammalia > Primates > Cercopithecidae > Macaca > Macaca nemestrina. The sequence continues at coordinate 63,542,023 of NC_092129.1, read as the reverse complement.
CAATTTTCTTCAAGTCTGCAATGGGATATTTCTTTGCCCAATGAAGCTTATGTGACACAGGAAACATCTTCAGATAAAATGTATTAAAAAGCTATCTGAGAAACTGCTTTGTGATGTGTGAATTCAACTCACTGAGTTACATGTGTATTTCATGGAGCTGTTTGCTAGTCCTGTTTTTGTGGAATCTAAGACCTGATATTTCGGATTGCTTTGAAGAGTATACAGCCAAAGGAAATATCCCCAGATAAAAACGAGAAAGAAGTTTTCTGAGAAATGTCTTTCTGATCTCTGATTTCATCTCACAGAGTTTCACCTTTCTCTTCCTGTAGCTGTTTTCTAACACTCTTCTCCGGTAATCTGCAAAGTGATATATGGGAGCGCTTTGAGGGCTACAGTGAAAAAGGAAACATCTTCAGATTAAAACTGAAAAGAAGCGTTCTGAGAAACTGCATTGTATCGTGTGAATGCAACTTATGGAGTTACACTTCTTTGATCCTTGATCAGTTTGCTACAAGGTTTTCTTAAAATCTGTAATGGGATTTTCCTTTCCCAATGAAGCTTAAGGTGACAAACAAAACATCTTCATATAAAAAGTAGAAAGAAGCTTTCTGAGAAACTGCTTTGTGATGTGTGAATTCAAGTCACTGAATTACAGCTGTATTTCATGGAGCTGTATGCTAGTCCTGTTTTTGTGGAATCTAAGACCTGATATTTCTGATCGCTTTGAAGAGAATACAGCCAAAGGAAATATCCCTAGATAAAAACGTCAAAGAAGTTTTCTGAGAAATGTCTTTCTGATCTCTGAATTCATCAAACGGAGATCCACCTTTGGGATCATGTAGTTATTTGCTAACACTCTTCTTGTGAAATCTGCAAAGTGATTTTTGGGAGCATATTGAGGGCTTCAGTGAAAAGGGAAACACCTTCAGATAAAAACTGAAAAGAAGCTTTCTGAGAAACTGCATTGTGACCTGTGAATGCAACTTACAGAGTTACACTTTTCTGTTCATTGATCAGTTTGCTAACACAGTTTTTTTCAAATCTGCAATGAATATTTCTTTGCCAAATGAAGCTTATGGTGACAAAGGAAACATCTTCAGATAAAAAGTAGAAAGAAGCTTTCTAAAAAACTACTTTGTGATGTGTGAGTTCAACTCATTGAGTTACATCTGTATTTCATGGAGCTGTTTTCTGGTCCTGTTTTTGTGGAATCTAAAACCTGATATTTTGGATCACTTTGAAGGGTATACAGCCAAAGGAAATATCCCCAGATAAAAACGAGAATGAAGTTTTCTGAGAAATGTCTTTTAGATCTCAGATTTCATCTCACAGAGATCCCCTTTCTGCTCATGTAGTTGTTTGCTAACACTCTTCTCGTGGAATCTGCATTGTGATATTTGGGAGCACATTGAGGGCTACAGCAAAAAAGGAAATATCTTCAGATAAAAACTGAAATGAAGCGTTCTGAGAAACTTAATTGTGACATGTGAATGCAACTTACAGAGTTACACTTTTCTGTTCTTTGATCAGCTGGCTAACACAGTTTTCTTCAAATCTACAGTGGGATATGTCTTTGCCCAATGGAGCTTACATTGACAAAGGAAACATCTTCAGATAAAAAGTAGAAAGAAGCTTTCTGAAAAACTGCTTTGATTTGTGTGAATTCAACTCACTTAGTTACATCTGTATTTCATGGAGCTGTTTGCTAGTTCCGTTTTTGTGGAATCTGAGACCTGATATTTCGGATCGCTTTGAAGAGTATACAGCCAAAAGAAATATCCCCAGACAAAAGCTAGAAAGAAATTTTCTGAGGAATGTCTTTCTCATTTCTGAATTCATCTCACAGAATTCCAGCTTTCTCTTCATGTAGCTGTTTGCTAACACTCTTCTCTTGGAATCTGCAAAGTGATATTTGGGAGCGAAATTAGGTCTACAGTGAAAAAGGGAATACCTTCAGATAAAAACTGAAAAGAAGAGTTCTGAGAAACTGCATTGTGACTTGTGAATGCAACTTACAGAGTTACACATTTCTGTTCATTGATCAGTTTGCTAACACAGTATTCTTCAAATCTGCAATGGGATATTTCTTTGCCCAGTGAATCTTATGGTGACAAAGGAAACATCTTCAGATAAAAAGTAGAAAGAAGCTTTCTGAAAAACTGCTTTGTGATGTGTGAATTCAACTCACTGAGTTACATCTGTATTTCGTGGAGCTGTTTTCTAGTCCTCTTTTTGTGGAATCTAAGACCTGATATTTCGTATCGCTTTGAAAAGTATACAGCCAAAGGAAATATCCCCAGATAAAAATGAGAAAGAAGTTTTCTGAGAAATGTCTTTCTGATGTCTGAATTCATCTCACAGAGTTCCACCTTTCTGTTCATGTGGCTGTTTGCTAACACTCTTCTCTTGGAATCTGCAAAGTGATATTTGGGAACACATTGAGGGATACAGTGAAAAACGAAATATCTTCAGATAAAAACTAAAAAGAAGCGTTCTGAGAAACTGCATTGTGACGTCTGAATGCAACTCACAGAGTTACACTTTTCTGTTCCTTAATCAGTTTCATAACACGGTTTTCTTCATATCTACAATGGGATATTTCTTAGCCCAATGAAGCTTACGTAGACAAAGAAATTATCTTCAGATAAAAAGTAGAAAAAAGCTTTCTGAGAAAGTGCTTTGTGATTGTGAATTCAACTCACTGAGTTACATCTGTATTTCGTGGAGCTCTTTGCTAGTTCTTTTTTTGTGGAATCTAAGAACTGATATTTCGGATCGCTTTGAAGAGTATACAGCCAAAGGAAATATCCCCAAATAAAAACGAAAAAGAAGTTTCCTGAGAAATTTCTTTCTGATCTCTGAATTCATCTCACAGAGTTCCACCTTTCTGTTCATGTAAGTGTTAGCTAATACTCTTCTCTTGGAATCTGCAAAGTGATATTTGGGAGCACATTGAGGGCAAGAGTGAAAATGGAAATATCTTCATATGAAAACTGAATACAAGCATTCTGAGAAACTACATTGTGACGTGTGAATGCAACTTTCAGAGTGACATTTTTCTATTCCTTGATCAGTTTGCTAACACAGTTTTCTTCCAATCTGCAATGGGATATTTCTATGCACAATGAAGCTTATGATGACAAAGGAAATATCTTCAGATATAAAGTAGAAAGAAGATTTCTGGGAAACTGCTTTGTGATGAGTGAATTCAAGTCACTGAATTACAGCTGTATTTCGTGGAACTGTTTGCTAGTCCTGTTTTTGTGGAATGTAAGACCTGATATTTCTTATCGCTTTGAAGAGTATACAGCCAAAGGAAATATCCCCAGATATAAACGAGAACGAAGTTTTTTTGAGAAATGTCTTTCAGATCTCTGAATTCATCTCATAGAGTTCGACCTTTCTGTTCATGTAGCTGTTTGCTAACACTTTTCTCTTGGAATCTGCAAAGTGATATTTGGGAGCGCTTTGAGGGCTATAGTGAAAAAGGAAATATCTACATATAAAAACTGAAAAGAACCGTTTTGTGAAACTGCATTTTGACATGTGAATACAAGTCACAGAGTCACAGAGTTACATTTTTCTGTTCCTTGATAAGTTTGCTAACACAGTTTTCCTCAAATCCAGAATGGGATATTTCTTTTCCCAATGAAGCTTACGGAGACAAAGGAAATATCTTCAGATAAAAAGTAGAAAGAAGCTTTCTGAGAAACTGCTTTGTGATGTGTGAATTCAACCCACTGAGTTACAGCTGTATTTCATGGAGCTGATTGCTAGTCCTGTTTTTGCGGAATAAGACCTGTTAGTTCGCATTGCTTTGAAGAGTGTACAGCCAAAGGATATATCCCCAGATAAAAATGAGAAAGAAGTTTTCTGAGAAATATCTTTCTCATCTCTGAATTCATCTCACATAGTTCCACCTTTCTGTTCATGTAGCTTTTTCCTGACACTCTTCTCTTGGAATCTGCAAAGTGATATTGGGAGCGCATTTAGGGCTACAGTGAAAAAGGAAATATGTTCAGATAAAAACTGGGAAGAATTGTTCTGAGAAACTGCATTGTGACGGGTGGTTGCAACTCACAGAGTTACACTTTTCCGTTCCTTGATCTGTTTGATAAAACAGTTTTCTTCAAATCTACAATGGGATATTTCTTTGCCCAATGAAGCTTACGGTGACAAAAGGAACATCTTCATATAAAAAGTAGAAAGAAGTTGTCTGAAAAACTGCTTTGTTATGCGTGAGTTCAACTCACTGAGTTACAGCTGTATTTCGTGGAACTGTTTGCTAGTCCTGGTTTTGTGGAATGTAAGACTTGATATTTCAGATGGCTTTGAAGAGTATACAGCCAAAGGAAATATCCCCATATAAAAACGAGAAAGAAGTTTTCTGAGAAATGTTTTTCTCATCTCTGAATTCATCTCACAGAATTCCACCTTTCTGTTCATGTAGCTGTTTGTTGACACTCTTCTCTTGGAATCTGCAAAGTGATATTTCAGTGCACATTGAGGGCTACAGTGAAAAAGAAAATATCTTCAGATAAAAACTGAAAAGAAGCGTTCTGAGAAACTGGATTGTGACGTCTGAATGCAACTCACAGAGTTACACTTTTCTGTTCCTTCATCTGCTTGCTAACACAGTTTTCTTCAAATCTGCAATGGAATATTTCTTTGCCCAGTGAAGCTTTCGGTGACAAAGGAAATATCTTCAGATAAAAAGTAGAAAGAAGCTTTCTGAGAAACTGCTTTGTGATGTGTGAATTCAACTCACTGAGTTACATCTGTATTTCGTGCACCTGCTTCATAATCCTGTTTTGGTGGAATCTGACACCTGATAATTTGGATCGCTTTGAAGAGTATACAGCCAAAGGAAATATTCCTATATAAAAACGAGAAAGAAATTTTCTGAGAAATATCTTTCAGATCTCTGAAATCACCTCACAGAGTTCCACCTTTCTATTCATGTAGCTGTTTGGTAACACTCTTCTCTTGGAATCCATAAAGTGATATTTGGTAGCACATTGAGGGCTACAGTGAAAAAGGAAATATCTTCAGATAAAAACACATTTTATTGAAATCTGCAGTGGGATATTTCTTTGCCCAGTGAAGCTTACGGTGACAAATAAATACCTTCAGATAAAAAGTAGAAAGAAGCTTTCTGAAAAACTGCTTTGTGATATGTGAATTCAACTCAATGAGTTATAGCAGTATTTCATGGAGTTGTTTGCTAGTCCAGTTTTTGTTGAATCTGAGAACCAATATTTCTGATCGCTTGGAGGAGTATACAGCCAAAGGAAATATGCTCAGATAAAAAAGGGAAAGAAGATTTCTGAGAAATGTCTTTCTGATCTCTGAGTTCATCTCAGAGAGTTCCACCTTTCTGTTCATGTAGCTGTTTGCTAACATTCTTCTCGTGGAATCTGCAAAGTGATATTTGGGAGCGGATAGAGGGATTCAGTGAAACAGGAAATTTCATCATATAAAAACTGAAAGGAAGCGTTCTGAGAAACTTCTATGTGACCTGAGAATTCATTTCACAGAGTTCCACCTTTCTGTTTATGTAACTGTTTGCTAACACTCTTCTCGTGGAATCTGCTAAGTGATATTTGGGAGTGGCTTGACGGCTATAGTGAAAAAGGAAATATCTTCAGATAAAAACTGAAAAGAAACGTTTTGAGAAACGGCATTATGATGTGGGAATGCAACTCACAGAGTTACAGTTTTCTGCTCATTGATCAGTTTGCTAGCACAGTTATCTTCAAATCGGCAGTGGGATATTTCTTTGCCCAATTAAGCTTATAGAGACAAAGGAAATATCTACAGATAAAAAGTAGAGAGAAGCATTCTGAGAAACTGCTTTGTGATGTGTGAATTCTACTCACTGAGTTACAGCTGTATGTCATGGAGCTGTTTGGTAGTCCAGTTTTCTTTGAATCTGGGAACCAGTATTTCAGATCGCTTGGAAGAGTATACAGCCAAAGGAAATATCCCCAGATAAAAATGAGAAAGAATATTTCTGAGAAATGAGATCTCTGAGTTCATCTAACAGAATTCCACCTTTCCGTTCATGTAGCTGTGTAGCTATCACTCTTCTCGTGGGATCTGCAAAGTGATATTTGGGAGGGCATTGACGGCTACAGTGAAAAACGAAATATCTTCAGATAAAAACTGAAAGAAAATGTTCTGAGAAACTTCTAGGTGACCTGTGCATTCATCTCAAATCGTTCCAACTTTCTGTTCATGTAGCTGTTTGCTAACACTCTTCTCTTGGAATCTGCAAACTGATATTTTGGAGTGCATTGACGGCTAGAGTGAAAAAGGAAATATCTTCAGAAAAAACTAAAAAAAAAAGCATTCTGAGAAACTGCATTGTGACCTGTGAACGCAACTCACAGAGCTACACTTTTTTCTTCATTGATCAGTTTGCTAACACAGTTTTCTTCAAAACTGCAGTAGGATATTGCTTTGTTCATGTAGCTGTTTGCTAACACTGTTCTCGTGAAATCTGCAAAGTGATATTTGGGAGCGCATTGAGGGTTACAGTTAAAAAGGAAATATCTTCCGATAAAAACTAAAAGGAAGCGTTCTGAGAAACTTCTATGTGACCTGTGCATTCATCTCACAGAGTTTCTCCTTTCGGTTCATGTAGCAGTTTACAAACACTCTTCTCGTGTAATCTGCTAAGTGATATATGGGAGCACTTTGACGGCTACAGTGAAAAAGGTAGAACTCTGTGTGATGAACTCAGAGATCAGAAAGACATTTCTCAGAAATCTTCTTTCTCGTTTTTATCTGGTGATGTTTCCTTTGGCAGTATACTCTTCCAAGTGATCAGAAATATCAGTTCTCAGAGTCACCAAAAACTGGACTAGCAAACAGCTCCATGAAATACAGCTATAACTCGGTGAGTTGAATTCACACATCACAAAGCAGTTTTTATCTTCAGATAAAAACTGAAAAGAAGAATTCTGAGAAACTGCATTGTGACGTGTGAATGCAACTCACAGAGTTACACTTTTCTGGTCATTGATCAGTTTGCTAGCACAGTTTTCTTCAAAACTTCAGTGGCATATTTCTTTGCCCAATGAAGCTTACGGTGACAAAGGAAATATCTTTAGGTAAAAACTACAAAGAAGCTTCCTGAGAAACTGCTTTGTGATGTGTGCATTCTACTCACTGAGTTGCAGGTGTATTTCATGGAGCTGTTTGCTAGTACAGTTTATGTTGAATCTGAGAACCGATATTTCGGATGACTTGGAGGAGTATACAGCGAAAGAAAATATCCCCAGATAAAAACGAGGAAGAAGATTTTTGAGAAATGTCTTTCTGATTTCTGAGTTCATCTCTCAGAGTTCCACCTTTCTGTTCCTGTAGCTGTTTGCTAACACTCTTCTCGTGGAATCTGCAACGTGATATAGTGGGAGCCCACTGACGGCTACATTAAAAAGGAAATATCTTCAGATAAAAACTAAAAGGTAGCGTTCTGAGAAACTTCTATGTGACCTGTGAATTCATCTCACAGGGTTCAACCTTTCTGTTCCTGTAGCTGTTTGCTAACACTCTTCTCGTGGAATCAGCTAAGTGATGTTTGGGAGCGCATTGAAGGCTACTATGAAAAAGGAAATATCTTCAGATAAAAACTGAAAGGAAGCCTTCTGAGAAACTTCTATATGGCCTGTGCATTCACCGCACAGATTTCCACCTTTCTGTTCGTGTAGCTGTTTGCTAACACTTTTCTCATGTAATCTCCCAGGTGATATTTGGGAGTGCATTGAGGGCTACAGTGAAAAAGGAATTATCTTAAGATAAAAACTGAAAAGAAGCGTTCTGAGAAACTGCATTGTGACGTGTGAATGCAACTCACAGAGTTATACTTTTCTGGTCACTGATCAGTTTGCTAACACAGTTTTCTTCAAATCTGCCGTGGGATATTTATTTGCCCAATGAAGCTTACGGTGACAAAGGAAATATCTTCATTTGAAGCTTCCTGAGAAACTGCTTTGTGATGTGTGAATTCTACTCACTGAGTTGCAGCTGTATTTCATGTAGCTGTTTGCTAGTACAATTTTTGTTGAATCTGAGAACCGATATTTCGGATCGCTTGGAGGAGTATACAGCCAAAGGAAATATCCACAGATAAAAATGAGAAAGACGATTTCTGAGACATGTCTTTCTGAATCTGAGTTCATCTCACAGAGTTCCACCTTTCTGTTCCTGTAGCTGATGGCTAACACTCTTCTCATGGAATCTGCAAAGTGATATTTGGGAGCACATTCAGGGCTACACTGAAAAAGGAAATATCTTCAGGTAAAAACTGAAAGGAAGCATTCTGAGAAACTTCTATGTGACCTGTGCATTCACCTCACAGTGTTCCACCTTTCTGTTCATGTAGCTGTTTGCTAACACTCTTCTCGTGGAATCTGCAAAGTGATATTTGGGAGCGCATTAAGGGCTACAGTGAAAAACGAAATATCTTCAGATAAAAACTAAAAGGTAGCATTCTGAGAAACTTCTATATGACCTGTGCATTCATCTCACAGAGGTCCACCTTTCTGCTCATGTAGCTGTTTGCTAACACTGTTTTCACTTAATGTGCAACGTGATATTTGGGAGCCCTTTGACGGCTACAGTGAAAAAGGAAATATCTTCAGATAAAACCTGATAAGAAGCGTTCTGAGAAACTTCTATGTGACCTGTGAATTCATCTCACAGAGTTCAACCTTTCTGTTCCTGTAGCTGTTTGCTAACATTCTTCTCGTGCAATCTGCTAAGTGATGTTTGAGAGCGCATTGAAGGCTACAATGAAAAAGGAAATATCTTCAGATAAAAACTGAAAGGAAGTGTTCTGAGAAACTTCTATATGGCCTGTGCATTCACCGCACAGAGTTCCACCTCTCTGTTCATGTAGCTGTTTGCTAACTCTCTTCTCATGGAATATGCAAAGTGATATTTGGGAGAACATTGAGGGCTAAAGTGAAAAACGAACTATCTTCAGATAAAAACTGAAAGGAAACGTTCTGAAAAAACTTCTATTTGACCTATGCATTCATCTCACAGAGTTTCACCTTTCTGTTCTTGTTGCTGTTTGCTAACACCCTTCTCATAGAATCTCGTAAGTGATATTTCAGAGCCCTTTGACGGCTACAGTGAAAAAGGAAGTATCTTCAGATAAAAAGTGAAAAGAAGTGTTCTGAGAAACTGCATTGTGACGATTCAATGCAACTCAAAAAGTTACACTTTTCTCTTCATTGACCTGTTTGCCAGCACATTTTTCTTCAAATCCGTAGTGGGATATTTGTTTGCCCAATTAAGCTTAGGGTGACAAAGAAAATATATTCAGGTAAAAAGTAGAAAGAAGCTTTCTGAGAAACTGCTTTGTAATGTGTGAATTCAACTCACTGAGTTATAGCTGTATTTCATGGAGCTATTTGCTCGTCCAGTTTTTGTTGAACCTGAGAACCGATATTTCAGATCACTTGGAAGAGTATACAGCCAAAGGAAATATCCCCAGATAAAAACGAGAAAGAAGATTTCTGGGAACTGTCTTTCTGATCTCTGAGTTCATCTCACAGAGTTCCACCTTTCTGTTCCTGTAGCTGTTGCTAATACTCTTCTCGTGGAATCTGCAAAGTGATGTTTTGGAGAGCATTGAGGGCTACAGTAAAAATGAAATATCTTCAGATAAAATCTGCAAGGAAGCATTCTGAGAAACTTCTATGTGACCTGTGCATTCATCTCACAGAGTTCCACCTTTCTGTTCATGTACCTGTTTGCTAACATTCTTCTCGTGGAATCTGCTAAGTGATGTTGGGAGTGCATTGACGGCTACAGTGAAAAAGGAAATATATTCAGATAAAAACTGAAAAGAAGCGTTCTGAGAAACTGCATTGTGACCTGTGAATGCAACTCAGAGAGTTACACTTTTTTGTTCATTGATCAGTTTGCTAACACAGTTTTCTTCAAAACTGCAGTGGGATATTTCATTGCCCAATGAAGCTCATGGTGACAAAGGAAATATCTTCAGATGAAAAGTAGAAAGAAACCTTCTGAGAAACTGCTTTGTTATGTGTAAATTCAACTCAGTAAGTTAAAGCTGTACTTCATAGAGCTGTTTGCTAGTCTAGTTTTTGATGAATCTGACAACCAATATTTCGGATCACTTGGAGGAGTATACAGCCAAAGGAAATATCTCCAGATAAAAACGAGAAAGAAGATTTCTGAGGAAAGACTTTCTGACCTCTGAGTTCATCTCACAGAGTTCTACCTTTCTGTCCATGTAGCTGTTTGCTAACACTCTTCTCGTGGAATCTGCAAAGTGATATTTGGGAGCGAATTGAGGGCTACTGTGAAAAGGGAAATATCTTCAGATAAATACTGAAAGGAAACGTTCTGAGAAACTTCTATGTAACCTATGCATTCATCTCATAGAGTTCCACCTTTCTGTTCATGTAGCTGTTTGCTAACACACTTCTCATGGAATCTGCTAAGTTATATTTGGGAGCCCTTTGACAGCTACAGTGAAAAAGGAAATATCTCCAGATAAAAACTGAAAAGAAGAGTCTGAGAAACCATTGTGACGTGAGAATGCAATTCACAGAGTTCCACTTTTCTGTTCATTGATCAGTTTGCTAGCACAGTTTTCTTCAAATCTGCAGTATGATGTTTCTTTGCCCAATGAATCTTACGGGGACAAAGGAAATATCTTCAGGTAAAAAGTAGAAAGAAGCATTCTGAGAAACTGCTTTGTGATGTGTGAATTCAACTCACTGAGTTACAGCTGTATTTCATGGAGCTGTTTGCTAGTCCAGTTTTTGTTGACTCTGAGAACCGATATTTCGGATTGTTTGGAGGAGTATACAGCCAAAGTAAATATCCCCAGATAAAAACGAGAAAGAAAATTTCTGAGAAATGTCTTTCTGATCTCTGAGTTCATCTCATAGAGTTCCACCTTTCTGTTCATGTAGCAGTTTGCTAACACTCTCCTCGTGGAATCTGCAAAGTGATATTAGCGAGCGCCTAGAGGGCTACTGTGAAAAAGGAAATATCTTCAGGTAAAAACTGAAAGGAAGCGTTCTGAGAAAATTCTATGTGGCCTGTGCATTCACTTCACAGAGTTCCACATTTCTCTTCATGTAGCTGTTTGCTAACACTCTTCTCGTGGAATCTGCAAAGTGATATTTGGGAGCGCATTGAGGGCTACAGAGAAAAAGAAAGTATCCTCAGATGAAAACTGAATGGAAGCGTTCTGAGAAACTTCTATGTGGCCTGTGCATTCACCTCACAGAATTCCACCTTTCTCTTGTTGTAGCTGTTTGCTAACACTCTTCTCATTGAATCTGCAAAGTGATATTTGGGAGCGTAATGAGGGCTACAGTGAAAAAGGAAATATCTTTAGATGAAAACCGAAAGAGCGTTCTGAGAAAGTTCTATGTGGCCTGTGCATTCACCTCACAGAGTTCCACCTTTCAGTTCATATAGCTGTTTGCTAAAACTCTTCTCATTGAATCTGCAAAGTGACATCTGGGAGCGCATTGAGGGCTACAGTGAAAAAGAAATATCCTCAGATAAAAACTGACAGGAAGCCTTCTGAGAAACTTCTATGTGGCCTGTGCATTCATCTCACAGAGTTCCACCTTTCTGTTCATGTAGCTGTTTGCTAACATTCTTCTCGTGGAATCTGCTATGTGATGTTTGGGTTCGCAATGGCAGCTACAGTGAAAAAGGAAATATCTTCAGACAAAAACTGAAAAGAAGCGATCTGAGAAACTGCATTTTGACCTGTGAATGCAACTCACAGAGTTATACTTTTCTGTTCATTGATCAGTTGCCAACACAGTTTTCTTGAAATCTGCAGTGGGATATTTCTTTGCACAATGAAGCTTATGGTGACAAAGGAAATATCTTCAGGTAAAAAGTAGAGAGAAACTTTCTGAGAAACTGCTTTGTGATGTGTGAATTCAACTCATTGAGTTAAAGCTGTATTTCAGGGAGATGTTGCTAGTCCAGTTTTTGTTGACTCTGAGTACCGATATTTCAGATCAGTTGGAGGAGTATACAGCCAAAGGAAATAGCCTCAGTTAAAAACGAGAAAGAAGATTTCTGAGAAATGCCTTCCTGATCTCTGAGTTCATCTCACAGAGTTCTACCTTTCTGTTCATGTAGCTGTTTGCTAACACTCTTCTCGTGGAATCTGCAAAGTGATATTTGGGAGTGCATTGAGGGCTATAGTGAAAAAGGATAATACAGATAGAATACAATAGAATACAAAGAAAATACAAAGAAATTTCAAATAAATACTGAAAGGAAGAGTTCTGAGAAACTTCTATGTAACCTATGCATTCATCTCACAGAGTTCCACCTTTCTGTTCATGTAGCTGTTTGTTAACACTCTTCTCATGGAATCTGCAAAGTGATATTTGGGAGTGCAATGAGTGCTCCAGTGAAAAAGGAAATATCTTCAGATAAAATTTGAAAGGAAGTGTTCTGAGAAACTTCTATGTGACCTCTGCATTCATCTCTCAGAGTTCCACCTTTCTGTTCATGTAGCTGTTCTTGAACATACTTCTCATGCAATCTCTAAAGTGAAGTTTGGGAGGGCTTTGAGGGCTACAGTGAAAAAGGAAATATCTTCAGATAAAAACTAAAAAGAAGCATTCTGAGAAACTGCATTGTGACCTGTGAATGAAACTCACAGAATTACACTTTTCTGTTCATTGATCAGTTTGCTAACACAGTTTTCTTGAAATCTGCAGTGGAATATTTCTTTGCCCAATGAAGCTTATGGTGACAAAGGAAATACCTTCACATAAAAAGTAGAAAGAAGCTTCCTGAGAAACTGCTTTGTGGTGTGTGAATTCAACTCACTGAGTTACAGCTGTACTTCATGGAGCTGTTTGCTAGTCCAGTTTTTGTTGATTCTGAGAACCGATATTTCGGATCACTTGGAGGCGTATACAACCAAAGGAAATATCCCCAGATAAAAAAGAGAAAGAAAATTTCTGAGAAATGTCTTTCTGATCTCTGAGTTCATCTCAGAGAGTTCCACCTTTCTGTTCCTGTAGCTGTTTGCTAACACTTTTCTCATGGAAACTGCAAAGCGATATTTGGGAGCGCTTTGAGGACTACAGTGAAAAAGGAAATATCTTCAGATAAATACTGAAAGAAAGCGTTCTGAGAAACTTCTATGTGACCTGTGCATTCATCTCACAGAGTTACACCTTTCTGTTCATGTAGCTGTTTGCTAACACTCTTCCTTGGAATCTGCAAAGTGATATTTGAGAGCCCATTGAGCGCTACAGTGAACAAGGAAATATCTTCAGATAAAATCTTAAAAGAAGCGTTCTGAGAAACTGCATTATGACGTGTGAATGCAGCTCACAGAGTTACACTATTCTGTTTCTTGATCAGTTTGCTAACACAGTTTTCTTCAAATCTACAATGGGATGTTTCTTTCCCCAATGAAGCTTACGGTGACAAAGGAATTATCTGCAGATAAAAAGTAGAAAGAAGCTTTCTGAGAAACTGCTTTGTGATGTGTGAATTCAACTCACTGAGTTACAGCTGTATTTCGTGGAGCTGTTTGCTAGTCATGTTTTTGTGGAATGTAAGGCCTGATATTTCGGATCGCTTTGAAGACCATACAGCCAAAGAAAATATCCCTAGACAAAAATGAGAAAGAAGTTTTCTGAGAAATGTCTTTCTGATCTCTGAATTCATCTCGCAGATTTCCATCTTTCTCTTCATGCAGCTGTTTGCTAACACTCTTCTCTTGGGATCTGCAAAGTGATATTCGGGAGCGCATTGAGAGGTACAGTGAAAAAGGAAATATCTTCGGATAAAAACGGAAAAGAAGCGTTCTGAGAAACTGCATTGTGACGTGTGAATGCAACTCACAGAGTTACATTTTTCTGTTCCTTGATCTGTTTCCTAACACATTTTTTTTCAAATCTACAATGGGATATTTCTTTGCCCAATGAAGTTTATGGTGACAAAGGAAATACCTTCAGATAAACAGTAGAAAGAAGCTTTCTGAGAAACTGCTTTGTGATGTGTTAATTCAACTCACTTAGTTTCAGCTGTATTTCGTGGAGCTGTGTTTTAGTCCTGTGTTTGTGGAATATAAGACCTGATATTTTGGATCGCTTTGAAGAGTATACAGCAAAAAGAAATATCCCTGATAAAAACGAGAAAGAAGTTTTCTGAGAAATGTCGTTCTGATTTCTGAATTCAAGTCAGAGTAGCACCTTTCTGTTCATGTAGCTGTTTGCTAACACTCTTCTCTTGGAATCTGCAAAGTGATATTTGGGATCGCATTGAGGGCAAGAATGAAAAGGGAAATATCTCTGGATAAAAGAATCATTCTGAGAAACTGCATTCTGACGTGTTAATGCAAATCACAGTGTTACACTTTTCTGTTCCTTGATCAGTTTGTTAACACAGTTTTCTTCAAATCTACAATGGGATATTTCATTGCCCAATGAAGCTTACAGTGACAAAGGAAACATCTTCAGATAAAAAGTAGAAAGAAGCTGTCTGAGAAACTGCTTTGTGATGTGTGATTTCAACTCACTTAGTTACAGATGTATTTTGTGGAGCTGTTTGCTAGTCCTTTTTTTGTAGAATGTAAGACCTGATATTTAGGATCCCTTTGAAGAGTATATAGCCAACGGAAATATCCCCAGATAAAAACAAGAAAGAAGGTTTCTGAGAAATGTATTTATGATCTCTGAATTCATCTCACAATGTTCCACCTTTATGTTCATGTAGCTGATTGCTAACACTCTTCTCTTGGAATCTGCAATGTGATGTTTGGGAGCGCATTGAGGGCTACAGTGAAAAAGGAAATATCTTCAGATAAAAACCAAAAAGAAGCGTTCTGAGAAACTGCATTATGACGTGTGAATGCAACTCACAGAGTTACACTTTTCTGTTCCTTAATCAGTTTGCTAACACAGTTTTCTTCAAATCTACAATGGGATATCTCTTTGCCCAATGAAGCTTACTGTGACAAAGGAAATATCTTCAGATAAAAAGTAGAAAGAAGCTTTCTTAGAAACTGCTTTGTGATGGGTGAATTCAACTCATTAAGTTACAGTTGTACTTCATGGAACTGTTCGCTAATCCTGTTTTTGTGGAATCTAAGACTAGATATTTCGGATCGCTTTGAAGAGTATACAGCCAAAGGAAATATCCCTTGATAAAAACGAGAAAGTAGTTTTCTGAGAAATGTCTTTCTGATCTCTGAATTCATCTCACAGAGTTCCACCTTTCTGTCCATGTAGCTGTTTGCTAACACTCTTCTCTTGGAATCTGCAAAGTGATATTTGGGAGCGCATTAAGGGCTACAGTGAAAAAGGAAATATCTTCACAAAAGAACTGAAAAGATGCGTTCTGAGAAACTGCATTGTGACATATAAATGCAAGTCACAGAGTTATGCTTTTCTGTTCCTTGATAACTTTGCTAACACAGTTTTCTTCAAATCTACAATGGGACATTCCCTTGCCCAATGAAGCTTAAGGTGACAAAGGAAATATCTTCATATGAAAAATAGAAAGAAACTTTCTGAGAAACTGCTTTGTGATGTGTGAATTTAAC
Organism: Macaca nemestrina; assembly: GCF_043159975.1. Taxonomy (NCBI): domain Eukaryota; kingdom Metazoa; phylum Chordata; class Mammalia; order Primates; family Cercopithecidae; genus Macaca; species Macaca nemestrina. The sequence goes on along the minus strand of NC_092129.1, from coordinate 63,526,431 downwards.
TCAATGAGTTACAGCTCTATTTCATGGAGCTGTTTGCTAGTCCTGTTTTTAAGGGATGTAAGACCTGATATTTCAGATTGCTTTGAAGAGTATACAGCCAAAGGAAATATCCTCAGATAAAAATGAGAAAGAAATTTTCTGAGAAATGTCTTTCTGATCTCTGAATTCATCTCACAGAGTTGCACCTTTCTGTTCATGTAGCTGATTGCTGACACTCTTCGCTTGGAATCTGCAAAGTAATATTTGGGAGCACATTGAGAGCTACAGTGAAAAAGAAAATATCCTCAGATAAAAACTGAAAAGAAGCGTTCTGTGAAACTGCATTGTGAGGTGTGAATGCAACTCACAGAGTTACACTTTTCTGTTACTTGATCAGTTTCCTAACACAGTTTTCTTCAAATATACAGTGGGATATTTCTTTGACCAATGAAGTTTACGGTGACAAAGGAAATATCTTCAAATAAAAAGTAGAAAGAAGGTTTCTGAGGAACTGCTTTGGATGTGTGAATTAAACTCAGTGAGTTACAGCTGTATTTCGTGGAGCTGTTTGCTAGTGCTGTTTTTGTGAAATCTAAGACCTGATATATCAGATCTCTTTGAAGAGTATACAGCCAAAGGAAATATCCCCAGAAAAAAAACGAGAAAGAAGTTTTCTGAGAAATGTCTTTCTGCTCTCTGAATTAATCTCACAGAGTTCCACCTTTCTGTTCATACGGCCGTTTGCTGACACTCTTCTTTTGGAATCTGCAAAGTGATATTTGGGAGGGCATTGAGGGCTACAGTGAAAAAGGAAATATCTTCAGATTAAAAACTGAAAAGAAGCGTTCTGAGAAACTGCATTGTGACGTGTGAATGCAGCTCACAGAGCTACACTATTCTGTTCCTTGATCAGTTTCCTAATACAGTTTTCTTCAAATCTACAATGAGATATTTCTTTGCCCAAGTAAGCTAATGGTGACAAAGGGAATATCTTCAGTTCAAAAGTAGAATGAAGCTTCCTGAGAAACTGCTTTGTGATGTGTGAATTCATCTCACTGAGTTACAGCTACATTTCGTGGAATTCCTTGTTAGTCCTTTTTTTTGTGCAATCTAAGACGTGACATTTCGGATCGCTTTGAAGAGTATACAGTCAACGGAAATATCCCCAGATAAAAACGAGAAAGAAGTTTTCTGAGAAATGTCCTTCTGATCTCTGAATTCATCTCACAGAGTTCCACCTTTCTGTCCAATTAGCTGTTTCCTAACAGTGTTCTCTTGGAATCTGCAAAGATGTATTTGGGAGTGCATTGAGGGCTACAGTGAAAAAGGAAATATCTTCAGATTAAAAACTGAAAAGAAGCGTTCTGAGAAACTGCATTGTGAAGTGTGAATGCAGCTCACAGAGTTATAGTATTCTGTTCCTTGATCAGTTTGCTAACAGTTTTCTTCAAATCTACAATGGGATATTTCTTTTCCCAATGAAGTTTACGCTGACAAAGGAACTATCTTCAGATAAAAAGAAGAAAGAAGCTTTCTGAGAAACTGCTTGGTGATGTGTGAATTCAATTCACTGAGTTACAGCTGTAATTTGTGGAGCTGTTTGTTAGTCATGTTTTTGTGGAATGTAAGACCTGATATTTCAGATCGCTTTTAAGAGTATACAGCCAAAGGAAATATCCCCAGATGAAAACGAGAAAGAAGTTTTCTGAGAAATGTCTCTCTGATCTCTGAATTCGTCTCACAGACTTCCACCATTCTGTTCATGTAGCTGTTTGCTAACACTCTTCTCTTGGAATCTGCAAAGTGATATTTGGGAGCACATTGAGAGATACAGTGAAAAAGGAAATATCTTCGGATAAAAACTGAAAAAAGCGTTCTGTGGAATTCCATTGTGACGTGTGAATGCAACTCACAGAGTTACACTTTTCTGTTCCTTGTTCAGTTTGCTAACACAGTTTTCCTCAAATCTACAATGGGATATTTCTTTTTCACTGTAGCCATCAAAGTGCTCCCAAACATCACTTAGCAGATTCCACGAGAAGAGTGTTAGCAAACAGCTAATGAACAGAAAGTTGGAACTCTGTGAGGTGAATGCACAGGTCACATAGATGTTTCTCAGAACGCTTTCTTTCAGTTTTTATCTGAAGATATTTCCTTTTTCACTGTAGACCACCATGCGCTCCCAAATATCACTTTGCAGATTCCACGAGAAGAGAGTTAGCAAACAACTACAGGAACAGAAAGTTGGAACTCTGTGAGGTGAATGCACAGGTCACATAGATGTTTCTCAGAACGCTTTCTTTCAGTTTTTATCTGAAGATATTTCCTTTTTCACTGTAGACCACCATGCGCTCCCAAATATCACTTTGCAGATTCCACGAGAAGAGAGTTAGCAAACAACTACAGGAACAGAAAGGTGGAACTCTGTGAGGTGAACTCAGAGATCAGAAAGGGATTTCTCAGAAATCTTCTTTCTCATTTTTATCTGAGGATATTTCCTTTGGCTGCATACTCCTCCAAGTGATCTGAAATATCAGTTCTCAGATTCAAGAAAAACTGAACGGGCAAACACCTCCATGAAATACAGCTGTAACACAATGAGTTGAATTCACACATCACAAAGCAGGTTCTCAGAAATCTTCTTTCTACTTTTTATCTGAAGATATTTCCTTTTTCACCGTAAGCTTCATTGTGCAAGGAAATATCCCACTGCAGATTTCAAGAAAACTGTGTTAGCAACTGATCAATTAACAGAAAAGTGTAACTCTGTGAGTTGCATTCACAGGTCACAGTGCAGTTTCTCAGAACGCTTCTTTTCATTTTTTCCTGACGATATTTCCATTTTCACTGTAGCCATCAAAGCGTCCCCAAATATCAGTTTACAGATCCCACGAGAAGAGTGTTAGTAAGCAGCTACAGGAACAGAGAGGTGGAACTCTGTGAGGTGAATGCACAGGTCTCATAGAAGTTTCTCAGAACGCTTCCTTTCAGTTTTTATCTGAAGATATTTCCTTTTTCATTGTAGCCCTCATTACGCACCCAAATAACACATTGCAGATTCCACGAGAAGAGTGTTAGCAAAAAGCTACATGAACAGAAAGGTAGAACTCTGTGAGATGAACTCAGAGATCAGAAAGATATTTCTCAGAAATCTTCCTTCTCGTTTTTATCTGGGGATTTTTTTTGTCTGTATACTCCTCCAAGTGATCCGAAAAATCTGTTCTCAGATTCAACAAAAACTAGACTTGCAAACACCTCCATGAAATACAGCTGTAACTCTGTGAGTGGAAGTCACACCTCACAAAGTACTTTCTCAGAAAGCTTCCTTCCAGTTTTTATCTGAGGATACTTTCTTTTTCAACATAGCCCTCCATGGCTTCCAAATATCACTTTGCAAATTCCAAAAGAAGAGTCTCAGCAAAAGGCTTCTTGAGGGGAAAACTGTAACTCTATGAGATGAATTCACAGATCACAAAGCAGTTTGTCAGAAAGCTTCTTTCCAGTTTTTATCTGAGGATATTTTCCTTTTCACCATAGCCCTCCAAGGGCTTCCAAATATCACTTTGCAAATTCCACAAGAAGAGTCTTGCAAAAAGATTCTTGAGGGAAAACCTGTAACTCTGTGAGATGAATTCACAGATCACAAGGAAGTTTCTCAGAAAGCTTCTCTCTCCTTTTTATCAGAGGATATTTCCTTGGGCCCTATAGTCTTCAAAGAGATACGAAATATTAGTTCTCAGATTCCACAGAAATAAGGCTAGCGAACAGCTCCACGAAATGTAGCTGTAACTCAGTGAGTTGAAGTCACACATCACAAAGCAGTTTCTCAGAAAGCTTCTTTCCAGTTTTTCTCTGAGGATATTTTCTTTTGCAACATAGCCCTTCATGGGCTTCCAAATATCACTTTGCAAATTCCACAAGAACAGTCTTAGCGAAAGGCTTCTTGAGGGGAAAGCTGTAACTCCGTGAGATGAATTCACAGATCACAAAGAATTTTCTCAGAAAGCTTCTTTCCAGTTTTTATCTGAGGATATTTTCTTTTTCAACACAGCCCTCCTTGGGCTTCCAAATATCACTTTACCAATTCCACAAGAACAGTCTTAGCGAAAGGCTTATTGAGGGAAAAGCTGTAACCCTGGGAGATGAATTTACAGATCACAAAGAAGATTCTCAGAAAACTTCTTTCTCATTTTTATCGGAGGATATTTCCTTTGGCCCTATAGTCTTCAATGGGATCCGAAATATCTGTTCTCAGAATCTCCAGAAAAGAGGCAAGCAAACAGTTCCACGAAATAGAGCTGTAACTCTGTGAGTGGAAGTCACACATCACAAAGCAGTTTCTCAGAAAGCTTCTTTCCAGTTTTTATCTGAGGATATTTTCTTTTTCACCATAGCCCTCTATGGGCTTCCAAATATCACATTGCAATTTCCACAAGAACAGGCTTAGCGAACGGCTTCTTCAGGGTAAAACTGTAACTCTGTGAGATAAATTAACAGAACACAAAGCAGTTTCTCAGAAAGTTTCTTTTAAGTTTTTATCTGAGGATATTTTCTTTTTCACCATAGCCCTCCATGGGCTTTCAAATATCCCTTTGCAAATTCCACAGGAACAGTCTTAGTGAAAGGCTTCTTGAAGGGACAGCTGTAACTCTGAGAATTGAATTCACAGATCACAAAGAAGTTTCTCAGAAAGCTTCTTTCTCATTTTTATTGGAGGATATTTCCTTTGGCCCTATAGTCTTCAAAGGGATCCGAAATATCAGTTCTCAGATTCTACAGAAATAAGGGTAGCAAACAGCTCCACGAAATATATATGTAAATCAGTGAGTGGAAGTCACACATCAGAAAGCAGTCTCTCAGAAAGCTTCTTTCCAGTTTTTATCTGAAGATATTTTCTTTTTCACCATAGCCATCTAAGGGCTTCCAAATATCACTTTGCAAATTCCACAAGAGCATTCTTAGCGAACTTCCTTTTGAGGGTAAAGCTGTAACTCTGCGAGATGAATTAACAGAACACAAAGCAGTTTCTCAGAAAGCTCCTTTCCAGTTTTTATCTGAGGATATTTTCTTTTTCACCATAGCCCTCCATGGGCTTCTAAATATCACATTGCAAATTCCACAAGAACAGTCTTAGCCAAAAACTTCTTGAGGATAAAGCTGTAACTCTGTGAGATGAATTCACCGATCTCAAAGAAGTTTCTCAGAAAGCAGCGAGTGCTTAGCGATTTTGTCACCACTACGCCTGCCTTACAAGAGACCCTGAAGGAAGCCCTAAGCATGGAAAGGGACAATCGGTACCAGTCATTGCAAAAACATGCCAAAATGTAAAGACCATCGAGGCTAGGAAGAACCTGCATCAACTAACGAGCAAAATAACCAGTTAATATCATAATGGCAGGATCAAGTTCACACATTACAATATTAACCTTAAATATAAATGGACAAAATGCTCCAATTGAAAGACACAGACTGCAAACTGGATAAAGAGTCAAGACCCATCAGTCTGCTGTGTTCGAGACCCATCTCACATGCAGAGACATACATAGGCTCAAAATAAAGGGATGGAGGAAGATTTACCAAGCAAATGGAGAACAAAAAAAAGCAGGGGTTGCAATACTAGTCTCGAATAAAATAGACTTTAAGCCATCAAAGATCAAAAGAGACAAAGAAGGCCATTACGTAATGATAAAATGATTAATTCAAGAGGAAGAGCTAAGTATCCTAAATATACATGCACCCAATACAGGAGCACCCAGATTCATGAAGCAAGTCCTTAGAGACTTACAAAGAGACTTAGACTCCCATGCAATAATAATGCGAGACTTCAACACTCCACTGTCAACATTAGACAGATCAACGAGACAGAAAGTTAAGGAGGATATCCAGGAATTGAACTCATCTCTGCAGCAAGCAGACCTAATAGACATCTATAGAACTCTCCACCCCAAATCAACAGAATACAGATTCTTCTCAGCACCACATCGTACTTACTCCAAAATTGACCACATAATTGGAAGTAAAGGACTCCTCAGCAAATGTACAAGAACAGAAATTATAACAAACTGTCTCTCAGACCACAGTGCAATCAAACTAGAACTCAGGACTAAGAAACTCAATCAAAACCACTCAACTACATGGAAACTGAACAACCGGCTCCTGAATAACTACTGGGTACATAACGAAATGAAGGCAGAAATAAAGATGTTCTTTAAAACCAATGAGAACAAAGATACAACATACCAGAATCTCTGGGACACATTTAAAGCAGTATGTAGAGGGAAATTTATAGCACTAAATGCCCACAAGAGAAAGCAGGAAAGATCTAAAATTGACACTCTAATCGCAATTAAAAGATCTAGAGAAGCAAGAGCAAACACATTCGAAAGCTAGCAGAAGGCAAGAAATAACTAAGATCAGAGGAGAACTGAAGGAGATAGAGACACAAAAAACCCTCCAAAAAATCAATGAATCCAAGGGTTGGTTTTTTGAAAAGATCAACAAAATTGACAGACCGCTAGCAAGACTAATAAAGAAGAAAAGAGAGAAGAATCAAATTGGCGCAATAAAAAATGATAAAGGGGATATCACCACCGACCCCACAGAAATACAAACTACCATCAGAGATTACTATAAACACCTCTACGCAAATAAACTGGAAAATCTAGAAGAAATGGATAATTTCCTGGACACTTACACTCTTCCAAGACTAAACCAGGAAGATGCTGAATCCCTGAATAGACCAATAGCAGGCTCTGAAATTCAGGCAAAAATTAGTAGCATACCAACCAAAAAAAGTCCAGGACCACATGGATTCACAGCTGAATTCTACCAGAGGTACAAGGAGGAGCTGGTACCATTCCTTCTAACAATATTCAAATCAATAGAAAAAGAGAATCCTCCCAGGCTCATTTTATGAGGCCAATATCATCCTGATACCAAAGCCTGGCAGAGACACAACAGAAAAAGAGAATTTTAGACCAATATCCCTGATGAACATCGATGCAAAAATCCTCAATAAAATAGTGAAAAACCGGATTCAGCAACTCATCAAAAAGCTTATCCACCATGATCAAGTGGGCTTCATCCCTGGGATGCAAGGCTGGTGCAACATTCGCAAATCAATAAACATAATCCAGCATATAAACAGAACCAAAGACAAGAACCACATGATTATCTCAATTGATGCAGAAAAGGCTTTTGACAACATTGAACAGCCCTTCATGCTAAAAACGCTCAGTAAATTCGGTATTGATGGAACATATCTCAAAATAATAAGAGCTATTTATGACAAACCCACAGCCAATATCATACTGAATGGGCAAACACTGGAAAAATTCCCTTTGTAAATTGGCACAATACAGGGATGCCCTCTCTCACCACTCCTATTCAACATAGTGTTGGAAGTTCTGGCTAGGGCAATCAGGCAAGAGAAAAAAATTAAGGGTATTCAGTTAGGAAAAGAAGAAGTCAAATTGTCCCTGTTTGCAGATGACATGTTTATGTATTTAGAAAACCCCCTTGTCTCAGCCCAAAATCTCCTTAAGCTGATAAGCAACTTCAGCAAAGTCTCAGGATACAAAATTAATGTGCAAAAATCACAAGCATTCTTATACACCAGTAACAGACAAACAGAGAGCCAAATCATGAATGAACTTCCATTCACAAATGCTACAAAGATAATCAAATACCTAGGAATCCAACTTGCAAGGGATGTAAAGGACCTCTTCAAGGAGAACTACAAACCACTGCTCAGTGAAATGAAAGAGGACACAAACAAATGGAAGAACATACCATGCTCATGGATAGGAAGAATCAATATCGTGAAAATGGCCATACTGCCCAAGGTAATTTATAGATTCAATGCCATCCCCATCAAGCTACCAATGACTTTCTTCACAGAATTGGAAAAAACTGCTGTAAAGTTCATATGGAGCCAAAAAAGAGCCCGCATCTCCAAGACAATCCTACGTCAAAAGAACAAAGCTGGAGGCATCATGCTACCTGACTTCAAACTATACTACAAGGCTATAGTAACCAAAACTGCATGGTACTGGCACCAAAACAGAGATATAGACCAATGGAACAGAACAGAGTCCTCAGAAATAATACCACACATCTACAGCCATCTGATCTTTGACAAACCTGAGAGAAACAAGAAATGGGGAAAGGATTCCCTATTTAAGAAATAGTGCTGGGAAAATTGGCTAGCCATAAGTAGAAAGCTGAAACTGGATCATTTCCTTACTCCTTATATGAAAATTAATTCAATATGGATTAGAGACTTACATGTTAGACCTAATACCATAAAAATCCTAGAGGAAAACCTAGATAGTACCATTCAGGACATAGGCATGGGCAAAGACTTCATGTCTAAAACACCAAAAGCAATGGCAGCAAAAGCCAAAATTGACAAATGGGATTGCATTAAACTAAAGAGCTTCTGCACAGCAAAAGAAACTACCATCAGAGTGAACAGGCAACCTACAGAATGGGAGAAAATTTTTGCAATCTACTCATCTGACAAAGGGCTAATATTCAGAACTTACAAAGAACTCAAACAAATTTACAAGAAAAAAACAAACAACCCCATCAAAAAGAGGGCAAAGGATATGAACAGACATTTCTCAACAGAAGATAATCATACAGCCAACAGACACATGGAAAAATGCTTATCATCACTGGCCATCAGACAAATGCAAATCAAAACCACAATGAGATACCATCTCACAGCATTTAGAATGGCGATCATTAAAAAGTCAGGAAACAACAGGTGCTGGAGAGGATGTGGAGAAATAGGAACACTTTTACACTGTTGGTGGGATTGTAAACTAGTTCAACCATTATGGAAAACAGTATGGCGATTGCTCAAGGATCTAGAACTAGATGTACCATATGACCCAGCCATCCCATTACTGGGTATATACCCAAAGGATTATAAATCATGCTTCTATAAAGACACATGCACACGTATGTTTATTGCGGCACTATTCACAATAGCAAAGACTTGGAATCAACCCAAATGTCCATCAGTGACAGACTGGATTAAGAAAATGTGGCACATATACACCATGGAATACTATGCAGCCATAAAAAAGGATGACTTTGTGTCCCTTGTAGGGAGATGGATGCAGCTGGGAACCATCATTGTCAGCAAACTATCACAAGAACAGAAAACCAAACACCACATGTTCTCACTCATAGGTGGGAACTGAACAATGAGATCACCTGGACTCGGGAAGGGGAACATCACACACCGGGGCCTGTCATGGGCTGGGGGGAGGGGGGAGGGATTGCATTGGGAGTTACACCTGAAATGCAAAAGACGAGTTGATGGGTGCTGACGAGTTGATGGGTGCAGCACACCAACATGACACCAGTATACATATGTAACAAACCTGCATGTAATGCACATGTACCCTAGAACCTAAAGTATAATAATAATAAATAATTAAAAAAAATAAAAATAATAAAAAAAGAAAGCTTCTTTCTCATTTTTATCAGAGTATATTTCTTTGACCCTATAGACTTCAAAGGGGTCCGAAATATCAGTTCTCAGATTCCACAGAAATAAGGCTAGCAAACAACTCCACGAAATACAGCTGTAACTCACTGAGTGGAAGTCACACATTACAAAACAGTTTCTCAGAAAGCTTCTTTCCAGGTTTTATCTGAGGATATTTTCATATTCACCATAGCCCTCAATTGGCTTACGAATATCACTTTGAAAATTCCACAAGAACAGGTTTAGCGAACGGATCCTTGAGGGGAAAGCTGTAACACTTTGAGATGAATTAACAGAACACAAAGCAGTTTCTCAGAAAGCTTCTTTCCAGTTTTTAAATGAGGACATTTTCTTTTTCACCATAGTTCTCCAAGGGCTTCCAAATATCACCGTGCAAATTCCACAAGAACAGTCTTAGAGAACGGCTTCTTGAGGGGAGAGATGTAAGTTTGTGAGATGAATTCACAGATCACGAAGAAGATTCCCAGAGATTTCTTTCTCATTTTGATCAGAGGATATTTAATTTGGCCCTATAGTCTTCAAAGGGATCCAAAATATCAGTTCTCAGATTCCACAGAAATAAGGCTAGCAAACAGCTCACGAAATACAGCTGTAACTCAGTGAGTGGAAGTCCCACATCACAAAGCAGTTTCTCAGAAATCTTCTTTCCAGATTTTATCAGAGGAAATTTTCACTTTCACCATAGCCCTCTATGGGCTTCGAAATATCACTTGGCAAATTCCACAGGAACAGTCTTAGCGAATGACTTCTTGAGGGAAAAGATGTAACTCTGTGAGATGAATTAACAGAACACAGAGCAGTTTCTCAGAAAGCGTCGTTCCAGTTTTTATCTGTGGATATTTTCTTTTTCACCATAGCCCTCCGTGGGCTTCCAAATATTTCCTTGAAAATTCCACAAGAACATTCTTAGGGAAAGGCATCTTCAGGGGTAAGCTGTAACTCTGTGAGATGAATTCGCAGATCCGAAAGAAGTTTCTAAGAAAGCTTCTTTCTCATTTTTATTGGAGGATATTTCCTTTGGACCTATAGTCTTCAAAGGGATCCGAAACATAAATTGTCAGACTCCACAGTAATAAGGGAAGCAAACAGCTCCACGAAATATAGCTGTAACTCAGTGAGTGGAAGTCACACATCACAAAGCAGTTTCTCAGAAAGCATCTTTCCAGTTTTTATCTGAAGATATTATCCTTTACACCTTAGTCGTCTATGGGCTTCCAAATATCACTTTGCAAATTCCACCGGAACAGTATTAATGAACGTCTTCTTGAGGGGAAAGCTGTAAATCTGTGAGATGAATTCACAGAACACAAAGCGGTTTCTCAGAAAGCTTCCTTCCAGTTTTTATCTGAGGATATTTTCTTTTTCACCGTAGCCCTCCATGGGCTTCCAAATATCCCTTTGCAAATTTCACAAGAACAGTCTTTGCGAAAGGCATCTTGAGGGGAAAGCTGTAACTCCGGAAGATGAATTCACAGAACAGAAAGGAGTTTATCAGAAAGCTTCTTTCTCATATTTATCGGAGGATATATTCTTTGGCCCTATAGTCTTCAAAGGAATCCGAAATATCAGTTCTCATATTCCAAAGAAATAAATGTTGCAAACAGCTGCACGAAATACAGCTGAAACCATATGAGTGGAAGTCCCACATCACAAAGCAGTTTCTCAGAAAGCTTCTTTCCAGTTTTTATCTGAGGAGATTTCCTTTTTCAGCATAGCCCTCCATGGGCTTCCAAATATCACCTTGCAAATTCCACAAGAACAGTCTTAGCAATCGGCTTCTTGAGGGGAAAGCTGTAACTCTGTGAGATGATTTCACAGAACACAAAGAAGTTTCTCAGAAAGCTTCTTTCTCTTTGTTATCGGAGGATATTTCCTTTGGCCCTATAGTCTTCAAAGGGATCCGAAATATCTGTTCTCAGATTCCACAGAAAAAAGGCTAGCAAAGAGATCCACGAAATACAGATGTAACTCTGTGAGATGAATTAACAGAACACTAAGCAGTTTCTCAGAAAGCTTCTTTCCAGATTTCATCTGAGGATATTTCCTTTTTCACCATAGCCCTCTATGGGCTTCCAAATATCACTTTGCCAATTCCACAAGAACTGTCTTAGCGAAAGGCTTCTTGAGGGGAAAGCTGTAACTCTGTGAGATGAATTCACAAATCACAAAGAAATTTATCAGAAAGCATCTTTCTCATTTTTATAGGAGGATAATTCTTTATGGACTATTGTCTTAAAACGGACACGAAATATCAGTCTCAGATTCCACAGAAAATAGCTAGCAAACAGCTCTATGATAAACAGCTGTAACTCAGTAAGTGGAAGTGACACATCTCAAAGCAGTTTCTCAGATAGCTTCTTCCCTGTTTTTATCTGAGGATACTTTCTTTTTCACCATAGACCTCTAAGGGCTTCCAAATATCAGTTCGCAAATTGCACAGGAACAGTCTTAACGAACGGCTTCTTGAGGAGAAAGCTGTAACTCAGTGAGATGAAATAACAGAACACAAAGCAGTTTCTCAGAAAGCTTCTTTCCAGTTTTTATCTGAGGATATTTTCTTTTTCACCATAGCTTTCTAAGGGCTTCCAAATATCACTTCGAAAATTCCACAAGAACAGTCTTAGCGAACGGCTTCTTGAGGGGAAAGCTATAACTCAGTGAGATGAATTGACAGAACACAAGGAAGTTTATCAGAAAGCATCTTTTCAGTTTTTACCTGAGGATATTTTCTTTTTCACGATAGCCCTCCAAGGGCTTCCAAATATCATTTTGCAAATTCCACAAGAATAGTCTTAGCGAAAGGCTTCTTGATGGGAAAGCTGTAACTCTGAGAGGTGAATTCACAGATCACAAAGAAGTTTCTCAGAAAGCTTGTTTCTCATTTTTATCAGAGGATATTTCCTTTGGCCCTATAGTCTTCAAAGGGATCCGAAATGTCAGTTCTCAGATTCCTCAGAAATAAGGCTAGCAAAGACATCCACGATATACAGATGTAACTCAGTGAGGGGAAGTCACACATCACAAAGCAGTTTCTCTCAAAGCTTCTTTCAAGTTTATATTTGAGGATATTTTCCTTTTTACCATAGCCCTGCTTGGGCTTCCAAATATCACATTGCAAATTCAACAAGAACAGTTTTAGCGAATGGCTTCTTGAGCGGAAAGCTGTAACTCTGTTAAATTAATTAACAGAACAGAAAGAAGTTTCTCATAAAGCTTCTTTCCAGTTTTTATCTGAGGAGATTTTCTTTTTCACCATAGCCCTCCTAGGGCTTCCAAATATCGCTTTGCAAATTCCACAAGAACTGGCTTAGCGAATGGCTTCTTCAGGGGAAACTGTAATCTCAGAGGTGAATTATGAGAACACAAAGCAGTTTCTCAGAAAGTTTCTTTCCAATTTTTATCTGAGGATATTTTCTTTTTCACCATAGCCCTCGAAGAGCATCCAAATATCACCTTGCAAATTCCACAAGAAAAGTCTTAGTGAAAGGCTTTTGAGGGGAAAACTGTCACTCTGTGAGATGAATTCACAGCTCACAAAGAAATTTATCTGAAAGAGTCTTTCTCATTTTTATCGGAGGATATTTCCTTTGGGAATACAGTCTTCAAAGGGTGTGAAATATCAGTCTCAGATTCCACAGAAATAAGGCTAGAAAACAACTCCACGAAATACAGGTGTAACCCAGAGAGTGGAAGTCACACATCACAAAGCAGTTTCTCAGAAAGCTTCTTTACACTTTTTATCTGAGGATATTTTCTTTTTTACCATAGCCCTCTATTGGCTTCTAAATATCACTTTGCAAATTCCAAAAGACCAGTCTTAGCCAACGGCCTCTTGGGGGGAAAGCTGTAACTCTGTGAGATGAGTTAACAGAATACAGAGCAGTTTCTCAGAAAGCTTCTTTCCAGTTTTTTCTGAGGATATTTTCTTTTTCACCGAAGCCCTCCATGGGCTTCCAAATATCGCATTGCAAATTACACAAGAACAGTTTCAGCCAAAGGCTTCTTGAGAGGAAAACTGTAACTGTGTGAGATGATATCACTTATCACAAAGAGGTTTCTCAGAAAGCTTCTTCCCAGTATTTATCTGAGGATATTTTCTTTTTTACCATAGCCTTCCATGGGCTTCGAAATATCACTTTGCAAATTCCACAAGAACAGTCTTAGCCAAAGGCTTCTTGAGGGGAAAACAGTAACTCTGTGAGATGAATTAACAGAACACTAAGCAGTTTCTCAGAAAACTTCTTTCTCATTTGTGTCAGAGGATATTTCCTTAGACCCTATAGTATTCATAGGGATCCGAAATATCAATTCTCAGATTCCAGAGAAATAAGGCTAGGAAACAGCTTTAAGAAATACAGCTGTAACTCAGTGAGTGGAAGTCACACATCACAAAGCAGTTTCTCAGAAAGGTTGTTTCCAGTTTTTATCTGAGGATATGGTCTTTTGCACCATAGCCCTCTATGGGCTTCCAAATATCACCTTGCAAATTCCTTAAGAGCAGTATTAGCGAATGGCTTCTTGAGGGGAAAGCTGTAACTCTGTGAGATGAATTCACGGATTACAAAGAAGTTTCTCAGGAAGCTTGTTTCTCATTTTTTTCAGAGGATATTTCCTTCGGCCCTATAGTCTTCACAGGGATCCGAAATATAAGTTCTCAGATTCCACAAAAATAAGGCAACAAACAGCTGCATAAAATACAGCTGTAACTCAGTGAGTGGAAGTCACACATCACAAAGCAGTTTCTCAGAAAGGTTGTTTCCAGTTTTTATCTGAGGATATGGTCGTTTTCACCATAGCCCTCTATGGGCTTCCAAATATCACCTTGCAAATTCCTCAAGAACAGTCTTAGCGAATGGCTTCTTGAGGGGAAAGCTGTAACTCTGTGAGATGAATTCACGGATTACAAAGAAGTTTCTTAGGAAGCTTGTTTCTCATTTTTTTCGGAGGATATTTCCTTCGGCCCTATAGTCTTCACAGGGATCCGAACTATAAGTTCTCAGATTCCACAAATATAAGGCAACAAACAGCTGCATGAAATACAGCTGTAACTCAGTGAGTGGAAGTCATTTCCTTTGGCCCGATAGTCTTCAATGGGATCCGCAATGTCAGTTCTCAGGTTCCACAAACATAAGGCTAGCAAACAGCTCCATGAAATACAGCTGTAACTTAGTGAGTGGAGGTCACACATCATAAAGCAGTTTCTCAGAAAGTGTCTTTCCAGTTGAAATCTGAAGATATTTTATTTTTCACCAAAGCCCTCCTTGGGCTTCCAAATATCACTTTGCAAATACCAAAAGAAAAGCCTTAGTATAAAGCTTCTTGGGGGAAAATCTGCAAATCTGTGAGATGAATTCACAGATCACAAAGAAGTTTCTCAGAAAGCTTCTTTCTCATTTTTAATGGAGGATATTCCCTTTGGCCCTATAGTCTTCTATGGGATCTGAATTTTCGGTTCCCAGATTCCACAGAAATAAGGCTAGCAAACAGCTCCAAGAAATACAGCTGTAACTCAGTGAGTGGAAGTCACACATCACAAAGCAGTTTCTCAGAAATCTTCTTTCCACTTTTTATATGAGGATAATTTCTTTTTCAACATAGCCCTCCACGGGCTTCCAAATATCACTTTTCCAATTCCACAAGAACAGTCTTAGCGACAGGCTTCTTGAGGGAAAAGCTGTAACACTGTTAGATGAATTCACCGATCACAAAGAAGTTTCTCAGAAAGCTTCTGTCTCATTTTTATAGAAGGATATTTCCTTTGGCCCTATAGACCTCAAAGGGATCCGAAATATCAGTTCTCAGATTCCACAGAAATAAGACTATCAAACAGCTTCACGAAATACAGCTGTAACTCAGTGGGTGGAAGTCACACATCACAAAGCAGTTTCTCAGAAAGTTTCTTTCCAGTTTTTCTCTGAGGATATTTTCTTTTTCACCATAGCTCTTTAAGGGCTTCCAAATATCACTTTGCAAATTACACAAGAACAGTCTTAGCGAACGGCTTCTTAAGGGAAAAGTTGTAACTCTGTGAGACGAATTAACAGAACAAAAAACAGTTTCTCAGAAAGCGTATTTCACGTTGTTATCTGTGCATATTTTCTTTTTCACCAAAGCCCTCCTTAGGCTTCCAAATATCACTTTGCCAATTTCTCAAGAACAGTCTTAGCGAAAGGATTCTTCACGGAAAAGCTGCAAGTCTGTGAGAAGAATTCACCGATCACAAAGAAGTTTCTCGAAAAGCTTCTTTCTCATTTTTATAGGAGGATATTTCCTTTGGCCCTATAGTCTTCAATGGGATCCGAAATGTCAGTTCTCAGATTCCACAGAAATAAGGCTAGCAAACAGCTCCATGAAATACAGCTGTAACTCAGTGAGTGGAAGTCACACATCACAAAGCAGTTTCTCAGAAAGTTTCTTTCCTGTTTTTATCTGAGGATATTTTCTTTTTCACCATAGGTCTCTATGGGCTTCCAAATATCACTTTACAAATTCCACAAGCACAGTCTTAGCGAACGGCTTCTTGAGGGGAAAGCTGTAACTCTGTGAGATGAAATAACAGAACACAAAGCAGTTTCTCAGAAAGCTACTTTCCAGTTTTTATCTGAGGATATTTTCTTTTTCACCATAGCCCTCCATGGGCTTCCTAATATCACTTTGCAAATTCCACAAGAACAGTCTTGGCGAAAGGGTTCTTGAGGGAAAAGTTGTAACTCTATGAGATGAATTCATTGATCACAAAGAAGTTTCTCAGAAAGCGTCATTCACATTTTTAATTTTAAGGTATTTCCTTTGGCCATATTGGCTTCAAAGGGATCCGCAATATCAGTTCTCAGATTCCACAGAATTAAGGCTAGCAAACAGCTCCACGAAATACAGCTGTAACTCAGTGAGTGGAAGTCAGACATCACAAAGCAGTTTCTCAGAAAGCTTCTTTCTCATTTTTATTGGAGGAGATTTCCTTTGGCCCTATAGTTTTCAAAGGGATCCGAAATATCAGTTCTCTGATTCCACAGAAATAAGGCTAGCAAACAGCTCCACGAAATACAGCTGTAACTCTGTGAGATGAAATAGCAGAACACAAAGCAGTTTCTCAGAAAGCTACTTTCCAGTTTTTATCTGAGGATATTTTCTTTTTCACTGTAGGTCTCTATGGGCTTCCAAATATCACCTTGCAAATTCCACAAGAACAGTCTTAGCGAACAGCTTCTTGAGGGGAAAGCTGTAACTCTATGAGATGAGTTAACAGATCACAAAGAAGTTTCTCAGAAAGCTTCTTTCCAGTTCTTATATGGGGATATTTTCTTTTTCACCATAGCCCTCCATGGGCTTCCAAATATCACATTGCAAATTTTATAAGAGTAGTCATACAGAAAGGCTTCTTGAGGGAAATGTTGTAACTCTGGGAGATGAATTCACAGATCACAATGATGTTTCTCAGAAAGCTTCTTTCTCATTTTTATCGGAGGTTATTTCCTTTGGCCCTATAGTCTTCAATGGGATCCGCAATGTCAGTTCTCATGTTCCACAGAAATAAGGCTACCAAACAGCCTCAGGAAATACAGCTGTAACTCAGTGACTGGAAGTCACACATCACAAAGCAGTTTCTCAGAATCTTCTTTCTAGTTTTTATCTGAGGATATTTTCGTTTTCACCATAGCCCTCCATGGTTTTCCAAACATCACTTTGACAAATTCACAAGAACAGTATTAGTGAAAGTCTTGTTGAGAGGAAAGCTGTAACTCTGTGAGATGAATTAAGAGAACACAAAGCAGTTTTTCAGAAATCTTCTTTCCAGTTTTTATCTGAGGATATTTTCTTTTTCACCATAGCCCTCCATGGGCTTTCAAATATCACTTTGCCAATTGCACAAGAACAGTCTTAGTGAAAGGCTTCTTGAGATAAAAGCTGTAACTCTGTGAGATGAATTCATCGATCTCAAAAAAGTTTCACAGAAACCATCCTTCTCATTTTTATCGGAGGATATTACCTTTGGCCCTATAGTCTTCAAAAGGATCTGATATGTCAGTTCTCTGATTCCACAGAAATAAGGCTAGCAAACAGATCCACGAAATACAGATGTAACTCAGTGAATGGAAGTCACACATCACAAAGCATTTTCTCAGAAAGCTTCTTTCCAGTTTTTATATGAAGATATTTTCTTTTTCACCATAGAACTCTATGGGCTCCCAAATATCACTTTGAAAATTCCACAAGAACATTCTTAGCAAAACGACTTCTTGAGGGGAAAGCTGAACCTCTGTGAGAAGAATTAACAGAACACAAAGCAGTTTCTCAGAAACCTTCTTTCCAGTTTTTATCTGGGGATATTTTCTTTTTCACGATAGCCAAACATGGGCTTAAAAAATATCACTTTGCAAATTCCACAAGAACAGTCTTAGCAAAAGGCTTCTTTAATGAAAATCTGTAACTCTGTGAAATGAATTCAAAGATCAAAAATCAGTTTCTCAGAAAGCTTCTTTCCAATTGAAATCTGAGGATAATTTCTTTTTCACAATAGCCCTCCATGGGCTTCCAAATATGCCTTTGCCAATTCCACAAGAACTTTCTTAGCGAAAGGCTTCTGAGGGAAAAGATGTAACTCTGTGAGGTGAATTCACAGATCACAAAGAAGTTTCTCAGAAAGCTTCTTCCTCATTTTTATTGGAGGATATTTCCTTTGGCCCGATAGTCTTCAAAGGGATCCGAAATATCAGTTCTCAGATTCCACAGAAAAAAGGCTAGTTAACAGCTCCATGAAACGGAGGTGTCACTCAGTGAGTGGAAGTCACACATCACAAAGCACTTACTCAGAAATCTTCTTTCCAGTTCTTATCTGAGGATATTGTCTTTTCCACCGTAGCCCTCTAAGGGTTTCCAAATATCACTTTGCAATTTCCACAAGAACAGTCTGAGAACGTATTCTTGAGGGGAAATCTGTAACTCTGTGAGATAAATTAACAGAACACAAAGCAGTTTCTAAAAAAGCTTCTTTCCAGTTTATATATCTGCACACTTTCTTTTTCAACATAGCCCTCCATGGGCTTCCAAATATCACTTTGCCAATGCATCAGAACAGTCTTAGCGAATGGCTTCTTGAGGGAAAAGCTGTAACTCTGTGAGATGAATAAACCGATCACAAAGAAGTTTCTCAGAAAGATTCTTTCTCATTTTTATTGGAGGATATTTCCTTTGACCCTAAAGACTTCAATGGGATCAGAAATGTCAGCCTTCAGGTTCCAGAGACATAAGGCTAGCAAACAGCTCCATGAAATACAGCTGTAACTCAGGGAATGGAAGTCACACATCACAAAGCAGTTTCTCAGAAATCCTGTTACCAGTTTTTATCAGAGGATATGATCTTATTCATCATAGCCCTCCATGGGCTTCCCAATATCACCTTGGAAATTCCATAAGAACAGCGTTAGCGAAACGCTTCTTCAGGGAAAAGCTGTAACTCTGAGAAATGAATTCACCGATCACAAGGAAGTTTCTCAGAAAGCTTCTGTCTCATTTTTATCGAAGGATATTACCATTGGCCCTATAGTCTTCAAAGAGATCAGAAATATCAGTAATCATACTCCCCAGAAATAAGGCTAGGAAACAGCTCCAGGAAATACAGCTGTAACTCAGTGAGTGGAAGTCACACATCACAAAGCAGTTTCTCAGAAGGTTCTTTCCAGTTTTTATCTGAGGATAATTACTTTTTCACTGTAGGTCTCCTTGGGTTTCCAAATATCACCTTGCAAATTCCACAAGAACAGTCTTAGCGAACGGCTTCTTGAGGAGAAAGCTGTAACTCTGTGAGATGAATTAACAGAACACAAAGCAGTTTCTCAAAAAGCTTCTTTCCAGTTTTTATTTGAGGATATTTTCTTTTTCACCATAGCCCTCCATGGGCTTACAAATATCATTTGCAAATTCAACAACAACAGTCTTAGGAAAAGGCTTCTTGAGGGAAAAGATGTAACTCTGGGAGATGAATTCACAGATAACGAAGAAGTTTCTCAGAAAGCTTCTTTCTCATTTTTATCGGAGGTTATTTCCTTTGGCCCTATATTCTTCAAAGGGATCCCAAATGTCAGTCCTCAGTTTACACAGATACAAGGCTAGCAAACAGCTCCACGAAATACAGATGTAACTCTGTGAGTGGAAGTCACACATGACAAATCAGTTTCTCAAAAAGCTTCTTTCCAGTTTTTATCTGAGGATATTTTCTTTTTCACCTTAGCCCTTTATGGGCTTCCAAATATCACTTTGCAAATTCCACAGGAACAGTCTTAGCATACGGCTTCTTGAGGGGAAAGCTGTAACTCTGTGAGATGAATTAACAGAACACAAAGCAATTTCTCAGAAAGCTTCCTTCCAGTTTTTATCTGAGGATATTTTCTTTTTCACCGTCGCCCTCCATGGGCTTCCAAATATCACTTTGTGAATTCCACAAGAACACTCTTAGCGAATGGCTTCTTGAGTCAAAAGCTGTAACTCTGTGAGATGAATTCACAGATCACAAAGAAGTTTCTGAAAAAGCTTCTTTCTCATTTCTATCGGAGGATATTTCCTTTGGCCCTATAGTGTTCAAAGGGACCGAAATATCAGTTCTCAGATTCCAAAACAATAAGGCTAACAAACAGCTGTATGAGAAACAGCTGTAACACAGTGAGTGGAAGTCACACATTCCAAAGCAGTTTCTCAGAAATCTTCTTTCCAGTTTTTGTCTGAGGATTTTTTTTTTCACCGTAGCCCTCCATGTGCTTCCAAATATCACTTTGCCAATTCCACAAGAACAGTCTTAGCGGACGGCTTCTTGAGGGAAAAGCTGTAACTCTGTGATATAAATTCACAGATCACAAAGAAGTTTCTCAGATAGTTTCTTTCTCATTTTTATCGAAGATTATTTCCTTTGGCCCTATAGTCTTCAAAGGGATCCGAAATATCAGTTCTCAGATTCCACAGAAATAAGGCTAGCAAACAACTGTGCGAAATACAGCTGTAACTCAGTGAGTGGAAGTCACACATCACAAAGCATTTTCTCAGAAAGCTTCTTTCCAGTTTTGATTTGAAGATATATTCTTTTTCACCATATCCCTCTAAGGGATTCCAAATATCACTTTGCAAATTCCACAAGAACAGTCATAGCAAACGGCTTCTTGAGGGGAAAGTTGTAACCTTGTGAGATGAATTAACAGAACACAAAGCAGTTTCTTTTTTTTTAAATTTATTTATTATTATTATACTTTAAGTTGTAGGGTACATGTGCATAATGTGCAGGTTTGTTACATATGTATACTTGTGCCATGTTGGTGTGCTGCACCCATCAACTCGTCATTTACATCAGGTATAACTCCCAATGCAATCCCTCCCCCCTCCCCCCACCCCAGATAGGCCCCGGTGTGTGATGTTCCCCTTCCTGGGTCCAAGTGATCTCATTGTTCAGTTCCCACCTATGAGTGAGAACATGCGGTGTTTGGTTTTCTGTTCTTGTGATAGTTCGTTAGAATGATGGTTTCCAACTGCATCCATGTCCCTACAAAGGACACAAACTCATCCTTTTTTATGGCTGCATAGTATTCCATGGTGTATATGTGCCACATTTTCTTAATCCAATCTGTCACTGATGGACATTTGGGTTGATTCCAAGTCTTTGCTATTGTGAATAGTGCCGCAATAAACATACGTGTGCATGTGTCTTTATAGCAGCATGATTTATAATCCTTTGGGTATATACCCAGTAATGGGATGGCTGGGTCATATGGTACATCTACTACTAGATCCTTGAGGAATCGCCATACTGTTTTCCATAATGGTTGAACTAGTTTACAATCCCACCAACAGTGTAAAAGTGTTCCTATTTCTCCACATCCTCTCCAGCACCTGTTGTTTCCTGACTTTTTAATGATCGCCATTCTAACTGGTGTGAGATGGTATCTCATTTCTTAGAAAGCTTCTTTCCAGTTTTTATTTGAAAATTTTATATTTTTCACTACAGGCTTCTATGAGCTTCCAAATATCACTTTACAAATTCCACAAGATCAGTCTTAGCGAACAGCTTCTTGAGGGGAAAGCTATAACTCTGTGAGATGAATTAACAGAACACAAAGCAGTTTCTCAGAAAGGTTTTTCCAGTTTTTATCTGAGGATATTTTCTTTTCACCATAGCCCTTTATGGGCTTCCATATATCACTTTGCCAATTCCACAAGAACAGTCTTAGCGAACGGCTTATTGAGGGGAAATCTGTAACTCTGTGAGATGAATTAACAGAACACAAAGCAGTTTCTCATAAAGCTTCTTTCCAGTTTCTATCTGAGGATAATTTCTTTTTCACCATTGTCCTCTGTGGGCTTCCAAATATCAATTTGCCAATTCCACATGAACAGTCTTAGCGAAAGGCTTCTTGAGGGAAAAGCTGTAACACTGTGAGATGAAATCACAGATTACAAAGAAGTTTCTCAGAAAGCTTCTTTCCCATTTTTATCGGTGGATATTTCCTTTAACCCTATAGTCTTCAAAAGGTATTTGAAACATCAGTTCTCAGATTCCACATAAATAAGGCCAGCTAACAGCTCCACCAAATAGAGTTGTCACACGGTAAGTGGAAGTCACACATCACAAAGCAGTTTCACAGAAAGCTTCTTTACATTTTTTATCTGAAGATATTTTCATTTTCACCACAGCCCAGCATGGGGTTCCAAATATCACTTTGCAAATTCCACTAGAACAGTCCTAGTGAAAGGATTCTTGAGGGGAAAGCTGTAACTCTGTGAGATGAATTAACAGAACACAAAACAGTTTCTCAGAAGGCTTCTTTCCAATTTTTATCTGAAGATACTTTCTTTTTCACCATAGCCCTCCATGGGCTTCCAAATATCCCTTTGTCAATTCCACAAAAACAGTCTTAGCGAAAGACTTCTTGAGGGGAACGCTGTAACTCTGTGAGACGAATTAACAGAACACAAAACAGTTTCTCAGAAAGCTTCTTTCCAGTTTTTAATCTGAGGATATTTCCTTTGGCCCTCTAGTCTTGAAAGGGATCTGAAATATCAGTTCTCAGATTCCACAGAAATAAGGCTAGATAACAGCTCCATGAAATACAGCTGTAACTCAGTTCGTGGAAGTCACACATAACAAAGTAGTTTCTCAGAAAGCTTGTTTCCAGTTTTAATTTGAAGATATTTTCTTTTTCACCATAGCCCTCCTTTGGCTTAAAATGTTAGTTTGGAAATTCCACAAGAACAGTCTTAGCAAAAGGCTTCTTGAGGGGAAAGCTGTAACTCTGTGAGATGAATTAACAGAACACAAAGCCGTTTCTCAGAAAGATTCTTTCCAGTTTTTATCTGAGGACATTTTCATTTTCACCGTAGCACACCATGGGCTTCCAAATATCACTTTTCCAATTCCAAAAGAACAGTCTTAGCGAAAGGCTTCTTGAGGGTAAAGCTGTAACTCTGTGAGATGAACTCACAGATCACAAAGAACTTTCTCAGAAAGCTTATTTCTCATTTTTATCAGAACATATTTCCTTTGGCCCTAAAGTCTTCAATGGAATCCGAAATATAAGTTGTCAGATTCCACAGATATAAGGCTAGCAAACAGACCGAAGAAACACAGCTGTAACTTAGTGAGTGGAAGTCACCCATTACAAAGCAGATTCTCAGAAAGCTTCTTTCCAGTTTTTATCTGAGGATATTTTCTTTTTCACCATAGCCCTCCATGGGCTTCCAAATATCACTTGGCCAATTATACAAGAACACTCATAGCGAATGGTTTCTTGTGGGAAATGCTGTAACTCTGTGTGATGAATTCACCAACCACAAAGAAGTTTCTCAGAAAGCTTCTTTCTCATTTTTATCGAAGGATATTTCCTTTCGCCCTTTAGTCTTCAAAGGGATCCGAAATATCAGTTCTCAGTTTCCACAGAAATAAGGCTAGCAAACGGCTCCATGAAATTCAGCTGTAACTCAGTGAGTGGAATTCACACATCACAAAGCAGTTCCTCAGAAAGCTTGTTTCCAGTTTTTATCTGAGGATATTTTCTTTTTCACCATAGGCCTCTATGGGCTCCCATATATCACTTTAGAACTTCCACAAAAACAGTCTTAGAGAAACGCTTCTTGAGGGGAACGCTGTAACTCTGTGAGATGATTTCACAGAACACAGAGAAGTTTCTCAGAAAGCTTCTTTCTCTTTGTTATCGGAGGATATTTCCTTTGGCCCTAGAGTCTTCAAAGGGATCCGAAATATCAGTTCTCAGATTCCACAGAAATAAGGCTGGGAAACAAATCGAGTAAATAGAGAAGTAACTCTTTGAGTGGAAGTCACACATCACAAAGCAGTTTCTCAGAACGCTTCTGTCCAGTCTTTCACTGAGGATATTTTCTTTTTCACCATAGCCCTCTAAGGGCTTCCAAACACCACTTTGCAAATTTAAAAAGAACAGACTTGGCGAACGGCTTCTTGAGGGCAAAGCTGTAACTCTGTGAGATGAATTAACAGAACACTAAGCAGTTTCACAAAAAGTTTATTTCCAGTTTCCATCTGAGAATATTTCCTTTTTCACCATAGCCCTCCGTGGGCTTACAAATATCACTTTGCAAATTCCACAAGAACAGTCTTAGCGAAAGCCATCTTGAGGGTAAAGATGGAAATCTGTGAGATGATTTCACAGAACACAAAGAAGTTTCTCTGAAGGCTTATTTCTCTTTGTTATCGGAGGGTATTTCCTTTGGCCCTATAGTCTTCAAAGGGATCCGAAATATCAGTTCTCAGATTCCACAGCAATAAGGCTAGGAAAGAGCTCTACGAAATAAAGCTGTAACTCTGTGAGTGGAAGTCACACATAACAAAGCAGTTTCTCAGAAAGCTTCTTTTCAGTTTTTCTCTGAGGATAATTCCTTTTTCACCACAGCCCTCCATGGGCTTCCAAATATCACTTTGAAAATTCCACAAGAACAGTGTTACCGAAAGGCTTCTTGAGGGGAAAGCTGTAACTCTATGAGATGATTTCACTGAACACAAAGAATTTCTCAGGAAGCATCTTTCTCTTTGTTATCGGAGGATATTTCCTTTGGCCCTATAGTCTTCAAAGATATCCGAAATATCCGTTCTCAGGTTCCACAGAAATAAGGCTAGCAAACAGATCTATGATATACAGCTGTAACTCTGTGAGTGGAAGTCACACATCACAAAGCAGTTTCTCAGAAAGTTTCTTTCCAGATTTTCTCTAAGGATATTTTCTTTTTCACCATAGCCCTCTATGGTCTTCCAAATATCACTTTGCAAATTCCACAAGAAAAGGCTTAGCGAAGGGCTTCTTAAGGGGAAAGCTGTAACTCTGTGAGATGAATTAACAGAACACTAAACAGTTTCTCAGAAAGCTTCTCTCCAGTTTTCATCTGAGGATATTTCCTTTTTCACCATAGCCCTCCATGGGCTTCCAAATATCACTTTGCGAATTCCACAAGTACAGTCTTAGCGAAAGGCTTCTTGAGGGGAAAGCTGTAACTCTGTGAGATGATTTCACGGAACACAAAGAAGTTTCTGAGAAAGCTTCTTTCTCTTTGTTATCGGAGGATATTTCCTTTGGCCCTATAGTCTTCAAAGGGATCCAAAATATCCGTTCTCAGATTCCACAGAAAGAAGGCCGGGAAACAGTTCCAAGAAATACAGCTGTAACTCTGTGAGTGGAAGTCACACATCACAAAACAGTTTCTCACAAAGGTTCTTTCCTGTTTTTATCTGAGGATATTTTCTTTTTCACCTTAGCACTCTATGGGCTTCCAAATATCACTTTGCAAATGCCACAAGAACAAGCTTAGCGAACGGCTTAATGAGGAGAAAGCTCTAACTATGTGAGATGAATTAACAGAACACTATACAGTTTCTCAGAAAGCTTCTTTCCAGTTTTCATCTGAGGATATTTCCTTTTTCACCATAGCCCTCCATGGGCTTCCAAATATCACTTTGCGAATTCCACAAGAACAGTCTTAGCGAAAGGCTTCTTAAGGGGAAAGCTGTAACTCTGGGAGATGATTTCACAGAACACAAAGAAGTTTCTGAGAAAGCTTCTTTCTCTTTGTTATCGGAGGATATTTCCTTTGGCCCAATAGTCTTCCAAGCGATAAGAAATATCCTGTTTTCAGATTCCGCAGAGTTAGGGCTAGCAAACAGTTCCAAGAAATACAGCTGTAACTCTGTGAGTGGAAGTCACACATCACAAAGCAGTTTCTCAGAAAGCTTCTTTACAGTTTTCCTCTGAGGATATTTTCTTTTTCACCAGAGCCCTCTATGGGCTTCCCAATATCACTTTGCAAATTGCACCAGAACACGCTTAGCGAACGACTTCTTGAGGGGAAAGCTGTAACTCTGTGAGATGAATTAACAGATCACTAAACAGTTTCTCAGGGATTTTCTTTCCAGTTTTCATCTAAGGATATTTCCTTTTTCACCATAGAACTCCATGGGCTTCGAAATATCACTATGCAAACTCCACAAGAACGGTATAAGCGAACGACTTCTTGAGGGGAAAGCTGTAACTCTGTTAGATAATTTCACAGAACACAGAGAAATTTCTCAGAAAGCTTCTTTCTCTTTGTTATCGTTCGATATTTCCTTTGGCCCTATAGTCTTCAAAGGGATCCGATATATCCGTTCTCAGATTCCACAGAAATAAGGCTAGCAAGCAGATCCACGAAATACTGCTGTAGCTCTGTGAGTGGAAGTCAAACATCACAAGGCAGTTTCTCAGAAATCTTCTTTCCAGTTTTTCTCTGAGGATATATTCTTTTTCACCATAGCCCTCAATGAGCTTCCAAATATCACTTTACAAATTTCACAGGAACAGGCTTAGCGAACGGCTTCTTGAGGGGAAAGCTGTAACTCTGTGAGATGAATTAACAGAACACAAATCAGTTTCTCAGAAGGCGTCTTTCAAGGTTTTCTCTGAGGATATTTTCTTTTTCACCGTATCGTCTATGGCCTTCCACATATCACTTTGCTAATTCCACGAGAACACGCTTTGCGAACGGATGACTAAATGGAAAGCTGTAACTCTGTGAGATAAACTAACAGAACACTAAGCAGTTCCTCAGAAAGCTGCTTTCCAGATTTCATCTGAGGATATTTGCTTTTGCACCATAGCCCTGCATGGGCTTCCAAATATCACTTTGCAAATTCCAAAAGAACAGTCTTAGGGAAAGGCTTCTTAGAGGAAAGCTGTAACTCTGTGAGATGATTTCACAGAACACAAAGAAGTTTCTCAGAAAGCTTCTTTCTCTTTGTTAATGGAGGATATTTCCTTTGGCCCTACAGGATTCCAAGGGATCCGAAATATAAGTTCTCACACTCCAAAGAAATAAGGCTAGCAATGAGCTCCACGAAATATAGCTGTAACTCTGTGAGTGGAAATCACACATTACATAGCAGTTTCTGAGAAAGCTTCTTTCCAGTTGTTCTCTGAGGATATTTTCTTTTAACCATAGCCCTCCATGGGCTTCCAAATATCACTTTGCAAATTCCAAAAGAAAAGGCTTAGCGAACGGCTTCATGAGGGGAAAGCTCTAATTCTGTGAGATGAATTAACAGAACACTAAGCAGTTTT
This sequence comes from Macaca nemestrina, assembly GCF_043159975.1. NCBI lineage: Eukaryota > Metazoa > Chordata > Mammalia > Primates > Cercopithecidae > Macaca > Macaca nemestrina. The sequence continues at coordinate 63,499,335 of NC_092129.1, read as the reverse complement.
TCAGAAAGCTTCTTTCCAGATTTCATCTGAGGATATTTCCTTTTCAACCATAGCCCTCCAACAGCTTCCAAATTTCACTTTACAAATTCCTCAAGAACAGTCTTACCGAAAGGCTTCTTGAGGTGAAAGCTGTAACTCTGTGAGATAATTTCACAGTACACAAAGATGTTTCTCAGAAAGCTTCTTTCTCTTTGTTACCGGAGGATATTTCCTTTGGCCCTACAGTCTTCAAAGGGATACGAAATATCAGTTCTCAGATTCCACAAACATAAGGCAGGCAAACACCTCCGCAAAATATAGCTGTAACTCTGAGAGCCGAAGTCACACATCACAAAGCAGTGTCTCAGAAACCTTCTTTCCAGTTTTTTTGTGACGATATTTTCTTTTTTACTGTAGCCCTCTATAGGCTTCCTAATATCACTTTGCAAATTCCAAAGTAACAGTCTTAGCGAAAGGCTTCTTGAGGGGAAAGCTGTAACTCTGTTAGATGATTTCACAGAACACAAAGGAGTTTCTCAGAAAGCTTCTTTCTCTTTGTTTTCGGGGGATATTTCCTTTGGCCCTATAGTCTTGAAAGGGATTCGCAATACCCGTTCTCAGATTGCACAGAAATAAGTCTAGCAAACAACTCCACGAAATACAGCTGTAAGCCTGTGAGTGGAAGTCACAGATCACAAAACGGTTTCTCAGAAAGCTTCTTTCCAGTTTTTCTTGGAGCATATTTTCTTTTTCACCATAGCTTCTATGGGCTTCCAAATATCACTTTGCAAAAAGAACAGGTTAGCGAACGGCTTCTTAAGGTAAAGCTGTATCTCTGTGAGATGAATTAACAGAACACTAAGCAGTTTCTCAGAAAGCTTCTTTCCAGATTTCATCTGAGGATATTTGCTTTTTCACCATAGCCCTCAATGGGCTTCCAAATATCACTTTGTAAATTCCACAAGAACAGTCTTAGCGAAAGGCTTCTTGAGGGGAAAGCTGAAACTCTGTTAGATGGTTCACAGAACAGAAAGAAGTTTCTCAGAAAGCTTCTTTCTCTTTGTTATCGGAGGATATTTCCTTTGGTCCTATAGTCTTCAAAGGGATCCGAAATATCCGTTCTCAGATTCCACAGAAAAAAGACTAGCAAACAGATCCACGAAATACAGATGTAACTCTGTGAGTGGAAGTCACACATCACAAAGCGGTTTCTCCGAAAGCTTCTTTCCAGTTTTTCCAGAGGATATTTTCTTTTTTACCGTAGAACTCTATTGGCTTCCAAATATCACTTTGCAAATTCCACAAGAACAGGCTTAGCGAACGACTTCTTGAGGGGAAAGCTGCAAATCTGTGAGATGAATTAACAGAACACTAAGCAGTTTCACAGGAAGCTTCTATCCAGTTGTCATCTGAGGATACTTCCTTTTTCACCATAGCCCTCCATGGGCTTCCAAATATCACTTTGCAAATTGCACAAGAACAGTCTTAGGGAAAGGCTTCTTGAGGGGAAAGTTGTAACTCTGTGAGATGATTTGATAGAACACAAAGAAGTTTACAAGAAAGCTTCTTTCTCTTTGTTATTGGAGGATATTTCTTCGGACCTATAGACTTCAAAGGGATCCAAAATATCCGTTCTCAGATTCCACAGAAATAAGTCTAGCAAACAGATCCACGGAATACAGCTGTAACTCTGTGAGTGGAATTCACACATCAAAAAGCAGTTTCTCAGAAAGCTTCTTTCCAATTTATCTCGGAGGATATTTTCTTTTTCACCATAGCCCTCTATGGGCTTCCACATATCACTTTGCAAATTCCACAACAACAGGCTTAGCTAACGGCTTCTTGAGGGGAAAGCTGTAATGCTGTGATATGAATAAACAGAACACTAAGCAATTTCTCAGAAAGCTTCTTTCAGGTTTTCATCTGAATATATTTCCTTTTTCAACCTAGCCCTCCATGGACTTCTAAATATCACTTTGCAAATTCCACTAGAACAGACTTAGCGAAAGGCTTCTTGAGGGGAAAGTTGTAACTCTGTGAGATGATATTACAGAACACAAAGAAGTTTCTCAGAATGCTTCTTTCTCTTTCTTATCGGAGGATATTTCCTTTGGCCCTATAGCCTTCAAAGGGTTCCAAAGTATTCGTTCTCAGATTCCACAGAAATAAGGCTAGCAAAGAGATCCACGAAATACAGCTGTAACTCTGTGAGTGGATGTCACACATCACAAAGCACTTTCTAAGAAACCTTCTTTCCAGTTTTTCTCGGAGAATGTTTTCTTTTTCAACATAGCCCTGTATGGGCTGCCCAATATCACTTTGAAAATTCCACAAGAACAGAGTTAGCGAACGGCTTCTTGAGGGGAAAGCTGTAACTCTGTGAGATGAACTAACAGAGCACTAAGCAGTTCCTCCCAAAGCTTCCTTCCGTTTTTCATCTGAGGATATTTCCTTTTTCACCATAGCCCTCCATGGGCTTCCAAATATCACTTTGGAAATTCCACAAGAACAGTCTTAGCGAAAGGCTTCTTGAGGGGAAACTGTAACTCTGTGAATTGATTTCACAGAACACAAAGAAATTTCTCAGAAAGCTTCTTTCTCTTTGTTATCAGAGGATATTTGCTTTGTCCCTAAAGTCTTTCAAGGGATCGGAAATATCCGTTCTCAGATTCCAAAGACATAAGGCTAGCAAACAGATCGACGAAATACAACTGTAACTCTGTGTGTGGAAGTCACACATCACAAAGCAGTTTCCCAGAAAGATTCCTTCCAGTTTTTCTCTGAGGATATTTTCTTTTTCAGCATAGCCCTCTATGGGCCTCCAAATATCAGTATGCAAATTTCACAAGAACAGGCTTAGCGAACGGCTTCTTGAGGGGAAAGCTGTAACTATGTGAGATGAATTAACAGAATACTAAGCAGTTTCTCAGAAAGCTTCTTTCCAGTTTTCATCTGAGGATATTTCCTTTTTCACCAAAGAAATCCATGGGCTTCCAAATATCACTTTGCAAACTCGACAAAAACAGTCTTAGCGAAAGGATTCTTGAGGGGAAAGCTGTAACTCTGTGAGATGATTTCACAAAACGCAAAGAAGTTTCTCAGAAAGCTTCTTTCTTTTTTTTTTTCGGAGGATATTCCCTTTGGCCCTATATTCATCAAAGGGATCCGAAATATCAGTTCTCAGAGTCCACAAAAATAATGCTAGCAAGCAGATAAATGAAATACAGGTGTAACTCTGTGAGTGGAAGTCACACATCACAAAGCAGTTTCCCAGAAAGCTTCTTTTCAGTTTTTCTCTGAGGATATTTTCTTTTTCACCATAGCCCTCCATGGGCTTCCAAATTCCACTTTGCAAATTCCACAAAAACATGCTTAGCGAACGGCTTCTTGAGGGGAAAGCTGTAACTCTGTGAGATGATTTCAATGAACACAAAGGTGTTTCTCAGAAAAATTCTTTCCTTTGTTATCGGAAGATATTTGCTTCGACCCTATAGTCTTCAAAGGGATCCAAATTACTAGTTCTCAGATTCCACAGAAATAACGCTAGGAAACAGCTCCACGAAATACAGCTGTAAATCTGTGAGTGGAAGTCAAACATCACAAATCAGTTTCTCAGAAAGCTTCTTTCCAGTTTTTCTCTGAGGATATTTTCTTTTTCACCATAACCCTCTATAGGCTTCCAAATATCACTTTTTAAATTCCAAAAGAACAGGCTTAGCAAACGGCTTCTTGAGGATAAAGCTGTAACTCTGTGAGATGAATTAACAGAACACTAATCTGTTTCTCAGAAAGCTTCTTTCCAGTTTTCATCTGAGAACATATCCTTTTTCACCATAGCCCTCCATGGGCTTCCAAATATCACTTTGCAAATTCCACAAGAACAGTGTTAGCGAACGGCTTCTTGAGGGGAAATCTGTAACTCTGTGAGATAATTTCACAGGACACAAAGAAGTTTCTCAGAAATCTTCTTTCTCTTTGTTATCCGAGGGGATTTCCTTCGGCCCTATAGTTTCAAAGGGATCCGGAATATCCGTTTTCAGAATCCACAGAAATAACACTAGGAAACAGCTCCATGAAATACAGCTGTAACTCTCTGAGTTGAAGTCACACTTCAAAAAGCACTTTCTCAGAAAGCTTCTTTCCAGTTTTTCTAAGAGGATATTTTCTTTTCACCATAGCCCTATATTTGCGTCCAAATATCACTTTGCAAAATCCACAAGAACAGGCTTAGCTAACGGCTTCTTGAGGGTAAATCTGTAACTCTGTGAGATGAGTTAGTAGATCACTAAGCAGTTTCTGAGAAAGCTTCTTTCCAGTTTTTCTCTGAGGATATTTTCTTTTTCACCATAGCCCTCCATGGGCTTCCAAATATCACTTTGCAAATTCCACAGAACAGTCCTAGCGAAAGGCTTCTTGAGGGGAAAGCTGTAACTCTATGAGATGATTTCACAGAACACAAAAAAGTTTCTCAGAAAACTTCCTTCTCTTTAAGAAGATTCTCAGAAAGCTTCCTTCTCATTGTTATAGGAGGATATTTCCTTTGGGCCTATAGTCTTTAAAGGGATCCCAAATATCAGTTCTAGATTCCACAGAAATAAGTCTAGCAAACAGATCCACGAATCACACATGTAAATCTGTGAGTGGAAGTCACACATCACAAAGCACTTTCTCAGAAAGCTTCCCTCCAGTTATTCTCTGAGGATATTTTCTTTTTCACCATAGCCCTCAAAGGGCTTCCAAATATCACTTTGCAAGTTCCACAAGAACAGACTTAGCGAACGGCTTCTTGAGGAGAAAGCTGTAACTCTGTGAGGTGAATTAAGGGAACACTAAGCAGGTTCTCAGAAAGCTTCTTTCCAGATTTCATCTGAGGATATTTCCCATTTCACCATAGCCCTCTATGGGCTTCCAAATATCATTTGCAAATTCCACAGGAACCGTCTTAGCTAATGGCTTCTTGAGGGGAAAGCTGTAACTCTGTGAGATGATTTCACAGAACACAAAGAAGTTTCTCAGAAAGCTTTTTATCGTTGTTATCGGAGGATATTTCCTCTGGCCCTATAGTCTTCAAGGAGATCCGAAATATCCGTTCTCAGACTCCACTGAAATAAGGCTAGCAAACAGATCCACGAAATACAGCTGTAACTCTGTGAGTGGAAGTTACACATCATAAAGCAGTTTCTCAGAAAGCTTCTTTCCAGTTTTTCTCTGAGGATATTTTGATTTTCACCATAGCCCTCTATTGGCTTCCAAATATCACTTTTCTAATTCACCATGAACAGACTTTGCGAACGGCTACTTGAGGGGAATGCTGCAACTCTGTGAGATGAACTAACAGAACACTAAGCAGTTTCTCAAAAAGCTTCTTTCCAGTTTTCATCAGAGGTTTTATCCTTTTTCACCATAGCCCTCCATTGGATTCCAAATATCACTTTGCAAATTCCACAAGAACCGTCTTACCAAAAGGCTTCTTGAGGGGAAAGCTGTAACTCTGTGAGATGATTTCACAGAACACAAAGAAGTTTCTCAGAAAATTTCTTTCTCTTTGTTATCAGAGGATAATTCCTTCGGACATATATTCTTCAAATGGATCCGATATATCCGTTCTCAGACTCCAGAGAAATAAGGCTAGGAAACAGCTCCAGGAAATATAGCTGTAGCTCTGTGAGTGGAAGTCACACATTACAAAGCAGTTTCTCAGAAAGCCTCTTTCCACTTTTTCTGTGAGGATACTTTCTTTTTCACCATAGCCCTCTATGGGTTTCCAAAAATCACTTTGCAAATTGCAGAACAACAGGCATAGCGAACGACTTCTTGAGGGGAAAGCTGTAACTCTGTGAGATGAATTAACAGAACACTAAGCATTTTCTCAGAAAGCTTCTTTCCAGTTTTCATCTGAGGATATTTCCCATTTCACCATAGACCTCTATGGGCTTCCAAATATCATTTGCAAATTCCACAAGAACAGTCTTAGCGAAAGGCTTCTTGAGGGGAAAACTGTAACTCTGTGACATGATTTCACAGAACACAAAGAAGTTTCTCAGAAAGCTTCTTTCTGTTTGTTTTCGGAGGATATTTCCTTTGTACCTATAGTCCTCAAAGAGATCCGAAGTATCCGTTCTCAGATTCCACTGAAATAAGGCTAGCATACAGATCCATGAAATACAGCTGTAACTCTGTGAGTGGAAGTCACACATCACAAAGCAGTTTCTCAGAAAGCTTCTTTCCAGTTTTTCTCTGAGGATATTTTCTTTTTCATCAAAGCCCTCTATGGGCTTCCAGATATCACTTTGCAAATTCCACAATAACAGTCTTAGCGAATGACTTCTTGAGGGGAAAGCTGTAACTCTGTGAGATGAATTAACAGAACACTAAGCAGGTTCTCAGAAAGCTTCTTTCCACTTTTCATCTGAGGATATTTCCTTTTTCACCATAGCCCTCCATGGGCTTCCAGATATCACTTTGCAATTTCCACAAGAACAGGCTTAGTGAACGGCTTCTTGAGGGGAAAGCTGTAACTCTGTGAGATGAACTAACAGAACACTAAGCAGTTTCTCAGAAGGCTTCTTTCCAGTTTTCATATGAGTATATTTCCTTTTTCACCATAGCCCTCCATGGGCTTTCAAATATCACTTTGCAAGTTCCACAAGAACAGGCTTAGCGAATGTCTTCGTGAGGGTAACGCTGTAACTCTGTGGGATGATTTCACAAAACACAAAGAAGTTTCTCAGAAAGCATCTTCCTCTTTGTTATCTGAGTATATTTCCTTTGGCCCTTTAGTCTTCAAAGGTTTCTGAAATATCTGTTCTCAGATTCCACAGAAGTAAGGCTAGAAAACAGATCCACGAAATACAGTTGTAACTCTGTGATTGGAAGTCGCACATCAAAAAGCAGTTTCTCAGAAAGCTTCTTTCCAGTTTTTCTGTGAGGATATTTTCTATTTCACCATAACCCTCTATGGGCTTCCAAATATAACTTTGCAAATTCCACAAGAACAAGCTAGGCGAACGGCTTCTTGAGTGGAATGCTGTAACTCTGTGAGGTGAATTAACAGAACACTAAGCAGTTTCTTAGAAATCTTCCTTCCAGTTTTCACCTGAGCATATTTCCTTTTTCACCATAGCCCTCCATGTGCTTCCAAATATCACTTTGCAAATTCCACAAGAACAGTCTTAGCGAAAAACTTCTTGAGGGGAAAGCTGTAACTCTGTGGGATGATTTCACAGAACACAAAGAAGTCTCTGAGAAACCTTCTTTCTCTTTGTTATCAGAGGATATTTCCATTGGCCCTATAGCCTTCAAAGGGATCCGAAACATCATTTCTCAGATACCACAGAAATAAGCTAGCAAACATATCCACGAAATACAGCTGTAACTCTGTGAGTGGAAGTCACAAATCACAAAGCAGTTTCTCTCAAAGCTGCATTCCAGATTTTCTCTGAGGATATTTTCCTTCTCACCATAGCCCACTATGGGCTTCCAAATATCACTTTGCAAATTCCACAAGAACAGGCTTAGCGAACTGCTTCTTGAGGGGAAAGCTATAACTCTGTGAGATGAATTAACAGAACACTAAGCAGTTTCTCAGAATGCTTCTTTCCAGTTTTCATCTGAGGATATTTCCTTTTTCACCATACCCTCCATGGGCTTCCAAATATCACTTTGCAAAATCCACAACAACAGTCTTAGCGAAAGGTCTCTTGAGGAGAAAGCTATAACTCTGTGAGATGATTTCACAGAACACAAAGAAGTTTCTCAGAAAGTTCTTTCTCTTTGTTATGAGAGGATATTTCCTTTTTCAGTAGAATCTTCGAAAGTATCCTAAATAAATCCGTAACATTGTGAGATGAATTAAGAGAACACTAAGCAGTTTCTCGGAAGACTTCTTTCCAGTTGTCATCAGAGGTTATTTCCGTTTTCACAACAGCCCTCCATGGGCTTTCAAATATCACTGTGCAAATTCCACAAGAACAGTCTCAGTGAAAGATTTCTCGAGGGGAAAGCTCTAACTCTGTGAGATGATTTCACAGAACACAAAGGAGTTTCTCAGACAGCTTCTTTCTCTTTGTTTTCGGGGGATATTTCCTTTGGCCCTATAGTCTTGAAAGGGATTCGAAATACCCGTTGTCACATTCCACAGAAATAAGCCTAGCACACGGCTCCAAGAAATAGAGCTGTAACTCTGTGAGTGGAAGTTAAACATCACAAAGCAGATTCTCAGAAAGCTTCTTCCGGTTTTTCTCTCAGGATATTTTCTTTTCAACCATAGCCCTCTATGGGCTTACAAATATCACTTTGCCAATTCCACAAGAACAGGCTTGGCGAAGGACTTCTTGAGGGGAATGGTGTAACTCTGTGAGATGAATTAACAGAACGATAAGCAGTTTCTCAGAAAGCTTCTTTCCGGTTTTCATCTGAGGATATTTTCTTTTTCACCGTAGCCCTCCATGGGCTTCCAAATATCACTTTGCAAATTCCACAAGAGCAGTCTTAGTGGAAGGCTTGTTAAGGGGAAAGCTGAAACTCAGTGTGATGATTTCACGGAACACAAAGAAGTTTCTCAGAAACTTTCTTTCTCTTTGTTATCGGAGGAAATTTCCTTTGGACCTAGAGTCCTCAAAGGGATCCGAAATATCAGTTCTCAGAATCCACAGAAATAAGGCTAGCAAACAGCTCCAGGAAATACAGCTGTAACTCTGTGAGTGGAAGTCACATATCACCAACCAGTTTCTCAGAAAGCTTCTTTCCAGTTTTTCTCTGAGGATATTTTCTTTTTCATCAAAGCCCTCTATGGGCTTCCAGATATCACTTTGCAAATTCCACAATAACAGTCTTAGCGAATGACTTCTTGAGGGGAAAGCTGTAACTCTGTGAGATGAATTAACAGAACACTAAGCAGGTTCTCAGAAAGCTTCTTTCCACTTTTCATCTGAGGATATTTCCTTTTTCACCATAACCCTCCATGGGCTTCCAGATATCACTTTGCAATTTCCACAAGAACAGGCTTAGTGAACGGCTTCTTGAGGGGAAAGCTGTAACTCTGTGAGATGAACTAACAGAACACTAAGCAGTTTCTCAGAAGGCTTCTTTCCAGTTTTCATATGAGTATATTTCCTTTTTCACCATAGCCCTCCATGGGCTTTCAAATATCACTTTGCAAGTTCCACAAGAACAGGCTTAGCGAATGTCTTCGTGAGGGTAACGCTGTAACTCTGTGGGATGATTTCACAAAACACAAAGAAGTTTCTCAGAAAGCATCTTCCTCTTTGTTATCTGAGTATATTTCCTTTGGCCCTTTAGTCTTCAAAGGTTTCTGAAATATCTGTTCTCAGATTCCACAGAAGTAAGGCTAGAAAACAGATCCACGAAATACAGTTGTAACTCTGTGATTGGAAGTCGCACATCAAAAAGCAGTTTCTCAGAAAGCTTCTTTCCAGTTTTTCTGTGAGGATATTTTCTATTTCACCATAACCCTCTATGGGCTTCCAAATATAACTTTGCAAATTCCACAAGAACAAGCTAGGCGAACGGCTTCTTGAGTGGAATGCTGTAACTCTGTGAGGTGAATTAACAGAACACTAAGCAGTTTCTTAGAAATCTTCCTTCCAGTTTTCACCTGAGCATATTTCCTTTTTCACCATAGCCCTCCATGTGCTTCCAAATATCACTTTGCAAATTCCACAAGAACAGTCTTAGCGAAAAACTTCTTGAGGGGAAAGCTGTAACTCTGTGGGATGATTTCACAGAACACAAAGAAGTCTCTGAGAAACCTTCTTTCTCTTTGTTATCAGAGGATATTTCCATTGGCCCTATAGCCTTCAAAGGGATCCGAAACATCATTTCTCAGATACCACAGAAATAAGCTAGCAAACATATCCACGAAATACAGCTGTAACTCTGTGAGTGGAAGTCACAAATCACAAAGCAGTTTCTCTCAAAGCTGCATTCCAGATTTTCTCTGAGGATATTTTCCTTCTCACCATAGCCCACTATGGGCTTCCAAATATCACTTTGCAAATTCCACAAGAACAGGCTTAGCGAACTGCTTCTTGAGGGGAAAGATGTAACTCTGTGAGATGAATTAACAGAACAGTAAGCAGTTTCTCAGAATGTTTCTTTCCAGTTTTCATCTGAGGGTTTTTCCACAAGAACAGTCTTGACGAAAGGCTTCTTGAGGGCAAAGCTGTAACTCTGTGAGATGAATTAACAGAACACTAAGCAGTTTCTCAGAAAACTTCTTTCTCGTGTTCATCTGAGGATATTTCCTTTTTCACCAAAGCCCTCCATGGGCTTCTAAATATCACTTTGCACGTTCCACAGGAACAGTCTTAGCGAACGGCTTCTGAGCGGAAAGCTGTAACTCTGTGAGATGATTTCACAGAACACATAGAAGTTTCTCAGAAAGCTTATTTCTCTTTGTTATCAGAGGATATTTCCTTTGGCCCTATAGTCTTCAAAGGGATCTGAAATATCCGTTCTCAGATTCCACAGAAAAAAGGCTTGCAAACAGATCCACGAAACACAGCTGTAACTCTGTGGGTGGAAGTCACACATCACAAAGCAGTTTCTCAGAAACTTTGTTTACAGTTTTTCTCTGAGAATATTTTCTTTTTCAAATTAGCCCTCTATGGCCTTCCAAATATCACTTCGCAAATTCCACAAGAACAGGCTAGCGAACGGCTTCTGGAGGGGAAAACTGTAACTCTGTGAGATGAATTAACAGAACAGTAAGCAGTTTATCAGAATGCTTCTTTCCAGTTTTCATCTGAGGATATTTCCTTTTTCAGCATAGCCCTGCATTGGCTTCTAAATATCACTTTGCATATTCCACAAGAAAAGTCTCAGCCAAAGGCTTCTTGAGCCTAAAGCTGTAACTCTGTGAGTTGATTTCACAGAACACAAAGAAGTTTCTCAGAAAGCTTCTTTTTCTTTGCTATCGGAGGATATTTCCTTTGGCCCTATAGTCTTCCAAGGGATCCGAAATATCCGTTCTCAGATACCACAGAAATAAGGCTAGAAAACAGATCCACGAAATACAGCTGTAACTCTGTGAGTGGAAGACACATATTACAAAGCAGTTTCTCACAAAGTTTCTTTCCAGTTTTTCTCTGAGGATATTTAATTTTTTACCATAGAACTCTGTGCGCTTCCAAATATCATTTTGCAAATTCCACAGGTACAGGCTATCGAACGGCTACTTGAGGGGAAATCTGTAACTCTGTGAGATGAATTAACACAACACTAAGCTGTTTCTCAGAAAACTTCTTTCTAGTTTTCATCTGAGGATATTTCCTTTTTCACCATAGCCATCCATGGGCTTCTAAATATCACTTTGCACATTCCACAGGAACGTACTTAGCGAAACGGTTCTTGAGAGGAAAGCTATAACTCTGTGAGATGATTTCACAGGACCCGAAGAAGTTTCTCAGAAAACTTCTTTCTCTTTGTTATCGGAGGATAATTCCTTTGACCCTATAGTCTTCCAAGGGATCTGAAATATCCGTTCTCAGATTCCACAGAAATAAGGCTAGCAAACATATCCACGAAACACAGATGTACCTCTTTGAGTGGAAGTCACACATCACAAAGCAGTTTCACAGAAAGCTTGTTCACAGTTTTTCTCTGAGGATATTTTCTTTTTCGCCATAGCCCTCTAAGGGCTTCCAAATATCACTCTGCAAATTCCACAAGAACAGGCTTAGCGAACGGGTTCTTGAGGGGAAAGCTGTACCTCTCTGACATGAATTAACAGAACACTAAGCAGTTTCTCAGAAACCTTCTCTCTAGTTTCCATTACAGGATATTTCCTTTTCACTATAGCCCTCCATGGGCTTCCAAATATCACTTTGCAAACTTCACAAAAACAGTCTTAGCGAAAGGCTTCTTGAGGGGAAAGCTGTAACTCTGTGAGATGATTTCACAGAACACAAAGAAGTTTCTCAGAAAGCTTCTTTCTCTTTTTTATGGGAGGATATTTCCTTTTTCCCTAGAATCTTCAAAAGGATCCTAAATATCAGTTCTTGGATTCCAAAGAAATAAGGCTAGCAAAAAGATCCACGAAATACAGGTGTAACTCTGTGAGTGGAAGTCACACATTACAAAGCAGTTTCCCAGAAATCATCTTTTCAGTTTTTCTGTGAGGATAATTTCTTTTTCACCATAGCCCTCTAAGGGCTTCCAAATATCACTTTGCAAATTCCACAATAATAGTCTTAGCGAAAGCCTTCTTGAGGATAAGTTGTAACGCTGTGAGATAAATTAACAGTACACTAAGCAGTTTCTCAGAAAGCTTCTTTCTAGTTTTTATCTGAGGATATTTTCTTTTTCACCATAGCCCTCTATGGGCTCCAAATATCACTTGGCAAATTCCACAAGAAAAGGCTTAGTGAACGGCTTCAAGAGAGGAATGGCGTAACAGTGTGAGATGAATTAACAGAACACTAAGCAATTTCTCAGAAAGCTTCTTTCCAGTTTTTATCTGAGGATATTTTGATTTTCACCATAGCCCTCTATGGGCTTCAAAAAATCACTTGGCAAATTCCACAAGAACAGGCTTAGCGAACGGCTTCTATAGGGAAAAGCCATAACACTATGAGATGAATTAACAGAACAATAAGAAGTTTTTCAGAAAGCTTTTTTCCAGTTTTTATCTGAGGATATTTTCTTTTTCACCATAGCCCTCCATGAGCTTCCAAATATCACTTTGCAAATTCCAGAATAACAGTCTTAGCGAAAGGCTTCTTGAGGGGAAAGCTGTAACTCTGTGATATGATTTCACAGAACGCAAAGAAGATTCTCAGAAAACTTCTTATACTTTGTTATCGGAGGATATTTCCTTTGGCCCAATACTCTGCAAAGGGATCCAAATTATTAGTTCTCAGATTCCACAGAGAGATGAATAATTTATTTTTCACCATTGCCCTCTATGGGCTTCCAAATATCACTTTGCAAAATCCACAAGAACAGACTTAGCGAACCGTTTCTGAGCTTTCTGAGAAACTGCTTAGTGTTCTCTTAATTCATCTCTCAGAGTTACAGTTTCCCCACAAGAAACCGTTCGCTAAGCCTGTTCATGTGGAATTTGCAAAGTGATATTTCGAATCCCTTAGAGGGCTATGGTGAAAAACAAAATATACTCAGAGAAAAAATGAAAGGAAGCTTTCTGAGAAACTGCGTTGTGATGTGTGACTTCCACTCACAGAGTTACAGTTGTATTTCGTGAATCTCTTTGCTAGTCTTATTTCTGTTTTATCTGAGAATGGATATTTCGGATCCCTTTGAAAACTATAGGCCCAAAGGAAATATCTTCCGATAACAAAGAGAAAGAAGCTTTTTGAGAAACTTCTTTGTGTTCTGTGAAATCATCTCAGAATTACAGCTTTCCCCTCATGAAGCCTTTCATTAAGACTGTTCTTGTGGAATTTGCAAAGTGATATTTGGAATCCCATGGAGGGCTATGCTGAAAAAGGAAATATCCTCAGATGTAAACTGGAAAGAAGTTTCTGAGAAACTGCTTAGTGTTCTGTTAATTCATCTCAAGAGTTACAGGTTTCCCCTCAAGAAGTCGTTCGATAAGTCTGTTCTTGTGGAATTTCCAAAGTGATATTTGGAAGCCCATAGAGGGCTATGTTGAAAAAGAAAATTTCCTCAGAGAAAAAATGTAAACAAGCTTTCTGAGAAACTGCTTTGTGATGTGTGACTTCCACTCACAGAGTTACAGCTGTGTTTCGTGTATCTGTTTGCTAGTCTTACTTCTGTGGAATCTGAGAAGTGATATTTCGGATCCCTTTCAAGACTAAAGGGCAAAAGGAAATATATTCCGATAACAAAGAGAAAGAAGCTTTCTGAGAAACTTCCTTGGTTCTGTGAAATCATCTCACAAAGTTACAGCTTTCCCCTCAAGGAGTCTTTCGTTAAGACTGTTCTTGTGGAATTTGTAAACTGATATATGGAAGCCCATGGAGGGTTATAGTGAAAAAGTAAATATCCTCAGATGAAAACTGGAAAGAGGTTTTCTGAGAAACTGCTTAGTGTTCTGTTAATACATCTCACAGAATTACAGCTTTCCCCTCAAGACACCGTTCGCTATGAGTGTTCTTTTGGAATTTGCAAAGTGATATTTGGAAGCTCATAGTGGGCTATGGTGAAAACAAAATATCCTCAGAGAACAACTGGAGAGAAGCTTTCCGAGAAACTGCTTTGTGATGTGTGACTTCCACTCAGAGAGTTACCTCTGTATTTCGTGGATCTGTTTGCTAGCCTTATTTCTGTGGAATCTGAGAACTGATATTTTAGATCCCTGTGAAGGCTATAGGGCCAAAGCAAATATCCTCCGATAACAAGGACAAAGAAGCTTTTGAGAAACTACTTTGTGTTCTGTAAAATCATCTCACACAGCTACAGCTTTCACTTCAAGAAGTCTGTCACTAAGACTGTTCTTGTGGAATATGCAAAGAGATATATGGAAGCACATGGAGGGCTACGGTGAAAAAGGAAATATCCTCAGATGAAAATTGGGAAGAAGCGTTCTGAGAAACTGCTTAGTGTTCTGTCAATTCATCTCACAGAGTTACAGCATTCTCCTCATGAAGCCGTTCGCTAAGCCTGTTCTTGTGGAAATTTGCAAAGTGATATTTGGAAGCCCATAGAGGGCTATGGTGAAAAACAAAATATACTCAGGGAAAAAATTTAAAGAAGCTTTCAAAGAAACTGCTTTGTGATGTGTTACTTCCACTCACAGAGTTACAGGTTTACTACATGGATCTGTTTGCTATCGTTATTTCTGTGGAATCTGAGAACGGATATTTCAAATATATTTGAAGATTATAGGGTCAAAGGAAATATCCTCTGATAACAAACAGAAAGAAGCTTTCTGAGAAACTTCTTTGTGTTCCTTGAAATCATCTCACCGAGTTACAGCTTTCCCCTCAAGAAGCCGTTCACTAAGTCTGTTCTTGTGGAATTTTCAAAGTGATATTTGGAAGCCCATAGAAGGCTATGGTGAAAAAGAAAGTATCCTCAGAGAAAAACTGAAAAGAAGCTTTCAGAGAAACTGCTTTGTGATGTGTGACTTCCACTCACAGAGTTACAGCTATATTTGATGCATCTGTTTGCTAACCCCATTTCTGTGGAATGAGAACTGATATTTCGTATATCTTTGAAGATTATAGGGCCAAAGGAAATATTCTCCAATAACAAAGAGAAAGAAGCTTTCTGAGAAACTTCTTTGTGTTCTGTGAAATCATCTCACATAGTTACAGCTTTCCCCTAAAGAAGGCTTTCGCTAAGACAGTTCTTGTGGAATTTGCAAAGTGATATTTGGAAGCCCATGGAGGGCTATGCTGAAAAAGGAAATATCCTCAGATAAAAACTGGAAAGAACCTTTCTGAGAAACTCCTTAGTGTTCTGTTAATTCACCTCACAGAGTTACAGCTTTCCCCTCAAGAAGCCGTTCGCTAAGCCTGTTATTGTGGAATTAGCAAAGTGATATTTGAAAGCCCATAGAGGGCTATGGTGAAAAAGAAAATATCTGCAGAGAAAAACTGGAAAGAAGCTTTCTGAGAAACAGCTTAGTGTTCTGTTAATTCCTCTCACAGAGTTACAGCTTTCCACTCAAGAAGCGGTTCGCTAAGCCTGTTCTTGTGGATTTTGCAAAGTGATATTTGGACGCCCACAGAGGGTTATGGTGAAACAGAAAATATCCTTAGAGAAAAACTGGAAAGAAGCTTTCTGAGAAACTGCTTTGTGAAGTGTGACTTCCACTCACAGACTTAAAGCTGTATTTCGTGGATCTGTTTGCTTACCTTATTTCTGTGGAATCTGAGAACTGATATTTCGGATCCCTTTGAAGACTATAGGGCCAAAGGAAATATCCTCCAATAATAAAGAGAAAGAAGCTTTCTGAGCATCTTCTTTGTGTTCTGTGAAATCATCTCACAGAGTTAGAGCTTGCCCCTCTGGACGACTTTCGATAAGACTGTTCTTGTGTAATTTGCAAAGTGATATATGGAAGCCCAAGGAGGGCTTTGGTGAAAAAGGAAATATCCTCAGATGAAAACCGGAAAGAAGGTTTCTGAGAAACTTCTTTGTGTTCTGAGAAATCATCTCACAGAGTTACAGCTTTCCCCTGAAGAAACCGTTCGCTGGCCTGTTTTTGTGGAATTTGCAAATTGATGTTTGGAAGCGCACAGAGGGCTTTGGTGAAAAAGAAAATATCCTCAGAGAAAAACTGGAAGGAAGCTTTCTGAGAAACTGCTTAGTGTTCTGTTAATTCACCTCACAGAGTTACAGCTTTCCCCTCAAGAAGCCGTTCGCTAAGCCTGTTCTTGTGGAATTTTCAAAGTGATATTTGGAAGTCCATTGAGGGCTACGGTGAAAAAGAAAATACCCTCAGAAAAAAGTGGAAAGACGCTTTCTCAGAAACTGCTTTGTGATGTGTGAGTCCACTCACACAATTACAGCTGTATTTCATGGTTTTGTTTGCTAGCCTTATTTCTGTTGAATCTGAGAACGGATAATTCGGATATCTTTGAAGACTATAGGGCCAAAGGGAATATCCTCTGATAACAAAGAGAAAGAAGCTTTCTGAGGAACTTCTTTCTGTTCTGTGAAATCATCTCACAGAGTTACAGCTTTGTCCTCAAGAAGCCTTTCGCTAAGACTGTTCTTGGGGAATTTGCAAAGTGATATTTGGAAGCCCATGGAGGGCTATGGTGAAAAAGGAAATATCATCAGATGAAAACTGGGAAGAAACTTTCTGAGAAACTGTTTAGTGTTCTGACAATTCATCTCACAGAGTTACAGCTTCCCCCTCAAGAAGCCGTTCGCTAAGCCTGTTCTTGTGGAAATAGCAAAGTGATATTTGGAAGCCAATACAGGGCTTTGGGGAAATAGAAAATATCCTCGGAAAAAAACTGGAAAGAAGCTTTCTGAGAAACTGCTTTGTGATGTGTGACTTCCACTCTCAGAGTTACAGCTGTATTTCGTGGATCTCTTTGCTAGCCATATTTCTGTGAAATCTGATAACTGATATTTCGGATCCCTTTGAAGACTATAGGGCCAAAGGAAATAACGTCCGATAACAAAGAAAAAGTAGCTTTCTGAGAAACTTCTTTGTGTTCTGTGAAATCATCTCACAGAGTTGCAGCTTTCCCCACAAGAAGCATTTCGTTAAGAATGTTCTTATTGAATTTGCAAAGTGATGTTTGGTAGCCCACGGAGGGATATGGTGAAAAGGAAATATCCTCAGATGAAAACTGGAAAGAAGCATTCTGAGAAACTGCTTACTGTTCTGTTATTTCATCACATAGAATTACAGCTTTCCCCTCAAGAAGCCGTTCGCTAAGCCTGTTCTTGTGGAATTTAGCCTTATTTCTGTGGAATCTGTGAACGGATATTTCGCATCCCTTTGAAGACTATAGGGCCAAAGGAAATATCCTCCGATAACAAAGAGTAAGAAGCTTTCTGAGACATTTCTTTGTGTTGTGTGAAATCATCTCACAGAGTTAGAGCTCTTCCCTCAGAAGCCTTTCGCTAAGACTGTTCTTGTGGAATTTGCATTGTGATATTTTGAAGCCCATGGAGGGCTATGGTGAAAAAGAAAATATCCTCAGATGAAAACTGGAAAGAAGCTTTCTGAGAAACTCTTTAGTGTTCTGTAAATAAACCTCACAGAGTTACAGCATTCCCCCCAAAGAAGCCGTTTGCTGAGCCTGTTCTTGAGGAATTTTCAAAGTGATATTTGGATGCCCATAGAGGGCTACGGTGAAAAAGACGATATCCTCAGAGAAATAGGTTAGTGAGCGGCTTCTTGAGGGGAAAGCTGTAACTCTGTGAGATGATTTCACGGAACACTAAGCAGTTTCTCAGAAAGCTTCTTTCCAGTTTACATCTGAGGATATTTGCTTTTTCAGAATAGCCCTCCATGGGCTTCCAAATATCACTTTGCAATTTCCAAAAAACAGTCTTAGTGAAAGTCTTCTTGAGGGGAAAGCTGTAACTCTGTGAGATGATTTCACAGAACACAAAGAAGTTTCTCACAAAGAAGTTTCTCAGAAAGCTTCTTTCTCATTGTTATCGGAGGATATTTCCTTGGACCCTATAGTCTTCAAAGATATCCGAAATATCAGTTCTCAGATTCCACAGAAATAAGTCTAGCAAACACATCCACGAAATACAGCTGTAACTTTGTGAGTGGAAGACACACATCACAAAGCAGTTTCTCAGAAAGCTTGTTTACAGTTTTTCTCTGAGGAAATTTTCTTTTTCACCATCACCCTCTATGGGCTTCCAAATATCACTTTGCAAATTCCACAAGAACAGGCTTAGCAAACGGCGTCTTGAGGGGAAAGTTGTAACTCTGTGAGATGAATTACCAGAACACTAAGTACTTTCTTAGAAAGCTTCTTTCCAGTTTTCATCTGAGGATATTTCCTTTTTCACCATAGCCCTCCATGGGATTCCAAATATCACTTAGCATATTCCACAAGAACAGTCTTAGCAAAAGGCTTCTTGAGGGGAAAGCTGTAAATATGTGAGATGATTTCACAGAACACCAAGAAGTTTCTCAGAAAGCTTCTTTCTCTTTGTTATCGGTGGATATTTCCTTTGGCTCTATAGTCTTCAAAGATATCGGAAATATCCCGTCTCAGATTCCACAGAAATAATGTTAGCAAATAGATCAACGAAAACAGCTGTAACTCTTTGAGCAGAAGTCATACATCACAAAGCAGTTTCTCAGAAACTTCTTTCCAGTTTTTCTCTGAGGATATTTTCTTTTTCACCATAGAGCTCTAAGGGCTTCCAAATATCACTTTGCTAATTCCACAAGATCAGGCTTAGCGAACGGCTTCTTGACGGGAACGCTGTAACTCTGTGAGATGAATTCACAGAACACTAAGCATTTTATCAGAAAACTTCTTTCCAGTTTTCATCTGAGGATAATTCCTTTTCACCATTGCCCTCCATGGGCTTCCACATACCACCCTGCAAATTCCACAAGAACAGTCTTAGCGAAAGGCTTCTTGAGGGGAAAGCTGTAACTCTGTGAGATGATTTCACAGAACACAAAGAAGTTTCTCAGAAAGCTTCTTTCTCTTTGTTATCAGAGGATATTTCCTTTGAATCTATGGTCTTCAAAGGATCCGAAATATCCGTTGTCAGACTCCACAGAAATAAGGCTAGCAAACGGATCCACGAAATACAGCTGAAACTCTGTGAGTGGAAGTCACACATCACAAAGCAGTTTCTCAGAAAGCTTATTTCCAGTCTTTCTGTGAGGATATTTTGTTTGTCACCATAGCCCTCTAGGGGCTTCCAAATATCACTTTGCTAATTCCACAAGAACAGGCTTAGTGAACCGCTTCTTCTGGGGAATACTCTAACTCTGTGAGTTCAATTAACAGAACACTAAGCAGTTTCTCAGAAAGCTTCCTTCCAGTTTTTCTCTGAGGATATTTTCTTTTTCACCAAAGCCCTCTGTGCGCTTCCAAACATCAATTTGCAAATTCCACAATAACAGGCTAGCGAACGGTTTCTTCAGGGGAAAGCGGTAACTCTGTGAGACGATTTCTCAGAACACAAAGAAGTTTCTCAGAAAGCTTCTTTCCGGTTTTCATCTGAGGATATTTCCTTTTTCACCAAAGCCCTCCTTGGGCTTCCATATATCACTTTGCAAATTACACAAGAACAGTCTTATCGAAAGTCGTCCAGAAAGGGCAAGCTGTAACTCTGTGAGATGATTTCACAGAACACAAAGAAGATGCTCAGAAAGCTTCTTTTTCTTTGTTATTGGAGGATATTTCCTTTGGCCCTATAGTCTTCAAAGGGATCCGAAATATCAGTTCTCAGATTCCACAGAAATAAAGTTAGCAAACAGATCCACGAAATACAGCTGTAAGTCTGTGAGTGGAAGTCACACTTCACAAAGCAGTTTCTCAGAAAGCTTCTTTCCAGTTTTTCTCTGAGGATATTTTCTTTTTCACCATAGCCCGCTACGGGCTTCGAAATATCACTCTGCAAATTCCACAAGAACAGACTTAGCGAAGGGCTTCTTGAGGGGAAAGCTGTAACTCTGTGAGATGAATCAACACAACACTAAGCAGTGTTTGCAAGCCTTTTTTCTGTGGAATCTGAGAACGGATATTTCAGATCCCTTTGAAGACTATAGGGCCAAAGGAAATATCCTCTGATAACAAAGAGAAAGAAGCTTTCTCAGAAACTTCTTTGTGTTCTGTGAAATCATCTCACAGAGTTACAGCTTAATGCTCAGAAGTCTTTTGCTAAGACTCTTCCTGTGGAATGTACAAAGTGATATTGAGAAGCCCACAGAGGGCTAATTTGAAAAAGAAAATATCCTCAGAGAAAAATTGTGAACAAGCTTTCTGAGAAACTGCTTTGTGACGTGTGACTTCCACTCACAGAGGTACATCTATGTTTCGTGGAACTGTTTGCTAGCCTTATTTTTGTGGAATCTGAGAACGGATATTTCGGATCCCTTTGAAGTCTATAGTGCTAAAGGAAATATCCTCCGACAACAAAGAGGAAGAAGCTTTCTGAGAAACATCTTTGTGTTCTGTGAAATCATCTCACAGGGTTACAGCTTTCTCCTCAAGGAGCCTTTCGCTCATACTGTTCTTGTGGAATCTGCAAAGTGATATTTAGAAGCCCATGGAGGGCTATGCTGAAAAAGGAAATATCCTCAGATGAAAACTAGAAAGAAGTTTTCTGAGAAACAGCTTAGTGTTGTGTTAATTCATCTCACAAAATTACAACTTTCCTCTCAAGGAGCTGTTCGCTAAGCCTATTCTTGAGGAATTTGCAAAGTGTTATTTGGAAGCCCATAGCGGGCTATGGTGAAAAACAAAATTTCCTCAGAGAAAGACTGTAAACAAGTTTTCTGAGAAACTGCTTTGTGATGTGTGACTTCTACTCACAGAGTTACAGCTGTGTTTCGTGGATCTCTTTCCTAGCCTTATTTCTGTGGAATCTGAGAACGGATATTTCAGATCCCTTTTAAAACTATAAGGCCAAAGGAAATATCCTCCGATAACAAAGAGAAAGAAGCTTTCTGAGAAACTTCTTGGTGTTCTGTGAAATCATCTCACAGAGTTACAGCTTTCCGCTCAGAAGCCTTTCGCTAAGACTGTTCCTGTGGAATGTGCAAAGTGTTATTTAGAAGCCCATGGAGGGCTTTGGTGAAAAACGAATTATCCTCAGATGAAAACTAGAAAGAAGTTTTCTGAGAAACTGCTTAGTGTTTTGTTAATTCATCTCACAGAGGTAAAGCTTTCCCCTCAAGAAGCCGTTCGCTAGCCTGCTGTTGTGGAATTCCCAAAGTGATATTTGGAAGCACACAGAGGGCTATGGTGAAAAAGAAAATATCCTCAGAGAAAAACTGGAAAGAAGCTTTGTGAGAAACTGCTTTGTGATGTGTGACATCTACTGACAGCGTTACTGCTGTATTTCGTGGATTTGTTTTCTTTCCTGATTTCTGTGGAATCTGAGAACGGATATTTCGGATCTCTTTGAAGACTATAGGGTCAAAGGAAATATCCTCCGATAACAAAGAGAAAGAAGCTTTCTCAGAAACTTCTTTGTGTTCTGTGAAAGCATCTCACCGACTTACAGCTTTCCCCTCAAGAAGCCTGTCGCTAAGACTGTTGTTGTGGAATGTGCAAAGTGACATTTAGAAGCCCATGGAGGGCTATGCTGAAAAAGGAAATATCCTCAGATGAAAACTAGAAAGAAGTTTTCTGAGAAATTGCTTAGTGTTCTGTTAATTCATCTCAAAGAGTTACAACTTTCCCCTCAAGAAGCCGTTCGCTAGCCTGTTCTTGTGTAATTTTCAAAGTGATATTTGGAAGTGCACAGAGGGCTATGGTGAAAAAGAAAATATCCTCAGAGAAAAACTGAAAAAATCTTTGTGAGAAACTGCTTTGTGATGTGTGACTTCTACTCACAGAGTTACAGCTGTAATTCGTGGATTTGTTTTTTTGCCTTATTTCTGTGGAATCTGAGAACGGATATTCGGATCCCTTTTAAGACTATAGAGCCAAAGGAAATATCCTCCGATAACAAAGATAAAGAAGCTTTCTGAGAAACTTCTTCGGGTTCTGTGAAATCAACTCACAGAGTTACAGATTTACGCTCAAGAAGCCTTTCGCTGAGACTTTTCTTGTGGAATATGCAAAGTGATATTTAGAAGCCAATGCAGGGCTATGCTGAAAAAGGAAATATCCTCAGACGAAAACTAGAAAGAAGCTTTTGAGAAACTGCTTAGTGTTCTGTTAATTCATCTCACAGAGTTACAGCTTTCCCCTCAAGAAGCCGTTCGCTAGCCTGTTCTTGTGGAATTTTCGAAGTGATATTTGGAAGCCCACAGAGAGCTAATTTGAAAAAGAAAATATCCTCAGAGAAAAACTGTAAACAAGCTTTCTGAGAAATTGCTTTGTGATGTGTGACTTCCATTCACTGAGGTACATCTGTGTTTCGTGGATCTGTTTGCTAGCCTAATTTCTGTGGAAGCTGAGAACGGATATTTCGAATCCCTTTGAAGAAAATAGGGCCAAAGGAAATATCCTCCGATAACAAAGAGAAAGAAGCTTTCTGAGAAACTTCTTTGTGTTCTGTGAAATCATCTGACAGGGTTACAGCTTTCCGCTCAGAAGCCTTTCGCTAAGACTGTTCCTGTGGAATGTGCAAAGTGATATTTAGAAGCCCATGGAGGGCTTTGGTGAAAAAGGAAATATCCTCAGATGAAAACTAGAAAAAAGTTTTCTGAGAAACTGCTTAGTGTTTTGATAATTCATCTCACAGTGTTACAGCTTTCCCCTCAAGAAGCCGTTCACTAAGCCTGATCTTGTGGAATTTGCAAAGTGATATTTGGAAGCCCCTAGAGGGCTAAGTTGAAAAAGAAAATATCCTCAGAAAAAAACTGGAGAGAAGCTTTCTGAGAAACTGCTTTGTGATGTGTGACTTCCACTCCCAGATTTACAGCTGTGTTTGGTGGATCTGTTTGCTAGCCTTATTTCTCTGGAATCTGAGAACTGATATTGCAGATCCTTTTGAAGACTCTAGGTACAAAGGAAATATCCTCTGATAACAAAGAGAAAGAAGCACTATGAGGAACTTCTTTGTGTTCTGTGAAATCATCTCAAAGAGTTACAGATTTCCCCTCAAGAGGTCGTTCGCTGTTTCTCTGTGAGATGATTTCCCAGAACACAAAGAAGTTTCTCAGAAAGCTTCTTTCTCTTTATTATCCGAGGATATTTCCTTTGGCCCTATGGCCTTCACACAGATCCGAAATATGAGTTCTCAGATTCCACAGAAATAAGGCTTGGAAAGAGATCCACGAAATACAGACGTAACTCTGTGAGTGGAAGTCACACATCACAAAGCAGTTTCTCGGAAAGCTTCTTTCCAGTTTTTCTCTGAGTATATTTTATTTTTCACCATAACCCTGTATGGGCTTCCAATTACCACTTTGCAAATTCCACAACAACAGGCTTAGCGAACGGCTTCTTGAGGGAAAAGCTATAACTCTGGGAGATGAATTAACAGAACACTAGGAAGTTTCTCAGAAAGCTTCTTTCCAGTTTTCATCTGAGGATATTTCCTTTTTCACCATAGCCCTCCATGGGCGTCCATATATCACTTTTCAAGTTTCAGAAGAACAGTCTTAGCGAAAGACTTCTTGAGGGGAAAGCTGTAACTCTGTGAGACGATTTCACAGAACACAAAGATGTTTCCCAGAAAGCTTCTTTCTCTTTGTTATCGGAGGATATTTCCTTTGTCCCTATAGCCTTCAAAGGATCCGAATTATCATTTCACAGGTTCCACAGAAAAAAGGCTGGCAAACAGATCCATGAAATACAGATGTAACTCTGTGAGTGGAAATCACACACCACAAAGCACTTTCTCAGAAAGGTTCTTTCCAGTTTTTCTCTGAGGATATTTTCTTTTTCACCATTGCCCTCTATGGGCTTCCAAATATCACATTCCAAATTCCACAAGAACAGGCTTAGCGAACGGCTTCTTGAGGAGAAAGCTGTAACTCTGTGGGATGAATTAACAGAACACTAAGCAGTTTCTCAGAAAGCTTCTTTCCAATTTTCCCCTGAGGATATTTCCTTTTTCACCATAGCCCTCCATGGGCTTCCATATATCCCTTCGCAAATTCCACAAGAAGAGTCTTAGCGAAAGTGTTCCAGTGAGGCAAGCTGTAACTCTGTGAAATGATTTCACAGAACACAAACAATATTCTCCGAAAGCTTTTTTCTCTTTGTTATCGGAGGATATTTCCTTTGGCCCTATAGTCTTCAAGGATATCCAAAATATCAGTTCTCAGATTCCACAGAAATAAGGGTAGGAAACAGATCCACGAAATACAGATGTAACTCTGTGAGTGGAAGTCACACATCACAAAGCAGTTTCTCAGAAAGCTTCTTTCCAGGTGTTCTCTGAGGATATTTTCTTTTTCACCATAACCCTCTACGGGCTTCCAAATATCACTTTGCAAATTCCACAAGAACAGGCTTAGCGAACGACTTCTTGAGGGGAAAGCTGTAACTCTGTGAGATGATTTCACAGAACACTAAGAAGTTTCTCAGAAAGCTTCTTTCCAGTTTTCATCTGAGGGTATTTCCTTTCTCACCATAGCCCTCAATGGGCTTCCAAATATCACTTTGTAATTAAACAACAACAGGCTTAGCGAACGGCTTCTTGATGGGAAAGCTGTAACTCTGTGAGATGAATTAACAGAACACTAATCAATTTCTCAGAAATCTTCTCTCCAGTTTTCATCTGAGGATATTTCCTTTTTCTCCATAGCCCTCCATGGGCGTCCATATATCACTTTGTCAATTCCACAAGAACAGTCTTAGCGAAAGACTTCTTGAGGGGAAAGCTGTAACTCTGTGAGACGATTTCACAGAACACAAAGAACTTCCTCAGAAAGCTTCTTTTTCTTTGTTATCGGAGGATATATCCTTTGTCCCAACAGTCTTCAAAGGGATCCAAAATATCAGTTCACAGGTTCCACAGAAATAAGGCTAGTAAACAGATCCATGAAATACAGATGTAACTCGGGAGTGGAAGTCACACATCACAAAGCAGTTTCTCGGAAAGCTTCTTTCCAGTTTTTCTCTGAGGATATTTTGCTATTCACCGTAGCCCTCTATGGGCTTCCAAATATCACTTTGCAAATTCCACAATAACAGGCTTAGCGAACGACTTCCTGAGGGGAAAGCTGTGACACCGTGAGATGAATTAAGAGAACACTAAGCAGTTTCTCAGAAAGCTTCTTTCCAGTTTTCATGGGAGGATATTTCCTTTTTCACCGTAGCCCTCCATGGGCTTCCAAATATCACTTCGCAAATTCCACAAGAAAAGTCTTAGCGAAAGTCTTGAGGGGAAAGCTGTATCTCCGTGAGATGATTTTGCAGAACACAAAGCAGGTTCTCAGAAAGCTTCTTTCTCTTTGTTATTGGAGGAGGTTTACTTTGGCCCTATATTCTTCAAAGGGATCTGAAATATCCGTTCTCAGATTCCACAGAAATAAGGCTAGCAAAGATATCCACGAAATACAGATGTAACTCTGTGAGTGGAAGTCACATATCACAAAGCAGTTTAGCAGAAATCTTCTTTCCAGTTATTCTCTGGGGATATTTCCTTTTTCACCGTAGCCCACTATAGGCTTCCAAATATCACTTTCCGAAATCCACAAGAACAGGCT
Source organism: Macaca nemestrina (assembly GCF_043159975.1). NCBI lineage: Eukaryota > Metazoa > Chordata > Mammalia > Primates > Cercopithecidae > Macaca > Macaca nemestrina. Next base: position 63,473,624 of record NC_092129.1, on the reverse strand, counting down.
TAGCGAGCGGCTTCTTGAGGGGAAAGCTGTAACTCTCTGAGATGAATTCACAGAACACTAAGCAGTTTCTCAGAAAACTTCTTTCCAGATTTCATCTGAGGATATTTCCTTTTTCACCATAGCCCTCTAGGGGCTTCCAAATATCCCTTTGCAAATTCCACAAGAAGTGTCTTAGCGAAAGGCTTCTAGAGGGGAAAGCTGTAACTCTGTGAGATGATTTCACAGAACACAAGGAAGTTTCTCAGAAAGGTTCTTTCTCTTTGATATCGGAGGATATTTCCTTTGTCCCTATAGTCTTCAAAGGGATCCAAAATATCTGATCTCAGATTTCTCAGAAATAAGGCTAGCAAAAGATATCCACGAAATACAGATGTAACTCTGTGAGTGGAAGTCACACATCACAAAGCAGTTTCTCAGAAAGCTTCTTTCCAGTTTTTCTCTGAGAATATTTTCTTTTTCACCGTAGCCCACTATGTGCTTCCAAATATCACTTTTCGAATTCCACAAGAACAGGCTTAGCGAGCGGCATCTTGAGGGGAAAGCTGTTATTCTGTGAGATGAATTAACCGAACACTAAGCAGTTTCTCAGAAAGCTTCTTTACAGATTTCATCTGAGGATATTTCTTATTCACCATAGCCCTCTATGGGCTTCCAAATATCCCTTTGCAAATTCCACAAGAACTGTCTTAGCGAAAGGCTTCTTGAGGGGAAAGCTGTAATTATGTTAGATGATTTCACAGAACACAAAGAACTTTCTCAGAAAGCTTCTTTCTCTTTGTGATCGGAAGATATTTCCTTTGGCCCTGCAGTCTTCAAAGTGATCCGAAATATCTGTACTCAGATTCCACATAAATAAGGCTAGCAAAGAGATCCACGAAAAACAGATGTAACTCTGTGAGTGGAAGTCACACATCACAAAACATTTTCTCAGAAAGATTCTTTCCAGTTTTTTTCTGAGGATATTTTCTTTTTCACCGTAGTCCTCTATGGCTTCCATATATCACTTTCCGAATTCCACAAGAAAGGGCTTAGCGAGAGACTTCTTGAGGGGAAAGCTGTAACTCTGTGAGATGAATTAACAGAATACTAAGCAGTTTCTCAGAAAGCTTCTTTCCAGATTTCATTTGAGGATATTTTCTTTTTCACCAATGGCCTCTATGGGCTTCCAAATATCCCTTTGCAAATTCCACAAGAACTGTCCTAGGGAAAGGATTCTTGAGGGGAAAGCAGTAACTCTGTGAGATGATTTCACAGAACACAAAGAAGTTTCTCAGAAAGCTTCTTTCTCTTTGTTATCGGAATATATTTCCTTTGGCCCTATGGTCTTCTAAGGGATCCGAAATATCTGTTCTTAGATTCCACAGAAATAAGGCTAGCAAAGAGATCCACGAAATACAGATGTAACTCTGTGAGTGGAAGTCACACATCACAAAGAAGTTTCTCAGAAAGCTTCTTTCCAGTTTATCTCTGAGGATATTTTCTTTTCCATCATAGCCCTCCAAGGGCTTCCAAATATCACTTCGCGAATTCCACAAGAACAGGCTTAGCGAGTGGCTTCTTGAGGGGAAAGGTGTAACTCTGTGAGATGAATTAACAGAACACTAAGCAGTTTCTCAGAAAGCTTCTTTCCAGTTTTCTCTGAGGATATGTTCTTTTTCACCATAGCCCTCTATGGGCTTCCAAACATCCCTTTGCAAATTCCACAAGAACTGTCTTAGCGAAAGGCTGATTGAGGAGAAAGCTGTAACTCTGTGAGATGATTTCACAGAACACAAAAAAGTTTCTCAGAAAGGTTCTTTCTCTTTTTTAATCGGAGGATATTTCCTTTGGTCCTATAGTCTTCAAAGGGATCCGAAATATCTGTACTCAGATTCCACAGAAATAAGGCTAGCAAAGAGATCCACGAAATACAGATGTAACTCTGTGAGTGGAAGTCACACATCACAAAGCAGTTTCTCAGAAAGTTTCTTTCCAGTTTTTCTCTGAGGATATGTTTTTTTTCACCATAGCCCTCTATGGGCTTCCAAATATCACTTTGCGAATTCCGCAAGAACATCTGAGGATATTTCCTTTTTCACCTTAGCCGTCTAAGGGCTTCCAAATATCCCTGGGTAAATTCCACACAACTTTCTTAGCGAAAGGCTTCTTGAGGGGAAAGCTGTATCTCTGTGAGATGATTTCACAGAACACAAAGAAGTTTCTCAGAAAGCTTCTTTCTCTTTGTGATCGGAGGATATTTCCTTTGGCCCTATAGTCTTCAAACGGATCCGAAATATCTGTTCTCAGATTCCACAGAAATAAGGCTAGCAAAGAGATCCACGAAATACAGCTGTAACTCTCTGTGTGGAAGTCACACATCACAAAGCAGTTTCTCAGAAAGCTTCTTTCCAGTTTTTCCCTGAGGATATGTTTTTTTTCACCATAGCCCTCTATGGGCTTCCAGATATCACTTTGCGAATTCCGCAAGAACAGCTTAGCGAGCGGCTTCTTGAGGGGAAAGCTGTAACTCTGGGAGATGAATTAACAGAACACTAAGCAGTTTGTCAGAAAGCTTCTTTCCAGATTTCATCTGAGGATATTTCCTTTTTCACCATAGCCCTGAATTGGCTTCTAAATATCCCTTTGCAAATTCCACAAGAACTGTCTTAGCGAAAGGCTTCTTGAGGGGAAATCTGTAACTCTGTGAGATGATTTCACAGAACACAAAGAAGTTTCTCAGAAAGCTTCTTTCTCTTTGTGATCGGAGGATATTTCCTTTGACCCTAGAGTCTTCAAAGGGATCCGAAATATCTGTTCTCAGATTCCGCAGAAATAAGGCTAGCAAAAAGAGCCACGAAATACAGATGTAACTCTGTGAGTGGAAGTCACACATCACAAAGCAGTTTCTCAGAAAGATTCTCTCCACTTTTTCTCTTAGGATATTTTCTTTTTCACCTTAGACCTATGGACTTCCAAATATGACTTTGCGAATTCCACAAGAACAGGCTTAGCGAGAGGCTTCTTGAGGGGAAAGCTGTAACTCTGTGAGATGAAATAATAGAACACTAAGCAGTTTCTCAGAAAGCTTCTTTCCCGATTTCATCTGAGGATATTTCCTTTTTCACCTTAGCCGTCTAAGGGCTTCCAAATATCCCTGTGTAAATTCCACACAACTTTCTTAGCGAAAGGCTTCTTGAGGGGAAAGCTGTAACTCTGTGAGATGATTTCACAGAACACAAAGAAGTTTCTCAGAAAGCTTCTTTCTCTTTGTGATCGGAAGATATTTACTTTGGCCCTATAGTCTTCAAAGGGATCCGAAAAATCTGTTCTCAGATACCACAGAAATAAGGCTAGCAAAGAGATCCACGAAATACAGCTGTAACTCTCTTTGTGGAAGTCACACATCACAAAGCAGTTTCTCAGAAAGCTTCTTTCCAGTTTTTCTCTGAGGATATGTTCTTTTTCACCATAGCCCTCTATGGGCTTCAAAATTTCACTTTGCGAATTCCACAAGAACAGTCTTAGCGAGCGGCTTCTTGAGGGAAAAGCTGTAACACTGTGAGACGAATTAACAGAACACTAAGCAGTTTTTCAAAAAGCTTCCTTCCAGATTTCATCTGAGGATATTTCCTTTTTCACCATAGCCCTCTATGGGCTTCCAAATATCCCTTTGCAAATTCCACAAGAACTG